>NC_057862.1:172168379-172773606 GCF_019393635.1 Dromiciops gliroides
ACAGATTACAGAATTTTTAAAATTTTATTTTAGGGGCAGCTAGGTGGCGCAGTGGATAGAGCACCAGCCCTGGAGTCAGGAGTACCTGAGTTCAAATCTGGCCTCAGACACTTAACACTTACTAACTGTGTGACCCTGGGAAAGTCACTTAACCCCAATTGCCTCACACACACACAAAAATATATATATATATATGTTTTCAGTTCAGGGAATAAAACAAACATTTTCATAACACAGTTCAATAAAAAAGATGATTGTATATGAAACTACACATCTACCATGTACACCTTGCTATTCCCTCCAAATATACAACAAAATTATCCTGTAAATTTCCTCCCCTCCTTTTTGTTCCTTCCTTCCCTCCCTCCCCCTGCCCTAGAAATGGCTACCATTAGACACAAATAGAAACACATACACACATATATATGTGTGCCTTTCTATATGTGTGTGTACAAATACACATGTATACATATATATACACATATGTATATAGAAAGAGGATTATATAGGTATATGTATATATGTAAACTTATTCTATATATACTTTTATTTATCAGTTCTTTCTTTTGATGCAGATAGCATCTTTCTTCATATGTCCTTTATTTTTAATTTGGGTATTTATAATAGTCAAAATGGCTTAGTTGTTCAAAGTCGTTCATAAAACAATGTTGCTATTGCTATATACAATTTTCTCTTGGTTCTGCTCACTTCATTCTTCACTATTGTGTGCAAGTCTTTCTATGCCTTTCTAAGCTCGATGATGTCATCATTTCTTATAGCATAGTAGTATTCTATCAGTCATATATCACAACTTGTTTAACCATCCCCCATTTGATGGGGATCCCTGAAGCAGCCAGTTCTTTGCCACCACAAAGAGAGTTACTATAAACATCCCACCCATATTCAAAGTTATACTTACTATTTGTGAATTTCCCTCCATCTTATTTTTTTTGCTTGTTTTTGGTGAGGCAATTGAGGTTAAATGATTTGTCCAGGATCACACAGCCAGTAAGTGTTAAGTGTCTGAGGCCAGATTTGAACTCAGGTCCTCCTGACTCCAGGGTCGGTGCTCTATCCACTGCGCCACCTAGCTGCCCCCCTCCATCTTATTTTTACTATTTTCTTTCTCAGCCTCTCTTTTTACCCTATAGAATTGTTATTGTTTGTCCTTCATATATGTACATGTGTGAATATACATATATACATACATCATACATACATACATCTCTCTCTCTCTCTCTGGATGACTGGAAATAGTCCTGGATGTTTAAGGAAATTGGGCTTAAGGGACATGCCCAGGATCACACAGCTAGTAAGTATCTGGGGTGAGCTTTGAACTCAGGTCCTCCCAACTTCAGGGTCAGTGCTCTATCCACTGGGCCACCTAGCAGCCCCACCCTATATAAAATTACAGAAAATCAGAAGATTCTGTGTTCTATCACTTGGCCTACAGGAATCCTCTATAGACAGAGGGTATTAGTCCTGTATTCCACTCCCATGCATAGAATAATGACAATTATAATAAAAAAAGCATTACCCTGACAAGTATAAGGATCTATCACATTCAAATTTTCTTTTTCTGTTTTGGAAAATAGACTGGTCTTGCCATGCTGTGCCTATTGATGATGTGTCTTCACAGGCCACAAAACAAGTAAAAACCCTTTCTCTCACCTGAGTTTATATAATGTCACTTTTTTCAGAACTATCACTTTCTTATTATGCAGGAATCCTTGGCTTCTCTCTCATCCTGATACTTTTCCTTGCTAAGCTTTAGCAAATAAGGAAGTAGGATCACATGATAACTTCAAAGAATCTCCTTGCTTCAATCCTCCAAAGCTCCTACCTTATACCCATGACCAGTAGTACTGCACCAAGAACTGTGCTAAGTACTAAGGATACAAATTCAAAACACAGAAGATTCCTGCCTCAAAGGAGTTTATATTATAATGGCAGTAGAAAATAATGTATATGGGGGAGTGTTGGCCGGTGAAAAGAGCTATTCACTATAGTGAATAGAGTGGTAGGCTTTGAGTCAGGAAGACCTGAGTTCAAATCCAGCCTCAGCTACTTCTTAGCACTGTGACCCTAAACAAGTCACTTAACCTTTGTCTGCCACGGCTTTCTAAACTGGAAAATGAGGTTAACAATAACATTGTGAAGATCAAATGAGATAACACTTGTAAAGTGCTTGGTTCATAATAGGCATTTAATAAATGCTAATTCCCTTCCCTCATAAATTCCACTTGCCATTCCTCTTTCAGTTTCTTTGGTCTAGGAAGTCACAAAGATGGTTAATGGAATAAGTGGGCAGCCATTGATACATCCTTGGGGACAAATATAGTGTCAGGGAAGAAAATGACTGGGATAAGGATGAATAGAGAGGGCAAGATGAGAATGAGGGAAATAGAGTAACCCTGTTTTGTAGGAAATGGAGTATTTTAGAGAAAGTTGTTAATTTTGTGTTATTTAAAATCTAAACTGTGGGTCCTAATCTGCCCCCCCGCCCCGGTTTGTCTGTTTTTGTTTTTTTTTTGAGGGGAAGCTGGCTAAAATCACTGATAAATTCAGCAAGAGTTGAGGCTTTTAAGGATTTAATAAAATATATATTATAAATTAGTGAAGAGAGAGAGAGAGAGAGATTGAGAACAGATTCCTTATAGCATGGAAATCCTAGCTTAGATCTAATTCTGTATAGCCAGAGAGAAAGAAAACCAATTTCCTTTCCTAGCAGCCCACATGAAATCTCTCACCACCAAGCTGGCGTGTCCAAATGACTAAAAAAGGGTCCTCCTATTCTCTGCCACCACGCGCCTATTCCTCACCAAAAAGAGGCTGCTTCGGTGAGCAAGTGTCCACTTCCTAGTTCCTCTCTCCCTCCCCAAAAGGGGAGGTCCTTCAAGCTGATTGGTTGAGAGTGGTCTCTTGCTGATGTCAGTAGTACACCTCTGAGAACACCATTACTCAGGGCCAGCCAGGTATGGTCCGCATCCAATCATCCTTATGTAGGTACTTAGTTTCTCATTCTCACCCAATTCAAATAATACTAAATCAATCAGGTGGGACCCCTGGGCATCTACCAAATTCCATTATTTTATCACTGTTTTAAATCAGACTGTAAAGGGCCTTGAATACCAAGATCAGAACGTTGTACTTTAGTACAGTGGTCTCCAAAGAGGGGACAGTCAATGGGAGGGTCAGAAGATGAATCGTGATCACAGCATTTATGTCCAACACAACCACCTCTACCCTTTTTCCACAAAAATCTTCCACTCCATCCCTATAGAAATTTCAAACCTTTCTGCTTTGCAACTGGGATTTGGCTAAAGATACCTCTAGTGGCAGCAGTGCAAGTGCCATCAGGGAAAAAACGTATGAATAGCTTCCTAATTTTTCTCACATAATTACAAATTTTTGATAAGGTTTTTAATTTTTAAAATGCCTTAAATATAAGTATCTAAAAATTTTCTTTATATGCTTTATAAGATTCCTAATAATAGTCTATATTTTTACACCAGTTCAAGGTTTACAAACCTTTTTTTCCCACTAACAATGAATCAGTGAGGTAGGTTGTGAAAATTTTATTAATTAGCCCCATTTTATGGATTCAGAGACTGAGACTCAGAGAGGCTGACTTACAAAAGGTCACATGGCTAATAACTACCAGAGTTGTACTTTGGACTGGGCTCTCTTGACTGCATTCCAACATTACACTATATCATTTCTTCATCAGCTCACATTCCCCATAAATGTTCAACAGCTAAGCTATCAATGGTGATTCTAATTCTTCTTTTGCCTTCACCATTTGGCAGAAGTAGGGTTGTTTTCTCCCACCCTTCTTCTGGAGATAGAACAGTTTTCCTATTTCTCATCAGTAGGATGAAGAACCTAATGTTTTCCTATTATTATTGTTAGATAAAACTTCCCATTTGGGAACTCTCTTTCTTTCCCCCATCCATGTTCACTCTTTCTATCAGTTCTCAGGGTAGTATCCCAACTGCTGGGTGCCTGCCTGTAAAGTGAGCACAGTCCTGAACTGATTCCTTTCTTGTCATTAGGCATCCCCTATGTCCCTAATGAATTTTTAAACAGTGAATCTTTATGTTTTTCCTCCTCACTTCCAGAACACTAGGCCGTGGGCTCGCTGGCCCTGATGCTCCATCAATCTTCAGGAGCTATATAATCTCTTTATCACCAGCTAGGGTATGATCCTGTTCCATCTGTATTTTTTTTTCTCCTTCTGAAAATTGTGTTTCTGTCTATGGTCCTCTAGCCTTTCCCATGAATGCTCAGGCACAAAATTCATTTCAATTTTCTGCAATCTCACTTTCTTCTACCAATAAATAACCCAGCTATCTTTGAGAAGCCCTGCTGACCTTTTGCTTCTAATATACTTGAAATTTTTTTTTTTTTTGTCTTTGCTTCCTGTGTGATCTTTCTTTCATCCTTTAGTTTGGCTTCTTTTACTTCAATTTTGCACTTTTAGTTTTCTTCCTTATATCATTTCTCTAAGTTCCTCATCTCTCCTTATACATCTTTGCTTATCTTTGCTTATCCTTTCCTGCACCTTCTTAATACCTTTTTCGCTCTCCTTCCCACAATCATCTCCTGCCATCTGGCCTGTTTTTGTTCTTAGGATATTTAGCACCAGGTTATGTGCAGTGTGTGTGGATCTGTGTAAGGTCTGCTTACTTCTGTTTTGTGTCTTTTGTCTCCCCTTGCCTAGGCTGAACAGGCCATATCCATCTCTTACCCTATTTTTCCAAAATGCTTTTTCCCTGAAATTGGAAGACCTTTCTTTCTCTCTTCCTCTATTTTTTCTCTTTCTTTTTTCTTTCTCTCCCTCCTTTCTTCCCTCTCTCCCTTCATTCCTTCCTTTCTCTTTCTTTTTTCCTTCCTTTTCTTCCTTCCCTTCTTTCCTTCTTTTCTTCCCTACATTCATTACCTTTCTCCCTTCCTTCCTTCCCTTTTTTCCTTTCCTTTATTTATGTATTTGCTTCCTTCCCTCTTTTCTTCCTTCATTATTTCCTTCCCCTTTTCTCTTTATCCTTCTATTTCTCTTCCTTCCTTCCTTCCTCTCTTCCTTCCTTCCCAACCTCTCTCTTTTCTTCTTTCTTCCCTCCTCTCTCCCTCCTTCTTTCCTTCTTTCACTCCTTCCTTCACTCCTTCCTTTCTTCCTTCCTTCCTTCCTTCCATCCTTCTTTCCTCTCTCCTTCCCTCCCTTCCTTCTTTACCATATCCATTTTTCCCCCAATCTAAGCCACTTCTCCTTAGGAAGCTTGATAAGTCTGCTCCCAGAGGCTTACCATATTAGTATCAGATCTACACAAGGAGAGAGGCACAGGATATTTTAGACCATGATTGTTCCCAAATTACACATTACTGCCCATGTATTCTTGTCAAACTGATGTTCTTGGTGTTCCTCACCATAATTATGCTCCATTTTTCGCTGCGCTAGCTGCCTCCCATGCCCAGTAGGACTCCCCTTTCTTATCACCTCTACCTCTTGAAATTTCTGGCCTACTCAAAGACTGAACTCAAGTTCTACTTTCTGCATGAAGCCTTTCTTTTCCAGTTAGTTCCTTCCATTCCATACTTGTATCTATTTTGTTTGTATTTTCTTTCTCTCTCTCTCTCTCTCTCTCTCTCTCTCTCTCTCTCTCTCTCTCTCTCTCTCTCTCTCCATATTGTGAATATTATCTCTAATTAGAATGTAAATTCCTTGAAGGCAAGAACTATTCCATTTTTTTCTTCTATTTGTACACTTGGCGGCACTAACGTAATACTTGGCACAAAGTAGGCCCTTAACTGCTTGTTGATTGATTAATTAGTAGTAATTATTAGCTAAGACAAAATTGCTCAACACTAGGAGGTGTCCTAGATTACATGCATCATTTCTACCTTTCCCTCAATCTAATTCCAGTTCTTTTGCACATAGAAAATGCTCAGTAATCCTTTACTGAATTGGATTATTTTAAAGAGCTACTTCTGTCAATAGAAAGAAGGTACTCCTGGTATTCTTGGGGGCATTCAAATAGGGGGCACCATGAGTGAAGAAGGTAACAATGTGCAGGTGGTGACTAGGGAAAACACATGAATACAGCTCTAGCAGAACATACTTCAGCAGGATACCAGCTGGTGACTGAGCTTAGCCAAATTCTATTCAGACATAGAAGAATGAGGAGCAGAGCAATTTAAGGGTGTGTTGGAGTTGGGAGTAGTCTTTGATCAGTCAAGCTGATGCTTGATTTGAGTTGTCCTGGATTCTACAACTTGGGTGCTAATTCCTTAGGGCTTCCTGGTAGGTCTGCTGATTTCAAGAGAATTCCCAGCAGATATATCTTCTGTCTGTAGTATTCCATGGAGGAAGAGGCCTCCAGAGTACCAACAGGCCCATCTGTATGGGTTTGTCAGAGCAAATAATGTGGATACCGGGTTAGTGTTGTCACTCAAGGGAAGAACTAGTGATAGCACAAGTACCCTCAGACACAGCTGCCTTCTATGTATTTAAAGCATCTGACTAAGGGTCTCCCTTTTCCCCAAGGATAGTTCCCACTACAAAGATCATTGTCTCTGACAATTTTCCCCAAAATTTATCCAATCCTTCTGGGAAATAAATTTCACCATTCTCCTTTCAAGTCTATAAACTTTTTTACTTTTTTAACTCTATTTTTTTGGTGGGGCAATGAGGGTTAAGTGACTTGCCCAGAGTCACACAGCTAGTAAGTGTCAAGTGTCTGAGGGTCATATTTGAACTCAGGTCCTCCTGAATCCAGGGCCAGTGCTTTATCCACTGCGCCACCTAGCTGCCCCACTTTTTTTAACTCTTTAATAACAAACTTAATAATTATCAACTTAAACAATAAAAAATGCAAATAAAAAGAGGATTGATATGATATTGTGAACTTCTGTTATGTGTCTTTTAAAATTGTATTAAATTTAATAAGTTGGCAACAACATTGTCCGGCTTGTTATTTTTTGATGTAACCTGTTGGCCTAGCACCCCAGGCTCTGTGCTTACAAATAACATGCTCAATCTTGAGGGAACCTCTGGGAAATTATGTCTCTAGTTCATTTTGCCTCTACCCAGAGTTTACTCTAGGAAAATCTCTGAATATAGCTCATGCCTAGATCTTCACAGATGTAGATAAAAAGGTCCGTAGTACTCAAGAGTACTCAAGATAACAATGCATATAGCAGGTATAGGACAACCTTTATTTTACACCACAAAGAATGCAAAAAAAAATACATAGAGGATTAACAATAGCCCATAAACAATAAATAGGATTCTCTTCTCTCTTTGAGGAATTCCGCCTTTCCCAAGAAATTCACATAAGTGTCCAACTTTATAATACTACCCTAGGACTTGGAATCCCTATGGAAATGAAAACTTGCCGTTGTTATATAGGCAATCCCCCACCCCCCTGCCAACCCCTTTCATCTGAGAAAGTCATAAAGACATTCAGTCTTATAAACTACCTTAAGGGCTAGAACTCCCCCTGGTAGGATAAAAGAACTTGGTTATTCTAGAGACACAAATTCCTTCCCATCAGATCCACAGAGTCCTTTATAGAGGGCTCAACATCCCAGCCATTTCTAACCATCATCATCCTTCCCACCACAAACTCATTACCAGGGAATTCATCATCATAGAGATGGCCTCAGCTTTGCTACTTACACCTCATCAGTACCCTCAGTTACTTCTGCCTCTCTGATTGGAGGACTGGAGGGTGGAGCAAAAAACTCCTCCCATAGCCTCCCTTTGTAGAGAGCTCAACGTTCCAGCCAGATCTTCATTTGTCATTAGCTGCTCTGCTTCATTTCAATTCCACCATCATCATGCCTCTGGGCCTGGTACCTTTGGCCTTCACCCTTCAGGTTTCTTTTGTGCATCATCTTCCCCATAAGGTTGTAAGCTTCTTGAAGGCAGGAATTGTCTTTATTTTTTGTATTTGTATCTCCAGCATTTAGCACAGTGCCTGGCGCATGGTGCCTTACACAGAGTAGGCACTTAATAAATATTTATCATATAATATCCAAATAACTCATAGTAATGGAAGAGGGCTCAGTCCAAATCTTTTTGCTCACCAGTGTCATGACTTTAGCCCCACCTTTTCTTCCAAGAGACTGGGACTTTGGCAGGAACACTTCTTTCCCTAAAAGTCTAGGTCCTAAAACTTTCACATTTAAGGTTGCTAAAGAGGTAATTCCAAGCCTTAGACTGCCCAGGAAATTATTCTTCCCTTGCTAGAATACTGGATGTTGGGATTGCATTCCCTACAGAATTCCCCCTTTCCCATTCAGAAAGCTGGTGTTCCAGAATTCTCAGGTCACTACTCCAGGAAGGTCTGGGAACTCCTACTACATGGCTAAGTGGAACTCTTTTCCATAGCTGCCAAATTTCTAGCTGAGAGTTCACACCACTGACTGATCAAGGCTAGGGGCAGGGAGCTGAGGTCCCAGAACTCTCTTCTCAAGCACCATGGGTTAGAACACCTATGATTCCCATGTGCCTCAGCCCCAAGGTACTCATTAGGGGCTCTTAACTCTGCTTGTCACTTGGGAAACAAACAAAAAAAAAAGGCAAAAAAAAAAGACTAAGTCTATAATGAAGACTTTCTTTTATAGGTCAGCAAAAGGGGCAGCAATAGTAATTTTACCTTATTTTACTCAGAACCAGATTTCCTCCTCCTCCTCCTCCTCCTCCCTTTCTGTCTGTCTCTGTGTCTCTATCTCTCTGTGTCTCTGTGTCTCTGTCTCTTTCTCTTTCTTCATACCTATCTACCTATTTATCTGGTTATAACAATTGAATTAATCCTGTCATCCCTAATATACAGGATATGATGTTGAAGGCTCTCTCCAGGAGGTTGTCAATGGTTGTGACTCACACCCTTCATAGAGAAATGCAATCAAGGTCCCAAACAAAGATTCATCACCCCCATAAGCTCATTAAGTTAATCAAGGCACTGCCCTGATCAACCCCCTACCTCCTTTTGCTGACTTTCAATTTTCTGTGCTAACCAGAAAGGAGCATTAGCATATCTACCAAAAGGCACTTCGCATAGCTGGGAGCTTCCCTCTCTGCTCCAACAATCTCCGAGTTCCAAATGTTCACGAAGATGATGCAAATGCAATATTGCTGACTGACAAACAACCTCAAACAACCCATTAATAGAACATCTTACATTTATAGAGCTCTTTACATTGAACAAAACACTTTCACATACTTTCCTGCATTCAAGTCTCACAAAAATATGTCTACGAAGTAGAAATATTCACGCACACACAGAATTTTAAAATTAGAAGGGAGCTCAGAGGCTATCCCCTACCTGAACATGAGTCGTCTCTACAAAATCCCTACCTAGAGGTCCTTTAGCCTCCAATTGCAAAGCTCTGGGGATGGAGAAAACACTCCTTCTCAAGTTGGCATAATCTACTTCCAGATGACTCCTTTTTAGAGAATTATTTCAGGTCAAAATATGCTTCTTTTATGTTAGGTCTATTGCTTTGAGTTCTACCCTGTGGAAACAAGGAGCACAGTTTTAATCCTTCTTTCATATAATAGCCTTTCAAATACTTTAAGTTAAGTTATGATATACTGCCCCCCATCTGTATCTTCTCTTCAACAGGCTGGACATCCCCACTTCCTTCAAGGGAACTTCCTGAGGGAAGATCTCCAGGCCTCATATCATCCCAGTCACTTACCTCTAGATAAATTACAGCTTGTAAGTGTCTTTCCTGAAATATTGTAACACCTCCCTTTTTCTAAACACTATGCCTCTATTAATGTAGTTTGAGATCATATAAGCTTTTTTGGCTTATATGCATATTGTATAATAGCTAGTATGTATATAGTGCCTAACATGTGCCAAGTACTTTACAAATATCATCTCATTTGATCCTCATGACAAAACTGGGAGGTATATGCTATTATCATCCCCATTTTACAGATGAAAAAACTGAGGCAGATGTTAAGAGACTTATCCTAGGTCACACAGGTGGTAAGTATCTGAGGCCAAATTTGAACTCAGGTCTTTCTGATTGCTCTTTCTACTGAGTCACCTAGATGCTTAGGTGTGGATTAAATATTTATCTTATGCTCACTGAAAACGCCCAAGTTTTAAAAAAAACATACTATATCAAGCTGTTCTTTCGCAATCATACTTCTGCAGTGGAATTTTTTAAAACCAATAATAGAAATATACACTTATCTCTGTGAAAAGTATTTAATCATTTTGAATTCTGAGTCTGTCATCCAACATGTTAGGAATTTCTCCTAGCTTTGTGTCATCTGCAACTGAGGTAAACATGTTTTTATTCAAATCAAAGATAAGAATGTTGAGCCACACAGGCTAAAGAGAAACTCCTGAGATACTCTACCAGAATCTTCAGTTCAGATTGACAAAGATCTATTGATGACAACTCTTCAGATGCAGTCATCTGGCTAGCTCTGAAGCCACCCAATGTACTGTGTCTTGCCATCTCACCCACAAGGATGCTTAGTCATAATTCTGATGTGTTAATCTCTATCATATTCCTTTGGTCTACCCATTGGTAACCTTACCAGAAAGGAAATGAGTCTATTTAGGAATGACCTGTGCTTGATGAAGCCATACTAGCTCTTAGCAATCACAGCTTCCTTTTTCCCAAATCCCATTAGCCAGTTAGTCAACAAGCATTTACTAAACACCTATTGTGTACCAAGCCATATGCTAAACCCTGGGGATGCAGGGAATGGCAAAAGGTAGTCTAAGTTCTCAAGGAACTTATAGTCTAATAAGAGGGACAACATTCAAACAATTATGTGCAAACAATATAAACACAGAGTAACTTGGAGGGCATCAGTAGATGGAAGGCATAATTAAAGGGGATCCAAAGAAGAGGAGACTTTTTGCTGGAATTTCAAGGAAGCCAGGGAAGCTCAGATGTTTTGAATAAAGGACTGTTGGAGGATTAAACAAAGACTGTATATTTGTTCCTGGAAGTACTAGGGAACCACTAGAGTTAATTGATAGGTCAGTGGCATGGTCAGACCTTTATCTTAGGAAAACCCATTTGACAGCTGAGTAGAAAATGGCCTCAAGGGGGGAGAGACTTGAAGATGGCAGCCACAGCAATAGTCCAGTCGTGAGGTGAAGAAAACCTGTACCAAGGGGGTGACAATGTCAGAGAAGATAAGGTGTCATGTGGGAGAGGTAATACAAAGATAAAATCACCAGTCCTTGGCAATAGATAGAATATGACTGTGAGAAAAAGTTAGGATTTGAAGATAATGCCTAGGTTTTGAGCTTGGGTGACTGGGAAGATGGTGGTGCCCTCAACAGTAATAAGGGAGTTTGTATGAGAAAAGAATATAGATGGGGAAATAATGAGATCAGTTATGGACATATTGACTTTAAGGTGTCTCCTGGACCTCCAGTTCAAGATATCCAATAGGCCAATGTACATGTGAGTCTGGAGGTTAGAAGAGAAGTTAGTACTGGATAATTTGATTTAAGAACCATCAGTCTAGTGAAGATAATCAAACTTGTGGGAGCTAATGAGATTACCAAAATAGTACAAGGGAGGAAGAAGAGAAGAAGGCTCAAGTCAAGGTTCTCTTGGATACATACCATTAGTGGTCCCCTTTACAAATACTTTCCAGAATTTTGCTATGAATCAAAATCAAGATCATCCAACTATCATTTGTATACCTCTTCCTTTTCTCTTCTTTCATTATCAATACAACATTTGCAAAAAAAATAAAGAAAGAAAGAAAAGAAGGGGCAGCTAGATGGTGTAGTGGATAGAGCACTGGTCCTGGAGTCAGGAGTACCTGAGTTCAAATCCAGCCTCAGACACTTAACACTTACTAGCTATGTGACCCTGGGCAAGTCACTTAACCCCAATTGCCTCACTAAAAAAAAAAAAAAAGAAAGAAAAGAAAAAAGAAAAGACAACATTTGCTCATCACTGCTCTGTTTGTACCTCTTCTGTTTCTCAATTTGAAAAAATTTGAAAAAAACAATTTAGGGACCCTGAAAGGGGTCCCCGACAGTGACAGTCATTAAAGGCGCTGGATCTTTCACTACCCTAAAATGTGATTTATATGGTATTTATGACTTAAATTTATTGAGGACAGCTACTTTTATCTCCATTCTACATGCATTGAAATAGAGGTTCACAGAGATCCAAGGATTTGCCCTAGATCTCATAGCAAATTAGTGATAGAAGTAAAGCTTGAACGAGGTCTTAAGCTTCCAAGCCCAAAGAAAACAAGTGCCAAAGAAAGCATCTGATTTCCCCATCTACTTCTTTACATATATTCAGTGTCTTTATCTAGTATCTCAAATACCTTTCAATCTATTCTCTAGGGCTCTGAAAAATCTCATAGACAAGGCTATTCCTCTATCCAACTGGAAAAAACCATGAGGGGGTACATCTCACCTTCATGTATTTCTTTGCTATGCCCTGAAGAGCATTCTAAATTTCCTGAGAAATCTTTAGGCATAGAAAAAATGTGTTCTTGGGTGTGGCAATATAAAGTGGGGCATGGGGAAACTAGGCTGCACCCTATGCTGTTGTGCCAATTCCTTGCCCAATGCCTTATCCACATGGTACAATATGGGAAATTTGTGTTTTTCAATTCAGTTTATAGAAATAGTACTTGAATTTAAAGGAGAGGCAGGCCCCAGGACCTAGCTGTTGGCACAGATATCCAAGTTTTAAGCATCACAGTAGCTTTCCCTGGAACAGGAAAGGAGGGACGCTAGCAATGGTTGACAAGGGTATAACACCATCACTCCCACTGAGGATTGAGTTTGGAAAGGAACCATGAATAAAAACAACATTCATGCACACATATTTTCAGAAGGATTTGGACTTAGGAAGTTAGGGGGTGGGAAGAGGTAAGAAAAGCCTGATCTTTTTCCTTCCTTTTCTCTTTAACTTGCTCTTCTTTCCCCTTTATTAGCATCCAATAATATTTTGGAGCTCTGATCATTACTGGAAAATCATTGTGAAGTATAAGAGATAGCTTAGCAGAGAAAGCAAAATGGGACCCCATGAATTGGCAGCAAGGAATCAATCCCCCACAAATAATTACTCCTGTTCATATGCTAAGCACTATTCTGGGAGCTATTGGAGTATTCAGGAAAGTCATATTATCTTCCAGTTGGTTGGGACTGAAATAATCATCAAATTCAAGTTGACAAGTGGTCATGTAGGCTCCATTGGAAGACCTCAAGAGACAGAGAATTCACTATTTTCTACGGCAGCCCATTCCATTTATTGACATTTATAATTGTCATGAAGTTTTTCTTTAAGCCAAAATCTGTCTTTCTCTCATATCCATTCATTGGTCCTAATTCTGCCCTCCAGGGTGAAACTTAAAAGAGACTTTCCCATACCCACCCTTAAAATATTTAAAGGCAACTATCATTCCTTCCCTTTTTTTCTCTTCTTCTCTCTAAATATACTAAGGTCTTTCAACTATTATCTGATTTGGTTTCTAGTCTCTTCACTATTTTAGTCACTTCTTTTGGGCCAGGTATATGTTGTCACTCTTGCTTCCAGAATTCAGTATCCAGAATTAAATGCAATGTTCCAGGACAGGATACACACTGGAAATTTCTGGACATATCTATCTATAAATGAAGTCTATAAGGAATATCAAACACAATTCCAGAGTTAATGAGTTCTCCCCATCTTAGGAAGTCTTTGGTAGAGGATTGTACAACTCCTTTCAATGGCTATTAATGGGGCAATTTCTACTCACATATGGGTTAAACTAAATGAACCCCAAAGTCCCTTCTGACTCTAAAGGGTTATGATTCTATGAGAATTCTTATCTCTTAGGGTCCTAGAATTTTGTAGTGGATAAAAGATCAAAATACATGTGGAAATTAAATACTCATATCTGAAAGCATATAATAAATCCTTTTCTGGTACTACCTGTTGAACTCTAAATGACCTCTAAATTTCCTTTCAATTTTAAAAATTCTATGATTATATTGTATAGTAGGGGAAAATGCTAGATTTAACTTCAGAAGATCTAGTTTTGAAATCTTACTTTTCTGATAACTACTTGTGTAACCTAGAAAAAGTCTTAATTTCTCTGGGTCCTAGGTTCCTCATCTATAAAATGAGGGGTGTTGGACTAGATTACCTTCTGGTATCTCTTAGGTACCTTCCAGCTATAAATCTTGATACTATGAACCTATGAGCATAAAGGTTAAAGGAGTTCAGAAGCCAAAGAAAATTGACATATTTAGGAGACTCTTCTTGGAGCATATGGGACTTGAGTTGGTCTTTGAAAGATGAGTAGGATTTACAAAACATCAAATATTCTTTACATTGTAAAGCCTGAAAGGGCCCTTAGAGATTGGAAAGATAATTAAAAAACAAACAAACAAACAAAAGGTGTCGGGGCATTCTAGACAGAGTAGAGAGAATCATAGACTATCATAGGATCCCATTGTCCAAACTATGATATAAAAACATAGACAAGGGGCAGCTAGGTGACACAGTGGATAGAGCACTGGCCCTGGATTCAGGAGGACCTGAGTTCAAATCTGACCTCAGACACTTGACATTTATTAGCTGTGTGACCCTGGGCAAGTCACTTAACCCTCATTGCCCTGCCCTCCCCACCAAAAAAAACCCAACAAAAACAAAAAATAAAACAAAATAAAAACATAGACAGAGTGCTAAAAGGGATCTCAGAGATCATCTAGCCCAATTCTCCTCATTTAGGGATGAGGACATTGAGACTCAGAGAGAATGCCTTTTCCACATTCTTGGAGATGGTAAGTGGCAAACCGAGGATCCAAACCAACATTAAAAATATCTGATTCCACACCTCACACTTATCTGAGTGGAAAATAAAACAAAAAAAGGAAAATATTGGCTTTTGGAGGGGATATGGGAAAACTGGGACACTAATCCACTGTTGGTAGAGTTGGGAAAAGATCTAGTAATTCTGGAGAGCAATTTAGAACTATGCCCAAAGGTTATAGAACTTTTCATACCCTTTGATCCAGCAATAAAACTACTTGGTTTATATTCCAAAGACATCACCAGAAAGAGAAAAAGACCTATTTGTACAAAAATATTTATAGTAGTTCATTTTGTGGTGGCTAAGAATTGGAAATCAAAGGAATGCCCATCAATTGGGAAATGGCTAAACAAGCTGTGGTATATGATAGAATATTATTGTGCAATAAGACAGGAAAAGCAGGATGGTTTCAGAAAAGCCTGGAAAGACTTATATGAACTAATGCATAGTGAAGTGAGCAGAACCAGAACTTGTACACAGTGACAACAATATTGTTTGATGAAGTACAGTGAATGATTTAAGTATTCTCAACAATACAATGATCCAAGACAATCCCAAAATTTTAATGATGACACACACTTTCCATCCCCAAAGAAAAAACTGATACTGATGTGTAATGATTGGAATGACGCCACCTACTGGAGACTTGCTGTGGAGAGCTCCACCATGAGGAAAATGCCTCAGAGGCATTGTGGCTTTTCCTTGGCGTCAGGAAATGACGTTTGCTCATGGGTGCTGTCTATCAAGTCTACCAGCCAATCAACTGGAGGAGCCTCCTATGGTCTGGGAGGAGACAGGAAGGAGGAAAGGGAGCCTGCGCAGGGAGCGCTGGCCCTTTTGGCTTCCGGACTTGATGGTGGTGGCGGCAGAGGACTTCACAGGAGATTTGAGGAAAGATAGGAATGCCAGGCTGTTAGAATTCTGTTCTCAATCTTTTTCTTTCTATTTTCCAATAAACCCTTAAAAACCTAAACTCATTTTATCAGTGATTTTTAGTCAGTTTCCCCCAAACTGGGGGAACACATTAGAATCCACATTTAGAATCTTAAATTACACAGTTTGGCTGACCACGAAGAGGAAAACCGAACGTTCATCTTCTGATCTTCTGATTGGGTAAGATTTCCCCTCCCTTGTCCCCTTAAATTGGAAAGAACTACCAAGTATAGGCTATTTTAAATTTCAAATGGATCTTTTAAACACCCTAAGTACCCCTTTTCTAGCTTTACCTTCACTAATCAAAGATGTTGGCCAGCTTGAACTTGAATATATTTTTATTACTCTTTGTGGTTTTGTGGGGCTTTTTGGTGTGGTATGGATAATTTGGCATGTCCTAGATAATGTTAGAATAAAGATGATTCCCTGGGATTCCCCATTAGGAAAGCTACTTATGGATTGGAATGAGGGAAAACTTAGACTAAATACAACCATGACCAGAGGAGAGCTTATCAGACTGTGTTTTATGTAGCATGAGGAATTACAGGAAGAATGGCCCAAATATGGGTCATTTGATCCCCAAACATTGAGGCATTTGCAAAGAACCCTAAGTAGATGTCCACCTGAACATTTACGTTATTGGAAAATCTGGGCCAGAGCAAGTGAAAATTATCATACTAAAAATATAAAATGAGGAAAATCCAGGCCCCAGTTTACATCTGAGTCTGCCACCCAAACTGAAACGATAGACTGGCAGACAGACATGGCCTGCCTAACCGAAACGCCCAACAGAACAACTAAATCCAAGGCCATTCAGACTGAAATTCCAAATGACCCAACTCTTATTCCCTCACCCTCTACTTCCTCCATGCCAAACAAACAAATAAAGAAAAAAAGAAATGATTCCCCTGTAGAGGAGACAGAGAAAGTAAAAATTTTTCCCCTTCAAGAGATCCTCGCCCATGGTCAAAAAGGTACTATACGTAAGCTCAGACAATACACACCTTTTACACCCAAGGATTTGGCTTTATGGGGACAAAGCACTCCTAAATTTGATGAAGATCCCACAGCAGTTATCAGGCAGTTTAGAGCAATTTTTAGAGCATATCAGCCCACTTGGAATGATGTTACTGACCTTATGGAAATAATATTGTCCCCAGGAGAAAGAGCAGATATAGTAGCTGCAGCAAACAGCCTGGAAGCCACGGGAAAGGTTGATATGGGGTGGCCTATTCAAGACCCTGACTGGGACCCCAATAACCCTGAGCATTTTGATATGTTGAAAGATGCAAGGGAAACATTACTGAAAGCAATGGAATCCTGTATTAGAAAGACTGATAACTGGCAAAAATTTATAGATATAGTTCAGGGACCTGATGAGAGACCTAATAGATTTTATGACAGGCTGTGTAAGTATGCCAGGCAATATGCTAGACTAGACCCATTAGACAGTAGAGACGCCCATATTATCTGCTCTCATTTTGTAAACCAGTCATTACCAGAAATTCGGAAATATTTTAAAAAGCAATGTCCTGGGTGGAATAGTTTGAGTCCTGACAGACTTAAAGAAATAGCAACATATATTTACGAAGGAAATGAGAGAGAAGAAAGGAACAGACAGGACATTTTAGCTCCAGTACAGGAAACAACAGGGCAGAGAAACTGGAAAATTGAAAATCGTTATCAACCCCCTAAATTTTGTGAGTACTGTAAAAAACAAGGACACTTCTTGAGGGAATGTAGAACTAGAAAACAAGACCTTAAGAGGACAATGACCGAGAGCCTTGAGGAATTCTTTGGGGGAAATCGAAATAATTTTGGAAACTTTTATCAGAAAGGAAACAACCAGAGTAATTATAACCCTTATTACAGGCAGAATCAAAATGGATATAAATCTTTTCAGGGGGATACAAGGAGACAGTATCAGGATAACCGTAGACCCTATCAGGGAGGAACAGAAGGACAGAACCAGAATCAGGGTAACCATGGACTCCCTCAAAGGGGGGCACAGGATTGACAAGAGGAAGGGGAGGAATGGAACAAAGATAATGAAAGCAACATATTCCCAGATCTGGATTTTTTGAATGCACTTGTGCCAGTTCATTCACCTCCCCAGAGTAATGAACCTCATGTGACCCTCAAAGTAGGGGACACGTATTATGACTGTTTACTAGACACAGGAGCTTCTAAATCAGTATTAATAAGCAAACCAGATGCTGGGTGTAGACCTGTAGGATTTTTGAATGTAGTAGGAGTCTCAGGAAAGAGCCAGAGAGTGGCAAAATTGAATCCTCGCATGGTATCTATGGGGCCCTTAACAGTAGAACATTCATTTTTACTCATGCCTGATGCCCCTGTAAATTTATTAGGTCGTGATCTCCTTTGTAAGCTTAGAGCAACCATATCTTGTGCTCCAGATGGGGCTGTCTCCCTACAATTGCCAGAGGATACTGTTCATTTATTACCAATTTTACTTACAGAAGCTCAAGGAACAGCAGGGGAGGTATCCAAAATCCCCTCTGACATTCCTGAGTCTTTATGGGCCTCATCCCCTAATGAGGTGGGGCTCCTTAAGTCTGCCATACCTGTTACCTTTAAAGTTAAGGGGGGACCACCCCCCTCCATTCCACAGTATCCATTGTCTAGGGAAGCAATAGAAGGGATCACACCTATAATTGAGACTTTGAAAAGCCAGGGTATTATTATTCCATGTCATCACTCTCCATGCAATACTCCCATTTTGCCAGTTAAAAAACCCAAGCCTGGGCCAGATGGTAAACCTGTTTATCGTTTTGTGCAAGATCTTAGAGCAATTAATAATTATGTTATCCCTAGACATGCTATATTGGCTTCCCCTTCTACCATACTTTCTTCCATTCCCTATGAATCTACATGTTTCACAGTGGTAGACCTCTGCTCTGCCTTTTTCTCCATACCAGTACATGAGGACTTCCAATATTTATTTGCTTTTACCTGGAAAAATAGACAGTGGACCTGGACTAGACTCCCACAGGGATTTGTAGACAGTCCTACATTATTTTCCCAAATTTTACAGCAGGATCTGGCCTCTATTACCTTTAAAGGCTCCACACTAGTACAATATGTAGATGACTTACTTTTGGCCTCTCCTAATGCTGAAATTTGTCAGGAAGATAGCCATCACTTACTGCTGGAGCTGCACAAGAGAGGACACAAGGTTTCCAAGACAAAGGTACAATGGTGTTTGCCCCAGGTAGAATATTTAGGATTTATTTTGGCTGCTGGAACTCGCTCTGTCTCTTCTAAGAGAGTCCAGGCCATTCAACAACTTTCTGCCCCCTCTACTAAGAAGCAATTAAGAGCCATTCTGGGAGCAGCTGGGTACTGTAGACAATGGATACCCTCTTTTGGTGAAATTACTAAACCTCTCATAGCTCTTACAAAAAGTTCTGTTCCAGACATTTTACAGTTGGATCCCCAGCATCTCTCAGCCATAAAAGAATTAAAACGGGCCTTGTTATCAGCACCTGCCCTAGGACTACCAGATTATAGTAAGCCTTTCACTCTCTTTGTGCATGAACAAAGGGGGGTGGCTTCTGGAGTCCTGACCCAGTCACTGGGGCCTAACCAACGCCCTATAGCCTACTATTCAATTCAGCTGGACCCTGTAGCGGCTGGAGCGCCACCTTGCCTTAGAGCAGTGGCGGCCACAGCCCTTTTGGTAGAAAAAGCCTCTGATTTGGTCCTAGGTAACCCTCTAACTGTGCAATGCCCTCACAAAGTGGAGGCTCTCTTACTACGTCACAGGACACAAGCCTTTTCAGATCAAAGGCTGGCTAAGTATGAAATAACCTTGTTAGGTAATGAGAATATCACTTTAAAATGCTGCACAGTTCTTAATCCAGCAACACTACTCCCTAATTTACCATTCTCGGGGGAACCGTTGCATGACGGTGCTTCTTTAGTTGATATGGCTGAAAAACCCCGTGATGATCTTTTTGATACACCTTTAGAAAATCCTGATCTTGTCCTCTATACAGATGGTTCCTCATTTATGAGAGAGGGAACCCGTTTTACTGGAGCTGCTGTAGTTTCTGATTATGACACCCTCTGGGCAGCTTCTCTGCCTTGCCATTTTAGTGCACAGGCTGCTGAACTTGTGGCTCTTACACAGGCCTGTAATATAGCCTAAGGTAAGAGTGCCACTATTTTTACTGACTCGAAATATGGCTTTGGCATATGCCACTTTATTGGTATGATTTGGCGTCAACGAGGCTTTCTAACATCCTCGGGCAAGGCTATTGCCAATGGGGACCTTATCAAAGACCTCTTAGATGCCCTGAAACTGCCTTCTTCCCTAGCTGTTGTACATTGCCCTGCCCACACAGGGAATAGTGATCCTGTTTCAAAGGGAAATGCACGAGCCGATTCTGCAGCCAAGCTTGCTGCATTAGAAGCTCCTGAACATGTATTTAACCTTTCACCTTCTGAGGATATTCCTTCCAACCTAACCTATGACGATTCTGAAGTAGAAAAGTGGAAAAAGAAATTTAAGGCGAAACAGATCAATGGCATCTGGGTGTCTCCGGAAGGTAAGCCATTTCTTCCCCGGAAATTCTACCACCAGGTATGCCTCTCTGTTCACAGAAAAGGCCATTTTGGTACACAAGGCATTGTAGACTCTATTAAGAGAACCTGGATAGCACCAGGTGTGACTAATACAGCATCTCGAATCTGCTCGGGCTGTTCCACATGTCAGTCTTATAATCAGTATGCTTTTAAGGCCAAAGCTTATGGAGGGCGTCCCCTAGCATATACACTTTTTGAGCACTTACAAATTGATTATATTACTATGCCAAAAGCAGGACATTATAAATTTTGCCTTGTTATAGTTGATCAGCTCACTCGGTGGGTGGAGGCCTTTCCCAGCCCCCGAGCCACAGCTGCCTTTGTTGCCAAAATTCTTCTTAAAGAGATTGTACCTCGTTTTGGCCCACCAGCCCGCATCGATTCTGACAAAGGCACACATTTCACTGATTCGATTTTATCCCAAATCTACTCTTTCTTGGGAGTGACTCCAAAATTCCACACGCCCTACCATCCACAAAGTTCAGGCCAAGTTGAACGTATGAATAAAGAGCTTAAGAGCATGATCGGCAAATTATGTACTGAAACCCATTTGAAATGGCCTGATGTTCTACCATTGGCATTATTCTATCTACGAAGTAGACCAAGGGGAGAACTTCATATATCTCCTTATGAAATGCTTTTTGGTCACCCTCCTATCCAAGCTAAAACTCTTTCCCCAGTTTATACATCACTGGTGGGAGGTGATACTTCTGTTGCCTCCTATATACAGGAATTACAGACCAGGCTACATGAACTCCATGAGGCAGGAGCTGTGGTCCAGGCAGGCCCATTAGACTTTTCATTGCATAACTTCAACCCAGGAGATAAAATATATGTAAAGAATTTTCAGAGAACCAGTGGAACCCAACCTGCCTGGGAAGGACCTTTTCAGGTATTATTGACAACTCCTACTGCCATTAAAATTGGTGAAAAAGACTCATGGATTCATTGCTCTCATGTAAAGCCTGCACCATTCATAGGTGAAGAGATTTCAGATAGACCTGAGGTAGACGCTAAAAAGCTAAAAACCCTAACGATAGCAACTCTTAAAGAGCAAAGAGAGTTCAGAGGAAATAGGCAGTTCCCATTTGATAATCCCACTGATCAGTTAAATGCTTTGGGACTCAGTCTTCGTAAAGTATCAGGAGACGGAAATTGCCTTTTTAGGGCTTTAGCAGACCAGCTAGAAGGTCACTGTAGAAATCATCTCAGACACAGACAAGAAGCTGCTTCTTATATGATTAACCATAGACAAGAGTTTGAGTCTTTTATAGTAAATGACTCCCCTTTTGAAGAATATGTTGATGAATTAAAGAAATTTGGAAAGTGGGGAGGAAATGATACAATTGTAGCATTTGCTAAGCAGCATCAGCTGAATGTTGTGGTTCATCAATTAAATCAGCCTTTATTGAAAATCAGTGGCATAGACAAAACTGATGCTAGAGAACTCCACATTTTCTACCATAAAGAACATTATGACAGCATTAGAAAGATCAATGACAATTCAGAAACCCCTGCCACTTTGGCTTGCAGAGAATTGGGGAACCAGTTAAAACAATGTGGCATACCCCAAACTCTAGCAGCTTAAATACCTTATAATTTAACAAGCATTTCCTTCTACAGGCAAAAGCACTGAAGCACATGGCCTAGTTTTCTGGCCCACCTCAACTATTTTTTTAAAATTCTTTTTTGTTTTTTTGTTTTGTTTTGTTTTGACTTTTGAAAGGCACTAAAAAAACCTGGAATTCACCACACCTTTAAGTTCTTTAAGAGCACAAAAGGGTGCTTAGCGAATCTTTTGTTTTTTATTTTTATTTTTGGTTTTGCTTTGTTTCTTGACTTTTGTTTCTTTTGCTTTTCTTTAAAACTAAATTTTATAAACTAAGTGATTATTCAAAGACATTTTAAGTATATGCTGTGGGTGAGGCTATTGGGCCTCAGAAGCTACCAGAATTTTTTTTTTACTCTTTCTTTTTGAGAGGACCATGAGTTCTAATGAGTTTTGTTTTATTTATTTTTTTTTCTCCTTTCTCTTTTATGTTGTTCTGTTTAACTAAAAAAGACCAGAAAGGGTTATTGAACCCTATTGCTTGATACCTCACTGAAAACATTGAATATTGAAATCTTATTTCTTTTTGAAAAATTAATCACCACTTTAAGTATCTGCTACTGTTATACTAGAGAATTCATGTATAAGATGATGTGGTTTACTTGCTAAAAGAAGATTATGTGATAATGTCTAATGTAATCAGCTATTTACATTCGTTTATTATTTATATGTCATTATACTCTGGGTATGGTTTGGAATTATTGTATATATCACTAATATATTCTCAGTTATGCAGCATAGCACGCATTTTTACCATCATACTGTCTTTGGTGAAATTAATGAGATTTTGGAAGTATGGAAACTTATCATTTCAGAGACTAATTTGCTGTGAACTCTGATGCAGGCCCTGGAGAGAATATATGTGCAACAAAAGGAGAGACAGGTATACGTAAGTCCATGGTTTGCTTATGATGGTGACTATGTAGAGCACAATTACTAGGCACAGTCCAGTATTCATCCTCTCTCCCTCCTAATTTAACCTAATTTAACTGAACTTAATTATCTTTTTATCTCACTCAGTTGAACTCACCTGTGGCCTAGCACAATCACTGGCTGTCTCGGAACCATGAGATATGGTATGATAACCTTTCCATAACATTTTCAGGTGTCATGAACACATACTAAATTTGGCTTTGATCCAGACACATGGTGGTAAAAAGTGTTACACATTGCATAACTACCTCAACCCTCTATTACAAGTCTAACCATATAAAGGAAGGAATGTAATGGAATTTATTAATTTGATCATTGACGATGCTATGCTAAGGTTTAGTAAAAATACAGCAATTCAAACAGTTAAAGAAGAGAATCCAGCTTTCCAGACCAGAGTCCAGAATCCAGAATCCAGACCAGAGTCCAGAATCCAGTTTTCCAGACCAGAATCCAGTTTCCTCCTGATGACATCTTACCACTTCAAGAAGACAAGAGAACTCAGAGACTTTATATGAACTGTTTTGCTTTGTTAGTTTTTACTATCTCCTGTCTGTTATAATATACATCATCTGTAACATGTACCCTATGCAGAGGCCCTCCCTTTGCAAGACTAATGTCTTGCAAAGCGTCGGTTCATGAGGAGAAAAAAAAACTTTCCTCTCTTCCTTTTCTATATTGTTGTTCACATATTATTAGTTAGCAATAGTTATTATATTCTTTTTACCGTTCCATCAAGGAAACATTTTGTTTCTTGAGGAACAACAGGGGGGACTGTAATGATTGGAATGACGCCACCTACTGGAGACTTGCTGTGGAGAGCTCCACCATGAGGAAAATGCCTCAGAGGCATTGTGACTTTTCCTTGGCGTCAGGAAATGACGTTTGCTCATGGGTGCTGTCTATCAAGTCTACCAGCCAATCAACTGGAGGAGCCTCCTATGGTCTGGGAGGAGACAGGAAGGAGGAAAGGGAGCCTGCGCAGGGAGCGCTGGCCCTTTTGGCTTCCGGACTTGATGGTGGTGGCGGCAGAGGACTTCACAGGAGATTTGAGGAAAGATAGGAATGCCAGGCTGTTAGAATTCTGTTCTCAATCTTTTTCTTTCTATTTTCCAATAAACCCTTAAAAACCTAAACTCGTTTTATCAGTGATTTTTAGTCAGTTTCCCCCAAACTGGGGGAACACATTAGAATCCACATTTAGAATCTTAAATTACACAGATGGAACACAGACTGAAGCATGCTATTTTTCACTTTCTTTCATTTGTTTTCTTATTCAAGTTTTCTTATACAAAATAACTAATATGGAAATGTTTTACATAATTTTACATGTATAACCTATATCTGATTGCTTACTGCCTCAAGGAAGGGGGAGGGGAGGGGAGGGAATGAGGTATAAAAGTTGGAACCCAAAACTATAAATAAAAATGCTTATTACTTTAAAAAATAATTTACCTGCAGAATCCCCCGCCAAAATAACAACAAAACAACAAATATCTGATTCCAAATCTAGCATTCTTTCCGCTACACTGTGTTTAAAGGTGGAAGAGATCTTAAAGTAAAGTTTCTTAATCCTGACTCTATAAACTTGTGTTTTGTTTTCTTTTTAAACATTTCTTTATATAGTTAGTTGTCCCCTAGGAGTTATGGGGGCCAGCCTGATTTGGAAAGGACATCCCAACAAAACCTTAGAATTTTAGATTTTCTATATTAGAATTGCTTTGCTGTTTGCATCGAGTGCCTTCCACAGTACTTGGAGAAGTTTGGAATAAATTTATTCATGAATTTAAAAAAACCAACATATCTGGATCTGGAAAATCCTCACAAATTTTTTGTACCACCCCCCCCTCATACCAGAGAAGAAGTCTGTTTGTTTGTTTGTTTGTTTTTGTGGGGCAATGGGGGTTAAGTGACTTGCCCAGGGTCACACAGCCAGTAAGTGTCTGAGGCCGGATTTGAACTCAGGCACTCCTGAATCCAGGGCCGGTGCTTTATCCACTGTGCCACCTAGCCGCCACCTGTTTGTTTGTTTTTAATTTTATGGTACCTTATTATTTTACAGTACCTTCTTAGAAAATTTGGGTTAAGTGTTTGGTCATAGGCTCAGTGTCATCTGCTGGCCTTCACATATCATCTGTGACTTCCTCAAAACTCCCCCAAATTTCCCATTGCATGTCTTATGCTGACCTACAATATAACCCAACCATGATGGAGAAAGTCAAGATGTGGAAGGCAAAATTGGTTTCCTTTGTTATCCTATGTGTTTTATTTCATACATCTAAAAACATTATTCTGAGAAGGGGTCTTTGGTCTTCACCAGGCTGCCAAAGGGACTCAATGCACTAAGAAAGCTATGAGCCTTTGCCTTAGAGATTTGGAGAGGAGGCAGGAAAGAATATAGAGGACATTACAGGTAGGGAGAATAGAATCAAAGGATGTCAGAGTCA
Organism: Dromiciops gliroides; assembly: GCF_019393635.1. Lineage (NCBI taxonomy): Eukaryota > Metazoa > Chordata > Mammalia > Microbiotheria > Microbiotheriidae > Dromiciops > Dromiciops gliroides. The sequence goes on from NC_057862.1 coordinate 172,193,719, forward strand.
GCAGGGACCTCAGATATCATCTTGTTGTTATAAAGGCCATGACTGCTATGATTCATTTCCTAGTGTGTGGTTTGTCATTTCTATGACCCTTAAAATGTGTCAAAAGATTTGTTTGCTTCTAAGAATTTTGTCACTACAAGGGTCATTCTTTCTCACTGGAGAAGGCAAGGGAATTGTCATCCAACCCTATAGAACTCATATGCAGACTCCCAAGGGGAAAATCCATAAGCATTTCCATAAGGCTTTTGATTCCCTCTCTAAGAAAACAAACCAAGGACATTGTTTTGGAATTTAGAATTGGCTACTATCCTATATACCTGGGTTGCTTTAATTGCCTCTTGTTTTGGGGTTTTTTTGCTATCATTATTGAAATTAGCCAAAATCATCTCTCCCATTTCCCTGATGATAACTTCATAGATAAGTGTCCATCTGAGCCCAAACAACACCATAGCACCAGGGATCTTAGATGATATCCTCCACATCCCCCTTGTTAATCTAGAACAAGGAAATTGGAAAACAAGAAGAGTATAATCCAATATTCTCACTCCAAACAACCAATAAATGCTTTCAAAGATCCCACAGCAAAACTTTAGCAATAGAAATAATATTTGAATGTAATGTAATGATCAACCATGATTCTGGAGGACTAGTGATGAAGAATATTATCCTCTTCTTTACAGAGAGATAATGTATTCCAGAAGGAGACAAGTATTTTTGAATGCGGCCAATGTGAGAATTTATTTTGCTTGACTATCAATATTTGTTACAAAGCCCCCTTTCCTCCCCCCACCCAAACACACACATACAATAGAGGTGAAGGAGGGAATGGGAGAAAGAGAAAATTATTATTTAGTAATAGAAAAAGAATAAAATTTAATTAAATAAAGAAGTGGAGGTTATAAATAATATCCTGTGCCCTACCAGTCATGATCCTAAAATCCTTGAAAACAGTTAGATGAGACTAATATTAACCCACATTAAATGGGATTTTTTCCATGCAAAAGGTCATTTGGGAAGCCATCTTGAAGGATCTACTACATCACATCAATTTTGACTCAGATTTGGAAGACAATATCACCCCTCTTCTGTTACCAGAGATTTAAAAAGAAGATCCTCTAATAAATCTTTTTTCTGCTTACATAAGTCTCATTTACAGACTTCTCTTTTCTCTTTTCTAGTGCTGAGGCTGGGCCACCATATAATCACTCATTTCAAGAAGTCTTTATTGCCAAATGTAAGAATTGAAATGACTAAGAGAAATTGATCACATTTTAAACTGTGATTTCAAGACTCTAAGCCATGTTTTAAAACTCTTCAGCTCTTCCTCATTTCAGTTGCAGTAGTGAGTTGTTCTAACTTACTTGTCCAGGCCCCTCAGAGCAAAGACAAGAATGACCATGGAATGTGGGGAGAACTTCCTGTCTAGAGTATGTGTAGGTATGTCATGGAAACACATGAACATGAGATGCATAGCCTCATAATTGTTTCTACCTAAGGAGGAGTCAGATTATGAAAAAGTATTGAAGAGCTTACAAAGTCCATTTAGGAAGCTAGGAAGAGAGCAAGAAATACCTGATTAGTAAGTATGGTACAGAAGGGGATAGAGCCCAGGATTAGCTAGATGGTGGGGGAGGAAATAGCAGAATTATCCCAGGTACTGATATGATTTAAACATTTACTAACTTCTGTAGAATCACAAACTATTAGCATTCAAAGGGACCTTGTCAACTCCCTAGTTTTATAGATAAGGAAATTAAAATTCAGAAAAGGTGATATGATAATCAATTAATTAATCAACTACCATTTATTAAGTGTTTACTATGTGTTAGTCACTGTACAAAATGCTCTGTATCTGGGCAGCTAGGTGGTGCAGTGGATATGGAAGGTAGTCAGGTAGTCTTAGAGGATAAGATGCTAGCAACTATAGAGACCTAGAAACGACTCTCCCAAAAGGTACAACTAGATCACAATTGGTGCAACTAATGAATCCTGTGAAGTGAACTTACTATTCAAATTTACTCTGCAAATTTCCATTGGGTTCAAAATGGTGACCATATTTTACATAATTATAATTTTGAATATGTAAATTTGAATACCTGCAACCACTATATAGGATCCATTCTCACTAATTGGGAACTATATCATTTGAATTTAGTCTTAAAGGAAGCCAGAGATTTTAAGATGGAAGGAAGAACTTTCCAGGCCTTGGGTCAGCCAATTCAAAACTATGGAGATGGAAGATGAAGCAGCGTAAGGCATTACACCTAGACCATAGAGTATGTAAGAAGACTGAAAAGAGAGGAAAGTGATGTGGGCAGGAAATTTGGGGTCCAATTGATTGTGAGTTGTCCCAAAAGAATTACAAGACTCAGTGACTCAGTTTACCAAGTTTTATTGCAATGCTGTGAGTGATCACAGGGAGAGAACCAGAAAAGTGGAAAGGTATGTCTCGAATAGTGAAAGAAAAGACAGTTATATTTATAGTATAGATAAATTGATTATCGATGTCATTATAATAATCTCCACCTTGGGAGGTAAAAGGGAGGGCCTGTCCACTAGGGGTGTTACAAGGGAGGGCTTATCCTAATTTGGAGTTCCTGGGGGTCCTAAGCCAACCCCCGAGGCAGGTACCTTTTTCAGTGGAGGTGTGTTTTGGGGGTTTACATGTCACAAAGTGAATCTGGGGACAAATTTGGACTTTTCTGCACATGTCTCCTTCTGATTCCCATGGCTAGTTTCAAAATATAATCATTTTTCATTAGAATTTCTATAGGTTGTCTTTTTCTTTTATTGTTATTTTGACCTGACCCATTCTGGTTCGTTATGGATGTTGATCACTATGGGTATGAGAACCTAAAATAAGTTATTCATTAACTGGGATCTCACTCCCTTTTAGAGCTAATATCTATATTAGAGCTTGGGTCTTGGGTTTTTTCTATTAACCCCTTTTTGCCTCCTGCATCAAAAGGGTCAGGTTATAGAGTTTTAAAAGACAGACAGAGGAATTTATCACTGATCTTGGAAGTAACAGAGACCCAGTAAAATTTAGATGTAGCAAGGAAACATACACTATTAGGGATAGAATGAGAATTAATGATGGAATGTGATGGAATGAGGTCCTGTGACCTCTCCAGCATTCTTTCCTTTCTACCATAAAGATGCCTCAAATCCTTTTTCTCCCCTTATTTTTCATTTGGTTTCTTTATTTTATGGACAATAAGATTAGATAACATCATGTCTTCTGTCACTTAACAGGCACAATTAAATAATAAACATTTTATTTAAAGTTTTGAGTTCCCAATTTTATCCCTCCTTCCCTCCCTGGGGTGGTAAACAACTAGATATAAGTTATAAATGTGCAATTATATAAAACATTTCCATATTAGTCATTTTGGAGAAGAGTTGAATAAATGAAAAAAAATGAAAGTGAAAAATAGCATGCTTCAGTCTGTGTTCAACCAATATCAGTCAGTTGATGAGCATTCTTTTGATTTCCAGTTCTTAACCACCACAAAGAGAGCTGTTATATATATTTTTACAAACAGGTCTTTCTTTTGGGAGATGTCTTTGGGATATTAACCTAGAAGTGGGATTTCTGGATCAAAAGTTATGCATAGTTTGATAGCCCTTTGGGCATAGTTCCAAATTGCTCTCCATAATGGTTGGATTAGTTCACAACTCCAACAGTGGATTAACACCCTAATCTTACCGTATCCCCTACAACATCCAACATTTCCCTTTTTTTGTTATATTTTTCACTTTGATAGGTGAGGGGTGATACATCAGAGTTGTTTTAATTTGCATTTCCCTGAACATTTTTTCATATGACTATAGATAGCTTTGATTTCTTTGTCTGAAAACTGCCTATTTATAGGATATTATTTCTTGAGGTCATCCAAAGTTATGGAAATCAAATTAATGAGCCTCAAAAGGGAAAAGTAATCCCCAATTCCATTATTATTCCTACTAATAGTAACAATCATTCTATTCCAAGATCCTAATCCAATATTTTCAGCATAGTCTGGGGGTGATCTTGAGTTTTCAAAAGCTACATTAGGAGAGCACCAGCTCTTACAATTATGATGTTTCTGTTGTTGTTCAGTTGTGTCTGACTCCTTGGCAAAATACTGGAGTGATTTGCCATTTCCTTCTCCAGCTCATTTTACAGATAAGGAAACAGAGGCAAACAGGATGAAGTGACTTGCCTAGGATCACACAGCACGTCATTGTCTGAGGCCAGATTTGAATTCAGGACTTCCTGACTCCAGTCAGATCCAGTGCTCTATCCACTGTATCACCTAGCTGCCCAGTATATCTTCCAATATACCTTTTACCAAACTGGAGAGGTTTCATGTAAGGTTCAGCAATGCAAAGTTTATTTTTGTATTCTTGATTCTCTCCACCAGCCCCCACCTCCCCATGCCTCCTCTGTATTTAGAAATTACTTTGAGGGGCAGCTAGGTGGCACAGTAGATAAAGCACTGGCCCTGGATTCAGGAGGACCTGAGTTCAAATCCCACCTCAGACACTTGACATTTACTAGCTGTGTGACCCTGGGCAAGTCACTTAACCCTCATTGCCCTGCAAAAAAACAAACCAAACATTAGGGGCAGCTAGGTGGCACAGTGAATAGAGCACCGGCCCTGGAGTCAGGAGTACCTGAGTTCAAATCCGGCCTCACTTAACACTTACTATCTGTGTGACCCTGGGCAAGTCACTTAACCCCAACTGCCTCACTAAAAAAAAAAATTACTTTGCATTTACTCCATATAAACTTATATGTGTATGTGTCATTTTCCCTAATAGAATATAAATTCCTTGAGGACTGGGATGCTTTCAATTTTGTCTTTGTCTCCTATATGCATAGCATAGCATCTAGCACATAGCATGTGCCTAATAAGTACTTATTGATTAATTGATTGAGAGCTAGCCTAGCCAAATTCAGAATCTGACTAACCAAGTTGACTACATCATGGAAGAAGGATAAGTGGATTCGGGATAAGAGAATTTAGGTTTGAATCACAGCTCTACTACTTCTGACATGGATGACATTCGTCATAATCTCTTGTCTCTGGGTTCTCAGTTTCTTCATCTGAAAATTGAAACATGAGAGGGATTCCAAGCTGCCTCTCAGCTCTAAATCCTGTGATCTGACTGTAATCAGGGAGGGAGGTGGGTGAGGCATAGGTGCAGAGTGCTTGCAATAGCAACATCTCTCACCATGAAGATGCCAGATCTCTATTTCACTATGATTAATTTGGGAGCCTTAGCACCTCTTGAAGATTCTCTATTAAGTCCCAGAGAAGTTGTGACCTACAGTACATCGGTGAAGAAGGTTCTTACATTGATGAAATCACCTCTCCTGATTTAGCTTTGCATAGAGAATTTTATAATTTTTCACAAGTTCTTCCATATACATTATCTTATGCAACATGAGGCTGACTGGATGAGGAATCAAGCTTCTCCTCATTGTTTAATCTAGCCTCTTTATAAATTTCAGAGTTCTTTCTCTAGGAACCCCACTCTCAAGGTGACCTAGAACCTAAGAGTCAGGGTGGGATTGAGGAAAGGGTATGGGCTTTGGAATTACAGAATTTAGGTTCAAACTTATTGCCACTGTAACCTTGGACAATTCACTTAATTTCTATGGGCCTTAGTTTCCTCATTTGTAAAATGATAAAGTTGTATTTGATGACCTCTAAGGTTCCTGCCAACTCTACATCTACAAGCTTTGGGCTTTGCCAAATTTTCCCTCATGAAATATAACACATGGTACTGGTTCCATCCCAGATTCTATCTTGGTTTAATGAGGAAAGCTCTAAATGTGTCCGTAGAGACATCTCACCCATGAACCACAACATTTTTTAAAGAACAAGGGTCACACATGGGTGGCTGCCTCGGATCTGTAAGAAAGTTGGATTCACATGTTTAAAAACAACTTTTTAAAAAAAGTACAACTATCTGTAATAAAAGAAGCCATTAACATCTGTGACTGGGGCACTCCCATCCTGCCCTCGAACACAGTCCCCTGTCTTTATCCTAAATTCCTGGTGATTTATTCAATTATTTACAAAAAGGCCATGTGTTGGGACACTTACAGGCCTGTTTTTGCCTATCATCGAGCCTGTTTCTCTCCTCAACAATAGCAGATCAGGAAACTGGAGCTGAAAATATTCACTCTCACTTTATATACCAGTACACCTGAGGAGACATCTATTTGGTATGTTTTTTAAAGTAGCACGAAGAATTGCAGGAAGCCAGCTCAGCTTGTGGCATCTTAAAAAGCCCACCATCGATCCCTACTAGGATAACTAGCCCCCATGCTGGGGATTTCTACCATAAGGAACAAGAAATAACTGGGGCTGACTCTATAGGAAGACAAAAGATACTTTTACAAAAATAACATAATTTGGTTCCCTGAGAAAAGATAGGGCTGGTAAGAATTGTGGTCTTCCTTCCATCTCTTGCTTCTCATTTCCCTAGGCTGGAAGTATCTGTATGCCCCCCAGCTTATTAAAGTATATTCTAAAAAAGAAAAAAAGGGAGGTGATTCATGGGAGAAAATTACTAGAAATACCAATGCTGGGATTTATAAAGGTCTGATTTACAAGCCTACCTCTCCACTCCAACTCCTGCTTTCATACAGGGGGACTTAAACACAAATATTGATGTCCCCTCAAATCTACTCAAGTCCCATACCCACTCTTGTTTTCCACCTCAGCTACTTACAAAAATGGTCATACCTTTGATCTTTCCATTATAAACAAGTGTTCCATTTCCATGTTTATGAATCCTGAAGTTTTTGCATTTCCATTCTGCCTCTCTCTATGTTTAACTTTTCATATACCTACTCTTCATCCTTGCTATGACCTCCAATCCCTTCACTCCTTAGCACTTTTCCAATCCTAATCCCTAAATTTTTCCTAAATACAATAAATTTGTTTTGTATTCCCAGCACAAAATATAGGGTTTGGCATGTAGTATCTATGTACTTAATAATTGCTTATTGATTGATTAATTGCTTTTTTATTGATTAGGATGCTTTACATTTCCTTTTTCTTCTCTGAAGAATTGGGGAAGTTAGAATTGGAAGTTATGTGACCTTGGACAGATCCCTTAATCTCTCTGTGTGTCAGTTTCTTCATCTAAAAAATTGTGAGAACTAGAGTCTTTATGGTCTCTTCCAGCTCTAAGGTTCTAACCATTCTGGCAAAAGGAAGAAGAGAAGCTAAGGGAGAGCTCTGGGCCCATGGGTGACGAGAAATGTTGATACTTGCCAAGTCAAGAGTTCCCAAAAGGAATAGGATTGAAATAATTTCCTAAATTTTATTCCACTGAAGCTTTTCTGTGCCTCAGGACCATGAGGCATGGACATGGGCACACTGGAGCTGCAATCATGAACTGTTGTCAATCTCAGAAATGATGGAAGGATTGAATATTCCAGTCAGTCACTTCCCCTTTCAAGGACTTCTTCCTATTGGACTTTTTATAGGGAGGAGACATGAGAAGGAGCCCTTGGGATCACCCCTTTTAAAGTCAGAACCAATAATAATGATGCCAACTTATTATCATGCTTTCTCCTTCCTTCACTAACTAACAAGAAGCAAGGATTCATTATGCATATCTTGGGAATATAAGAATCATACCTGCCTGTTAACTGTGGGTGCATAGTTCTTCTATCCATAATACCCCAGAAATATTACTCCATTCTTCCCTTTATCTAATTTATTTTTATTCTTATAACAGTTTTTGTGAGATTCTGGTTGACCTTCTTTCCCTCTTGTTGCCTCCATTTCCCCAAATCAGAATCTGATTCTAGATTTGTTTGTTTCTGTGTTTTTTTCTAGAACTCTCTGTTCAGTGCTAAATGCCTCTGAGAGCAAGTGTGTGTTAATTTCATGTCTCTGCTAGTTCAAAAACTTCTCAGTCTGTCCTTTCATGTATGTTCATAGCCTCAATAATTCATCTGACTGCATAGCTCTTTTCCTTATCCATCAAAAAAATCCTGGACTCACCATCTTCAGACTATCTGCCAGGCATTCATAGTAGGTGTCTCTTTAATGTACACAGACTTTTACTCAGATGTGTACAATCTTTTAAAAGTCCAATCAGACAGGCTTCTGTCAGAGGCCAACTAAAATTCTTCTCTCTCTTTAGGAAAAAAAAATCTAGGCTACACAATATTATAAACAGCTGTACTTGGTTACTCCAGCTAAGCTTGTCTTTAAAAAAAAAAAAACCTTTCAAAGGCACCAAATGATGGAGGGAAGAAGGGCATTTCTGTACAAATTAAGCAATTACTATGAATGGATATCATGCAAACTCATAAATGACCCCCAGACAGCATCAAAAGATATCTCTGGGAAATGAAAAACAACACAGCATTGAGCAAGCATATGTATTTGTTTTTGTGGAAGCAGCCAGGAATCACCTGACCCCTCCAGCGAACCCCAGACTGCAACCAAGCAGACTCTGCTCTTCCATCAGCTGGAAGGAGTCTGAAACCTCCATTGCTTATGGCCCAGGGGCTGCGACAGCAAAGTGAATCACTTCTAGGAAAGACAATGACTTGTTTACTTTTCATTGAATTGAAAATGGAAGATATTTCATAATAGAATCTGAGAAAATTTACCAGATGTTTCATTTCACTGTGTTCCTCTGGCAGGTCTACAAGATAAAATGCTGACTAAGGCTAATAAATCAAGCTGAATATGAAAAGCTTAGGGACAAAATTCACAGAAACTAGGACCTAGGGAAGACTCTATTCTCATATGCATCTGGGCTTTCCTGATGTGTTCTATGCTTTGCTGACTACCTAATATGATCTGTCTCTGTCCATGTCTCTCTCTTCTTTTCTTCTCTCTCTGTCTCTCTCCTCTCTATCTCTCTGACTCTGCCTCCCTTCCTTCTCTTTCTTTGTCTGTCTCTATTTTTCTTCCCCTTTTCTTCCCCCCCTTTCTCCCTGTCTCCTCTCTCAGCCGGCTTTTATTTTTCACCCACTTCTCTCTTTTCTCCACCTTTCTTACACACTCCATCTCTTTTTGTCACACACCATCTATCTTGCCTCTTTTTCCTCTTGGCTTTCTTCTTCCTCTCTTTCTCAATCTTTCCCCTTCTTACCTATTATTTGCACTGTCTGCCTACTCCTCTTTCCTCAGACAGTAGCTTAACCTAACCTGAAAAACCTTAATCCCCCCAAAATGATTTGTTAAACTAAATTTAAAACATGGCTGCATGAATTCATAGCTATAATTTTAAATGTCTTCAAGTTTAGGTCTTGTTCACCTAGCCCTAGGTAAGGTAGACAAATAAACCACTGAAATGTGTGGTTTAAAATAGCAGTTGTAATTAAGTCAATTTATATTTGCTTTATTTTTCCTTCCAGAATTTTTGGGGTTTATGGAAAACAAAGTCTGATGAGCTGAGGCATTAATTGGATAAATATTGGTAGGGTTTACACACTGGCCTTCTGAGACATATTTTAGTTGGCTCCTATCACATATTTTACACATGTTCAGTTGAGCAGAAATTCCAACCTATGCAATGGGGTGAAATGGAGCAGTCAACAACAAAATTTAAAAATCAGAAATCCAGTGAATCACTTCAGGGTATGGTTCAGTTCCTCATATTTGGGTTCTGATCATGTTCTTCCCTACAGGTTGGGGGGGGGCATTCCTAGATTAGCTCTAAAAACGAACCTCACTCAACACCATTTTCCTCCTTATGCCTAGGGTTTGGCTCTAGGAAAAACAATTACCCATCACTCCCTTCATCTCCATGATTTCAGAGTCAAAAAGAGCTTCTGGTGAGGGACACCCTTGATCAATACAAATGGGCGACTTTTCCACAGCAAGCACTAAGGGATGAGTTTACAACAAACAATAGGAACATTAAGAGATGAAATGACTTTCCCACAGCATATAGCTGGTTTGTCTCAGAGGCAGAATTAGAACCCAGGTCTAATGGGGTTCTACCCTAGGGCTAGCTCTCTATCCACCATGCCACCCAGAGTCTTAGGGAGAGTGCTTAGCTACTGCAAATGGCAGGGAGCAGGCATTGTCTCTTATCAGAGGCAGACACAGCTGATCTCTCACTCATCCCTTTTCTCTTCATCTCTTGGAATGTATCTGGGGGGCTCTGTGCTTTGAGCTTCCATTTCAGCTATAATCATGATACTAAATCACTCTTCTTCCCATTATCATCAGTAACCCCTCCACAGACAGTGATATATCCCACCAGGAAGTCTGTTCTGATCGGCCTTTCATAGTCTCCTTTTCATATGTCTATTGGGCAGGAAAAGTGGCTTCAGGGACTACCAGCTCACAGGGCACATCCAGCCCTAATGGCCTTATCACTCAGCTACTTGCTCCTCCTTCCCAAAGGGAGCACCAGTTACTGTCTCTGAGCCAGAAAGTCTAGCTGAACCATCCTATTACTGTTTTATATAAAGCACTTACTAAATTCCTAGAGGAAAGAGGCATCCCCAGAGGGGACTTGCCTCATTAAGCTGCTGCCTGCTTTCCAAGCAGCCAGAGAGGATCACAGGGGTGGTTAGCAGGTAGGCAATGCCTTTGGGGGCATTATGAGACTAATGCACTAACCTCTGTGCACATTGGATACCATAATGGAAAAAAAATCACCGAGAAGAAAACTGGAAATGTGGTTTTCTCAGTAGCCCCATTTAATGGGGTTGACGAGGAAACAAGGATATATTTATTGAGATTTACCAAAAATGTATCTATTATCAGAGCATTAAGTCTTCTCCATCTGAAAATATTTCATTATTTGGAAAAGAAAATAAAAGAAAGGAAGAAGGAAGAAAGAAAGGAGAGAAGACAGGAAAAAGAAGAAGGAAGAAGTGAAAGGAAAGAAGACAAGAAAATTAGAAAGAAAGAAAAAAGACGTAAGAAGGAAAGGAAAAGAGGGAAAGTGGGAAGAAGGGAAAAGAAGAAAAAGACAGAGAGGAAACAAACAAGGAAGTAAGATGGGAAGACTAGAAGGAAGGAAGAGAGGAAGGGGAGAATAAGAAAAAGAAAAAAGGAAGAAGAAGATGAGATAAGAGGGAAGAAGGAAGGGAGAGAGAAGGAAGAGAAAGAAAGAAAAGATAGTAGGAAGGAAGGAAGGAAAGAAAGAAAGAAGGAAGGAAGGAGATAAGAAAAAAGAAGAAAGAAAGAAAAATAATCTGCACTACTGAGGCAAGAAACCAATGAAGAAGGTGGTACCTGAGAATAAGGTATTTTGCTAGTCTAGTTTAGAAATAATTAAATGACAATTTCTGGAATCATGGAATGTTAAAACTGGAAGGAAATATTGAGATCATCCAGAATAACCTTTACATTTTACAGGAGGAGAAATCAAGGCCCTGCTATTATATGATATGATTGGCCCTAGGTCATACAGCTAAAAAGTGTCAGAGCTAGAATTCAAACCCAGGACCCCTGATTCAGTACCCTTTCCACTTTTCCATCCTGCCTCCCTGGAAGGCCAGCTGTCTCCAAGAAAGTGCCAGGAAAAACAATGGGTTCCTAGGTAACCACCATGCACCAAGCTGTTCACAGAGGACCTGGGAATTACATTTGCATAGGTTTCCAGAGTAGGTTGATGAGGCTGGATGTCACGTGCTCCAGGTGCCAATTCAGCAGGGAGTACTTTTTGCGACCAGGAAAGCTAAAGGAGGAGACATAAATTTATTCTAAAACAAGATAAACTTTCAGTGGAAATAAAGAGATAGCAATGTAGTCTCCCTGATGTGGAGGGCAGAGCCTGGTTCTGTCCCTTTCTTAGGAGCCCAATACAGACCTTAAGCCCAATTAGCTCCCCTTTCTCAAACTCATACAAAAATCTCAGCGAGCCAGGTGCAAACAGTGGAGGGCGGAAAATGGAACATCATTGCACTCCACTCTGTAAGCCTGGAAGAACCCTTCCTAACCTCTCCCCACCTAAGACCCAAAGCAGTCACGGTTTGGGTTAGAACACTGGCCTGACTAGCAATCTCGGTGATGTAATTTGTGACCGTTTGTGGCTATGCACAGAATAAAAAGGGGCTTTCAGTAGGGAGAGCAGAGGACACTTAGTTGGCTTTTATACGCAGTGGGGACAACCAGCCTAGTCTCTGCTTTGCTTGGCATAATGGACAAAAGAGGCCCTTCTTGCCTCCCTGACTGGGGAATGTGAACCCTCTCATTCAGAGGACAAGCAAGCTGCTTGAGGTAGCTAGGTGTCATGGTGGACAGAGAGCAGGATGTTGAGTCTGGAGAAGAGTATGCCTCACACATGCTAGTGACATGACTATGGGACAAGACATTTCTCTTTCAGCCTCAGTTTTCTTATCTATAAAATGGAAATATTCATGGCACCTTCATCACAGAGCTGTTGTCAGAAGAAAATGAAATAACATGCTATATAAATGTTACCTATTAATCAAATTTACTACAAGATACTCAGAGAGCCAGGATTCAGATATTTGTTATCCTTATTTTGCACACACCATAGTGCAATGCATAGGGAGCCAAACGCAGAGCCAGAAAGACCTGCTCTCAAGCCCTGACTATGACACCACTGGCAATCTGACTCCAGCAAGTCATTTAACCTTTTAGTGCCCCCAGGCAGCTCTCCAAGACTCTAACTTGCTAGGCAGGTGCTCATCTACATGAGCCCAGGGAATTCCCTCACTAGGACTTCCTCACACCAATGAAATAATCAATCCAGCCCAAGAAAAACAAAAACAAACAAAAAGATAAAAAGCCAAACCCCATGTAGGCATAAATCAGCATGCTATAACAGAAGACCAGAGACCTGCGTTTTAGTTTTATCTTTCATATTTGCAAGCTATATAACTCTGGACAAGTCACTTTATCTGTCTAAAATTTTTCTTTTCTCATCTGAAAAATGCACTCCGCCCCCACACATACCCCTTTATATTTAATCCAATCTAAATACTCCCTTCCACAATGACTCGGCAGAGAACTAGAATGATATAGTGGGTAGAGCACTGGACTTGGGTTGAGCAAGCCCTGGGTTCAAATTCTGACTCAGACACTTACAAACTTTGTGGCCCTATACATCACTGACCTATTTAGGCCTCCATTTCTTCATTTGTAAAATGAAAGGATTGAACTCAGTTAACCTCTAGGATCTTCTCTACCTCTAAAAAGTTTTAGCCCATGACTTTCCTGACAATCACATAGATTATGGGTTAGAGTGACCTTCCAGGGCTCATAGAGAATTCTAGGGCTAGACTATTGACAGTTCTGAGGAAAGTTAGCCATTGGCAGTTATGGGCATGCCACAAGCAAAGAGGAAGAGAAAAGCGAGCAGATGAGATTGAAAATGGGTGATTGCAGATAAGAGAACAAGAGGAAAGAAGACTGTATGAGACAGAACTGGATTAATGCAATTGGGGGTGATTAATGAATGGCATTCTAGTCAGCATCTTCTGGCCCCTGTGTTAGCTGACTTGAGCTGTAATCCTTATCATAGCTGATACATTGGTTAAATGTTTATATTTCTTTATGATTTAATACCAGTGAAATTTCATGTTTGGTAACAATGCTATTTGCTCAAGTGTATAAATTTGGAGTTTGAGACAAGAGTGAAGAAAAGAGAGTTCATAGAAGAAGATATTTCTCCAGTTTTATGTACTAGAATGGGAGCTTGAAACAAGGATTTTTTTTCTATCTTTTGTAATTTCTGAGCAATGTAAAGCCCTAGACTGCTTTTTTAATCCAGAGAGACAAAGAATTAATGAAGTGATAAGTCATTAGAAAACTGAGAGGTATAGGGGTTTGATGTATTTGTGAGAACATCTGAGAGATTGGTCAAACACTGAATCACACAATCAATATGTAGATATACATAGATATGTGTGTTTATAAGATTAGATGAGTTCCAAGGACCCTTCTCATTCCAAAAAGTTACTACATACTAATATGTCTATACAAATATTGATATCCATATCAATCTATATCTATTTCTATACATATATATGTATATACATGTATATGATATTTATATATGTATATATTGCATATATGTGTGCATGTGTAAATCTGTATGTGTGTGTGTCGGACAGTCTCTGCTCCCAGGATGATAGCTTTGGAGTGGGAGGGGCTCTTAGGTCCCTTAGACTGCAAACCATATCCATTCTAGTTATAAAATATTTTTCCCCTAAAGAGGAGGAATTAGACACCTAGGCTGTACTCCTAGGACCATAGCTTTGGAGTAGGAAGGGACTTTAGAGTTCATCTAGTCCATATACACAAATACACACATATTCATGTGTGTAAGTGTAATTGTATGTATTTTGTTGTTGTAGTTCATCCTTCTTTTTGAAGAGGACCAGTGACATCACAGGTGATGTTTTGACTTGCATGTGAATTAGATTTAAGTGAGGCAGAGCTTCACAAAGTCATCAGACTCATTCTCTCTCTCTTTTTTTTTTTTGAGGGGCAATTGGGGTTAAGTGACTTGCCCAGGGTCACATAGCTAGTAAGTGTTAAGTGTCTGAGGTCAGATTTGAACTCAGGTACTCCTGAATCCAGGGCCGGTGCTCTATCCACTGCGCCACCTAGCTGCCCCCAGACTCATTCTCTCTTACAGAGCCATCAAACACCAAGGCAAGAAAAAAAATCAGAATTATTGGTGATGGTCCAGGATGCAGTGGATGACTGGTATCCTTGATGCCTGACAAAGCTTTAAGCACTCCAGAAAGCCTGCTTCAGCTGCCTTCATGACTGGGAATAAATTGTTATCATCCACGCATTTCCACAGGGGAAGTCCTCACATGCTTGCAGTAGATATCCCTCTAACTCACCAATCAGCCTGAGGCCTATTGGTTACCCTTAATGTGGTGTAGCCCATCGGCTGAGACAGTTTAGAGGGTATGGCTGTTATGCATGCTATAGCTTCTTGTAGCCACAGGTTAGAGCTGGGTGAGTAGTTGAACACCAAAGGTAGATGAGCAGCCATGAAAAAGACTCAGCAAGCCCTCACATCAGAGGTCCTAGTCCTCCCTTAATAGCCTTTTCTTTCTTTCTTTCTTTCTTTCTTTCTTTCTTTCTTTCTTTCTTTCTTTCTTTCTTTCTTTCTTTCTTTCTTTCTTTCTATGTGTGTATGAATGTATGGATCAGACACCCAGGCTATAGCTTTGGGACGTTAGAGATTTTCCTGTTCACATACGTACAAATATATACAGAAATGTATGTACACATGTAGGGGAATCAGGCTATACTCCTAGGGTCAAAGTTTGAGAGGAGGAGGGGGCCTTAGAGCTCATCTGGTGTGTACTGAAGGGTCTATAGACTGTTGATTTGTGCTAGACGAGATCTAAGGACTCTTCCTGTTCCAAAGTTGTGATGCTAGGAGCAAAGGCTGGGTATCTGATTTCTCTTCTTTTTTAGGACAATATTCTACAGTCAAAATGGGGATGGGACGGGTAATGAAGTTTTGTTTTTGTCCCAGCAGTGTAGAAGCATGGTTCTACTGTGCTCCCTAGCACAGTTCCCTCCTAGTAAGATGCTGTAGCTATAAGTAGTAGCAGCTCCTTCAGGATAGAGATGTTGAGGACTTGATAAGAGTATGAACAGTGGTTAAGTACCCTTCCTTTTATTCACTCACAAAAATGTATATGCTGAGAAAATATCTGGGGGAAATACTCAAATAAATAAAGTACTTTCTTTTTTTTGCAAATAGTACAGGCATACCTTGTTTCATTGCTCTTCACTTTAGTATGCTGTGTAGATATTACATTTTATACAAACTAAAGTTTTGTGGCAACCCCATGTTGAGCATCTACTGGCACCATTTTTCTAACAGCATGTGCTCACATCATGTCTCTGTCACATTTTGGTAATTCTTGTGATATTTCAACCTTTTTCATTTTTAGTATATCTGTTATTGTGATCTGTGGTCAGCGATTTCTGATGTTAGTACTGTAATTGTTTTGGGGCACCATGAACTATGCCCATACAAGATGGCAAACAATCAATAAATGCCACATGTGTTCTGATTGATCCACTGACTAGCCTGTTCCCTGTCTTTCTCCCTCTCCTTTGGCTTCCCTGTTCTTTGAGATGCAACAATATTGAAATCAGGCCAATTTAATAACCCTACCATGACCTCTAAAGTGTTCAAGTGAAAGGAAGAGACAATTGATACAACAAAATCCATTGATGTCTTATTTTTTAAGATTGCCACAGCCACCCCAGCCTTCAGCAACCACCACTCTGCTCAGTCCACAGCCAACAACAGTGAGGCAAGACCCTCCATCAGCAAAAAGATTACAACTCTCTGAAGGCTCAGATGATGGTTAGCATTTTTAGCAATAAAGTGTTTTTTAATTAAAGTATGGACATTTTTTAGACATAATACTATTGTACACTTAATAGACTACAATACAGTGTAAATGTAACTTTTATATGCATTGGGAAACCAAAAAATTTGTGAGATTCCCTTTATTGTGATATTCACTTTATTGCAGTGGTCTGAAACCAAATCTGCAGTATCTCTGAGGTGTGCCTTTATGTGTTGCCTGCTAATATATTTTATCCCCTGTACTTCTCTCACTTACTCAAGGGGTAAGCTATTGCGAGACTGTGCCAAAGCCCCAGCTAGAGTCTTTGGGGGTGAAGGCCTGAGAATTGGAGGGTTTCTAATTTGTTTCAGAGGCAGTGAACTTTGAAAGAGAGAAGGGGCTGGAATATACTTCAGGAGACTAAGTCTACAGGTTAGGACATGACTGACACATCATAATCTATGAAGTATCCAGAATCAGGTGGATTTGTAAAAAATCATAGCCTTCAAGTTATTCTTTTGTCTTGTCCTGAGATGGTAGGATGAGAAGTAGTGTTGCCAAAAGAGCAGCCAGTGAGACTTTTGGGGAAGCTTTTTAAAGTCCAAGGGCCTCAAAAGCAGACATCACACATAATATTTCACAATTAGGGCAATGTTCTCTTCAAAAAACCAAGACATTGTTTTGACTACATGTTCTGTAACTGTGTCTGTGTGATGGCAGACGCCCAGAGGAAAAGTTTACATAATATATGTGTGTGCATGTGCACACACACACATATACACACATATCCAGTAAGACATACATTTGCATATACATGTGACCCCAAATGTTTGGTTTTTTTTAATGTTCAGGGTTCGCATGAACTGAACAATACACTCTAGTAGAAAGAGCACCAATTCCATATAACTGGGTTCAGGGGAACTTGAGTAAGTCATCATCTCTCTGCTTCTCAGTTTCTTCATCTTTCAGACAAAGGTAATAGAAGACAACTAGAATAGAGACCTGGCCTAGAGTCAGGAAGACCTGAGTAAAGATCTGGCCTCAGACACTTACTAGTTGTGTGACCCTGACAAGTTACTTCATCTCCATCTGCTTCAGTTTCCTCAACTGTCAGATAAGGTGTTAATAGCACCAACTTCCTAGGATTGTTATTGTGAAGCTCAAGTGAGATATTATTTTTAAAGCTCTTAGCACAGTGCCTGACACATAGGAGGCACTAAATAAATGCTTCTTTTCATCCTTCCTAAATGATCTCCTAGGGTCTTTTCTAGTTCCAACATTCTGTGATAATAATAAGCAACATGATCTAGCCTGGCTTAATGAAAAAAACAAAGGACTGGCAAATGATAAAATCACAGAGACAGAAGAGGATGCTTATCCAGTCTAATCTATACTCTCTTGGTAACTTCATGGGTTCCTAAAGGTTTAATTATTGCTGATGATTCCCAGATCTATATACTCAGTCCAACTCTCCTTGAAGCTTGAGTCCCAAATCAACAATCGCCCATAGGACATTTCAACCTGGATGTTCTAGAGACATCTTCAACTCAACATGTCTAAAACTAAACTCATTATTCTTTCCCCAACTTTCCCCCTACAGCCCTATTAAATCCTTCCCTCTTTCAAACATACTTATTTCTTCTGTTCAAGGTACTTCCAGTCTTCTAGTGTCTAATAATCTCAGCATTATTTCAGACTTCTCATGCTCCCTCATCCCACATATCAAATCAATTGCCAAATATTGTAGTTTCTACCCTCCTAACATCTTTCATATCCACCTTCTTTCCATTCACATGGGTATCATCTTAGTTAAGGCCCTCATTACCTCTTATTGCAGCAGCTGTAGCAATACAGGCTTCAAGTCTCCCACCACTCTAGTCCATTTTCTGCACTTCTATCAAAGTAATTAACCTTATGTACAAATTTGACCATATAATTCGCTATTCAACCAACTCTAGGACTTTGCCTCTAGTATAAAATATGAACTTATCTGTTCAGCTTTTCTGTTAAAGCTCTTCAGCACCTATCCCCAACCTATCATACCATCCTTCTTGTATGACTCCCCCCTCCCACATTCTGTGACCCAGCCAAACTGTTCTCTATCTCCACACCTCCTCACTGGCCATCCTTCATACCTCCTCCTTACCTCAGCCTTCAAGAGCCCCCCCTCTTCCTTCACAAAGAAATGTAGACTGTCTTACTTTTGCCTTTATATTATGACAGATACAAAAGTGTCTTGCAAAGTAAAATGTAAATTGATAAACACTGATCATGACAAGTCCATACACCATAGAATCAGACTGAAAAGAGCCTTAAAGGTCAATTAGTCCATTACCATTTATAGGTGAGGAAATCAAGACTCAGAGAAATTAAATAATAATTTATCCAAATCATACAAGTAGGTAGTAGATGGCAGATCTGGATTTCAAACCAAAGTCCTCAGACTCTACCTCCAGGATTTATTACACAAAATGCCATCAGTAGTGAATTTCCTCAAAGAAACAACAGAGAAAAATCAAGGGTTAAGTGGTAGCAGAAGCCAAGTGTATTCTCCCTGCCTGGTTCCCACTAAGAATTGAAAGTTTCATTCAAGCCAGACATCAATTAATAAGCATGTGTATGTTTCTCCTCTGGTGAATCTTTTCTTCTGTTAAAAATAGGAAATGAATCATTTGGATTCCCACTCTCCCCCTTCCCTGCCATGGTACTCTCCTTCTGGGGAAATGCTGGAAATAGAGTGAGTCTAATTCTAAACAGTGACATTATAGAGTAATAGATTGTGTTGGGAAGCCTTTGAGGTCAATTCCCTTCCTTTTACCATTGAGAAAGTCAAGGCCAGAAAGTTTAAGGGACTGGTCCAACATTATATATTGGTACAGCCAGGACTAAAACTTGGTTCTCCTGATTTCTCATAAAAGGCTCTTTGCAGTATTCCATGTTATAGTTTCTTCTTCCCCAATGATCTGAAAACATCTGTTCCAGAGAATATGACTACCATCACCACTAGTAACTAGCCACATAGGAAATGTCTAATAGCTTATACAGTCATTCCAAAAAATGCTTATAATGACCAGGCAATCTGGCCAGGGCTTTAAAAAGACCATCTGGGAGGAGGGGGTAAATGATGAAAAAGATTTCTAAAGTCTTCCCCTCCTCTTCTTGATTCGGTGGCTACCTTGACTCAATACTGTTCTCCAACCAAAAACAAACCAAAAAAAAGCAAATGATGGGAGCAGAAAAAAAGAAACCATGGCATCATGGAATAGTTAGGACAGTACCACTTCAAAGTCAGAAAGACCTGGGTTCATGTCCTGCCTCTTACATATACTGGCAGAGGTTCTTAACCTTTGTTGGGTCATGGACCCCTCTGGCAGTCTGAGGAAGCCTCTGGACCCTTTCTTAAAATAATGCCTTTAAATGCATAAAATAACAAAACAATAAAATAGGATTAAAGGAAATCAATTATATTGAAATAGAGTGATCAAAAAAATTTTGAACTCCAGTTTTCAGTATCCCCAGGCTCTGTGACCCTGTGCAAATCTCTTAACTTCTTGTCTGCTCAGACAATTATCTAAGAAAGTTACAGAACAGCAGATAGTGATCTGCACTGAGATTCCTCATACCAACAAAATCACATTTGCCAAGTACAAATAGTAAGGAGGATAAAAAAAAAAAAGCACCAGTGTCTTTTTGTATTGTAAGTACTACTACAACTATGTGGATCAAGTGGACAAAAGGAAAAAACAACAACAGTTCTTCCTGAGAAACTCTTCCTTGAAGGAACCAGGCTGCTCCATCTCTGTTCTCTTCTTGAATAGATCTTCTTCTGAGTTTTAGAAGAGAAGCACTTACCAAGAGCATGCTACTGGTTTTGACATTTACTCCTAGTCTGAGTAGCATTTAAGTGGAACAAGTAGTGAAAGATCAACAACTTGATATCCTCTCCCTCTTTATCCCAGGGAAATGCCTGAAAGCACATGTATAACATACATGACTGGTCCATTCCCACCTCCTGTTCTCAGGGAGTACTCAAATATACTCAAAAAAAAGTGGAAGTGGGATGGTCTTTTCCCACACTTATCTTCTCTGGGCTTATAGGAACCAGTTGTTCAAACTCTTGGCAAAAACCAAAGATAGCAATGGCCATACAAATAGTGCAGCTTTTGTGGTATCATTTAAAAAGTGCTCAAAAGGGCTTTTTGTTGTTCAGTTGTTTCAGTCATTTCCAACTCTTCATGAACCCATTTAGGGTTTTCTTGGCAAAGATACTAGAGTGGTTTGGTATTTCCTTCTGCAGTTCATTTTACAGATGAAGAAACTGAGGCAAATTAGGTTATGTGAAGTGCCCAGGGTTAGATAGCTAGTAAGTATTTATAAGGCTTATTCCCTTAAAATTCCTTCTCCATCAATATTCTCTGAAATTCTACTATTAGGGACTCATTCCTTTGTAGATGAAAGCAATTTGATCTCTTAAGAGTCATCCATTAGGATGTAAATGATCTTTAACTCCAGTATTAATTACTCCCAAGAGGTATATAGTACAGTTGATTGTATACTGAGTTTTGAATTGGAAAGTGTACATTTTAAATGTGCATAAATTACAATGATAAAGATAGAATGGACTAGTGATTAGAACTCAGGATTCAAATACCCCCCTCTGATATTTATCTGCTGTGTGACACTGGGGAAGCCATATAACTTTCACTGCTTCGAGCAACTGTGTTAATACATATATATATACATACATACATACATATATATGTATAAAAATTGTAGCCTGAGTGATGATGGAAGGAATCTCCATGCAAGGAACTTCCTGTGCTAACTGATCCTTATGTGTCTTTCCCCAAAATTTACAATTACACAGAACAAATAACTCATGAAAATGTGAGGCAACCCATGGAAAGGGAATTTATCTGCAGGATAGTTTACTATTTGAATAAAATTTAAATGTTTGGTGTTAATCTTTCATCCAATATTCTTTCACGTCACCCTTCCCAGCAATGTTGGATAAATTTCTAGTCTTTCTTAATGTGAAATAGCAGTCTGCTTGTTGGACATTTTGGTGAATGGGACTACACTGGTCCTGATAATGAGGTCAGAGCCTCTCTTCCCATTGAGATTCACCAACATGAATTCCACCTGAAATGATTTTCATCATCCCTCCTGATTTGCATAGCACCATATGCTATCCTGTCTCTATCTTTGTGCAGCAGGAAATAATTTCTTTTGACAGGATAACTATTATTACAGTAGGTAGGACAAACCTAAGGGAGGTGGGAAACAACTGGTAATGGAATTAGCTGAACAGTAACTAGGCAATAACATTTGCACCAACATGGAACAGGGTTGCTAATCCTATCAGGTTGTCTGCAGAGCATTCTGCCACTAGCAAAGCCTGGGTAGCTTTGATTTTTTTTAACCGCATTTTGAATGTAGAACATCCTGGATGGACTTTACCATGAGATGTTTATGCCTTATTGATAGAGAGAAGCCCTGGTTGCTTCCTTATTTTGAAAAATGAAAGGTACAAGGCAGGCTGCAAACCCAAATATGTAGGTAGCTCAAAGACCAAGATTCTTGCTACAAATTGGTTTTTCTGCTTAGTTTGTCAGTCTCTTCTGTTAGATTAATAACCATATTTTTAATTTTTATGTCAGAGGTTAATGCTTAATTATCTCACATGAAAATGTAGCTTGCATACTCCAGACTGAAAGATTCAAATAAGCCTTCCTACCCTCCCACCCACCCACCCTCCCTTTGCACTTCTCTTGCCCTTCAGCAAAGATGGGATTATGCATTCCACAGCTGTAACTAATGATGTTTGCACTTGGGGCAAAGGGTGGTGGTATAGGCTCATTGAGGATATTTCTGCAATGAGACAACATGAGTTGGGGTGAGGGCAATGCTTCTATCACCCCTAGGGGCAGACCAGGCAGGTGAGAAGGTACCCCTGGGATGAGGGTCCTGGTACCATAACTATGGATGGGGGTGGGGCAGGCAGGGGAGGAAACACCCCAGAGCCAGGTATTCTCAAAATTCCCTGCCTGCCTTAGGGCAAAGCTCCAGTTATCCCCACCATAGTTATGGCTCTTATTGCGCATCATTTTTTGAAGAGATTTAAGCTGAAGTGGACTGCCTGGAAGGCAGTTGACAGCCCATTACATTCAGTAACTTTGCCCCTTCCTTGATCAGCATGAAATACTTGACTCCTAGAAAACAAGTTATCTTTCCCCATGTGTGCTCCAGCATGGAGCGGAGACTCAAGCCAAGCTGTGGTTTCTGAGGCAAGAATTCAAGATCGGAATGGCTAAGAGGCAAGAGGTCAGTGCTCCATTGTCCTAAGCCTCTGGGAGGGAAGCAAGCCTCTCGATGCCTTTGCAGGGTAATCCAAAGAATGTCTCTAAGGTGTGAATGCTTTCTAAAACCTCCGGAAGCAAGAGAAAATCAGGGAATATAATTATGGGATTTGAGGACTTTTAAAAGCCTGGGTCTTTAAAGGCAGTCAATTAAAGTTTACCTGCTGGGGTATTTGGCAAAAATAAATCAATATCTCATTTATTAAAAATTAAGAATCCATGAGCTTTTAAGGTTGACTTGAAAAAGCAGAAAAGTAGCAGAGATGAAGGTTGAGAAGGATGGGGGTGAGGGGCACGAATGTGTTTCTGATTTCAAAAATGCCAGGACTTTGGGGCTGTTGTCACGCTGCACTGCATCCCATTAGCATAATCAAGTTTGCTTACTTTTACTTTATGAGCTGTGGAAGGCATCGAAACTTGATTTGTATTCTCTTTCTTCTAAATCACTGGCTGTGCCCTTTAAGCTAGAGTATAGTTACAGCAGCTACTCAAAAAGTCAGACAGGAGTGTAAACATTGGCTACCCGTTTTCTGTGAAATGGAAGAGGAAGGAGAAAAGCAGAAAGGGAAAGTGGTTCTTAGAGTACTCCCTACTTGTGCCTTCCAATATCATTGATTCCATTAGAGAGTGGTTTAATGTTCTGGGCCCTGAGTCCCCCAATTCCCAGACCCTGAGGTATGGAGCTTACTATCCACTGAAGTCTATTGATGCTTTCATCAAAGTAAATGATTGGTCTTTGAAGATAAGGAACCCTTTTCTCTCTAGCCTTAGGGTTGGTCTTAGCCATAAAAAGCACACCAATGTGATGTGATTTTAGGGCTATTTTCATTGCGAAGGATATTCCTAGGCAAAAACCAGGGGGTCACAACCCATCCCTGCAAGATGACATGAAAAGAGCCCTGACTTTGAAGACGGGAAATGTGGATTCAGATGTGGCCTCTGTTATTATCTGTGGGACCTTGAACATATTACTTATCTTCTCTGGATTTCAGCTTCCTCTTCAGTAAAATGAGAAGTATGGATTTGAAGGCCTTCAAGGTTCCTTCCATGCGCTATATTGGTGAGGCTATGATCCAAACATGCTAGGAGCCAGGTCTCAAAACATGCTGCAAAGATGTAATTGTCAAAATGATTTGGCAATGGTTAAATCAGGTTGATCAGTGGAACAGATTAGACCCACAGAAACAAGTAAACCCAATAGCTTAGTGTTTGATTAAACCCCCAAACCCCAACTATTTGGGTAAGGACTCACTGTGTTGACAAAAACTACTGGAAAAAACTAGATAGCAATCTGGCAAAAAGTAGGTTTAGATAAGCACCTCATATTATGTAACAGGAGAAGGTCAAAATAGATATGTTTTAGTTAGAAATAATGACATCATAAACAAATTAGAGGAGCAAGGGAAAAATTTACCTTTGGGCTCTAAGGAAAGGGGAAGAGTTCATAATCAAAAAAGAAATAAATTTTTAACAAGTATTTTCAAAATTATTATATTCCAAATTCTCCCCCTCCCTTATGCCTCTCTCCACTCCTTGAGGAGGCAAACAATTTGCTATCAACTATAAATGTGAAATCATACAAAACATATTTCCATATTAGCCATGTTGCAAAAGAACATGCAAACTGTAACGATTGGAATGACGCCACCTGCTGGAGAGCTACTGTAGGAAAGCTCCGCTATGAGGAGAAGGCATCTGAGGGCAAGCCATGTGGTCAAGGTCCTTGGTATCAGGAAGTGACATTTGCTTGTGGGTACTTTATATCAAGTCTACCAGCCAATCAACTTGAGGAGCCTCCCATTTCTGGGAGGAGGACCCAAAGTAGGAAGTGGACGCTGATGGAGGGGTTCTGGCTCTTATTGGTTCCTGACCTTGCCATGGCAGGTTGGATGATGGGGTCTCTTAGAAACAGTTAGATTTTTACCTTTCTCTCTGATCCTAATGCTCTTTAATAAATACTTAAACACTTAAATACTCCTTCTAAAGCTTATATTGGTGACCACTCATTAGATTTTAGATAGTATAGATAGAACGTTAGCCCCTTAGAAAACTAACTAACTAAATAAATAATAAAGAGCATTTCAAAAAAGTATGCTTCAGTCTACATTCAGAGTTCATCAGTTCTCTCTTGAGGTAGATAGAATTTTTCATTACAGGTCTTTTGGAATTATCTTGGATCATTGTCTTGATCAGAGTAGCTATGTTTTTCACAGTTTATTATCCTTACAGTATTGTTGTTACTGTGTCCAATGTTCTCCTCGTTCTGTTTACTTTACCTTGCACATAAGTCTTCCCAGGTTTTTCTGAAAGTATATTGCTCATCATTTCTTATAGCACAATAGAATTCCATCGCAATAATATACTACAACTTGTTCAGGCAGTCTCAATTTCTAATCACCACAAGAAAAAAAAAAGAGCTGCTATAAATATTTTTATATAAATAGATATTTTTTGATTTTGGGGGGATATAGTGATGTTGCTGGGTAAAAGGGTATGCACAATTTTATAGCCCTTTGAGCATAGTTTCAAATTGTTCTCCAGAATGGTTGGACCACTTCACAGTTCCATCAAGTGTCCAAATTTTTCCACATCCCCCTCCACCCAACATTTGTCATTGTCCTTTTCTATCATGTTAGCCAAATTGATAGGTGTGAGATGGTATCTCAGGGTTGTCTTAATTTATATTTCTCTAACCAGTAGTGATTTAGACAATTTTTTTACGTGACTATTCATAGCTTTGATTTCTTCTGAAAATGGTTTCTTTATATCCTTTAACTATCTACTGGGGAATGGCTTGTATTTTTATAAATTTTGCTCAGTTCCCCATATATATTTGAGAAATGAGGCCTTTATCAGAGAAACTTGTAAAATTTTTACCCAGTTTCCTGTTTTCCTTCTAATTTTGGATTCATTAGTTTTGTTTTGCAAAAGCTTTTCAATTTCATGTAATTGAAATGATCTATTTTTCTTTCTGTAATCCTCTCTATCTCTTGTTTGATCATAAATTCTTCCTTTATCCACAGATCTGACAGGTACATTTTTCCATGTTCCCCTAATTTACTTATAATATCACCCTTTATGTCTAAATCATTTATCCATTTTGATCTTATCTTGCTATATGGTTGTGAGATGTTGGTCTATGCTTAGTTTCTGCTTAACTTCTTTCCAGTTTTTCCAGCAATTTTTGTCAAATGTTGAGTTCTTACTTCAAAAACTTGGATATTTCAGTTTATCAAATACTGTGGTGATTTACAACTGTGCATTGTGTACCTAATCTATTTCACTGATTTAGCACTCTATATCTTAGCCAGTACCAGATAATTGTAATGACTACTGCTTTATAATATAGTTTGAAATCTGGAACTGCTAAGCCACCTTCTTTCACATTTTTAAATTGATTCTCTTTACATTCTTACCTTTTTGTTCTTCCAGAGCAATTTTGTTACTATTTTTTCTACATATATAAAATATTTTTTCATAATTCAATTGGTATGGCACTGAATAAGTAAATTAATTTAGATAGAATTGTCATTTTTATTATATTGGCTAAGCCTAAGTGTGACCAATTAATATTTCTCCAGTTGCTTAGGTTTGTCTGTATTTGTGTGAAAAGTTGTTGGTTTTTTTAAATTGTGTTCATATAATCACTGGGTTTGTCTTGGCAGTCAGACTCCTAAGTATTTAATATTGTATGCAGTTATTTTAAGTGGACTTTATCTTTCTAGCTCTTCCTCAGGGTTTTGCTATTAGTATATAGAAATGCTGATGATTTATTCAATTTCTTCATCTAAAATAGGGTTATTTAAATATTCTCTTTCCTTTTCTGTTAATTTGTGCAGTTTATATTTGTGCAAATATTCAGCAATTTCACTTAGATTGTTAATTATAATGGGATATAATTGGACAAAACAAAATTACTTTAACTTCACCTTTATTGCTGCTGTATTGACCTTTTTCATTTTTGATACCAGTAATTTGGTTTTCTTCTTTACTTTTTTAAAGCAAATTATCCAATGATATATTCATTTTATTGTTTTCTTCATAAAATCAACTCCTAGTTTTCTTTATTAATTCAATGTTGTTGTTGTTGTTGTTTTACTTTCAATTTTATTAATCTCTCCTTTGATTTCTAGGATTTCCTTTTTGGTGCTTAATTGGAGATTTTTAATTTGTTCTTTTTCTGTTTTGTTTTTTTAATTTGCATGCTCAATTGATTGATTTGCTCTTTCTCTCTTTTGATGTACACATTTAGAGATTAAATTTTCCTCTAAGTACTGATTGTCTGAATCCCATAAATTTTGAAATACTTTTTCATTGTTCTCATTCTCATTAATGAAAATATTGATTGTTTCTAAGCTTTTTTCTTTGACCCACCAATACTCTTCCATGGTATGTTATTGAATGCATTTTTTTTGCCTTACAATATAATTGATTAGTTCTGTTTTTCTGCATTTGGTTGTGAGGTTTTTGTGTCCTAACACATGGTCAATTTTTGTGAAAGTGCCAGATACAATAGAGAAAATATATATATTCCTTGCTATTCCCATTTAGTTTTCTCCAGAGGTCTATCATATCTAACTTTTCTAAGATTCTATTCATTTCCTTGACTTATTTCTTATTTATTTTATGGATAAAATTTATTTTGCTCTGAGAGGGGGATGTTGAGGTCCCCTGCTAGTATATTTTTACTATTTCCTCCTGTAATTCATTTAACATTTCCTTTTAGAATTTAGATGCTATGCCATTAGTGCATTTATATTTAGTATTGATAGTACTTCATTGTCCATGGTTCCTTTTAACAAGATACATTTTGCCTGCTTACCCCTTTTAATTAGATTTATTTTGTTTTTGCTTTGTCTAAGATCATCCTTATTACCCCTTCATTTTTTTTTTACTTCAGCTAAAAAATGATAGCTTCTGCTCTAGTCCCTTATTTTAACTCTGTGTCTTTCTTTCTAATGTTTCTTTTAAGCAACTTATTATAGGATCTGGTTTCTAATCCATTCTGCTATCTGTTTCTGTTTTATGGGTAAGTTCATCCCATTCACATTCACAGTGATTACTAACTGCACATTTTCCCTGTCCTATTTCTTCTTTTGTCCTTTTCTCTCTCTTTTTATCCCTTTCCTCCTCTAAAGTCTATTTTGCTACTGACCGCCATCTTCTTTTATCTCTCCTCCTTTCTCTTATTACCTTCCCCTCCCACTTCCCTTTTGAATAAGGGAGGTTTCTAATACAATTCTATACCATTGAGTGTGTGTGTGTGTGTGTGTGTGTGTGTATTTTACCCCTTTGAAACAATTTAGATGTTAGTGATGTTCAGGCATTTCCCACCCCCTCCCCTGCACTATTCCCCAGTTTAGTGTAAAAGTTCTTCCTTTCATGTTTCTTTTATGTATGATAATTTTCCCCTTTCTTCTTCTCTCTTCCCCCTTCTACAATAGCATCTCTCTCCCTCTCTGTGTCTCTCTCTCTCTCTCTCTCTCTCTCTCTCTCTCTCTCTCACACACACACACACACACACACACACACACAAACACAGATACACAGACACACACACATTTACATTATTCCAACATAATCAACTCACTCATGATCTTTCTATGTAAAATCCTTCTGCTTTAATAATGATAAAGTACTTAGAGGACTTATGTATCATTTTCCTATATAGAAAGTTAAACAGTTTACCCTTATTGAGTCCCTTATGATTATTTATTTCATGTTTACTTTTTAATGCTTCTCTTGAGTCTTGTATTAGAAAGTCAAATTTTCTATTCACCTCTGGTCTTTTCATCAAGAATACTTGAAAGTCCTCAATTTTATCAAATATCCTTTTTTTCCCTTGAAGGATTATACTCAGTTTTGCTGGGTAGATTATTCTTGGTTATAATACTAGCTCTTTTGCCTTCTGAAATATCATGTTCCACTCTCTCTAATTCTTTAATGTAGTAGCGACTAAATCTTGTGTGATCCTACTAGTCTTTTGACTTTGTTTTATTATTTCTTGGTGTCTAATGTAGTTATTAGCTTCTACTTCCCCAATTCTAATTTTAAAAATATTATTTTCTTCAGTGAATTTTTGTACCTCTTTTACCATTTGGCCAATTCTGCTTTTTAAGAAGTTCTTTTCTTTAGTATTTTTTTTGTGCACCTCTTTTACTAGGCTATTAATTGTCTTTTTATGAACTTCCTTCACTTTAATTTCTTATTTTTTCTTCTACTATTCTTATTTGATGTTGAAAATCATTTTTTTAACTCTTCCAGATATTCTTGTTGGGTTTGTGTCCAATTCCCATTTGTCTTTGCGGCTGGACTTGTAGCTTTAAACAAGGAAGAGAGAAAATAAAATAGACAATTTCGGGTACATAAAATTTTAAAGTTTTTACACAAAAAAGACTAAATGTTTATGATGTTAGAAGGGAAATAATTAGGGGAAATCTTTTTAGCAAGTTTCACTGACAAAGGTTTCATTTCCATGATATATAAGAAACTTGTTCCAATTCATAAGAATAAGAGCTATGTGACAATTGATTGATCAGAAGGTAAGAACAGGAAGTTTTCAAGTGGAGAACCCCAACTACTTGTAGCCATATGAAAAAAATCTAAATCATTAATAATTACAGAAATTAAAGAAAATCCAAGAATACAACTCATGTGAATTAGTTAAACAAAACTGATGAAAAAGGAACAATACAGGTGTTAGAAGGCCTGAAGAAAACCTTGATGCATTTGATCTATGAATTAATCCAGTCATTCTGGAAAACAATTTGAAACTATGCCCCCAAAGTTGTTAAGCAGTGCTTCCCATTTGATTCAGTAATCATGCTATGAGACCTAAACCCCAAAGAGAAAACAAAACAAAACAAAACAAAAAAGATCCCTTGTGTACATTTGTAGCCATTTGTTTTGTGGTGGAAAAGAATTGGAAATTGAAGGAATACTCATCAATTGGGGAATGGTTAAACAAGTTGTGGTATGTGATTATTATTGAATACTATTGTGCTATAAGATGTGATGAAAAGGATGGTTTAAAAAAAAAAACTAGGAATGATTATAGAAATGGATATAAAGTGAAATGAGCAGAACCAAGGAAACAATTTGTACCATAACAACATCATTGTAAAAATTAACAATTTTGAAAGTTACAAGCTCTGAGCAACACAATGATCAACCATGATTCCAGAAGATGAATGATGAAACATGCTACCTACCTTCTGACAGAGATGCAATACACTGAATATGCTGAAGGAGACACACAGTTCTGAACATGAACAACATGAGAATTTATTTTGCTTGACTATGCATATTTGTTATAAATGCTATATTTTTCCCCCAGTGGGGGAGAGGTGTTAGAGGGAAAAAAATAAATGTTTGTTAATTGAAAAAAAAGTAATGAAATTAAATTTTAAAAGGTCAATGTGAACTTCTTGAGGGCAGGAAATGTTTTTACTTTTTTTGTTTGTTTGTTTCCACAGCACTTAGCACTGTATCTGGCACATAGTAAGCACTTAATAGGTGCTTGTTGACTAACTGTTCTAATCATGTATTTCCCTGATAACATGCATTATACTTTTCCTGAAAGAATTCTTCAGTGATAATATGTTGTAGACTAATCATGTCCTTCTTTAAACTATTGTTGTCCTGTAGGGGAGTCTGAAACTTAAATTTTTTAGAGACTTTGATATTCTATGACTCAATGGAAAAAGGATAATGCTTAAATATATGACTTTGTTTTGAGGGGGAAAACCCAAAGTCACTAAAAGCATTTCCTAATTTCTCAAAAGCAATGTAATTTACTCTATTCAATTCAGGGCCCACCTACCTGTTCATTCAGAGTGTCTAAGAAACATATAATAATGAAATAATTCTGTGAGTTGTTTGAACATAGTAAGATAAGGGCCATGATTTTTCCAAATACTTTTTAAGCTTACATTTTAAATAATGTAGTTATTTTCTTAAAGTTGGGGATCAAGGGAAGGATTATAGCATAGTCCCTTGGTTGGGTGCAGGGAAAGAAAGTTAGGGGTTGAAAAAGGTGAAAGAAGGCAGAGGAAGGCTTTGTGCAGTTTTCCCTCCCCCATCCCTAGCCAAGAGTGGGCAGAGTTCTTACTAATCCCCAATAGTGTCACTAAGAACTGTGGTCAAGGGCACAACTTCTCTGGGCTCTTCAAGGCATGGAGATTAGGGGAGCAAAAACTAAGCATTATGACACCATGGCCCTGAGAGGAGGGTAGTTATCTCAATATATTTCTTCAGCTTTCTAGTCCCTTCTATAGGTAGACGAGTAGCTATAGGATTAATTTCTGGGATGCTGGTTTTCCCTCTGTTCTCAGGGCAAGTAGGTGGAATTCTTACTGGAAGGCCTGAGAAGTGGATTGCTCTGACTTGCTTTCCAGGCTTCAGCCAGGTTGCACTTCCAGGGGCTATTGGTATTCAGGGCTGGAGAGCTGTTACAGTTATACTTATTGTTGCTGCCATTGAAATTATATGTTTTTCAGATTGATGATGAGTCACTACTAGTCTCTGTCCCAGAACTTCCCTCCCATCAAGGTGGTCTCCTCCCTATCCATTATAGCAGGTACCAGGTTAGAGAGGGCAATAGTACTGAACTGATTCTCCTTGCTATTTATATTGTTGGTGTTGCCACACCTGAGCTCATTATGTTACCACCACCATCTCTCTGATACCTGGAGAAGCAATCTCTTAATACCTTCAAAATGGTGTCACCTCTAATATGCCTAGTGTAGACTTGCAACTATTTCGTTTGCTTTTTCCATGTTTTTTTCTTTACTGTTATGCCACTTCCTCATGGCACAGTATTTTATTAGAAGATGAATACTTCGGTTCGCTATCATGGATGGAGAAGAGAATTTGTTATAGAAACCTTTATAATTCCTTTTCTATTTTTAACTATTTGTTTTCCTTCATTTAATTGCCTTTATAATGATTGGGTAGGTTTCTTGTCAACTTTTCTCCTTTCTACCCCCTTCCACCTATGCTCACTGTTTCATGAGGTAATACTACTCATAATCTTCCAACAGCCACTTTTGTGAGATTTTGACAAACAAGTTTATATTCTAAATCAAGGTTTTGGCTGCTATATCTTTCCTTTTGGCAAGGAGATTAAGTGTTTTCTATCTGAGTTAGTTTCTAGGCTTTTTCTGATTTTTTTCCTTTTAGCAACAGATTTTAGTTCAATTTCCTTAAGAAATGGAGCCAGTCTATTCTGATATCTGTGCTTTTATCAATTTCCTATCTTTCAGTATAAACTATGTAAACTAGCCAAATTCTATTTACTTCAGTTGGGAAGCATATTTCTTGTTATATTTATTCTTTCTCCTATTTAATATTGACTTTTATTGTTGCATTAAAGAAGTTAGTGGTTTGTACACAAACAGTTTTATAGATCCTCTTTTTCTGACAATTACTTATGTAATTGCTTTTGCCCATATTACAAGGTGAGTTGCCACTGATGTGCAGATCTCTATCTGTGGCATTAAGCTAGCTGCTGAACCAAGTCTCTATGTAAGTTTGGATACATTTATTGCTATGTATACTGTAATAATCAGCATGACTCCTATTTTGAGAGTCCTCTTTCCTTTCAACTCTGGTAGAAGAAATGTTGGCATTAAGTGAAGAATGTCACAGACCCAATTGGGTGGAATAATCTATCTAAAATGGGCAGTAAATGAGCCTCACACTCATCAGAATTGGCTCAAGGTGGGAATAACATACTCAATTGGGTGGAGTAATCTATCTAACCCTGCAGGAAAATAGGAGGGGAAGGGGATAAGGAGGAAGGGGTAAAAGAAGGAAGGGCAGAGTGGGGGAGGGGGCAGTCAGAAGCAAATACCTTTTGAGGGGGGATAAGGTGAAAGAAGATAGATAATAGAGTAAATATTATGGGGAAGGGAATAGGATGGAGGGAAACAGTTAATAATAGTAACTATGAAAAAGAGAAAAGGGAAAAAATTGTACAAAAATATTTATAACAACTCTTTGTGGTGGCTAAGAATTAGAAATCGAAGAAATGCCCATCAATTGGGGAATGACTGAACAAGCTGTGGTATATGAATATAATGGAATATTTTTGTGCTATAAGAAATGACAAGTAGGACTATTTCAGAAAGGCCTGGAAAGACTCATATGAATTGATGTATAGTGAAGTAAGCAGAACCAGGACATTGTACACAGTGACAGCATTATTGTTCTATGAGCAATTGTGGATGACTTAACTACTCTCAGCAATACAAAGATCCAAGACAATCCCAAAGGACTAATGATGAAGCATACTATCCACCTCCAGAGAAAGAAATGATATTGACTGAACACAGACTGAAGCATGCTATTTTGTGCTTTTTCTTTTTTTTAACTTGTCTTTTTATGTAAAATGACTAATATGGTAATGTTTTACATAATTGCACCTAGACCTATACTGATTGCTTGCAACTTTGGGGAGGGGGGAGGGTGGGGAGGGAGGGAATGAGAGAGGGATAGAATTTGGAACTCAAAACTTCAAATAAATAAATAAAAAGTGAAGAATGTCATAACCTTTTTGTCTACTAGTTAAAAAATGTAAGAGCTTTTATTTTTTAACAAGCTTTTATAATTTTTTTGCTTATTAAAATTTCAGGTGATGGAGCATAGTAGTTTGAGAAAGAGAGCCTTAGAATTAGGAAGTGTTCAAGTTACCTCAGAAAGAGAATGGTCTTGTGACCATGGGCAAGTCATGGAAATTTCAGTGTCCCCAGGCAACTCTCTCAGCCCATATATTGTATGCATTGCCAATCTTCTTCAGTGGAATTTTACATAATGGAAGATCCCTCAGGTGAAATCACAAAAAAGAAAGTAAAAAAAAGAAGTTTGAAGTTCGGTAGATTTGTTTTTGTTTTTCTTTTGTTCCTGGTGTCTCTAATACTCCTTTTTTCTATGAGAAGATACTCTATAGACTGCCCACTCTGAACTTGTAGCCTTCTCCCAGGTCATCCATAAGAATGTTGCAAAAAAAAAAAAAATCATGAAAGACCCCATTACCTAAATAGAACTATGTCTGAGGTTCTGAGTGAATGCAAACTAAAAGGTACATCCTGAATTCCGAAAGACCACACATGAGTTCAGGATCCCTGAATCATCCAAGGCATTGGTTGAGTACAAAAGATTGCTAATTACATATCAAAAGCAAGGTCTTTTCCTCCATAAACTAGAGAAGAACTGAGCTCCAAACCATATTGCTGCTCATGTTTATACCACATGATTCATGTTGACACTGGTAGAGTATTGATGATTGATTGGAGAACAGAGACTATTCTGGTTTGAAGGGATCTGGTCTTATCTGGAAACATCTGAGCTGGTCTTGTAGCAATTGTATCACCAGAGTTCACTATTTTATTTATTTATTATTTATTTGTTTGTTTATTCATTCATTTATTTACATGTTTATTTATTGTGTGTGTGTGTGTGTGTGTGTGTGTGTGTGTGTGTGTGGTGGTGATCATTGAGGATTAAGTGACTTGCCCAGGGTTACACAGCTAGTAAGTGTCAAGTCTCTGAGGCCAGATTTGAACTCAGGTCCTCCTGAATCCAGGGCTAGTACTTTATCTACTGCATCACCTAGCTGCCCCAAGTTCACTATTTTAAATCCAGTCCTCTGTAACATATCTTTCATTACAACCCACTTGAATACATGAATTGTACATTGTATTATGCTTTCATCTTATTCCCCCCAGGTATTCTTCAATCCAGTGGCATTGGCCTCCTTGCTTGTTGCTTGAACAAGGCATTCTATTCCTTGGCTCCAGGCATTTTTTTTGACTGTCCCCCATATGTGGAATACTCTGTCTCCTCATCTCTACCTTCTATCCTCCTTGGCTTCCTTCAAGTTGCAGGTGAAATCACACTTTCCAAATGAAGCCTTTCCTAATCTCTCTTAATTCTAGCATCTTTCCTTTGTTGATTATTCCCCATATATTTTGTTTATAGCTTGTTTGTACATAATATTTTGCCTATTGTCTTCTCCATTAGATTGTATACTCTTCAAGGGCTGTCTTTTGCCTTTTTTTGTTGTGGTGGTGGTGGTAGTGGTGGTTGAGTCATTTCAATTGTATTTGACCCTTTGTGACCCCATTTGGGCTTTTCTTGGCAAAGATACTGAAGTAGTTTGCCATCTCCTTTTCCAGCTCATTTACAGATGAGAAACTAAGGCAAATAGGGTTAAGTGACTTCCTCAGGGTCATACAACTAAGAAAGTGTTTGAGGTCAGATTTAAACTCGGGAACATGAGTCTTCTTAACTCCAGGACCAGCACTCTACCCACTACACCACTTAGCTGCTTAGTAGGTGCTTAATAAATGCTTATTGACTCATTATCTTAGCCGTTAGCTTATTTCATAATCATCTATTCAAGAAGCAGAGAGATTTTATTTCTCCAGCCTCAAACCTAGGACAGATAATTGATTTACAACTTACTTGCATATTGGTAAAGAGATATTTTATGTTTGGTAAAACATTATCAATTATTTTTACCACGTCTATATCCCTAAGAGAAAGAAAAGGGTTCATACATACAAAAATATTTTTAACAGCTCTTTTTGTCATGTCAAAGAACTAGAAACTAATAGGGTGCCCATTTAATTGGGAAAAGGCTGAAGAAATCATAGTACATAAATGTAAAGGAATACTACTGTGCCATAAGGGATGGTTTTAGAGAACCTTGGAAAGACTTTCTGAACCAATGCAGAATGAAGGAAGCAGAACCCAAATCACATAGAGAGCCATGATTCCCAAACTACATACCACAAGGCTTTGCAGGAAGCCCAAAGGCTCTTTTATATTTTCAAGGGACTGGCAGTTATATGGAGCAATGGATAAAGCACCGGCCCTGGATTCAGGAGGACCTGAGTTCAAATGTGACCTCAGACACTTGACACTTACTAGCTGTGTGACCCTGGGCAAGTCACTTAGCCCCAGTTGCCTCAAAAATAAAAAAAAATTAAAATAAATTAAATTTTCAAGGAAAACACTGTGATACTTCACATCTCTTGGACACTGCTCAAACTACTAGCTCAAGATAATTCACAATTTTAACATTCCTCTTGATAAGGTTCTCAAATATTTGACATATTTGGGTTTTGTTTGGTTTTTTGCAGGGCAGTGAAGGTTAAATGACTTGCCCAGGGTCACACAACTAATAAGTGTCAAGTGTCTGAGGCTAGATTTGAATTCAGGTACTCCTGAATCCAGGGCTGGTGCTTTATCCACTATGCCACCTAGCTGCCCCCGACATATGTTTTTATTGACTAGTAATTCCTACTGTGGCTGTAGCTTCTCGAATTTTCATGTTTGTGATGTCATGTTATGGTAAAAAGCAAGTACAACACAAAAATTCATGTAGAACAAAAATTAAGTTGTTGATGTCCATTCTGATCTCAAAGTTTGAGAAATTGTACAGTGTCCAAAAGGCATACATATTTCATTAACAAATGAAAAGTTATTTATTTTTCCTTTAATTTATTTGTATTATTTTTTCAAATGGCCACTAAATTATTAGGACACAGATACTTATTAAGTTGCTTGGCGATAACTATTTAATAAATGGAATAGGTAGGTATTTCTTTTGGCAGAGAGATGCTGTGAAAAAATTACTGAGAGACTAAGAGTGCCACGAACTAAGAAGTTTGGAAATTTCTGGTATTTAGTAACATCATAAAAACAACTTTGAAAACTTAAAATATCTGATCAAAACAATGACCAACCATGATTCCAGAGTACCAGTGATAAAGAATGCTACTTGTTTATGCAGAACCAGGCATAACTTTTTTGACATTGGCAATTCAAGCATTTGTTTTGCTTGATTACACATAGTTTTTAAGAAGTAGGTAGGAGAGGTGAGAAAGAAATAAAATAAATGCTTATTAATTGAAAAAATTAATTATTAAAATCATCCATTTCAATTTTATATTATTTGGTGCTTGCCATGTTCAGTGTCTTCTAATTCTTCTCAAATTGTTCATGATACATAGACGTGAGTGATTCGAATAATCTTTAGCCTCTCTCATTTCTTACACTTAAACGACATTTTCCAATATATTTTTGTTATCTTCCCCTACAAGTCACCAAGTATAAAAACTTATGTTGAGTAGAGAGAGTCTTACTGAGATAATCTATAGAATTTCTGTATTCCTTCCTGTCCAAGATATGTTGGCCTATAAATGCTGCAACTATTTCATGTTAGCCTTTTTTGCAAATGCTTATCATAAGCATTACAATATGAGATGACCATGAAATTATAAAGCCAGTTCTGCCAACTTCTTCATCTGCTTCTCCAATAAGAACCTGAGAGTTAATTTTTCCTTTTCACTATAACTTCTGGTTTGTCTTCTGTTTTCATTTATAGCAAAAATGTCAAAATAGATAAGATTCAGCTCCTCCAACAGTATGTTTAATTATAGTAAAATCATGGTATGCTAACAGAAGAGATAGAGAAGCTACACTGGACACATCCTGGACATGAAGAGGAAAATATGAGCTCATCAGGAAGAGAGAAATAAGGGAAGATGTCATAAGGGTAGATGGGAAAGCCTTGAAGATGAACTTTGTCTCCTTCACAATTTTGCTCAGGGCTGACTGTTCTTAGGCTTTATATCCCTCATCATCCAGCTTTGACTAAGCACCCAAATCAGATGTGGCACTCTAGTGAGCCATTTTTACTTAGTTTTGTTTAGATGTTATATTATCTCTGCCCTCAAGCATCTGACATTTTAGTGTCCTATTTCTCAACCAGTGGATTAGGACACACCTGTATATCATAGAGACCTTAGTGGCTTGTCCTGGCAAGCAGAGCTTTCCCCATTTAGTTTTTGAGTTCTACCCTGCTGATTCAACTATTTGGTTAACTCTGTGCCTTCTAGTCCTTGACCTTAGATCTAAGGATTAGTTCTGTACCTGGGAATCCTCCTTTTTACATGTCCTTCCCCATATTTCCATTTATCTTTTTTTTTCTATCTTCCCATCATACATAGTATATCCTTCCTTCCTCTTTTCTAAATAGTAATGCTGCTTGGGAGTCAATGTTGTCATCTCATCTGTGCTTCCCCATGGTCTACAACTACTTACCTTTCTTTGTTCTCTCACTGTCTCTCTCTTTCTCTCTCTGTCTCTCTCTCTCTCTTCACTACTGTAGTCAGGCTAATTCTTTGCAAAGGCTTGTCACATTGGCCTCTCACCTGTACCCCTCCATGAGCATTTTTGTAAGCAGTTGTGAAGGTACCTATAGCCCTTCCAGATGTCAATTGGCTGCCTAGTGCTCCTTTAAAAATACCTTACATTTAAATAACACTTCCAGATTTACAAAATGGCTAGCTACCTTATGATAAACTTGATTGTTGCAGTCATTTGGGAAAATAAAGGAAGTTTCATAAAAGGGATTGCCCAGTGAATGATGAAAGGAGTAGGTCTTTATTACAAGGTTTGATTCCTATAAGGTAAAGTTCAAAGCTAAAAAAGAGAGCCAAGGGTGGGAATGAGGAAATGAAACAACTCTGGAAGGAACTTACATCTCCAGAGCAAAGTAGAGAAGAGATACATTAAAGAATTCCAAATGGAGAAGCTGAATGAGTGAATGAATGAATGAAACATTTATTAAGTGTTTTCTACATAAAAATCATGATGCTCAAGATATGTTGCTGATGCAGGTAGGTCAACTTGCTCAATGGCACAGGCAACTTCTTGTTGCAAATGAGGATTGTACATTCTCACTCACTCAGGCATCTCCATGAGTATACTGGTAAATGTTTAACAAACAGCTCTCCCCCCAAAAATTGTATATGTGACACACTTTTAAGCTTAATTTTCATTATTAACATTTTCTTCATCACTTTCTTAAGATCAGACCCCCAAGAAAACAAAAAAAACCAAGCTCTGATTTGTAGCACTTGCTGATTTCTGAGGTGTAAATGTTCACACTGAAAATGTAACAATAAGCAGATATAAACCACCTCTAGTACATCCTGGGAATGCCTGGTGCCAGAGGCAGTGAGGCAAAGAATAGCTAGCAAGACCACTCTCGAAGCATGGAGCATGGATGTTTCTAGCACTGAAGATTCTAGCAAAGTTTGGGACAGAAGTGCTAAGTGGAAGGAGCGGTTAGGACTTAAAGAAGTAACATGTTACAAGAAAGACTAGTCTCTCCAATTCCCAAAAGCAGATTTTGTTTTTGCACCATCACAACAGTGCCAAAACCTTCCAATGAGTTAGTATATATAAAGTACTTTGTAACTACAACGCCTATACAAATATCAGCTACCACTAAGAAACTGAAACATAGACATTTATTGATTTGCCTACAGACACACAGGAATTGGTCCATCAATCCAAGTCTTGTGACTCAGCCCAGTTCTCTTTTTGCTAAATAAAGCTACCTTTTTGAATGAGAAAGGTTAAGAAAAGCAGATCAAATTGGTCATTGTCAGCATATACTTACTGAGTGCCCAAGGGACTGTTAATGCTACCATGGGTGCTAATGAAAGGTGGTCTTGGTATTTACAGGACTGTTTTTCAATCAAGTATCACCTTCATCAACTCTTTCCAAATACCTCATCTAGAGTTCCCTTTGACTCAGTCACCCATTTTTCTGCAGAAGACATATTCAATACGGTATGTATTCAAATGTTTGAAGGACTCTAATGTAGAAAAGAAACTTAATTTTTTTTTCTATTTGGCTCCCATAGGGAATAACCAAAAGGAATAGGTAAAGTTGGAGAAAGCCAGATTTAGACTTTGTTAAAAAAAAAAAAAACTTCATAAAAACTAGAGCCACCCAAAAGTGAAATGGAAGGCCTTCAAACAGTGAATAGATGTTAGGCATCTTATAGAAAGAATCCTTGCTTAGGTACAGGTTGGGCTGGATGGTCTATAAGCAGGTAACTATTTAATAACAAGTTCTCTGGGAAGGGCAGGAATGTACTATGACACACTTTTAAGTTGAATTTTCATTCTTCATATTTTTCTCCATCCCTTTCTTAAGTCTAGACGGTCAACAAAGCAACAAATCAAGTACTGGTCTGTAGTGTTTGCCAACTTCTGAAGTAAAAATGCTTGCTGAAAATTTCACAATTGAGAGTCAGTTTGAGCTGGCTCCAGAATGCCTCCATTTGTGAGATTCCTTCTTAGACTGTCTGATTCTACTTTTGGAAATAATAAGTGAGATGCATATTACAAAAATTCCAAATCCATTTTTCTGATTCTTGGAAGCTCTCAGACAAAAAAGACCTTTTTTCCCCCTGTCCCCCCACTTCCCTTGCTCCACCCTCCCCTGGTGATCTCCCTCTATTGTGTTGGGTACACTGATTTCATACCAATATTTATAACTCACCCCTACTCCCCATTCCACTTAAGATAAAATGCAGAAGAGTCAGGGCTGCCCTGAAATCTTACTTCTACTTCTTCTTATCATCTTGGACTAGCTAAGGAAGAAATAGTCAAGACACTTTTGGCAGGTGTCTGAGATTCATGATAAGACACACATTTTCAACGGGTGACAAAAGCTGAAAGCCCAAGTGACAACAATAGTATCTTAGCTAAGCCCTTGTGTGCCAATAGAAATGCAAACTTTTGAGACTGGAACCAAGTCTCAGAAAGCAAGTCTGAACAAAAGATCTATAGGGATAAGCACGCCTACTTACTGCCCAGGCAGGTCTGAAAGCAAATGAGATAATGACTCCAAAGGACATTGAGCTCCTATGGTATGGCAATACAAGAATATTGATTTCTAAGACTTCCAGAGACTTGATTGAAGAGTCTGGCAGCATTTGACCTCTTCACCTCCGTCCTTTGCTCTTTGCCTCTAGTCAAGCCACTCATACAGCCTACCAGGTGAATGGTTGATAAGACCTCAGAGACTCTGAGGACTAGAGGCTTAAAAACAAACATCCTGTCTGGCCCTATCCTGATCCATGTTGTACTGATTCAGTTCCTGGTATTTGGTTTTCTGATGATTCAGGTATGCTTAACCCATTATCTATTCATACTTGACTACTTCCTGATCCTCAGCTGATCCTGGTGTCTGAAAGAGGGTGGGTATATACTTGGTGGAATTGGTATATTTTGTGTTTCAACAATGCTTGAAGTTGACAGTCAATGATGACAATAGATATTGTCAAAGATTTTCCCACCTCCTCTTCCTTCCATTTCCTATGAAATTGATAGAGTTCTGATCATCAATATGCAAAACTGTATATGGTCATATAAATAGTGGGAAAGTACAAAGTGAGGGAAATTTAGCTTTGCACTAATTCAATCTGAGCAAAATGTAGCAAATGTACTCTTTCAATCTTTTGATTCTTCTCGATGGATTCTTGGTGTTTTATGGAGTCATTAGCTTCCATATACCCAGTTCTAATTTTTAAGGTATTATTTTCCTCAGTAAGCTTGATGGATGAGGCTAAAAGGGTTAACAGAGAAACTAAGGTTTGTCATCTTATCAACAGTATAGTAGCAGAGGGTTCAAGTCCCTATCAACCAACACTATCAACAGAAGCCTAAGGAGACAGTAACCAGGGACTAATAACCATTAATAGCCATTAATATTCATAGATGACAGGAAACAGAAACTGCACCTAGAAATCAGGTCTTAAAGTAAAGAGATATCCTAAACAGAGAGACCCTTGACATCTGACAAGTTTAAATATGTTTTGGGAACATTTACAGAAAGACCAAATGTGTCCTTAGGTTCACCTTATGATATTTAAACCCCCAAAACACATCCCTAGGGAAAAAGGTACCCACCTTGGAAGATGTCTTAGGATCCCAGGAAGTCCAAAATAGGATATGAACCTCCCACAAGGAGGATTTTAAGATACTGAGGAGATAACTTGCTTTTCTCACTATAAATATAACCATGTCCATCTCCCTATTCGAGACACCTTTCTCCTGGGTGATTCTCCTCATGGCTGCAGTCTTTTAATAAAACTGGAAACTGAGTTACTGAGTCTTGTGACTCTTTGGGATGCCTCATAATCAATTTGATAAATTAAAACCATTCCCCACTTCAAGCTTTTGTATTTCCTTTTCCATTTCGTCAGTTCGTCCTCCCCCCCCCCCAATTTGGCTAATTGTATTTTTTAAGTAATTGTTTTTTTCAGTCAATTTTTGTGCTTCTTTTTCCAAGCTGTTGACTCTTTTTCCATAATTTTTTTGTGTAACTTTCATTTATCTCATTTCCTTCCCCAGTTTTTCTTCTACCTCTCTCATTTGATTTTTAAAAACCTTTTTGAGCTCTTCCAAGAAGGTTTTTCCGTCTTGTGATCAATTCATCTTCTCCCTTGAGGCTTCACATGTAGGCATTTTGATAGTATTGTCCTCATCTGAGTTTGTGTTTTGGTCTTCCCTGTCTCCATAGAAGCTCTCAATGGTAAGGGTCCTTTTCTGTTTCTTACTCATATAGAAGCCTATTCTTAAACTTATAAAGTTGAAGTCTGCTCCTGGGGCACAGGGGATATTGTTGCAAGCTTCTTGTACTGGGGGACAGGGGCCTGGGCACTAGCTTTCTGTTCTGAGACCTTTGTGGCTTTGGGATTCCTCACTGCCCTGGTCTTGCTCCCTGTGCTGGGATGACTTGGCCAATTCCCATCTGTCCTGTAGGTGGTTCTCTAGCTGGCAGTTTGCCCTCTTAGCTGGGGCTGGTGGGTCTCAAAACTGGCCTGCTGAGCCATCAGCCTGCCGAGCCAGGACCAGGGGGCCTCAGTTGCTGTGCTGTGGCCATGAGTCCCCTGCTGACATGCCCAGAATCTCTCCATGCTATGCTGAACTGCATTGTGTTTCTCTTTTGCCCAAGTGAGACTGTCCTTTCCTGAAGTCTTCTAAATTATCTCAAGTTGGAAGATTGTGTCTCTGTTTTTTTGTAGGTTCTGTAGTTTCAGAATCTGTTTAGAGGCTTGATTTAATGTTGTTTTTGAGGGAAACTCAGGAGAGTTCAGGCAACTTCCTGGCTTCTCTCTGCCATTTTCTCTTTTG
The DNA here is from genome assembly GCF_019393635.1 of Dromiciops gliroides. NCBI lineage: Eukaryota > Metazoa > Chordata > Mammalia > Microbiotheria > Microbiotheriidae > Dromiciops > Dromiciops gliroides. The sequence goes on from NC_057862.1 coordinate 172,236,376, forward strand.
CTTTTTATTTTTTAAAAAAACATATTCATTATTCGGTATGGCTCTCTATTAGAGAGGGAGATGGAAATAGTAAATTTAAGTGACATAAAACCAAATAATATAAATGAAAAATTGTTTATTAAAAAAGGAGGGAATACAGCTATCTAACTCTCCCCACTAACTAAACTAAGTAGCTTATGTAGGAAATCCTCATTACTATTAATCAGAAGGATACCTTTAGGAATCAAAATAATAAACTAAACTGGAAAGTTAAAAAATTGAAAATGGAATTATAGCTTGAACCAAATCTTTTTTTAGCCTTCCCTATTTATCGATTCTTTTAGCCTTGATCCCCAGACTGAGCCTATACCCAGTCCTATCAGACTTTTAATTTCTCCTCTTCTACAGTCCCTGGCTTAAGATATATTAAAAAAAACCCTGATATCTGAAAAGAACTGCACAAAATAATTATAGCCACATTTTAAAAATCAAAGCTCTAAAAACTAAGAAAATTTCTCTGTCAACTGGAAAATGGTTGAAAAAATTTATATAAATGTAATGGAATATTATATTATCTTTTATGAAAGAGAACATTTTATAGAAGCCTAGAAAGATTTTAATGAACTAATGCAGAGTGAGGTGATTAGAATCAGGAAAACAATTTGTAGCATGACATCATTGAGAAGAAGGAGAAGGAGGAGGAAAACCAACTTTTATAGACTTGACCAATGCAGTGACAAATTATGTCTCCAGAGGATTGATGGTGGAGCATTCTTCCCATCTCCTGACAGAAAGGTGAGAGACTAGAGGCACTTGATAAGACATGCATTTTAGGACACAGCCAATATGCAATTTTGTCTTGCCTGACTATGCTTATTTGTTAGAAAAAGGGGTTTTCTTTATTTTTTATGGTGGGTAGTGAATTAAGTAGGATAGGGGAGCTAGTGATAGTGATGGCAAGAAAGAGGGAAAGAACAGTGTCAGTGAAATATTTAAGATACACAGGAAAAAATAGAATGAGATTTAGAGAAGGGTACAGACTAATGATAGCTTTGAAACCAACATGTTGAATTTATTATGTATTATTTGTTAAATGATTTATTAAGTATTGTTTCATATTTAAACATTTTATTATATTTTTATGGAAACAAGCTAGGCATAATAGAGATTCGTGGTTCCCTATTTAATCTTTTTTTTGTTCTTGGTATATGAAAATGCTTGTGTTTGTATTTGTCAAGTTCATAATAAAAAAATTGATCCTTGAGTACCTTTAAAATGGAGTTACTTCCAAAATATATTTCTTCTGTATGTCAAGACCAATTCTCTTCAACAATTCAGCAAATATTTGTCAAACATTTACTGTGTGCAAGGGACAGCATCTTCCTGCTTTCATATTGCTAAGTGTCATGACACTCCCTCCCATAAAACATCAAATACTAAGGTGGTAGAATCCAAAAGAAGTGATTCCACTATCATCATTGAGAAAAACTTAGAGATCCATTCCCTTTCTTGTTTATTTGTTATGTTCTTTCTAGTTTTGCTTACAAATGCACTTGTAATGAGCTGGCTTAAGTGAATCATATGCCAAGATCTGCAGGCTTATTCCCCTTCAACTATTTTTGAGTAGTTTTGTGAGGAGATGCTTTTCACAATCTGTCATTTTTCTCTGTGATATTTTACAAATGAATTTTTACTCTAAACTGACATCGTCCTTGGCTGTTTTCTCATTGAGGTGGTTTCTATACTCTACTGTCTTTCTCACTGGAGCGTACATTTTTTATCGATCAGTCAGTATCTTTACTTTTATCTATTTCCAATTTCTTGGAGTCCATTTAATAAGTTATATTGGAGCTGCTACAACTATGTACCATGTATTCTTATCCATAGCATGACACTAGACAAACTCCTTAATTTCTTTGGACCTCAGTTGTCTCAATTGTAAATTAAGAGAGATCTACTGGACAACCTCCAAGATCCCCCTCCAGTTCCAGGATATTATATTTTTTATGATTCTATTCAGATTCAATTTGAGAGAATTGTATTCAGATTTTATTATTCTATTTGGATTCCATTCAGGAGAATTCTATTCAGATTCTATTCATGGCATAATCAGAAAGATGTGAATTTGAGTCCTAACTCAGATACATACTAGCTGTGAGATCAAAGAGAAGTCAGTTAATCTCACTGAGTCTAAATTTCCTCATCTGTAAAAAAGGAAGATAATACTATAACCTCCCTCACTGGATTGTTATAAGGATTAATAACAATAATTGATAACAATAATACCTAGCATTTATATAGTATTGTAAGGTTTGCAAAGTGCTTTAAATATGTCACCTTTTCACCAACAAATCTGTGAAATAGATGCTATTATTATCCCCATTTTAGAGAAGAGGAGACTGAAGCACAGAGAGATTAACTGATTTGCCTAGGCTCACACAACTAGTAAGTTCCTGAGGTGGGATTTTAATTTTAGGGCTTCCCAAATTCGATGCTGTCCACTATGCCACCTAGTTGCTTTAAATGAAATAAAATATAAGAAAAACAATTCAAGGAACAAAGTGCACATAAATTTCCTCTCATTTTTTTTTTTTTGCTTATTGCATTATTTAAGTTCTCTAATGTTATCATAGCTTACTGATAAAAGGGAGTCTAGCTTAGGGAAATAATGGCTAGGGTAGGAGTCTTCAAGATATATCTGGATGAGGCACTTGCCACTCATGATGTGGAGGGGGGATACTTTTTCCAGATACAATTTGTATTGCATGACTTCTAAGGTCCCTTCTAAGTCTCAGATTCTTATGATTCCTGCATATTGAGATGCCCTTTGTCCCTCTATTACACTCAGTCAGAATATGGACAACTCCCACCAGAAGTAAGAGAAGAGTTATCCCATCATATTTCTATGTAATGAAAATAACCTTTGTGGGAAAGGGTGATATTCTGTGATCTCTTTTTTTTGAAGAACTATTGAAAGGGAAGAACTTTCATTGATCCCTACTTTCGCATTCCCTGGAATGTATTACATTTATTTCCTATAAGTGTTTATAAGCTTTTCCAAGACCTTCTCTCTGCCAAGTGAGTTGGGATCATGCCACAAAACAGCCTGACAACTTGATATGCAAACTTCTCATCAATTAGCCTGCAGCTGTCCTTGGAGCTATTCTTAGAGCTTCCCAGGGTGCTGGCTGTCCCCTGGATCTGATTCTTCTTGTCCAAATGCCATAGAGACCTTTGCATCCCTGGAACTAAGACTGTTCTCATCTCTGACTGTGCCTAGTTATATTTGTTGTCCTAACCAATATTTCTTTGCTCTTTTACCACATTTCTCTGTTCTCCCCTGCCATTGTTAGTCATCTGGTAGTGTAGAGTTTTAAATTTGCTTTTTGGATGACTAATATATCATCACTCTGAGCACAGACTTAGAAATCAATGTTTCCCACTCCACCTAGGGCAAGTCACAACCTCTCCGGACCTCACTTTCTATGTCTCTAAAATGAGAAATTTAGATTAGATGATACCTAAAACCCCTTTCAGCTCTAAGAGCCTATGATTCTATGATTACCTCTGGGTAATAATATTTGATAATACAACTGAAGCTTAAGGCTTAGACTGTCCAAGTAAAATTTCCTTGGCTAAGTAACTTCATCTCTCCGAGCCTCAGTTTCTCCCTCTGTAAAATAAGTCTGTTCAACTAGATGAAAAGCTTTCCAGTTTCAACTTCTATGATTTCACAATGTTGCTGCTTCTGTCTTTTCTGAATCAAACTGTCTGCACTCCCTGTGTTCTCTAGGAGACTCTATTTCTAAAATATTATAGGGTTCCTTCAGTGGAAGTTACCCTTTTATCCTTTCAAGTTGACTAATTCCCATTTCATGTAACTGAAACAATAATTACAGTAAAATAAACAATGCAAGATGGAAGAAGATTGGCTCTTTGTCTTCCTATAATATATAGATATTTCAAAAAGCCCAGTGAATATTGAAGTTTCCTAGTAGGGGCTTGAAGGATCCATTGACCAAGCAATAAGAGTTTGAAGGTTGAAAAAGGGAGACAGAAGTAATGGCACATCATTTACCATACTAAGAAAGATATTGTGGTATTTAATGTCTCCTTGATTAATTGCTAAAGTAGAATACCTTAGTGGTATGTTTTCAAGGGCACAGGCAAAGTCACCCTAACGACCCTTCTAATCACTTTCATTAATTACCTGATACCTAAAATCCTTTGACTAGGAGAATAAATCTCTCATTCTACCAGTTTAAAAAAAAAAGATTTTTAAATGTATATATTCCTGGGAGAGGTGGATCTCTACAAGACTGGATGAACACTGAAGCTCCCTTTAATCTCAGTAGAAAAAAGACAAAAATAAAAGAAAGATAGATGTGGACAATAAAGAAAGTTTTTTGTTAAATAGTTCTTCTCTCTTTCCTTTACTTTCATTTATTCTCTCTCATTTTCTATCTCCTCTCATATAAGATACAAAAAATCCACAAGAATTCTTTTCATTTAACTCATTTTTCTGGCAAGAACAAATTACATAGATAAGCTTCTATTGGCCACAGCAGTTGCTGTTTCAAAGTATGGAAATACCCAAAGGATTTCATCAGCTGGGAAATTCCCTGAGTGGAAACTCCACCAACGCAGTAGCAACTGGACTATGGCATAGTAGATAAGTCCTTGGGATTTTCCTGAGGCACATAAAGGTTAAATAACTTGCTCAGGGTCACATATATTTTAAGTATCAGAAGTGGGATTTGAACACAGGTCTTCCTGACTTTAAGCCTGGCACCCTACACACTGTATACCTTGTTATAATGGTCATGATAATGATGAGAAGGAGGAGATGATGATGGTGGTGGTGGTGATGATTATGATGATGATGACACAGGGACAGGAATTACAATGAATACTTCTTTTTCTTAAAATATGGGATAAAGAAAACATACACAAAAGGAAAATCCAAGTAAATATGATATTGTTGCCAGCTAGGATTTGGAATAATTGCTATGTACAGGATATAATATTACTTGAAGAAACACTAGCTTTCACCTTTTTCTGGTACTGGATTATGTCCTCATTAAGTCTCTCTCCAGGTTCAAAACTAGTCTAAGGTTTAGATATCTCAAAGATTGCTAAAATTGCAGACATTCCTTCTCTATCATACCTCAGTTTGAATTATCACTCTCCCTTTTTCATTAGCTTCTTCTTAGTCTGGACGTGAGTCCATTGGCTTGGACTTTGCTTGCCTCTTTGTATCCCCAGAACTTAGCATAATGACTGAAACATGGTAGGTTCTTAAATGTTGATTGATTGATTGAATTATCTTGTCTCATCCTGTGGCTACTTTCTCAGAAGGAAATTCTTTCCCAAATCAAAAATCCCCATAAACTTGAGGAACTCTGAAAAAAAATGTATATGTACCTGTGAGAAAATATCTTCCAATTCCACCAAGGATCCATGACAGTGTCCCTGAGGGGAGGGATTGGAGTAATGTAATTGTCTTATTTGTCTTTATGTTCATTTGATCAATCAATCAACAAACATTTATTAAGCAGCTGCTTTTTATCAGGCACTGTACTAAGCTCTGTAATATAAACACAAAAGCAATATAGTTGTTCCCTGAAGGAACTTTCATTCTAACAGGGAAGACAATGTATACATGCATAGGTATATGCAAAACACATGCAAAACAAATACAAGATAATCTCAGATGGGAAGGCACTAGCAACTGGGGGATGAGGAAAGACCTTATTCAGAGTTTTTCCATCTCTTTCCCCCCATGCACTTCTCCGGGACAAATAAAGAGCCCTTACCTCCTGACCAGATTTCTAACCCTCTGCCTGCTATGAAGTCATCTTTCTAGGATTTCCTAGGACATAACATCATCACCTGCCAGTAGGTAAAACATTAAACAGTCTAATTGCATCCTCCCTCAACAAACCTCTCTCTTACCATTTAAAGTGTGACTGAATTTACAGCTAAATGGTTAGAATGCTCTCATTAACCTTTGCTTACCTAACTCCCACAATTATGAATCCCCTCATCCTCTATATAATTCTGCTACCTCTATACAAACACCAGTCCCCATCCTCAACAACCCATACCCTCACACCAATCTTACTCAGCCCTATCAACACCCCATGTGTCCCACTCCAGATCTGCGTACCTGTCTCATTTTTTCCCTGTGGGATGCATGATCCACATTTAACAAACTGCCTAAACTACTTCCTTTCTCAGTCCTTCCATTTTCTGGCCCTCACTGACACATGGTTCCTCTCAATGCCCTTGCAAATATAAGCTATATCAAGGTTAGGGATCCAGAATATTCCTTGATTCCACAGCCATTTCCAGATTCTCTCTCCCTACCCCCTTCACCAAAGTAAGCTCTTCATCATTAAGACTCATGCTACCTAATCATCCAATCTAGATCCTTATCACTGTTATCTCTAGATATCTAGGACATTCCCCTTCTTCCTCAATATGTTCAGTACCAGAGCTGTGGTATTTCTTTCTTCCCCATGTCTTTCTTCTATCTACTAAATTCCCATGACCTATTCCTCCACTCTGTCTTACCTACACTTAGAGATGATCATACCCTTTATCTTGCCATCACCCACAAATGTTCCACTTCCTTTTTCATGAGCTGACATTCCTTATCTGATAAGAACCATGTAATAGAGGTTGCTATAGCCCCACTCTCTCAGGACCAGGCCTGCTACATTTTATTCCCCCACAGAGTTCTCTGGTAACCTGAGGAGTTTGGGAAATCTCTCTTCTATGGCATCAATTCAACTTCCCACCAATTGTATTCTTCCAGTTTTGGTGGCCCAGTGACCAGCACCTCAGTTCCATTTAGACACTCAATATCAGATCAACTTTAATAAAATGTTATTTACTTCCCTTTTTTTGTGTGTGTGGGACAATGAGGGTTAAGTGACTTGCCCAAGGTCACACAGCTAGTAATTGTCAAGCATCTGAAGTGGGATTTGAACTCAGGTCCTCCTGAATCCGAGGCTCGTGCTTTATTCACTGAGGCACCACCTAGCTGCCTAAATGTTATTTACTTCAAAGATGTAGCAAGATCAAACATACATTTTCCCCAATACCTTGGAAGCATAATCTAATCTTTATACCACCTCCATCTCTGAGTAGGGGAGGAGGATTAGACTCGTAGGATTAGTTTCTTTATAGCATTTGTTCCACCAATTCCAAATCCAAAGCTGGCAGTATGGGCTTCTGCTGTGCTCATGCTCTGGTGTTCCTTAAGGCATCACTGCTTGATTGACTCCAACACCTAAACTGGATCCCTGGACTCCTGGTTACCTATAGCTTGAGGTCCTAGATTAGAAACTCAATTCCCTATGCATAGAATTGAAAAGGACCATCCCAGGCTTATTTCTCTGTACCTAATAGGGGTTGGGAAGAAAGCAGCCCTCAGACCCTCCCCATTTACCATATGGTATCACCTGCTGTGAGTGAAGGAGTCCTTCACCATTGAACATGAATACATGATAAACTCTGACTGTGCTCAATCACGTAGTTTTAAAGATGCAGACAGTTCAAGCTATGCAGCCAATGCAAAAAAATGCTGCCAACTATATGATAAACCAAAACAGAATTCTACTGATTTTCCAGTTCTCCATTATCCTTGAGGCATATCTCTCAGCACCTTTTATGTGTGTGACACCATAGTAGGTGGCCTAGGCATGTTCTGAATCATCACTACACTTATTATTCCATTTTTTCCTAGGCCGTATTGATCTCTGTAGGGTCCTTCTTCTTTACTTTGGCCAACATCTACCATTCTCCAGTTCTTTATCAGACCATTAGACGTACTTTGGCTACACCTTACTCCATTCCCTATCTCAAAACAACAATGAACCAGTCAGTATATACATACTAGCTATAACAACAACAATAGTATTAGTAATATTAAAAGGAGGAGGAGGAAGAGAGAAGGAGGAGAAGGAGAAATGTGTTACTGGATGGAGCTGGAGAAAAAAACACAAAGCCATGTTGACTGAGTCCACTACAAATGAAAAGGTGAACTGTCTTCTTGCCAAGTCCAAGTTTCTTACAGTCATTTTTGATCCCATCTCCTCCTCACTTCCTTAGCAAATTGCCCCTATTATTCTTCCCAGTCTCTCATCTTCAATCTCTTCCTATCTACTCTTTCCCTGCTTCCTATAAACATACTCATGTCTCCCCCATCCTTAAAAAAATCCTAACTTGATCCTACTATCTCTCCTAACTAGAATCCTCTCTCCTCCCTTTCATGGCTAAACTCCTTGAGAAAAATGCTTATACTTGATGTATCTGCTTCCTCCCCTCTCACTCTTGCCTAAATCCTTTTTTTCCTTTTTTTGCAAGTCAATGAGGGTTAAGTGACTTGCCCAGGGTCACACAGCTAGTAAGTGTCAAGTGTCTGAGGCCAGATTTGAACTCATCTCCGCCTGAATCCAGGGCCAGTGCTTTATCCATTGAGACACCTAGATGCCCCCCCTAAATCCTTTCTAATTGGACAACTAACTTCATGATTCAACTAAACCTCTTCTGTCACTCTATCTCTGTCTTTCTCCTTCACTCCCTCCCCTCTCTTCATTGTCCCACAGTCTTTATTTCTCTCCTTACCTCATCCAAGCTAGAAGTGGTTACTGATTAGTTTGGAAATTTTGATCTGTCAGTATGCTTCTCCTTGCATAACCCACCTCTTCCACATCTTGAATTGGATGTTTCTTAGCCATCTCAAAATCAATATGTCCAAAACAGAGCCCATTATCTTTCTCCTAAACCCTTCTCTCTTCTGAATTTCCCTATTACTGTTGAGAGCACTACCATCCTCCCAGCCACTCAGGTTCACAACCTTGGTGTTATTCTCACTACCACATTCTCACTCATCTATATGTCCAGTCCATTGCTCTATCTTGTCATTGCTACCTTGATGACATCTCTCATATCCATCCCCTTCTCTCTAACACACAGCCACAACCTTTATCCAGTCCATTATTACCTTTCAATTTGACTATTATAATAGCCTGATGTTTAGTGTCCTTCCCTCAAGTCTCTCTCCACTCCAGTTCATTTTCCATTCAATTTCCCAGATGACTTGTTTTTTTACAGCATGGGTCTGACCACATGACTCCCTTGATCACTGAGCTCCAGTTGTTCCCTATTACCTCCAGGAACAAGTACAAAGGATTCCTTTTGGCATCTAAAGTTCTTTATAACTTTCTCAACTTTCTTTCTTCTTACACTCTGCTCCCCTACACCCCCATGCACTCTGTGATATACCAACACTGGTCTACTTGTAGCTCTTCTCCATCTCTCATCTCCATGCTTTTGCACTGGTTCTCCCTTATGCCTGGAGAGCTCCACCCCCTCATCACCACCTCCTCCCATAGGAGGCCTTTCTCAGTTCCTCTGTCCCTTCCCTTCCCCCTGCAGATCCCCTCTGAGAATCCTCTCTTAGACTACCACCCACCTGCTCTGGATATATCTTATGTTTACATACTGATTTACATATTTCTTCTCCCCTTAGAATGGATGTTCTTTGAAGATAGGGAACTTTTTGCCTTTGATTGTATCTCTAGTACTTAGCACCATGCCTGATAGATAGTAAACATTCAATAAATATTTGAATGACTCACTTCAAAATATGATGCTTGAGTTGAGCTCAGTCTTGAAGGAAAGCAAAGATACCAAAAAGCAGAACAGAGAAGGGAGTATTTTCCAAGCACAAGAGACAGCTGGTGCAAGGGTAAGGAGATGGGAGACACAGTAATGAGAAACAGCAAGAAGACCAATTTGGCGGGAGAATAGAGGATGTAGAATGGATTAATGTGTAACAGGGATGGGAATGTAGGATGGAACCGAGTTGTAAAGAGCTTTGCATACCAAATAGATTATTTCATATTAAATTCTAGAGGCACTAGAGAGCAACTGTAGTTTATCAAGTATTGATGTGATAGGCATCAGACCTGTGCTTTAGAAAAATTACTTGGGCAGGCATGGTGAAAAATTGGGGTGAGGAGAGACTTGAGGCATGGAGGCCCTTTAGAAGACTATTGCAATGGCCCAATAAAGGGTCAGGGAGGGCCATAATGTATATAGTGGCTGTGTGAAAAAAAAGGTATGGGTATGATAAATGATATGAAATGATTATCTCTTCTCCCTCAAGGGAGTTTTTCAAATTTATAGTGGGTTGTGGCATTTTAGTTCAAACATTTCCAATTCATTTTTTCCAGGAGAGTTTTCCTACTCTTCCTCATTTATTCTTTCTCATACTCTTCTCCAAGAAAAGTTCCTAACTGGGATTTGTCATTATCTTAGTATATTACCCAGGTTCTTAGTAAGATGGCAAGAACACTTTTTTTTTCAATTTGTATCACAGGGCATTAACATTGATGTACTATGCGTAGACCATTGATATGATGTTCAGTGATGCATAGTTCTTTCTATTCTAAAGGCAAAATTTGACTATTTTTAGAGCAGTAAGACAGAGCTAATACTTCCCTGCTGGCAACATGAAAATATGATGCTCCTAGAGTGATTTTATTAGGGTCTGGGATCAATGTTCAGCCACAACAACTGACTTATACTTCATCTAGGTAGGGCTTAACATGGAGCAGAAGTTCATACCACAAGTTCTTAGCTCCAAAATGGTCTCTTAGTACATATATTTGAGGAAAGTTCAAATACTGCCTGTCATAAGTAGGGAAAATCACACTGTACTAGATTTTCAGTGGGGGTTAAGAGATGTATTTTGTTAAAGATGAATTTACCTATTTTTTATAGTCAACATGATGCAACACCATGATACAAACTTAATTCATTACTATTGGGTTATTAACAACATTTAAAATTATTATCAATAAAAGTTACTCACCCATAAAAAAATGGTTTCTTAGTAGACCTAAAGTGCAATGGGTAGGATGCCCTCCACAAATAAATCAAATAAATGAATGAATGAATACATTAATTAATTTTAAAAACAGAGAGACTTGGAATATTTACTACCATATCAAAATAGCTCATATTCAGTTGCCATGGAATCTATAATTATTCTATGAGCTTGCCTAGAATGTAAACATCCACTTATACATTGCTAAGAGGTATCCTTTCAGTGAATAGAGACTTGACCTAATAGTCAAGGAGTCAACAAGTCAGCAAGCATATATTAAATCCATGTGCCAAGCACTATTCTCCATAAGGCCCTGTATAAAATACGATAAAAAAGAAAGGCAGTCGCTGTCCTTATGCAGCTTACATTCTAATGAGGGAAGATAACATATAAAAGAGAACTGAAAAAAGGTGCGTGGAATTGGGTTGGGGTGAGGGGAACATAGCAAAGTCCAGGGGGTCAGAAACAGAGCCAGGAGAGAAATAAAGGATGGCTGGCCTGGTCCCTTCCTCAAAATGAGGGTTCCAGAAGAAACTCACTACTGGTAGAAGGGAACCAAAGAAGGGATTTGAGGGGTGTTTCAGGGTGAAAGGACCTGGGCCCAAGTCCTGCTTCTAATACATAGCGGTTGTGTGACTCCGGGCAAATCATTTAACCTAAAAGTGTTCTAGATAGCTCTCTAAACTTTAAAATTGCAGAGCAAGTCTGCTGGTCTGGATTGGTAGAGGGAATACCTTCACTGGAAGTTTCTTATACCATGAAATGACTGGTCTTGTAAAAACAATGTTCTGAAAGATAAGAAGAAATTAGACCAGACTGAATAGAAACTGGGCAACTACACTAGAGGAAATATAATGAAATCGTCTCTTTTTCTATATCCTTTGGGGAGAGAAATCTGTCATAAGCATAGGTAGCAGAGGGATGAGGGTTGGGGTCAGAAAATTTAAAATCATTTTCCCCAACAAGGTCAATCTATCTTATTCATAAAGATGGCCCCAGATTCCCTCAAGAGCCCTTTTTCCCAGTGTTTTGTGGGCAGGAAATTCTTCCCTATATAGAAGATAAATCCCCTTAGCTGTCATTTAAGTCTATGTTGTGTTGCAGCACAGGATAAAACATTGGTAAAGGTTTTAGAGATAGGGTAAGGCAGGGAGTAGTGTTAGAGATGGGAGGGAGGGGAAAGGAGAGTGACATTCATTTCTTAGCGATAGGGAGGAAAGGGTAGTGTCAGATTCAGACCTGTGATAGCATGCATGAAAGAAGAGGAGACAACAGTGTCTCCAGCAGTAAGGGGAGGGAAAGAGGTTAGCCTGGAAGATAAGAGGCTGAATTCCTAAGGCTGAAGTATTAGGATCACCAGGATTGATAATAGTAAAAGTCAAAATGGTGCTAGAACTTTGAAGAAGACAGTTCCTCTGTATTGCCTCTTTCCAGAAAAGTAGATGGTTGAAAAAAGAAAAGAAGGAGAAACAAATTAACTAAAAAGAATAAAACCATACTACAACCTCAAAGTATAATTCTTAGTACTTTATTTAATAAATTCTGGCATTGTTTACTTCTTCATGTACCTTCAAAGCCTGTTTTTTTTAAACCTATTGGAATTTTTTATTGGGGAAATTTCTACTTCATGATGCCTTTTTCAGTTTTATATATATATATATATATTTGGCAACAAGGATGATCAGGGTAACCCCTGGTTTGCTGGACTGGGTCACTTCCCATGAAGACAGATATGGGCTCTGATCCCTTGCTAAAGGACTTACATTTTACTGGGATGACAGCCTCTTACAACTGGTTCCCAGAGACTTGAAGATGATTGGCAATTGAGATTTTAGAGGGAATAGACTCTTGTCCATGAAACTTTCCTCCTACCCTGAGTATAGAAAAAGGGTTGTGGAAGCAGCTCTGCCCTCTTAAGGGAGTCTTCTTTCCCTTTAACTCCCAGAAAAGGGAAGGGATGAGATTTCACTTCTCTCTATTGCCCATTGCCTGTCCCCACTTCCCCAGTACCAATGGCAGATAGCAGAAGAATTGTGAAACCCTGAGACAGAACCTTGAATCCCTGGCTGTCATTTTCTTGCCTTTCTGTTTCCTTTCCTAAACCCATCTGAGTAACTAGCTTTGATGGTAACCTCATGAGGAAGGGGTTCCCAGGTTCTCGATTCAGGCATCAGGTGAGCTGAGGGAGGAGATTTCCACAGCTTCACACCAAGGGAGGAGATCACCACTGACAGGGGCATCCTGTAGCTCAAATGATTAAAGAAGGCCATGCCTTGGTTGACAAGGAGATCTGGATCTCAGATTGTTTAAGACAGAATAGGCCTGAGGGGAAAGGGAAATATCTGCTCATGAGGTCCAGAAATTCCCCTCTCCACCGCCCCCCCCCTCCAAGTGGGAAGGTAGTTGTGGTGGTAAAATTAATTTAATGGGTTGTTTGAGATGTTTACACCTTACATATTTGCTATTTTTTATTCTGAATTTAAAAACCAAAAAATAAATTTCTAAATATACAGAACACAAAAAAGGATTCTATAGGAATCTCCATTTCATACCATTTGTCTTTAAAATATTTGTTGTTCATTCATTTTTTAGTTGTATCTTACTTTTCTTGACCCCATTTGGGTTTTTCTTGGCAAAGATACTGGAGTAGTTTGACATTCCCTTCTCCAGATTATTTTACCTATGAGGAAAACAGGGTTAAGTGACTTGCCCAGGGTCATATAGCTTCTAAGTATCTGAGGCCAGATTAGAACTCAGGAAGATGAGTCTTCCTGATACCAGGCTTAGTACTCGATCTACTAAGCAACCTAGCTGCCCCTGTGCCTCCTATCTATATAACAAATTACAAATTACTTTCAAGGTTGTCCTGTCTGTCTTTGCTTCCTTCTGAAGTTTCTTTTTTTCCATGCATATATTTTTTTCACTGGCCCTCTTTTATAGGAGGGGGTCATCACTATTGCCAATATTCTTTCCCTTCAAATAATCTCTCCAAGAGAGAGAGAGAGAGAGAGAGAGAGAGAGAGAGAGAGAGAGAACCTGTGCAAATAATCATGTGTGTCTTTTTCTGCACCTTGAGTCTATCACCTCTAACAGGGAGGTGGGCTGCATGTTTTATTACAGGTCTCTGGAGCCATGATTGGTTATTGCTTATATCTGAGTTCTTAAGTCTTTCACAATGTTTTTGTCATTGTATAAATTGTTCCAGTTCTTCTCACTTCACTCAGCATCAGTTCATCCTTTCTAATGTTTTCTGTTCTTATTCTTTTCAACATTTCTCACACTGCAATGATATTATATTACATCCATACATCACAATTTGTTCTGCCTACACACATTTGATAGGCAACCCCTTAGATTACAGTTAACCCCTTATTGTTTCCCCTTTCAGGATCAGGAAATTTATTTTCCTTGCATCTATTTCCTCCCCAAATTTTGTTTGTTTGTTTGTTTTATCATAAAAGTATTTTCCAATTATAGGTAAATATAGTTTTCAACATTTGTTTTTTATAACTTTTTGAGTTCCAAATTTTTCTCCCTCCCTCCCTCCCTTATCCCCTCTCCAAGACAGATAGCAATCTGATACAGGTTATACATGTACAATAACATTAAACATATTTCTGCATTAGTCATGTTGTGAAAGAAGAATCAGAACAAAAGGGGAAAATCTCAAAAAAGAAAAAAAAACAAAAGCAGAAAGAGTATGGTTTAATCTGAATTCAGATTCCACAGTTATTTTTTCTGGATGTGGAGAACATTTTCTATCATGAGTCCTTTGGAATTGTCTTAGATTATTGTATTGCTGAGAAGAGCTAAGTCTATCACAGCTGATCATCACACAATGTTGCTGTTACTGTGTACAATGTTCACCTGGTTCTGCTCACTTCACTCAACAACAGTCCACATAAGTCTTTCCAGGTTTTTCTGAAATCTGCCTGCTCATCATTTTTTATAGCACAAAAAATTCCATTACATTAATATACCACAACTTGTTCAGCCATTTCCAAATTGACAGGCATTCCCTTCATTTCCAATTCTTTGCTACCACAAAGAGAGCTGCTATAAATATTTTTGTGCATGTGGGTCCTTTTCCCTTTTGTTATCTCTTTGGGATACAGACCTCCTAGTGGTATTACTTGGTCAAAGGGTATGCACAGTCCCATAGCCCTTTGGGCATAGTTCCAAATTGCTCTCCAGAATGGTTGGATCAGTTCACCAACAATGCATTAGTGTTCCAATTTTTCCACAGCTTCTCCAATATTTATTATTTTCTTTTTTTTTGTCATATTAGCCAATCTGATAGGTGTGAGGTGGTACATCAGAGTTGTTTTAGTTTGTATCTTTCTAATCAATAGTGATTTAGAGCGTTTTTTCATATGGCAATAGATAGCTTTGATTTCTTCATCTGAAAACTGCCAACAGGCATAGCCTTTGACCATTATTCAATTGGGGAATGACTTGGATTCTTATAAATTTGATTTAGTTCCTGATATATTTTAGAAATGAGGCCTTTATCAGAAACACTGACTGTAAAAATTGGTTCTAAGCTTTCTGCTTCCCTTCTAATTTTGGAAACATTGCTTCTGTTTGTACAAAAACTTTTTAACTTAATGTAATCAAAATCATCCATTTTGCATTTCATAATATTCTCTATCTCTTGTTTGATCATAAATTGTTCTTCTCTCCATAGATCTGAGAGGTAAACTATTCCTTCCTCTCCTAATTTACCTATGGTATCACCCTTTATATCTAAATCATGTACCCATATGGTGTTAGATGTAGGTTTATGCCTAGTTTCTGCCATACTATCTTCCAGTTTTCCCAGCAGTTTTTGTCAAATACTGAGTTCCTATCCTAGAAGCTGGAGTCTTTGGGTCTATCAAACAGTACATTACTAAAGTCATTTACTATTGTGTCTCCTGCGCCTAACTTATTCCATTGATCCACCACTCTATTTCTTAGCCAGTACCAAATAGTTTTGATGACTGCCACTTTATAGTATAGCTTCAGATTTGATATGGCTAGCCCACCTTCCTGTGCATTTTATTTAATTAGTTCCCTTTATATTCTTGACCTTTTGTTCTTTCAGATGGATTTTGTTATTATTTTTTCTAGCTCTATAAAATAATTTTTAGGTAGTCTGATTGGCATGGTACTGAATAAATAGAGTAATTTAGGTAGAATTCTCATTTTTATTATATTAGCTTGGACTTTCCATGAGCAATTGATATTTTTCCAATTGTTTAGATCTGATTTTATTTGTGTGAAAAGTGTTTTGTAATTATGTTCATAGAGTTCCTGTGTTTGTCTTGGCAGGTAGGCTCCCAAATATTTTATATTGTCTACAGTTAAGGTATAGAAATGCTGAGATTTATGTGGATTTATTTTATATCCTGCAATTTTGCTTAAGTGGTTAATTGTTTTAAGTATTTTTAGATGATTCTCTAAATATACCATCATATCATCTGCAAAGAGTTATAGTTTTGTTTCCTCCTTGCCTATTCTAATTCCTTTAGTTCCCTTTTCTTCTCTTATTGCTAAAGCTAACATTTCTAGTACAATATTAAATAATAGAGGTGATAATGTACACCCCTGTTTCACCCCAATCTTATTGAGAATGCCTCCACTGCATATAATGTTTGCTGATGGTTTTTGGTAGATAATGCTTATCATTTTAAGGAAATTTCCATTTATTGTATACTCTCTAATGTTTTTTTGTTTTTGTTTTGTTTTTGTGAGGCAATTGGGGTCAAGTGACTTGCCCAGGGTCACACAGCCAGCAAGTGTCAAGTGTCTGAGGCTGGATCCAAACTCAGGTCCTCCTGAATCCAGGGCCGGTGCTCCATTCACTGCACCACCTAGCTGACCCTCTAATGTTTTTAATAGTAATGAGTGCTATATTTTGTCAAAAGTCTTTTATTCCATCCCCTATATTATCCTCCTTCTTAACTTCTCTCCATTTCTCTGCTTGTTTCTTTATTGACTTTGTAATATTTCTATTCTAAACTCTGTGTGAGTATGCAACAGACAGAGACAGAGACTCAGAGACACAGAGACAGAAACAGAGAGATGTTTTCTTTCCAAGATGGATACCTAAACAAAAGCAGATTGTCCAGTTCTCCCTTATGTACTCAAGCAATCTACCTCCAGGTCTTGTTCTTCATATTTAACTCTCTTATTACCCTTTAAAACATTCACAATTCTAAAGGGTCCCTTGTTTCTTATCCCTCAACTAGAATGTTAGCCCTGAATCATCATCACTCAAATAAATTTACCTTTCTATTTTTCAAACGTTCTACTCAGCTTGGGTCTTTTCATTAGAAATGCTTTAAAAGTACTGTTCTAGTGAAAGTCCATCCCCCACCCCAAGTATGATTATGTTCAGCTTTTCAGGGTAAGTTATTCTTGGTTGTAAGCCCATGTCTTTTGCCTTTTGGAACATTATATTCTAAGATCTCTCGTTTATAGCTGAAGCTATTAAATCTTGTGAGAGCCTAACTATGCTTCCTTAGTATTTTAATTCTTTCTGGCTGCTTAAAATATTTCTTCTTTGACATAAAACTATGGATTTTGGCTATGACATCTCTGGGCTTTTACTGTTGGGATTTCTTTAATGAGATGATAAGTGAATTCTTTCTATTTTCACTTTGCCCTCTGGTTCTAAAAGATATGGATAGTTTTCATTTATGATTTCTTCAAAGAGTGTCCAGGTTTTTTAAAAATCATTTTCAGAGTGTCCAATGATTATTAAATTATATCTCTTTTCCAGATCAGTCATATTTTCCCTATTATATCTTATTTTTTAATATTTTGGTTTTGTTCTAACATTTCTTGATGTCTTATTGAGTTGTTGATTTCTATTTGCCTTATTCTAATTTTCTGGGAGTCCATTATATGGATAAGGTTTACTCTCAGTTATAAATTATTTATTCTCCTTCCAATTCCTTCCTCCATAACTTGGATATCTTTTTTTAAAAAAATCTTTTGCTTTATTTCTTTTAGGTATTCATATAGTCCTTGTGGAAAATCTTATTTCTTTTCTTTTGAGTCTTTGCCTGCAGTTATCATGATGCTTTACTCTCCTACTTTGGATTTTTGGCCATCTCTGGATCTACAATAATTCCTTATAATGGATGGTATTTTTTCTAGTGTGCTTAACTTTCCTGTGGTAGGATCTTGAACTGGGGCTTTATGTTAGGATCACACTGTTCCTCTTGTAGAATTTTTTGGATGGAGTGGTCAGCCCTGCTTTGGCTCACACTGGATCACCCTGGTTCCTGAATTGACCTCCACCTGCCAGAGTTAGGCTACCCTGGATCACTGAGTGATAGATTTTTCAGTGCACTCTTTAGTATCCCAGTTCATAGTGCTAGGCACCACTGAGCCCAAGGACCTGGGATATTCTAGTCTGAGTGATGAGCAACCATAGTAGTTGCTAGCACTACTAATAGCATCTAACATCTCCACAATGACTTTCTGATGCCCTCTGGGCCTTCCTCGGGGAGTCTTCCACTTTATCTGCTTCTGGACACAAAGTCCTAGAGACTACAGTATCTCTGCTTATGCAAGTTTGTTTGCCAAAGCCATCACTAGCTTTGCTAGAGGCCCCTTTCCTATTATCTGTGAGCAACTGATTGATTTTTTTCTAGCAGTTTGGGGGTGGATGGCACTAACTATAGTTTCTCATTGGATTTCTTGATCATAATTTGACCTGGTGTGGTATTTAAATTTTCTCTGGATTAGATGTGGGGCAGCTGTTCTTCCTGCTTCTGCCCATGCAGTCTTCATGGCCAGAAATTCCCGCTGTATTTGCTCTTGCACATAGTATTCATCTTACATATTTTCTGTAGTTGAAGAAACAAACCACTGTTCTATACCTTGTGTCTATATTGTACGTAACATACCTTTCTAGAGGGGAACTTGTTACCCACATTTTGAGAAGACCCTAGATGTGAGCCATATCAAAGCTTTATTTTAGAAACTTTCTCTGAAATCACTTCAATGATGGTGGTAGAATCGGGGAAAGAGAAATGTGACTTTCTTCTTTGGGGCCCAGAGTACTAGGTTTGAATTCAATATGTTTGAATCCAGAATCCTCTCTTCTCTGCCCTTCCCACCTCCACCCCCACCCAAGCTTCAGAGTACATCTGTATCACTCATCATGGAGACATTTTATTCTTTTGCTTGCTTGCCATAATCCAAATCCACAGGAATAGTAAATTTAAAGTTTAGAATAGGTTTTTCTTCTCTCTCTCTCTCTCTCTCTCTCTCTCTCTCTCTCTCTCTCTCTCTCTCTCTCTCTCTCTCCTCTCTTTCTCTCTCTGAGACCATATTGGAGACACAGGTAGGGTGGGACTCTATTGGCTTGTTGATATATAAAAGTAATGTTTTTTCTTTTCCTGTAAGAATGAAAACTAGATCCAAAAAACGCTGGCTTACACTTAATGCTAAGGAGGCTAAGCTTAAGTTCTCCCAAAATAAACACATTAGCTTTAAAGAAGGCTGTCTGAGGCTCTAGAAATCCCTTATTTATCTAGACACCCATGTTAAGTAAAGCATACCCAAGTAACATGTCAGTTCAGCTCTAGAGATTAGCTCTCTTGGTAGTGATTGATCTAGACAACCAGATTTGATCTCAGTTTTAACCTTTCTTTCCTATCCTGCTTTAAACATCATCATCATCACCACCACCACCACCATCATCAAAATATTGCTTTAAGGTTTTCAAAGCACTTGACAACTATTAATTCAGTAGGTCCATTTAACAGAGGAGAAAGATAAAGAAGAGATTAAGTGACTTGTTTAGGGTCACAAAGCTAGTGAATGTCTAAGGCTGGATTTGACCTTTGGCCTTCCTTGACTGCAGGTCTAGCTTTTTATCCACTGCACCACCTAGCTGCCTCTAAAAAGATGTTTGCTGAATTGAATCGAAAGACAATGGATTATAAAGTATAATAAGTGAACTCAACAATCATGCATTTCAAATTTCAAAACTATATCTGGTCTTGATTTATTAATATATTTTAGAATTTAATTCACCCTTAACCAACTTATCAGCTGTCCACTAGTCTCAATTATTTAGCAAGTTAAACTGACACTTAATAAGTATGTAAATGGAAAGCACCCAAACCTACTACAGGTACCTTCCTAAGTGCCAATTATATGCCTCAATATTCCCTTCAATTTGAATGAGTTAGTAAGAATCTAATTATACTAGTTTATAGCTGATGGAATTACAGGAGAAAAAGATTTCTCTCTTACATACTTATTAGCCCTCAATAAGTATTCCTTAGCAATCTGTTGCTATTCAATTACCAAGTAATAACTATCTTAATGAATCTAATTGAAATGCTTATTTTGGGCACCTAATGACACACACACACAAAGACTTAACTTGAGTGCTTCTCATAGTGTTGGGTTGGCCTTGTTTGTTTACCCAGAACAAAGAGATCTTAGATCTTACTCAGGATGAAAGTGATGGGACCAGTGGATTTAGGCCCCATCACATTAGTCAAAAATTTGTAGCTCCCTGATCATTTGTGTCCCATAAAACAAGAAGTACAAGCGGTAGTTGTGCATCACACATTCACACCCAGACTCAGGGTCTGTGAGAAGTTACTTTCAGTTCATTTTTGAGCCTGCCATTTTTTTTCTCACTTCATCAGATGAATAGCTTTTTATCACCTTTCTATTCTTGGAAACTTCATAGAGATCATAGCTGCATTCCTCAAGTTTTCATAGAGGTTCATGAAATCAGGCCACTGGGAAGGAACCTAAGAGATCATCCAGTCATCATTTCAAAGTTTAAAGCTACAAATGACCTCTATTTTGGTCCAACCCCTTTATTTTATCCCACTCTTCTCTCTATTTCTTTTTACTTCCCATTTCTTCTGCTCTCCCTTACTATTGCACCCTCAGGACACCCAGGTGACATAGTGGATAGAACACTGGCCCTGAAGTTAGGAGGACTTGAGTTCAAATCTTACATCAGACACTTACTAGCTATGTGACCCTGGGCAAGTCATTCAACCCCAATTGCCTAAACATTCAGGGTCATCTCTAGTTGTCCTGATCTATATTTTGCCACTGGACCCAGATGGCTCTGGAGAAGAAAGTGAGGCTGGTGACTTTGCATAGCCCTCCCTCACTTAAATCCAATTCACTGCAAGTCATGATATCACATTATCACCTCCTGATGTCATGGTTTTCTTTGAGAATGAAGGACAAACAAGAACAATGACAACAATGGCACTTTCGGTGTGGCACAATGGAAGGAGCACTGACTTTGGAGTCAGAATGCCTGGGGCCATACCTACTACTCCTGCCTCAGATACTCACTAGCTGTGTGACCCTGGGCAAGTCACATAACCTCTGTTTGCCTTAATCCACTGGAGAAGGAAATGACAAACCACTCCAGTAGCTTTGCCAAGAAAACCCCATTTGGGGGGAGGGGGGGGTCACGAAGAGTCAGACATGACTGAACAGCAACAAGGTCCTTTAAAGGAGGTATTTGAATTAAGGTCTTCCTGACTCCCAGTTCAGCACTTTGTTCACAATGCTATACTTACTATAGTCCAGCACTTCTCATTCTGCAAATGAGAAGGCTGAGGCTAAATTGCTGACCCTGGCTCACTTGGATTGTTAGTGGCCAAGATAGAACTATAAGCCCAGTCTTCTAACTGTGCGTTCTGAAGACTTTTTTTCTATCCACACAGCCTTTACTCAGGTATAAAGTTTCCAAGAGGTGCCCTATATGAAGACGACTAGTCCATTTTAGAAATTTTTCTTTAGACCAGCAACTGGGTCCTTAATATTTTCATCCCAAACCTCATTGGGTGCCACAAATAAGGGTTAGATGAACACTGGTTGGAGAGGTTGTATAAGTCACCTTATACCTTATACACTTATAGGAATCTATTCCATCTATTCCAACCCTCTCCTTTTTCAGACACGGAAACTGAGACCCAGGTAAATTGACTTGTTCAAGATTACATGGGAAGTTAGCGTCAGAGCCAAGAGACAAACCTGAGTCCTTTCATTCCGAATTCAATACTCTTTCCACTTTGAGGGAATTATTGTTCTTGTTTGAGTTGGGCTACATGGCCTCTAAGGTCCCTTTCAACTTTAAGATTCTGTGTTTATGGTGATTTTGTGGTGATTGAGGGAGACTAAAGTTAGTTGGCCTTGGAAAATGTACTATATGGGGCAGCTAGATGGCACAGTGAACAGAGCACTGGCCCTGGAGTCAGGAGAACCTGAGTTCAAGTCTAGACTCAGACACTTGACACTAGCTGTGTGACCCTGGGCAAGTCACTTAACCCCAATTGCCTCAACAACAACAACAACAAAAAAAAAGGAAAAAATTGTACTGTATGAGATTTGGTCTTTGATTTACATTAATGGTGATAATGACAGGGATAATAAAGGTGATGAAGGTGTTGTGAGGGAATGTATTTTCTCTTTCTTTGTTGGGGATTTTGTGCATAGAGTTTTAATACATGCTTAAAACATTTTAACAAGTTAACTGTTGAGACCCAGCAATACCACTAGTAGACCCATACCTCAAAGTGAACAAGAAAGGAGGAAACTCTTAAGTGTACGTGATCTATCTATCTATCTATCTATCTATCTATCTATCTATCTATCTATCTATCTATAGAGAGAGAGATATCTATATAGATATATATATATAAAATATATACACATGCATATATACATGTGTGTATGCATATGTATCTATGTGTATATATACATACATATATATATGTATATATGCATGTGTGTGTGTATATATATATATATATATAAACTCTTTTTACAGTGACAGAGAACTGGAAGCTAAGGAGGGGTACCAATTAATTGAGGAATGTCTACCTAAGTTATTGAATATGAATAATATTGTCTTATAAGAAGTTCAGAAAGATAAGGTTTCAGAGAAACCTGGGATGATATATATGGACTGATGCAATAACATGAGTAGAGTGAAGAGAACAATTTATTTTACACAAACGCTTAAAAAAACAGTTTTGAAATAATTAAGAATCCTGATCTAATGATTAGCCATAAATCCAGCAGACTGTTGATGAAGGATGCTACCCACTTTCTGACAGGTGATGGACTAATATGCAGAATGACACACAGTTTGGGAAAGAACCAATATAAGAATTTGTTTTGTTGAACTTTGTTTTTCATTGCATGGGTTTTGTTTATTTTTTTTCAGGTGGTAGGGAGAAAAAATGCTAGAAAATTGAGCAAAATTAAAAGGAAGATAACAAATAAAAAAGATTAATGTAAATTTTAAGCTAAAAAAATAAGTTCTCTGTGGACAGGATGACAATCTTGATCTCAGAACTTACCAAAATGGTGTAATGGAGGAAGCACTGTATTTAGAGTCAGAATAACTAGGTTCAAATATAGGCCCTGCCAATTATTATCTCCATGACCTTGGGTGAGTCCCTTCATCACTTTGGGCCTTGTTTTTTTCCATTTATTAAATGAAAAGCTTAGAAAGGATGATGTCTAAGATTCCTTCTGGCTCTAAAAATTCTATAGTAATAATGTCTGCTTTACAGGTGAACATAGGCCTGGAAGCATTTCTCAAATAGCAGGCATGAACATGGAAAGTGAACCTGAAGGAGGCATAGACTTTGAAACGAGAAGTGGACAGTCTGCTTCTGACAAGTGACAAGAGCTGATGCTATGTGAAAGGTAAAGATGGTGCTCACAGTTGAGGTCACATTTGTTAAACAGAAATTTGACCAAGGTCTTAGGTTAGAAGAATAGGTGGAGAAAATCAGTACTGGGGAATTTTATTACTACCACATTAAATTTAATTATTGTTATTTACAAATTATTATTTAATTATTATAATTTACTGGGCAATTTCATTATTACTGTGTTTAATTTAATATGCACTTTGAAAAACAGAAATTCATGTTTCCTATACAATCCTCTTTTTTTGTTCTTTGCATATTAAAATGTACATTTTAATATGAACATTATGATAAATTTCTAAGAAAAAGGAAAATTTTAAAAAGAATTCTAGTATCATGGAAGGGTGAAATCAAACTTAATAATTGGCTGATGATTATGCTTCATTATGAACATTGCACAGAGAAGTGGATAAGGGGCAAATGAAGTGTCAATCAATCATTCAACAAGTATTTATTAAGCACTCACTCTATATCAGGCTTTGTGCTAAGTGCTTGGGTTACAAAGACTGGCAAAAACACTGTCCCAGACCTTTAGGAGAGTATTCTAATGGAGGAGATAACTTGCAAATAATTATGCATCTTTAGGATGTATACAGAGTAGATGGAAAGAAGGTAATGGGGAAGGGGGTAGGAAGATCAAAGTAGGGAAAGATCTGCAGTAGTTTGGGTTGAGACTTCAAGGAAACAAGGAAAGCTAATGGGGGAGATGAGAGGGCAAAATGTTTCAGGCATAAGGGATACCAAGGAGAAAAGTACATAATCAGGAGATGGAAAGTCATGTGGAAGGAAAAACAGACCAGTGTAATGCCTGAAGAGGAGTAAAGCATAAGACGACAACCAGGTAGAAAGGTCCAGCAACTACAGAAACTTAGTGGACCAGTGTAAATGAGGCAACTGCTATTTCAGGACAAGATGACATAAAACCCAGAGATGGTGGTCCTCCCATAGAAATGTGCCTTCTGCAGTTTTCAGATGAAGAAATCAAAGCTATCTATTGTCTTATGAAAAAAGGCTCTAAATCACTATTGATTAGAGAGATACAAATTAAAACAACTCTGAGGTACCACCTGACACCTATCAGATTGGGTAATATGACAAAAAAGGAAAATAATAAATGTTGGAGAAGCTGTGGAAAAATTGGAACACATGCATTGTTGGTGGAGTTGTGAACTGATCCAATCATTATGGAGAGCAATTTGGAACTATGCCCAAAAGGGCTATGGGGCTGTGCATACCCTTTGACCCAGTAATACCACTACTAGGTCAGTATTCCAAAGAGATCATAAAAAAGGGGAAAGGACCCACATGTACAAAAATATTTATAGCAGCTTTTTGTGATGGCAAAGAATTGGAAATCAAGGGAATGCCCATCAATTGGGGAATGGCTGAACAAGTTGTGGTATATGAATGTAATGGAATACTATTGTGCTGTAAGAAATGATGAGCATGCAGATTTCAGAAAAGCCTGGAAAGACTTAAGTGGACTGATGCTGAGTGAAGTGAGCAGAACCAGGTGAACATTGTACACAGTAACAGCAACATTATGTGATGATCAACTGTGATAGGCTTAGCTCTTCTCAGCAATATGATGATCTAAGACAGTTCCAAAGAATTCATGATGGAAAATGTTCTCCACATCCCAAAAAGAGAACTGTGGATTCTGAATGCAGATTGAACCATACTTTTTCTACTTTGTTGTTGTTGGTGGTTTTTTTTCTTTTTTGAGGTTTTTCCCTTGTGTTTTGATTCTTCTTTGACAACATGACTAATGCAAAAACATGGGGGGGGGAATGTGCCTTCTGCCTCCAAGGAAGAGATACCAGTTCAGTACCCAAGAGGGTCAAGGGTGGCTTCAGGGTAGAAGCTCAATATCCTGGAGTTATGATCTGGGAATACATATCTAGAAGTAGAATTATGAAACGGGTTCTGAGAGGAACTGAATATCCTACATGTCTCAGAAACATTGACAGCTAAAAGCTACCCAATCTTAAAAGTGCATTACTTGAGTCTCTCATCTAGACCAATCCAGAAAACTGCTCAGTACAGTTTCCTTTTTTGTACCTTTATCCACCACATATAACTAAAACTTTACTCTAGTTGCTTTGCTTTGTCCTTTCAACTGCTTGTGGATTGTCATGGGGAATTGACGTTTCCACACCTCGGTCAACATAGAGAAGGAATTAAAGTATCCCTGGTGTCTGTACATCCTCAGTGTCCAGCACAGTGTCTTGCACATAATAGATATATAATAAATATTTATTAATTCAAATTGGGCATGATGATGTTAGCCACCATGCTGGTGTTAGAACTTGGGAAAAGTTGGAAGAAATAGGTTAGAGATGTAGAAAAGTCAAGCCAGATTCTCTGATTAACAACTGGAAGACTGTTATCAACCCTTCTCTGGGAAGAGAACTGGACTTTAAGATCCTGACAAACTCTTCAGAGTATCCAAGCCAGGATGTGGCTTGCCTGAGAGTATAACAATATGTTGCTAAATTATATTCTTAGTTTCATGGCCACCAGGGAGATAAAAAAAATCAATAAATATTTCACTTTCTTAGAAAGGTTAGTATTGGGAGCAAAAGAAAATTGGGAAAAAATAAAGAAAAAGTGGAAAAAATACCAGTTTGATAAAAAAAATCATGTCATTTTAAAAATTAGAGAACAGAACAGAAATTTCTCACAACCAATGAAAAGGGAATTCTTAACAAATGAAGGACAAAGATGAATATAAAAGGTAAATTACACAATTTTGCTAACAAAGAATGAATTGTTTTTGACATGAACAAAATCAATGCAACTAAAATAAAGAGCCTGTCAATTGGGGAAAATTCTTTTGTATCAATTTGGCAAAAAAAAAAAAAAGATATATCCAAATTACATAGGGAATTGACATAAATACATAAGATCTAGAGGTATCAAAGAATATGAACAAACAGTTCTGAGGGCAGCTAGGTGACACAGTGGATAAAGCACTGGCCCTGGATTCAGGAGGACCTGAGTTCAAATCCAGCTTTAGACACTTGGCATTTACTAGCTGTGTGACCCTGGACAAGTCACTTAACCCTCATTGCCCTGCAAAAACAAAAACCAAACAAAAAATAATTCTAAAGGACTTTTGTCATTAATAACCTATATGGAAAAATACTACAAATGACCAATAAAAATGCAAATTACAAACAACTCTTAGATTTCACTTCATACTCAGCAAATTGATAAAGATGACAAAATATAAAAATAATTAATGTTAAAGGAGTTATGGGAAAACAGGTGTGCTAATATGCTATTGGTTGAGCTATAAATTGATCTAACTTTTCTGGAAAATAATTTAAAATAGTGAGCAGTCACTTAAGGGTGTCACTATGACTCAATCTTACTGAGACTGGGAATATATCCCCAAAGGTGGTCAAAGAAAGATAAATGCAAAAATGTTCATAGCAGTATTTTCTGTGGAAGAATAAAAAAAAACGGAAACAAACTAAGTGCCTATGGATTAAGAATGGCTTAAATTGTTACATTTAAATCCATTTGAATATTATTATAATTAAATTAAACACCTAGTTTCTACATACCATAAGAAATTATTAATATAAAGAATAAAGAATTCAGAGAAACTTGGAAAGACTAGTAGGATCTTATGCTGAGCAAAGAAAGCAGAGCAAAACAAACAAACAAATAAACAAAAACACCAAATCTTTAGTGATCCCAAAAATATAAAGAAAAGCAAAAAGAACAATCAGAATTCAGAGTAATGTAATGACCAATTTTGGTGCCAGAGAATGGATGATGAAACTTACTTTCTTCTAATGAGAGATGACTAACTACAGTTGTAGAATGCACATCTATTAACACACATGTGACCCACAATGCCCAAACCAATGTGGCTCAAACTAGATTAAAATGTAATTGGAAAATATTTAATAAAATAAATAAAAATACAATAAAACAATACAAAAATATTCTAAAACTATTTTGACAAATATATTTGGGGTGGATGGGGGAAGAATATGTTTTATTTAACTATTTTTGCTACAATCAAGTTTCTATGGATAAGATGGTTACTGAGAAGTGACAAGTGATTTTTTTTTTGAAAAGCATCAACAAAACTAAAATTTCAAAATAATTGTACTGTAAATCAGGAGACTTAGTGTCTCATTCTGTTGTTCCTTTCTAACTAGCTCACTGATTTAGATACAGTTATTTAATCTCTGTGTGACTCAGTTTCCTTAGCATAGTTTGATATTTAAAATCTAATGTGTGTCCTTACCTTTCCCCCACCAGTTTGGGGGGAAACTAGCTTAGATTTACTGATAAATTCAGCAAGAGTTTAGGCTTTTAAGTATTTGTTAAAGAGTAAAGACAATACATGGAGTACAGTAACCCAAGAAAAATCTATCTACTTACCTCTCTCTCTCTGCCACCCAATCCAAAGTCCTGGCATGAAAAGGGCCGATCCAGAGAGCCAGCCTCACCTCCCTACTTCCTCTATCCCTCCCTGGAAGGGGAGGTCCTTCAAGCTGATTGGTTAAGGGTGGTCTCCTGTTGATGTCATAGTCCATGGCCTCTGAGAATAACACCCCACTCAGGGCCAGCCAGGTGTGATCTTGATTTAATCAACCTTAAGTAGGTTCTCAGTCAGTCTCTCAGTCTCACCCAATTCAATCAATTCCAAATCAATCTTCAGGTGGGGGGCCCCTGGGCATTTGCCAAATCCCATTATTTTATCACAATAGAAATGAAGCCATCAGACTAAATATCTCTGAGGTCACTTGCAGTTCTTTTTTTTTTTAAATTTTTTCTTTTTGGGGGGTGAGGCAATTGGGGTTAAGTGACTTGCCCAGGGTCACACAGCTAGTAAGTGTTAAGTGTCTGAGGCCGCATTTGAACTCAGGTCCTCCTGACTCCAAGGCTCTATCCACTGTGCCACCTAGCTGCCCCACTTGCAGTTCTAATATTCTGTGATTCTTATTCCACCCAACTCTGCCCATCCTTGAACAACATTCCCTTTGAAACCAATATGTGTTATTGGGGGAAAGGACTTGAATATATATGGCAAAAGGCAATGATTCTTCCCTTTCTATATAAATATAAAGACATTAGATGGTAAGCATCTAGAGGATAGGGACTAGCTCTATGTATGTATAGAATCCTGTTTGAAAGATTACTCTAACACCTCAAGAATCTATTATTTCAGCATTCTATGCAGTCTCTCCTCCATTATTTAAAAATTGACATGAAAATTGCCAGCAAAATTTTATCCTTCCAACCTGGCCATAATGGAAGCTGACTGCTGTGGTGCATGAAGGAGGTATACCATGTAATTACTGTTGACAGAATGCACACATTAGGTGTTTGTGAAAACAGCAAAGATGAAAGATGAGTGGAGATCTAGGGAGAAAGGAATGTAGCACCTGAAAAGATAAATCTTTCTTCTGCTCAAGTAATATCTGGATGTAATATTCTGTATTGATTCACCAATTCAATTCAAAAATATGTATTGAGCATTTTACATGTGTAAGGAACTGAAAGGCATGGTAAGAAATTCAAAGAAGAAAAATATATGAATCCTTGTGTTCATGGAGATCACTGTCCATAAAATGTGACCCATTTCCAGAATGATGATTCAATATTTTAGACATTTTTTTTTTAAAAATAGGCACATGGCTGTAAAACAGAGGTGTTAAACATGCATGTGTCCCATAACACTCCTGGCTTTCACCAGAACTAGATTAAAATGTAATTGAAAAATACATAAGAAACTAAAAATACAATAAAACATAGATAATATTATATTCTAAAACTAATTCAATATATAATCCACTTAAATTCTTATATTCAGTTTAGTGACCACCATTTCTATGTCAGTTTGATATCCCTGCTCTAAAGCATTGATGTGTCCACATCTTACTGAGGACTATCCAACTCATTTAACCCTCATTGTCCTGCAAATAACAATAACAATAATAATAATAATAATAATTAATAAAATAAGGGCAGCTAGGTGGCACAGTGGATAAAGTATTGACCCTGAATTCAGGAGGACCTGAGTTCAAATCCGACCTCAGACACTTGACACTTACTAGCTGTGTGACCCTGGGAAAGTCACTTAATGCTTATTGCCTTGCAAAAAAAAAAATAATAAACAAAAAGTGTCATTTTCTCTTTTGGCTCATAGCTTCCACCTGGAGTATACTGTGAGAAAATTTCCAACTATAGGTTAATTATAGCTTATGTCTAGGTAAACACAAATGTGGATTACAGAATTTCCAGATCCTATATAAGTACTCAGGGTAACAATTCACAATAGGTACAGGATGGCTTTTATTCAACACCTTCCTCCTCACACCTCAAAATGCATAAGGCACTTAAAGAATTCATAGTAGCTCTCTCAGAAAGTACTAAACTTAGCTTTGCTATTGGGACAGAAGTGGCACTCTGGTGGTTTCCTGGCTCACCTTTAGTCCCAACAGACTCAAAGTGTCTCCCAGTAGTTGGAATCTCCCCCTGCCAAAAAAACATGAAAAATACACTTTGGGGTTGTTAGATAGAAATTTGCTTCCTATCAGATGTCTTCTGCTCAAATAACAGAGAAAGGTTATAACCCCTTGCCATTCAAGTTATGTCTTCCAGTTGCTAAGGACATGTAGACAAGCCTCTACTTCCTCCGAGAAGATGCTCCTCAGAACTCCCCTTCTCTTTAGATAAGTCAGTCTTAAAATTCTGGATAGGGGCTGCTCTTCAGGCAACCTGCAAGGCTGTTGCTGCCCAACAAATATCACTGATCTGTCTATATGGCTAGACTCTAGAATCTCACAGCACAGGAAACCAAAAACTCCCCCACTCTACACAGAAGGCTGGGCTTCAGGAACATTGTCCATAAAATGTTACTCAGGCTTAGTGGGAAAACACGTATCTGCTTCTTCCATGTGCTTTTGTGGGGTCTCTATCATTCTCCTTGGCTACTGCAATCTCTTGGACAGCCCTAAGGATTCAGGAGGCATCTTTCCTAGGGTTATAGCTCACAAGCCCTCACCAGTGTACTTTTTCCCAAGATTACCAATTAAGAATCAATTTAGGGGCAGCTAGGTGGCGCAGTGGATAGAGCACCTAGGCAAGTCACTTAACCCCAATTGCCTCACCAAAAAAAAAAAGACTGAATTTAGTCAGCCAGCCTTCAGTAGCTTTTAGAAAGGGGTTAGGAGTATTTATAAGGTGTTATAGTAACAATCATTGTTATAATACAAAACATCCTCTCAAGAATATCTGACCCATTCTCCCAGTACATATAGAGGCCAAGTGAAAGTGTGCTCAAGCTAAGAGAACACATTTGGCAAAGGGGTAACTCACAGCTCTTGGTTGCTGAAAGTGCTCTTCTGTGTGGGATACTCAAGATGTTCCCCTTAATCATGGTATAGTTTCTATGTTGGGTTCTTTATAGAACTGTGAATCTGTATCTAATTTGTCCTTGGCTCCTGAAGCAGATGCTACTGCCAGCCACTGCCATCCCATAGGGATTAGTGCTAGGAAGCTGATGAGAAAATTGGAAGTCCAGAATCCTTCAGGCCCTTCAAAGCTCAAAAGGTCCTCTATGAGCCAAGTGGAGCAAGGAGCAGCATAGAGGGCTTGGCCAAAGCCAAACCCAAGGCCTCTTTTTCCCTTCCAAGAAATTCCTCCTCAGGGGTTTAACTGAGATGCCTCACTTGCTCCAATCTTTGGAATAACTCTGCTTCTCCAGTAGTGTGATACTTTGCAAATGACCCTAAGGGCATGACCTATCTAAGTACATTCATGTTCATTCTACAACCTTAGTCTAAAGCAGGGATTCTTCATCTTTTTTGTGTTATTGAACCCTTTGGTCTGGTAAAACCTATGGACTCCTCAGAATAATCTTTCTAAATGCATAAAACAAAATATTTACATTTACAAAGGAAGCCAATTATATTGAAATAGTTATCATTTCCCCCCTAAAGTTCACCAACAGGATTAAGAACCTTGATCTAAAATGTAATTGATTGATTGAGATTTGTTCTCATTTCATTAAAGTATCCTGGTATCTTATCTCTTTAAATAAAATGGGCAAGGGAATAAGCATTTATATAGCAGCTACTTTGTGCCAGGAGGAGCAGGTGGGTGGTTCAGTGGATAAAGTGCCAGGCCTGTAGTTAGGAAGACTCATCTTCCTGATCAAATCTAGCCTCAGACACTTACTAGCTGTGTGACTTTGGGCAAGTCACTTAACCCTATTTGCCTCACTTGCCTTATAAGTGCAATGAGCTAGAGAAGGAAAGTATCTTTTCCAAGAAAACTCCAAATGGGGTCATGAAGAGTTAGACATAACTGAAATGACTGAATAACAATTTTTTAAAATGTACTAGGCATTGTGCTAAGTGTTTTTACAAATATTATCTCATTTTGATCTTCATAACAATCTTAAAAGGTAGGTGCTATTATTATCCCCATTTTACACTTGAGGAAACTGAGGCAAATAAGTTAAGTGACTTGCCCAAGGTCATATAGCTAATAAACATCTGAGACTAGATTTGAACTCAGGTCTTCCTGACTCCACTTCCAGTGTTATATCCAACGATTTACTCAATCAACCACCATTTGCCATTCTCCTTACACTAAAATATAACCAAGTACTATGCCCAGCCTCTCAAAAAATACCACTCCCATATTTTTCATGGATACTTGCTTTCTTAACCAAAACTCATCAAGGTGATCAAAGTACTGATACCATCAGCCTTCCTGTCAAAAATAAAGAACACTAACTGTTGGTGTTTACGTTCCCTGTAAAACAGACACCCCACAGACAGACTGGTGAATTCTATGGTGAGCTCTATGCTCTATGCTCCTGATGAATTCTGATAGCTAAACTAAGCTGGTAATATGTTGGTAGCCCAAAAGGTCATTTACTGTGTTTGGCAATTCCCTCAAGAGTTGCTATCTCCTGCAGTGATATCAGTAATACAGAACTCTTTCCATTAGCTTGGCCCTAAATTTTGTAACCTAGTTTCCTTATTTTTTTTACTCTTATTTTTTTTCTTTTGAACTTAAACACAAAAAGAAGCATTTCCATATACATAGCAGAATCCAAGAGGATTGTAGATGAAACTAACTCTCCATTTCACTTTTCTTGCTTTTAAAAAAAAAGTATATGCTAAATTCCACATTTACTTTCAAAACTGTCCTGTTTCCATAAGACTTTCATCTGTTCTTTTCTGTGCATTAAAAAAAAAAAGCTTCATTGACCCTTTGGGGACAGGGTGTAAAGGAGTGTCATTTTTACCAATCTACCCCCTCCTTCCCAATCTCTCCCCAATTAAGAGTTGTTTGTTTTTTCCTTGACAATATTGTTGTCATCATATAAATTGTTCTCTTGCTTCTGCTCATTCTTCATCAGTTTCTACTTCCTAGGATTCTCCAAAATCATCTCTTTCATTATTTCTTGTGGTGCAATAATACTCCATTCCAGTACTATATCAAAATTTGTTTAGTCATTTGCCATCTATGGGCACCTTCTTAGCCTCCAGTTATCTCCTTCTTCTTAAAATTTTTTTTAAAACCTCTTTCCTCTTTCAGAATGAGGAAAGGCTGTTTTGCTTGTGAACATTGCCTCCTTGTACTCTCTGCCTTTCTTATTCCCACCTGTTTTCCTGTTGATCTTAATGTATTTCTACACCAGACTTGGTATGTGTGTGTGTGTGTGTGTGTGTGTGTGTGTGTGTGTGAGAGAGAGAGAGAGAGAGAGAGAGAGAGAGAACAAGAAGGAGGAGGAGGAGGAGGATGAGGAAGAGGAGGAGGACAGAGACAAAGAGATTGTAAGTTTAACTAACTCTTTTGTCAAAGTCAGACAGAAGAGGTCATCTGATGTTTACTCCCTATACTCCTTTTATATTTAGATACACTTTTCAGGTATCACAATTATGAGAAATAGCAAGTTCTATCCCCTCATTCCTCCTTTTCACATTCTTTTATTTTTTAACCTACACTTCTCCTTTTCTTTTAAAAATATGAATAAAATCAATTTACCCCCAGGTACTCTATTTTTCTTATTTAACTTCATCAGTATCCTTTAAAAACATCTAGGTTCCGAAGGTACACTTTTCTCCTTCTTTTAAATTAACATGACATAATCATACAGGCCCTTCCAATTGCCCTGGTAAATTTAGTTTTCTACATTTCTCTTGACTCTTGTGTTTGCATTTCAAAGTTTCTATTCTGCTTAGGTCTTTTGATCAGAAATGTTTGAAAGTTCTGTCTTCTATTAAAGGTCTATTTTTCCATTATAGGTTTATAATCAGTTTGGCAAAGGTAAGTTTTTCTTGGTTATAAGATCATTTTTTGCTCTTGGGATATTTTATTACAAGATTCCCTCTTATTTATATTATAAGTTGCTAGATCTTGGGTACTCTTGACTGTGGTTAGTTGGTACATGATGCTTTTTGTATTCTTTCTTTGACATGGAAACTCTAGGTTTTGACTAAGATATTCCTGGAGTTTCTTAAAGGTAATGATTGACAAATTATTTCTATCTTTACTTTTTTCCTCTAGTTTTAATGGATCTTAGCACTTTTCATTTAAGATTTCTTGAAAATAGTGGCCAGGAAAAAAAAAAAAGAAAAGAAAAGAAAATAGTGGCCAGAATTTTTTTTTTGAATCATGGTCTTCAGGGAATCCAATTATTTATTTTCTGGGAAGGCGGGTCAATGAGGGTTAAGTGACCTGCCCAAGGTCACACAGCTAGTAAGTGTAAAGTATCTGAGTCTGAATTTGAACTCAGATCCTCCTGAATCCAGGGCAGGTGCTTTATCCACTGTGCCACCTACCTGTCCCCCCAATTATTCTTAAATTATTTCTTCTTGACCTGTTTTCCAAGAAAGAAGGAGAAGGAGGAAGAGGAGGAAGAGGAAGAGGAAGAGGAGGAGGAGGAGGAGGAAGAAGAAGAAGAAGAAGAAGAAGAAGAAGAAGAAGAAGAAGAAGAAGAAGAAGAAGAAGAAGAAGAAGAAGAAGAAAAGAGGAGGAGGGAGAGGACAAGAAGAATATCACTTTCGTATCGGGTCACTGTCTCTGTCTGTCTTTCTGTCCATCTTTCTATTCTTTTCTCTGTCTCTATTTCGAACTCTCTGGCTGTTTCTGTCTCTGTTTCTGGCTTTCTATATCTCTGTCTCTGTCTGTCTATCTTCCTCTTTCTCCCCCTGTGTCCTTTGCTATTTGTCTCCATTTCTTTCCTATTTTAGGGGAAGGAAGTAGGGTACGTTAGGGTAAGAGTAAGACTCCATGGAAGTACAGGAAGAATGAAATTAAACTTGGATTCTTCCAAGTTCTAACACATTCCTTTTCAAAGACTCCCCAGAGGAATGAAAGGAGAGAGAAACATAAAAACCCTAAACCCACAAAGCTCTTTAGTTTCCAGTTTCACTCTCAAATCTCCTGCTTCTGCAAAGCCCTTCCTCCTCTCCCATCCCCAGCAGCCAAAAACACAGAAAGGGCTTGGGGGAGCTAGCCAAGCTAGAAAGTCAAAGCCTTTGAGAAAACAGCTTTTACTGAATGTGTTTCCATATTCATTTTTTTTTCCTGTCTCCTTCATATTGCAAGGACCTGTAGGCAGTAGCTGTGTCTGTCAGAATCAATTTCAATGAGCAGCTGACACATTTGGGAATAGCACAAAAGCATATGTCAATAATAATAATTCACATTTATAAAGCGCTTCAGTGTAGGGACAGGCTTGTTTCTTCCGCGGTTTTATCTTAGTCCTGACAGGAAGCCTTCAGAGGGGACAAGATTTATTATGTTATAAAACTACAGCTGTGGTACCATTTTGTAAGTGGAGAAACTAAGGCATACAGCAGATAAGTGACTTGTCCAGGGTTCAGAAACTTAAACAGGAATTGTTTAATTCGAGAGGGAATGACCTGGTGATGATTATGTCACATGGTGAAATGAGACAATGGAATATCTAGGCAAGGAATAGTTATACAAGTCAATTCAAGAAGGAAGTCCTATTTGCCTGTGTTGGCAGCCTTGAGAAAAGTCCCATTTGCCCCTTGTTATTTTTTTTTGAAGGGGGGGGGGGTTTAGCAGGGCAATGAGGGTTAAGTGACTTGCCCAGGGTCACACAGCTAGTTAAGTGTCAAGTGTCTGAGGCTGGATTTGAACTCAGGCCCTCCCCAATCCAAGGCCAGTGCTTTATCCACTGCACCACCTAGCTGCCCCTGCCCCTTGTTAGATATGCATCTTCCAAGATCCCATAGAAGATAGTTGTGCCTGGTATTAAATCCCAGATTTCCATATTCTCTCATTCAAGAAACATTAATTCTCAAAGTACAAACTCAGGCAACTAACTGAAAGGGTGGAAAGGAAATTAATCATATGATCAGAAAAAGTGGCCTCTCTCCAATGTGTCATATGTAATAAGTAGAACAATTAAGAGGCATGCTGTTTCCATAAAAGTTTCAACTTAGGTGTTGGCAATGTGTAGCCTACTGAACTCAGCTACTGAGGATTTGGAAATCTATAAAGAAAAGCTGCCCACTTGACTAATTTTAAGATGTCGAGGAAAATGAAGTCATCCCTCTTCATTTTGAAAAAAAAAAATGTGGCCATATGTGGTTCAGCATCAATTTGAAACTAAGAGATAAATGAACAATAATGTGCTCATAGGATCATAGATCATGCATTTAGAGCAGAAGAAACTTTCCCAGGACACTGTCCTTTACACTGGTTCTCCATCCTCCTACTTCATGGAGAATGGTATAGCCAATGTCAAATATATCTCCCCTTTCCTCCACCTCAAACTCCCCCCAGGAATGTTTTCTCTGACAAGAGGGAAGCACCCCTCAGGGATATTGTAGAAAGTTTCTTGCTCAGATATACATTAGACTGCATAGCCTCTGAGGGCCCTTCTAACACTGAGCTTCTGTGATGTGGTCATACGATGATAAGTTTGCACCTCTAGAACTAGAAGAAATCTCAGAGACCAATTAGTCTGACCTTTTCATTTTACCAAGGAGGATTGTACCACATTGCCAATGCCCTGATTTTTTTTGTATGAGAAAATTGAGGCTTGAAGATATTAATGACCTTGACCATGATCACCCTGGTGACAGTTAAATTGAGAAGATGAAGATACATTCTTTTTCTTTTTTTTTTTTTTTGGTTGGGCAATGAGGGTTAAGTGACTTGCCCAAGGTCACACAGTTAGTAAGTGTCAAGTGTCTGAGGCCAGATTTGAACTCAGGACCTTCTGACTCCAGAGCTGGTGCTCTATCCACTGCACCACCTAGCTAGCCCTTGAAGATTCATTCTTTAGAATAAAAACAGACCCACACTTACTAATAACACAGTGGGAATTCAAACCCATGTCCTCTAACCACAAAACCAAAGCTTTCCCCTATTGCCATACTACCTACCTCCGTGCAGAAAGGTGATGTACTCAGGGTGAGGAATGAAATGTGATTGAGGAGGGGGGGCATTGATGGAATTTATTTAACTTGACTATGAATACTTATTATGAGGCTTTCGTCTTCCTTTTCTCTTTTCCCCAAAGGTTTTGGGATCAAGGTGGGCAGAGGTGAGAAAAACAAAAATAGATTTTTGTTGACTAAGAATTTTTTTTAAAAGAAAGAACAGAATTAGTTCTTCTAGACAGGAATTTTGGTTTCTCCTAAAATATCAGGTGTTTTATTTACCTTTTTATGTGATGGACTCATTCAACTTCCTAACTTGGTTTTTCTGTGTTATGGAATTCATGTAATCATGGCATGTCGAAACTAAAAGGCACTTTGGAGACCATTTGAAATTACTTACCCAAGATCACGTGGCTAATTTAAAACAACAAAAGCTATTATTTATATAGTACTTATGGTTTACAAAGCACTTTAAATTCCTTACCTCATAACAACCCTGTGAAGAAGGTATTATTATTATCCGCATTTTATGGATGAGGAAATAAATACTCAGAAAGTTTAAATTCTCACCCAACATCACATACCTAAATCAGTATCTGAAGTGATATTTGAGCCCAGATCTTCCTGACTAAGCTTTCATTTGCTAAGGGGCAGAGCTAGCTCTTGAACCTAGGTTTTCTTGGTTCCCAAGGTAATGAATGCTCTTTCTCAGCCATTAGATTGTAAGCTCCCTGAGGACAGGAAATGTCTCTTGCCTCTTTTTGTATCCCGTGCCTGGCATTTAGTAGGTGCTTCATAAATGTTTATTGATTGATTATTGATGGATTGAACCATTAGAAGCACTGAAAAAGCACCTCCCAAGTATCTACTAAGGGCCTAAATTAACCTGTTTGGCTCTTTGTGTATCCAGTTAAATGGTTAGTTGCTTTTATCAATTTATACTTAATAATACTATACATGGCCATAGACATCACAGATGTAGAGCTGGAAAGGATATTAGAGATCATCGAGGTCAACCTTCTAATTTTCTTGATGAGGAAACTGAGGCCCAGAAAGTGGGAGCAAATTGTCCAATGTCTCACATGTAGTTAGTAGAAAAATTGAGATTCAAACTCTGGTCCTCTGACTCTCGATCTTTCATTCTTTCCTCCATACCCCTTTCTTCAAAGAGAATACAGTTAAATTGAGATGAACATATTTTCTTGGGAGGGGGAAAAAAATCCACAGAGATTTTTTGGAAAAGTGTGTTGTTGTCCCTGACAGCCTTAACTGGCATGCTGTCAAGGAAGAGAGAATTCTGCTGTACTAATTACCTGGTATTTTCACAAGTCGTCATTACCATAACAATCTCATTGTCCCACACAGGCACTTGCTTCCTCCTTCAACTCTCCTCCCTACACCCTCTACATTTTCTGTAAGCCAAGGTAGGAAGAGACAAAAGAGTAAATGGGAATTCATTGCTTCTTCTATTATTGCCACTAGAGACCAGAGGAAGCATAAACTTGATGTCTCCTTTCTGTGCTGAATGCCTGGGCTGAACTTTGTGGAGTCTCAGACACACCTTCATTCTCTTCCTCCCCAGTCATCTCCTGTCCATTTTTTTTTCCTTAAGTAGAACCTTTTTTCTGCTGTTCAGCATTTTCCCCACAATTTCCATTTCCCATCAGTTCAAACCAGACTGAAAAATACATAAATACTCCACTCAGACACTTAAAAATACGAAGTACATTCAAGGTCAATGAAAATCACTGCCATTTCCCTTTTCACTTAATAAAGGCTTCTGCTGTTTTACATTCTGTGATGACTGGAGAAGTTTTTGCTTTAAGACAAGATAATTAGACAAAGTTGGTTGCCCTTTTTCTAATTTTTTTTTCCTGAACAAACCCAAAATCTAAACCGGTTCTGTACTGGTAAATATTTTAACAGCCAGCTCTCCCCGCCAAAACCACAACACACTTTTAAGCTTAACCTGCATTATTAACATTTTTTCCATCACTTTCTCTGATCTATACCAGAGAAGTCAAACACATAGCCCCTAACACTCCTGAGTAAAGCCTGAATCAAATTAAGATATCATTAGAAGATATTTGACAAATAAATAAAAAATACAATAAAACAGATAATTTTAATATGTGGTTTTCTAAGTCAATACAGGGCATGAAAGAATCTTGTGGTTTAATAGACCCCATTCATATATGAGTTTGACACCAGTGGTCTCCACAATTAACAAAACAACAAATCAATCCCTACTTTGTGGTATTTGCTGAATTTGCTCACACTGAAATTTTAATAACTGGGTCTCTAGAACTAGTAAGAGCTGGCCCTAACATACCACTGTGCTATCATCAATTTTTATCACATGCCTCCTGGAAATGAGCCACATTTTGAAATGGAATATTGTTGATAAATGATTAAAACAAGTGCCTACTATGTACGAAGTGCCTATTATGTGCCTGGGACTGTTCTTGGTGTTTATAATGAGCTACTTACTTGTCACCAAGATTTAATGGATTTGGAGTTGAAAGTGAACAAATATATATATTTTTTAAATGTCATAGGGCCTGGGAATGTGTAGACAAAAATGAAATAAACCCTCCTCTCAAAGAGCTTGTATGTCTCAGTTCCAGCCATCAGATGGGTTTGGTAGAGGGCAGTAAGCCTGAAAGAGCAGTAGATTTGGAGCCAGAAGGACCTGGGCTCATTTCCTGACTCCTTCCCTTAACACCTACAAAACCATGGACAAGTCACTTAAACTTTTGTGAACCTCCATTTCTTCAGTGAGTGTGACTCAGTGAAGAAAAGAAAATAGGATTAAAGTCTGCAGACATATAAGGACCTGAGTTTGACACCCATTTCTTCTGTTGACTACCGTATTTCTTTATAGTCATTTTCCCTTGTGTGTCTTGGTTTCTCCCTTTGTAAAAGGGATTTAGGGGCAGCTAGGTGGTGCAGTGGATAGAGCACTGGCCCTGGATTCAGGAGGACCTGAGTTCAAATCCGACCTCAGACACTTAACACTTATTAGCTGTGTGACCCTGGGCAAGTCACTTAACCCCAATTGCCTCACCAAAAAAACAAAAC
Organism: Dromiciops gliroides; assembly: GCF_019393635.1. Classification (NCBI taxonomy): domain Eukaryota; kingdom Metazoa; phylum Chordata; class Mammalia; order Microbiotheria; family Microbiotheriidae; genus Dromiciops; species Dromiciops gliroides. Next base: position 172,276,458 of record NC_057862.1, read on the forward strand.
AAAACAATAAAAAAAAAAGGGATTTAGAGTTTGCCTGAAATTTTAATATCTTGGTTACAAATTTAATGAAAATGGTTCTAATAATACTCCCACTCCCAACCTGGCAGGGTTATTGTGAGAAATGCCCTGTGCAGACCTCTAAGCACTAAGGAAGAACGAGCCATTAATAAGGAAGCAATATGGTACAGTGGAATGAATGTATTATTCAGGCATTTTAGTGGTATCCAACTCTTCTTGATCCTATTTGTGGCTTTCCTGGCAAAAATACAGGACTGGTTTGCCATTTCCTTCTCCAGTTCTTATAGATGAGGAACTAATGCATACAGAGTTAAATGACTTATTCAGGGTCACACAGGTAGTAAGCATCTGAGGTTAGATTTGAACTTAAGAAGAGTCTTTCAGACTTCAGCCCTGGAGCTCTGTCCACTGCACCACATAGCTGCCCTAAGAATCAGAGGACTTATATTCAAATCCCAGCTCTGCTACTTGGTTTTCTTGTGACTTGGACAAGTTATTTAATTTCTTTTAACCTCAGTTTCCTCATCTGTAAAGTGAGGTGGTTGGATTAGATGATCCCTTTCCAGCTCTGCACCTTTGATCCTATTATTTTTTAATAGGGGAAAAAATGTAATTTGCTGAAGAAGACAAATTGCCACCAGGGAAGAAATAGAGTTTTGAACACTTATTGAGGGTCCCTGTTTAATTGGCTGGGACGTGAGGCCTGACAAAGCTCCCTGGAACCAAAAACCTCACATCCTGGACTCTTCTCTTTGCAGATGGAGGGATCAGATGGGGCTGTCTCAGACAGCTGTATGTGTTGTGTCTATCAGCCTCCTTTGAATCAAACTGAGATGAGACTTAGTCACACTGATTACTCCACACCTGTCTACAAAGTGACAGACATATGGATTACCTGGGAGAAGCAAAAGGAATAAGAGCCCCAAAACTTTGAGCCTATATCCTGGCCTTAGCAATCATGGGACCTTAATTCTCCCTAAAACCCTAGGTTGCTTTTCAAAATTGATAGAGGGTTCAAAGTGTCCAAGTTTCTGTTCCACGTTTTCTAAGTATGTCACAGACCTACGAGGGAGCTCTGGACTAGAATCAGAAGATCTGTTTTCAAGTCTTAGTTCTACAACTTGTTACCTATGTGGCCCTGAGCAAGTTACTTAACCTCGTTCTGCCTTTATTTCCATAATTACCTTCTGTCTCTACACGAGGTAGTATAAAAACCAAGCGAATGCAGATATATGTGTGGAGAGGGGCACTTTGTAAACCTTGAAAGAGCTTTATAGCTGTACTGTAATAAACAATGATAATGATGACAATGATTGGACTTGTGATTTGATTGGTTACCTGTGCAAGTTGACACATTCCCTGTAGTTTGTAACCTTAGAGAGTCTCCTTTTGTATTGAGAAAATAAGTGACCTACCCAGAATTGCACAACCATTATGTGTGAGAAGCTGGATTTGAAACCAGGTCCATCCAAGGCAAGACTTGTTCTCTATCCATTGTGTGCACTGCCTCTCCTTAACGACAATAATGATAATACTAAAGTAATACATCCAAGAACCTGGGTGGCTAAGATTTGGTCAAATTTAATGTCTATTTCAACGGCCCTATATTTGCTTAATTTTTATTAAAATATCATGTGGATTTGGTCCAGACTAAAATTAAACAGTTAGTTTGATGGGCTTGTTAAGATGACCCAGTGATTCAACTGAACTCTTCACTCCTCTATTGAATATTTGGCATGGACTCCCAGATACTATAATTATTTCTAACTTTATTTTATTGTTTCTACTTTTCGTACATGAAGTATTAGAGAAAGCCCATAGTTTCTGATTTAATACTCAGTTTGCTTCTAGTTTAAAAAAAAAAAACCATGGGCTTGTATATTGAGAAAAAACTGGGAATCTTGGGACTTTAAGGAAATGTAATTTAATAAAAAAGACACTGGACTGGGAGACAGGAGACATGATTTTAATGATGTATGTGCCATCAACTTGATCTTGGGCACTTAATTTCTCTAGATCTCATCCATATGTAATTTATGACCCAAGGCATTTCCTATCCCCCTCTCCAACCCAATCCAAGGTCTCCTACAGAATAGATCCAGACTTTGGGACTGACTCATGACCCCATGCAGAATTTATTTTTTGAAATCTCCAAATATGTATTCCATGAATGCCAAAATATATGCTCCTGTATAAGCTCTCAAGTTAGCAAATACATATTAGATGGAGGACAACCTTCATTTCACCCCATTAAAAATGCAGAAAGTTCAAAAGACTCATGGGAGCCCATAAACAGACACAGAAAACACATAAAGCACTCATTTTGGCTTCTATTGGAAGGGGAATGAACTTGGTGTTGTCAATAGGAAAATACCCAGATATTCCAGTGAATTTTCACTCTTCCACAGATTTAAAAAGAGGCTGGTCTTGCCAGGATCTTCATGATATCCACTGTCATGGATTCCTTCTAGAAGGCATACTTTGGAGTGATGGGAGCCCTTTTCTGATAGGACCTGCACTATTCTAGTAAGTTGTTGTAATATTAAGGAACAAAGTACAAGTCTTCTACTCCTATATCCCTTGGCTATTTTTCCCTATTGAGTTTCCAGTCACAGTGGCCATTTGGACAGTGTTCTTTCTCCAAGAAGCATTTGCTGCTTAGGAACTTTCATTAAATATAATATTGAAAGTCAGATTTACAAACTCTTGACTTCAGGTCACTCTCAAGGCAGTGCCCAATATTGTTACCCAAGAAACCTTTTTTCTCTGCTGGAAGGTTACGATCTGGGATCATACCAGCAAGAATATACAAGAACATCTTGTGTTTTACACAGGACTTTGGGGTTCAGGAACATTGTTCATAAACTAGCTTCTTAGGTCACAAGGGCATGTATAAAGCTGCCTCTCTGATGTACTTTAAAATGATGCCATTATCGTCACTTGGTCTGAGAAAGTAGACAATCGGCCCTCTAGTCTCTAATTTGTGTTTGGAGAGGAAATATCAGCAGAAGTTGGTCAGGAAGTTTGGGTCCAAGAATTCCCTTCTTGGTTCACCTGAGCACCTCGCCATGTGCTTCTAATAAAAGGCAACCATTGGTGACTCCTTTTGGTGGTGTCCCACCCAACTTCTAAAGAAAGACACATGAAAAAAGATGATAAAAAAGCAATATGTCCATTCTCTTCATAGGTTGGTTTCTACAACCAGAGCTTACCCTTCTATGAATCCCAGGTAACCAAATCACCTTGAGAGCAGATCCGATCACAATAAACCAAGCAGGAGTTGTCCTGCTTAACAAGGTGCCAACAGGCATGTTCATACTTAAAATGGAAGAGGTTCTTATCAAACATACTCACTTCCCTGCAAGCTCTCATCAAATCAAACTCATCAAGAAGAGTCCTTTAATCAACTCCTTAATTGGTTTAAATTATCTCTATGGTCCCAACCACCCCTGACATGTATGATTTGTGTTGGTGATGAATCTGATTTGTGTGATTTTTAAGAAAGCAAGGTCTCAGTTTCGTACCTCATTTTCTCTATAAGCAAAATGGAGATAAAATAAACTATGCCTCTTCTTAAGGTTCCTTTGAGAATTAACTGATTAGAGCCCACTAGTATAACTTCAGGAGGAGAAAAAAACAAACTTCCACATGCTTAGAAAAAAATAATGATCTCCTAGGGGCTGGATATCTTCTTAAGGGTCTTCTCTCTATTCTTCATACAGTACTACATCTCCTGTCTCAGTAATATTAGATATCACCCATGCATGCAATGCCCCCTCCTTCCCTCTGCCTTATAGAATTCCTCTTTTCCTTAGTCTTTTCCCATACCCCTAACTGCTAGTGCCCTCCCTCCCAAACAACCTTGGATTTATTCTATGTGTATGACTATGTGTGTATATATGTGTGTATGTATAGACATATGTATGGAGGTATATATGTCTTCACTATTAGAATGAAAGCTCCTTAAAAGTAGAGATTGTTTCGTTCCTTAGATTCGTATCTCCAAAGGCAGCTAGGTGGCACAATGGATAAAGTGGTCATTCTGGAGTCTGAAAGACCTTGGATCAAATCCAGACTCACAAACTTACTAACTGTAATCCTTCACAAATCACTTAACCACCATTTGTTGAAGGTTTCTCAACTTTAAAATGGAGATAACAGAACCTACCCAGCAAGATTGTTGTGAGGATAAAATAAAATAATACTTGCAAATCAGTTAGCATAGTTCTTGGTACATAGTATGCACTACATTCCCATCTCTTTCTTTACCCTTTCTAAGGTCTTGCACAATGTCCGGCACATAGTATGTACTTCAAAAATGCTTATTGATTGATTGATTAGCATAGGGTCTTATTTAGACATCATATATGTTATGGGGGATAAAAAGTATAGATAGATTCCCTGCAAGTTAAGTCAAGTTATCCAGAGTCCTACTGTGTGTCTAGGGTCATACAAGACTCCATGGTGTAGAATAGAAAAAAACAGAAATGTCCTACAATTCTTAGAACCAATGAGTTCCTTTGGCAACTGGAGCCAGCTCTTCCAAAGAATATCAAATTGACTAGAGAAGCAGGCTCAGCATTCAGACTCTGGATCATTCATAGCTACTGGCATAACCAGAGTAACTGATTTTCATACAAACATAACTACCCTGGTTGGTTGGTCTCAAGGTAATCTTTACAATAGCATTTGGGTCTGATATTTTCATATAAATTAAAAAAAAAAACAACTGCAGCCCCCACATTTGGTACATGTGATGATTTCTTACCCCCAGATGAAAGCATCGCAAGAGATGTGTAACGATGCATCATGAGCAGATTTGCTAAACAATATCTTATGCCTAATTTGAAAGAATGATTCAGTCGTTCTTCAGGGGCCAACGTGTTATACACATTGATATGAGAATTCTAGTTGATTAATGACCTGAAAGCATAAGAAGACAGCAAACTTTTTTCCCCCACTGGGAACTAAAGATGAATTTTATTAAAGGAAGTTTTCCACCCTTTTTTACACCATCTCATTTATTTGATAAAGAAGGTAACATTGGCAAAAGGTTGAAATGCTTTATAGGTTATCTATGTGAAGAGGGGAAATGCCAACTACGTACAAGAGTCAAATGATGATTTAAAGTGCATCCTCTGACATATCTAATTTTATTGCTAATCTCTTCTATACACCACCCCCCTTACCCTACCCCAGAATATGCTTCCTACATGCACACAAGGCATGAAAAGCTAACCATTAAAAGAATAGTTTTTAAATGTCAGGATTCATTACCTAGATCACTGAATGTCAGTCAGTACCTTTGCTTCCCACATCCAGCATAGTGCCTTGCGCAGAGTAGGCATTTTAAAAACATTTGTTAAACTGAATTGAATTGACTTTAAAGGTCATCTAGTCCAACTTTTTCATTTTACCAATGAGGGAAGTGAGGCATGGAGAAGTATTTTGATTTGATTTTTAGTAGCAGAGTCATGACAAGAACCCAGTTTTCCCTGATTTAAAGTCCATTCCAGACACAGTTTTAGAAAAGGCTCAAAGGTGGAAGAATTTTGGGCATGTTTGGAGTGCAGAGTTATGGATATCCATATTCCCTAGTCATCAGAACTTTCTCCTTCCCCAAATCACTTTGCATTACAGATTTTTAAGATACACAAAATGCAAACCTATAAGCAATGAGTCAAACAGAGAAGGAAGCAGGATCCTCTAAATTTCCATGTATATGATCACTTAAAGCCAGAAATGGTGATTCTGATCATGCTCCATGGGGGTGGGAGGGCAATGGCTCCATGTGCAATCAATCAATGAATATTTATTAAGCACCTCTTATGTGTCAGGCACTGTGCTAAGTAAGTAAGACACCAGAAGAGGTAAAAGACAGTTCCTGATCTTGAGGAGGTCATAGTCTAATAGGGGAAATAAAATGTAAACAAGTATCCACAAACAAGGTATATACAGCATAAAGAGTAATAATTCACAGAGGCAAGGCACCAGAATGAGGAGTTGGGAAAGTTTCCAGTAGAAGATGGGATTTTAATTGAGTTTTTTTTATAAAAGTATTTTATTATTTTCCAGTTACATGTAGAGATAGTTTTCAACATTTGTTTTTATAAGATTTCTAGGGGCAGCTAGGTGGCGCAGTGGATAGAGCACCGTCCCTGAGTTCAGGAGGACCGGAGTTCAAATCTGACCTCAGACACTTGACCCTTAACTAGCTGTGTGACCTTGGGCAAGTCACTTAACCCCAACTGCCTCACCAAAAAAAAAAGATTTCTAGTTTCAAATTTTTCTCCTTCCTTCCCTTCCCTCCACTTGCCCCATGACAGCATGCAATCTGATACATTTTATATACGTACAATCACATTAAACATATTTCTACATTAATCATGCTGTGAAAGAAGAATCAGAGCAAAAAGGAAAAACCTTAAAAAAGAAAAACAAAAAACTAGAAATAGTATGGTTCAATCTGCATCTAGATTCCATAGTTCTTTTTTTCTGGATTTGGAGAGCATTTTCCATCATAAGTCCTTTGAAACTATCTTGGACCATTGTTTTGCTGAAAAGAGCCAAGTCTATCACAGTTGATCAACACACAATGTTGTTGATACTATGTACAATGTTCTCCTGGTTCAGCTCATCTCACTCAGCATCAGTTCATGTAAGTCCTTCCTGGTTTCTCTGAAATCCACCTGATCATCATTTCTTACAGCACAATAGTATTCCATTACATTCATATACCACAACTCTTTCAGCCATTCCCCAATTGATGGGCATTCTCTCAATTTCCAATTCCTTGCTACCACAAAAAGAGCAGCTATAAATATTTTGTACATGTGGGTGCTTTTCCTTTTTTATGATCTCTTTGGGGAAAAGACCTAATAGTGGTATTGCTGGGTCAAAGGGCATGTACAGTTTTATAACCCTTTGGGTACAGTTCCAAATTGCTCTCCAGAATGGCTGGATCAGTTCACAGCTCCACCAACAATGCATTAGTGTTCCAATTTTTCCACCTCCAACATTTATTATTTTCCTTTTTTGTCATATTAGCCAATCTGATAGGCATCAGGTGGTACCTCAGAGTTGTTTTAATTTGCATTTCTCTAATCAATAGTGATTTAGAGCATTTTTCCATATGGCAATGGATAGTTTTGATTTCTTCATCAGAAAACTTCCTGTTCATATCCTTTGACCATTTCTCAATTGGGGAATGACTTGGATTCTTATAAATTTGAAATGAGGCCTTTATCAGAAATACCAGCTATAAAAATTTTCCCAGCTTTCTGCCTCCCTTCTAATTTTGGATGCATTGCTTCTGTTTGTACAAAATTAATTGAGATTTAAAGGAACTAGAGGGTCAGTAGGTAGAGATGAGGAGGGAGAATATTCCAAGCATGGAAGACAGCTATGGACAGAGAAAATGCCCAGAACCTCTTAAGATATGAAATGTCTTATTTGTGGAACAGCAAAGCCAGTGTCACTAGATCAGAGTATGTTAGGGAGTGAGGTCTGAAGAATACTAGATAAGTAGGAGGGAGTTAGGTTAAGAAGGGCTTTGAATGACAAGCAGAGGATTTTGTACTTGATACTGGAGGTAAGAAGGCACTACTGGATTTTATTGAGTAGAGAGGTGATATATTTAAACCTATGCTTTAGGAAAATCACTTTGGTAGTTGTTTGGAGTATGAATTGGAGTACGTAGAGTCTTGAGGCAAGCAGATCTACAAGCTGGCTATTAAAATAGTCCAAGGATGAGTTGATGAAAGCCTACACCATGGTGGAGGCAGTGGCAGAGGAAAGAAGGGAGTGTATTTGAGAGATCCCTTTGGGTCTTGCATAGTTATAGACAGTAGGACTCTGGATAACTTGATTTAACTTGTGCTGAATCTATCCACATTGATTTTCCTAATGCACATGATATCTAAATAAGACCCTAAGCTAACATAACACAAGAGCAAAGGTGAAATCGACAGGCCTTGGCAACAGATTGTTTATAGAGGGTGAGAGACAGTGAGGAGTCCAACATGACTTTTAGGTTGCAAGCCTCAGGGACTGGGAGGATGGTGTTATCCTCTATAGTAATAGGGAAGGTAGGATGTGGAGGCTGGGGAGGGGGGTTCTAGGCAGAAGGGTTTGCGAGGAAAAATAATGAGTTCTCTTTTGAAAATGTTAGATTTGAGATGTCTACTGAACATTCAGTTCAAGATGTATTTTTTGTTTTGCTTTGTATTTTTTAGGAGGGAACCAGTGTTTAGTGACTTGTCCAGGGTGGCACAGTAAGTGGCTGAGGCCAGATTTGAACTCATATCCTCCTGCCTCCAGGGCTGGTGCTCCATCCCCTGTATCACCTTTCAAAGGCAGTTGGAGATGTGAGTTTGGAGGTCAGCTGAGAGATTAGGGAAGTATAGGTAGAACTCAGAGTAATTGACAAAGAGATAGTAATTAAATCCATGGGAAGTGATGACATCATAAAGGGAAACAGTATAGAAAGGAAAAAGAAGAAGACCCAGCACAGAAACCTATGAGACACCTATGGATAGAGAGCTTAATCTGGATAAAGAGTCAGCAAAGGAAACAGAGAAGGAGAAGCCAAACCGGTAGGAAGAAACAACAGAATAGTGGTATCACAAAAAACCTAAAGAGAAGAGAGTATCAAGGGGAAAAGGCTGATAACTGGCATCAAATACTGGAAAGAAGTTGAATATAATGAGGATAGAGAAAAGGCCATTAGATTTGGTAACTGAGAAATCATTGGTAACTTTGGAGAGAGCAGTTTTGGTGTATGATAAAGTTGGAAGACAGATTATAAGGGGTTAAGAAGAGAATGAGAAGGGGAAAAGTGAAAGCACCCATAGTAGATGACCTTTTCAAAGAGTTTAGCCACAAAGGACAGAAAAGATCTAGGATGATATTTAGTGGAGATGGAAGGATCAATGAGTTTTGTTTTTTTTCAGAATGTGGAAAACATAGGTATGTCTGTAGGCAATAGGGAAGGAGCCAGTAGACAGAGAAACTTTTGCTGGTTGGAGGGGTTAGCTTTAGTAAGGAGTAAATCCACCACATCATGTAAGACAAAGGTGAAGGAAGAGAGAGTGGCAGAACCCATGAGTAAAATGAGATGAGGAAGAAAGTGGAAGAAGGAATTCATGGTGAATGGCCTCAACTTTCACTGTAAGATATGAAGCAAGAGCCTCAACTCAAAGAGTAGGGAGAGGGAAACCATGGGAAATTTGAGGAGGAATGAAAAGGTCTGGAAGAGCTGTTGTGAAGAGAGATAGTGAGTTGATAAGGCAAGCGTAGGATTGCCTAGCAGCAGTGAAAAGCCCAACTGAGGTTCAGAAGCAACCTCATGCTATAGCACCATATAATGCAACATCTCCAGTGGAAAGATATACAAGTTGCTGAAATTTAAAATATAATGACTACTAATTAAATATTTACTGAATTAAATTGAACATACAGTGCCTGGAGGGGAACAATATGGGATAAGCCTGGAAAGGTAGAATGGTACCCATTTATGGAAAATCTTGAATAACAAGCAAAGGAATTTTTATTATATTCAGGCAATATTTAGGGACAGTAATGTGGCATGACCATATCTATGCTAAGATATTTTTTGAAGGAGTGGGAAGAGCAGACAGAGGTAGGAAAAAGCAGTAATGAGGAAATATTAGAATGTATTAGGAGTATATTAGAATAATCCAAATAAGGGTCAATGAATGCACATGTTAGGTTGGCATCAGTAGGAATAGAAAGGAAGTGACAGATGGGATGGCCCCTTTTTGGACTGGGTCAACCAGGTCACTCCTCGTGGCCGCTGCAATGTCTCCTCATTAGACTTGGCTATTGTTGCCACTGGCTTTGTGACTCAGCTGTTAGTGAACCTTAGAATTCTTTGATGCATCTTATCTTCTCACCAGTGGCCTGGGTGCTCCTATCTCAACATACTTATTCATGACTATCAGGAAAAAAGAAAGACATCATGACCCAAGGAAGTATGCATTAATAGATGCATGGCAGTTAGATGGGGAACTAATGCAACTGAAGCTGCTGCTCTTCCCACAACTTTGACACAGTACTTCTTCCTCTTCAAAAGTCAACAGGGAAGATAATCCATCAGTGTGCAGCCTTTTGGATGGACACACAATTCCATTTAGCATCCATTTAAAAGGCTTCTTGTTACCATGCAGTAAGCTAAGGAAGATATGTGTGCATACTCTGAGCATTATTCATGCTTGGCATCAGACTCACCAAGCCTTCATGTGGATTGGAGCTAGGCAGGGCAAGCCATACATTCCCTAAGGACTGGGTCCTCATTGGCCAGTCCCCTCATTGTATTTTCTTTGAGCTGAGGTACCATGACATTATCTGTGACATTACTACCACTATATACAGCTAGGATATATGAACTAAAATGGAAGGAATTTCAATATATATGTGGAAAAGACAGCAACAATTCAATTCTGCCATGCTGCAGCTTTATTTTTGATCTACCACCCAGAAGTAATGTGAACCTCCAATGAAAAATCTAAATACTACAATAGAAGAAGAGGGCGCAATGGGTGATTTACTAGTTTTATTTTTTTTTACATAAAACACATATTAGGTGTATGTTATAATTACAAAGTATAAAGCTGTATGGGGCAAGGGGGATATAGACAAAAGTAGATGAAACAATGGAAAATAAATACCTATTTTTCTATCATGTATGTATATGCAATATAACATAAAATTGAACAGTTCATCAATGTGTTACTGAGTATCTATTGTATTCCCAACATGTTCTAAGCACTGTAGGGTGATGGCAAGAATAAGAAACAAATCCCTGACTTCACAGAGCATTCAGTCTAGGGAACATGCTTAATAAGATCTGACACATTTTTCACAGTTTTGTATTGGTGTTTCTACATATTACAAAGTATTTCTCAGAGCTTGGAAAAATTTATCAAGTAGTTTATTTCCTTTCAAAAGATGAGATTTCCACAAGCAATCAACAGAATATCTACGTCAAAATCAAGGCTCCTCTCTACTTGCTCTCCATTGCCTCTTCCTTGACAGTTTTCTAGTTTGTGTCTCTTGAATTTCTTCTTGAAACTTCTGTCTTCCTTTGGGCCTCTATAAATTTAGAGTAAATTTGAACCAACTATAGGAAAGTTTGTGGCAACAACCTGTGTTGGGAGTATGTTCAATGGTTAGCCACTCTTCCCTATCCAGGTTCTAGTCTGAGAAGGAAAGGGAGACTATGAGAGGAAGGCAGGAATGCAACATAGAAAACCAGGCTCTCTTCACATTCAGGAGCAAAGACAGTTGCTTTAATGTGTTTTTAGCAAAGGGGAGAATTGAAAGGAAACGAACCTGCTATAGAAAACCTTGTAGCCCCCCAAGAGGATGTATACTCCTTTTAAGATAATTGTAAATTGTAAATGCATTGTTTCTCAAAGGTTTGGGAGGACATTCTCTGTAATATACTGTTGCATGAGGAGTTATAGACTCTCAAAAGGAAATATCCCAAAGTTATGGGGCAACTTTGGAAAATCTAAGAAGAAACTAATAATCATCATCATAAAATGGATGAGATTGGGCACTTGCAGAAGTAATACAATCTATAGATTCCCCCATTTGACCATCTTGAAAGACTCAAAAGCTAAAGGTAAATATTAGGGATAAATGCTAACCTTGTAAATTCTAGTGCATCAATGGCAAATGTAAATGGAAGACCGGTAGTTTGCATAGGCACCTAAAGAAGCCCCAAACTATAAAATCATAAATATTTATCCAAAGTTATCCAGGAGTTGCGGACACCTCCAATATTCTGTTTGAAAGCTATATCTGGCTGTGATGATTTGCTTCTCCATTCAAATCCCATTACTTTGACTTCCTTACAAAGCAACCTGATATTAATTGAATTTCTGAAGTCTATTTTCCTTCCTGCTGGGAAAAGAATGCTGAGTATCTGACAAAAACATTTTGATCTACTTGGCAATTATGTTTTTTATTGATTGATAGAGCCAGATGCCAATTTATTCATTTGTAATCCCTTATGAGTTTGGTTGGTGTGAATCAGTTCTCTAGAGTCCAATAATCCCTGGATGGATTGATAACATCAATATCACTAATGTGCAAAGCTGTATGGAAGGATTCAGGAATGCATGTCAAGAAGGCCATCCAAGAAGCCTGAAGCATCTTGGCTGTAGTGGTCTGGGTTTGCTTCCCATCTATTTCATGGTTATTGTGCATACTTTCCCTGGACCAGACCCTGTACTTATACTTTTGATCTAATTAGACCTAGAAATAGCCTCAGCAGTCATCAAATCAATAATAATAACAATAACAATAATAATAGCAATGATGATGATGATAAGCTAACAGCACTATAAGGATTTTAAAACACTTTACATTTTCATCTTCACAACAGCTCTAATTCGCATTAAATTATAAGTGCCACATAAATCCAATTTAGAATATGTTGGCTTTCTCTAGTCTGAACCAAGGTGCCAGAAATAAGGTTAGTGAATATTTGTTTTAGATCATTATGTCATTGATGTTCCTCTAGTCACTGCAGGGTTACAACTTCTCTTTAATGAGGACAAAGAATAGGAGTTGTTATTAGGTAACCCTCTTCTTCACATTTTTCCTGACTATATGCCCAAAGTATTGACTTCTGTTGCTCATTGTGAGAATATACCATACTTATAGGGAAATACTGGTTATGGAGGAGGTCATAATCATAATTATGGTGAGTTAATTTTTGGCAACCAATCCATTTCCTTTTTCTAAAGACGTCTTTAAGTCCTGGTACTCAATCTCTTAATGATAGCTTGCCGCCCTCAGAGTTTTCTGAAGTTTCTTACTCCAGGTGTTCTGGACCCTGTTTAGGAAAACTACATTGACCCAAATCTCATTTAATAAGAATAATAGTTTAGAGAGGCAGCTAGGTGGTGCAGTGGATAAAGCACTGGCCCTGGATTCAAGAGGACCTGAGTCCAAATCCAGCCTCAGACACTTGACACTTACTAGCTGTGTGACCCTGGGCAAGTCATTTAACCCTCATTGCCCCACAAACAAAAGGGAAAAAAAGAATAATAGTTTATATTTAGTAATGATGTTCTAAGGGGTTCATGATAAGAATTATTTAATAGTGCCTCAAGCAATAAATAATTAACTGATTATTTTACAAATATATTCTTCCTCTGAGACAATAAGCATGTTCATGTTTAATGCATTATAAGTTTGTTTTTGCAATGACTCAAAACCATCATGATCATGTATGTGCACAAAGTTTTTGGTGTTTGTTCAGTAATTACACCAAATTGACAAATTTGATTAAGTGCAATGTGTTCTTGCAGTTTTTTAACCTGCCATCAAATTGTTTCCAAACCACCATAAGTATTCAACATTCAAGTGCAGACCAATTTCTAACAGATGGTAAGATGCATGAACACACTCTAATTTGCTTTCTTTATACTACATCAGAGTAGCTCTCTCAATCCCTTCTTACAGTGTAATCATAACTCATCAGCTGTGTAGTCACATGTTCCAAATTTTATGAATATTTGTGTTCTTGATGAGCAAATAAATGCTATGATTGTTGGTCATGTATATTATAAGCCATCTTATAATAATTATAATAAATAGAAATATAATAATGTATGTTATAAACCATCTTGAAACCATCTTGGACCATCACAAATGTTTTGCAGAAAGAAATCTCATATTGCTTATTATTAAAGTACTAAGACTTTTGCCTGACATCCTTTACCTATGTTACCAAGTTTTTTATCTGGTGGATTTTCAAATGAATAGGTTGGCAACAGTGCTCCATCATGCAGCAGGGTTTCTATGAGAATATAGCCAGTGAGCCAATAGCAGAAGAGAAGAAAGTCAAATCTGAAGAGATTCTTTCCTTACAAAGGTAAACTTATGTATAAAAGTTGTTCAAAAATATAGCAATATATGCAATTTAACTTTTTTTCCCTGGGGCAATGGGGGTTAAGTGACTTGCCCAGGGTTACACAGCTAGTAAGTGTCAAGTGTCTGAGGCCGGATTTGAACTCAGGTACTCCTGAATCCAGTGTTGGCGCTCCATCCAATGTTCCACCTATCTGCCCCTGAAATTTAACTTTAAGTATATTTACCATTTTATATAGTGCTTGTTATTAACCACTAGAAAAGTAAATACTTTATGATACCTAACTATTTATTTTCTTTTACTAAATTTCTATTAATGTTTTTTAAAAATCAGCAAGACAGCTTGCATAATTTGCCTACCATTTCTACCACATATTTGTGTGAGCAAACATTTTTACTTTATTTTTGTTTTAAAATCAAAATATAAGGGGGCGGCTAGGTGGCGCAGTGGATAAAGCACCGGCCCTGGATTCAGGAGTACCTGAGTTCAAATCCGACCTCAGACACTTGACACTTACTAGCTGTGTGACCCTGGGCAAGTCACTTAACCCGCATTGCCCCGTAAAAAAAAAATTAAAATCAAAATATAAAAATGAACTCACTGTAGAAACAGATTGAAGACTGTATTTGTCTCACCTTGAGCCAAATGTTACATTCACTTAGGTAAAAAAGTCCTGCATTGAAATTAAATTAAATGTGATTATTATGTTATGTTAAACATCTTCCAAGTTGTAACTCATTTCATTAAAGTGATATTTATATTCAACAACATTTTTTAAATGAAGAAATTAAATATGAAGTCTTGTGGATAATAATAAGTATATGAGGTCTTGCTATAATACTCTTTTTTGTGGGGCAATGGGGGTTAAGTGAGTTCCCCAAGGTCACACAGCTAGTAAGTGTCAAGTGTCTGAGCCTGGATTTGAACTCAGGAACTCCTGAATCCAGGGCTGGTGCTTTATCCCCTGTGCCACCTAGCCGCCATGCTATAATACTCTTAATTCTCATAGAATGTCTTACATAAAATATTCATATTTATTTTAGTCTTTTAGTTTTATATTTAATGTTTCAATAATTGTAAGTTGAATAAATAATTATAATTATATAATGTACATTTTACTCTGGAGCTTTTGGGGGCAAAAGTTCCCATTGTATTTACTGTAAGCCCTTAGGGAATAAATATAAAAGACTATCGATTACTATATTAAATTAGCCTGGAGGTTCACAATATTTGTTGTCATCTTCGTAAGGGTTTTGTAGAATAAAAAATAGACACCATTGAGTAAGGGGATTATATGATTATAACCATGACAACTTAAACTCTACCCCTGCCACCTTAATATTAATATTCCCCACAAATATTTGTTTTCTACTGTCATCTGACAAAAACTACTTAAAAAAATCTTAAGGGGCTCCCTATTAGCACTAGGATAAAATTCCCATTCTTCATTCTGGCATTTAAAGCCTTGAATTGATCATTAATTTATGAAATTATGAAATGGAAGTAGGCACACCCGGTTCTTTGGATGCTTGCCGGGAAAGACCTTCATGGTAGTGGGAAATGGAGCTGTAATCACACTTTAATAACCACAGAGGGTATTGGGGCAGATAGCACAGAAAATAAATACAAGTGGCTAAAGGGGTATAGAGGCAGACAGCTTGGGGTCAGAGGATTGGGTGGTGAAGGAAGGCAGGCAGAGGAGAACAAGGGAGGGGGAGAAGCAGAGACAATCACTCATGTAGCCATGGATTAAAGTTGGAAACCCTAGTCAGCATGGCCCTGATAGAGAGGGAAGAGGGCTGGGGTCAAAGGAAGGACAGGAATTTGAAGTCTCATTTTATAGGGTTTGGGGGGGAAACAGACTCTTACCTGTGCCACCTTGTGGTCAGTTCATTAACATATCCAAATCATTTCAGAGTTGTGAGTAAAACTTTAAAATCAACATGTTCACATCATCTCAAAATGATCAGTACCATTTGGTGATCTGCTTTATTGCTTGGAATCGGTCTGGGATTTAGATATCACAGGACCGAAAGACCCTGACAGCAATGCCCAGATGGCTTCCCTGATTCAGCGCATATCACCGAGATGTGAATTGTGGTTGGTATATGATACAATTTATAAATCATGCTCTTTTGAGCATCTTTGGGACGGTTTGTTCCTGACTTACAGGTTCCCCTTTGCAATCCGACTTCCTGCTATTAGCCCCTTATACTGGCTAGTTATAAACTTCCTAAATTAACTAGAAGTGAGGGGAGGGGTAGTTAGGGTCACCAGGATGAGATACAATTTTAACAGAAGCCTTTTGCAATATGGCTCCCTTTCAAGTCATTTCATATTATTCCTCCCTCTTAGACTCTGTTCTTATACATCTTATATATCTGTTAGCTATTTCCCATCCAGAACAGTCCTTTCCTGTTTAGGATTCTTTATGCAGGTGGTCCCTGACATCTAGAATGTCACCTTTGAATCATAAAATTCCTAGCTTCCTTCAAAGTACAACTTAGTTGTACATAAGAACTTTCTACATAAGAACTCTCACATTTTCTCTCTTTCCTTGAAATTATTTTGTATTTGATTATCTTTGCATTGGTTTTATCTTCCAGCAATATATGAGCTCCTCAACAGCAGGGTCTGTTGCCTGTTTTTCAGCTTTATATTCCAGAAATCAGCATAGTGACTGGAACACTATTGTTGTCATTCAGTCATTTCAGGGGTGTCCAACTCTTCAAAGTTTGGGTTTTTTTGGCAAAATTACTGGAGTGGTTTGCCATTTCCTTCACCATCTCATTTTATAGATAAGGAAACTGAGGCAAACAGGGTTAAATGACTTGCCCAGGGTCACACAGCTAGTAAGTGTCTGAGGCCAGATTTAAATTCAGGAAGATGTGTCTTCCTGATTCTGGGCCTGGGACTCTATCTACTGCATCACTTAGCTTGGGGTGGGCTCTCATCACCTTACACCTGGACTATTACAATACCCTACAAGTTAATCTCCCTGACTCAAGGCTTTCCCCAATCCATGCTCCACTCACCTGTCAAAGTGATGTTCCTAAAATGTAAGCCTTCCTTTTACTAAACAACTTCCAAAGTTCCCTAATCACCTCTATGGTCAAATATAAGTTCCAATCTTTGACTTTTAAATTCCTGCACAACTTGGCTACTTCCTACCTTTCAAATATTCTTACACTTTATTCCTCTCCACATCCTTGACAATCAAGTGACCCTGCCCTTCTTTCTGTTCCTGAGGCAGGTAAGTGGGCAAGAAAAGTTAACATCTCTTTCCTCCTTCCTTTAAAAATACATGGAGAAGGGAGGCTAGGTGGCACAGTGGATAAAGCACCAGCCCTGGATTTAGGAGTACCTGAGTTCAAATCTGGCCTCAGATACTTGACACTTACTAGCTGTGTGACCCTGGGCAAGTCACTTAACCCCAATTGACCTAAAAAAACATTTTTTTTTAATGTAAGCTTCTTAAGGGCAGGGACTGTTTTTGTTTTTGTATCTATAACCTCAGCCCTTATCACAGTGTCTGGCACAAGTTAAGCATCTGATACTTATTCATTTGTCTATTCTCTCATCCCACATGACTTGTTATTTCTACCTCAAGGATATCTCTCATCTGTGCCCTTCTCACTTCCCACACAGTTGCCATCCTAATTCAAACTCTTATCACCTATCATGCAGGCTATTGTATGTCTTCTAAATTATCTTCCTGCCTCAATTTTTATTCCACTCCAACACATCCTCCACCAGTGTTTTTCTAAGAGCTAGTCTGGCCATATTACTCCCCTACTTAAAAACCTGATTTCCTCCCCCTTGCCCCTAAGAATACTGACTACTTTATTTGGCATTGAAAACTTTTCACAACCTGGCCCCGATCTGTGTTTCCAGCCTCCTGCACGTCATCCCCTCCCCTCACATGTAATGGCCTTCTTGTTGTACCTCAGACATAGCACTCTATATGCTATCTCTGTACCTTTGCCCTGGGCATTCTCCATTTTCAAAAACACTCCATGATCACCTTGGCCCCTTAGAATTCCGAGTTTATTTCAAGACTCATCTCAAATGCTGCCTTCTATGTGAAACCTTTCCTGGCATTCTTCAGCTCCTAATACATTCTAGCCACACCCATCACCTTGCATCAAGTTTGTATGTAGCTGTATAGTTGTCTATTGCTTCCTTCAATAGAATGTAAGCTTCTTCAGGCAGGGGCTGTTTGGTTTTGTCACTGTATTCCTAGTGCCTAGCAGTGCCTGGCGCATAGTAGGAGCTTAAATGCTTGCTAATTGACAGATTGAGAATAGCCCTTGAAGCTCATCCTCAGTACTCTCAGTCACACACTAAGAGAAAAGGACCATCAGCTTAAAACTGGATGAGAATTTAGGGGCCATCTAATCCAACCCCCTCTATTCAAAAGATATAAAAGTCAAGCGCTATGGTTCAAGGTTGCACAGGTTAAGTGGCAAAGCCTTAAAACCAAAAATCTTTCCTTTAGAGCATATAATGAGAGTCTTGGGGGTTGAGTGCTATCAATGCAGCAAATCTCTGAACTCTTTCAGACTTAACATTCAGGAAATCAACCATATATGTCCTAGTAGACAGTGTGGTGCTTACTACCATGTTTCCCCAATGCTAAAGGGGTTAAAGTGAAAAAACTTCCTGCTCTTTGGAGTAGGTAGCTATGAATAACTCTAAAATTCTCTCCTCTCTCTCTCTCTCTCTCTCTCTCTCTCTCTCTCTCTCTCTCTCTCTCTCTCTCTCTCTCTCCCTCCCTCCCCTTCTCTCTCTTTTTTGTGAGAGGGAAAAGCAACATTTTTGCAAGAGAGAAAAGTTCCCAGTACCATGCTACATGTAGGGTCAGAGAACCCTCCAACCTCTATCTAATCCACAATCTTAATTACAAACTCAATAACTCTTACCTCTTCATAAATAACTTCCAAATCTTTATTTTCATCATTTATTTTCACTTTCATCTGACTAGAAGGTACCTCTACATAGATGGAACATTCACGGGAACCCAACTGGCCAGCTATAATTTTGAAATGAAATTACAAAAAAAAATTGTGTATGGGAATATCAAAGCATGAGTTTTTCAAAATATCCATGCCCCGGGAGTCACTATAATGCTTGTGTAACACATCTGGCTTAATTTAGGCGTCTCAACAACATTACACAGTAAGAAGATATCTTTAGGCCCCTGAGACATAATGGTAGGTCATGGTAGCATTCATTTAGAATGATAGTAAATATTTCTAGTTAAGGAAATCTTTTTGATTAAACCTTTTTAATATATGCAGAGTTAAACTGTGACATGTTCTTTTTGTCATAAAGTAGCCTTTGGACCAGATGCATTACACTGTGTGAAGTAATGAACAGAGAGCTGGCCTTGGAGACAAGAAGTCCTAGGTTCAAATCTGGCTTCTGACTAGTGTGATTCTGGGCAAGTAACTTAGTCCCACAGTACTCTGAGCAGCATCCTAAAATGACCACTGGGCCAACCATTGGTAGAGGGAGTTTCTTTATCGTATACCAATAATGTCATAGGTCCGGTCCCTATCCCCTATGTTAATAACAGGCAGTTATTCAATCGAGTTGAATAGTTTATTTTGACTTTACATGCGGTGTTAAAAACCCAAAGTACATAGTATTTACACATCCACAATACAAGTTTACAAGATATCTATACATGTTAAAGTACTCTATAAAACAGTATAGAGTAACTTCAATTTAGGGTTACTTTTTTTATGCCGTACCATTAAAAAAGATACAATCTGTGTTTACCTTTGCACAAACAGATAAAGCATTTTTTTAAAAAAATTAAATTAACAGAATTGAGACTAGATTGAATGTTAGAAATTTCAACATAAATACTGATAGAACTCACATTACACTCTACAAGGCAGCACAATGTTACAGAAAGTTATCAGGGCTCACGCACAAGTATTGTTTCAGTTTTACACAAGTCTGGATTAATATTGGTAAAGTGAATTCAAACAAACATTTGTTGTGGGTAAACTGAGCAGTGTTTGTTGGTGGTGGTTGGTTGATTTAATTCATTATTAATCTACAATAATTTAGTTCCACTATTGAAATTTTTTAAGAACAAAGACGAAAGCTTTGGGGTTTCCAGAGTTCTCGGGAAATAATGCTCTTTATCAAGCAGTATCCTTTAAGGAAAAGAATAATTGCATCATTCTGTGTTGCAAGTAAAAAACAAAAACCAAGAAACAAAAAACCTTGGCCTTCGGCAAAATTCTCCTCCCCCAACACCCACAATGTAATAGAAATCAGCTTTATCTCAAGATACTAGTTGAAATTTTTTTTCTTTGTCCTAATAATCCACCAGCGCTCTCTGCCTTGGTTCTTTCTACATTAGTTTCAATAAGCAATGTGTTAACTAAAACAGTCATCGGTGAGGCACATCCTCAACTGCTAGTGGTTTCAGTAAAACCGCATAAACGATCTCCTTTACAAGATCTCGGCAGGTGTCACATTACCCTGGAAACCTCATTTAATTTCACATTCTAAGTATTTCATCTGGAGGAAAACAGGAGTGGAATGTTCATCATGGCAAAGGATGGGCCGCAGCCATATGGTTGGACTGGTTTCTGTGTATTTGTGTGTAAGTTTTAACCATTAATTGTTCTGGATCATTTTATGATTTTTTTTAAACAAAAAAACCCAAAAAAACAAAAAACTGTTCAGGTGCTAGTTGAGAAATACAACTGGCACTCAGAAAATGATGTGCGATAGTGAGAACACCGGACAGATTCTAGTACTTTTACCATTCTCATGAATAAGGCACAAAATGCACAGATTCAGGTAAACCCACACATAATATTTACAGCAAATTGTCATAACCTGCATGACTTTGGAGAAAAATCTTCACATAACACAACATAAACAAAATGATTGCACTACTGTTAAGTTTTTCAGACTGCTTCTGTAGGGCCAAATGTTGTTGAGTTTCTCACATACTTTAAAAAAAAAAAGGGGGAAGGGATGGGGGGAATGAATGAGAGTACAGGAGGATAGGACAAGGGAAGAAGAATTTTCTATAGGGTAATATTGAACAGAACCAAAGCATAACCTTTGCATTGGTATGTCCAAAGTTTGTAGAATAACTGGGGTCTGGATTCACAGTGGACAGGTAGCTCAAACTACCAAATACTGGTGGAAAAACCATGGACTCATCTTTAATACCTCTATCCCTCAAAACTGGCAAGATCATAATTGACGGTCGGATGAATAGCAGCACAAAGTTCCTTAGGTTTTTTACATTCTGGCACTGGGTCCCACATCATTCCAGCTAATCACCTGAAACCTGGCTCCATTTTCTATCTCAAAGCTCAACCCAGTGGACTGCCGTACAAAGACATTGGTGTCTGTTGTTCAGTCATGCTCAATGTAAACAATTCCATAGCATAAAAAGATGCAATGGGTACCTAAGTCGATCCTAGTGTATACACAACACACACACACACACACACACACACACACACACACACACACACACGCACACACATGTGCATAAGCATGTGCACAATCATAACACAGTTCGTTAGTGGCACAGACAAAATGCCACATGTGAAAAAAAATGCTACAGTTGGGCCAGAGACTGAATTTTCAGCAAATTGCTTGGTAATCTAGAAGTTCATTTCTTGGAGACATTACCATCCTTTTTTTGACATTTGTGCAAGAGGCAAGGTGAATGCATACATATTAAATGTTCACATTTAATGGGAAGACCACACATCACGGCAGTCTAAAATGAACCCATTTTCAAGTATTTGCTTACAGATTCTTCTGAGTACTGTATTCGTTATTTATAATGGTAAAGTAGCCCCATTGCTACACCTCTTTAACTCCAAACAAAAGAAATGGAATGACCAGCACCTTCCTTTGTTTTTTTGTTTGTTTGTTTTAAGCAAGTACTTTGAAGCCTTGCAGTAGCTACATGTGGCAAGTTCTGATGCTGCCAAAGTCAAGCAGTTTCTTTGGCCACTTGGTTCTCTTTAAATACAAGTGAGTCTCTTGTCTTAAGGTACCCACCCCCCAATATCATCCCTACAACCAGTACAGGCTAAAACACCCAGGAAAGAACATACAAGTCTCAATAGGTGTATTTGTTCAGCGGTCTGACTGATGTAGTCTGAGGAACGAACGAGGGTTTTGGTGGCACGTCAGGTTTTAAGGATGGTGTCCTCTTTATTCCCGTCCGAGGGAGGGTGCCATTACTGCTATAACTGCTCTGTCTAGAGACAGAAGGCTGCAGGTGAACACTGACTGGTGTTCCCTGCATGTAGTCCATCTTTGCACCTCCTGTGGCAGGCATATACCCTCCACGACTAATACTAGGCTGTCTTGATAACAAAACACCATTGGGTGAGTTTAAGTTTTTAGGCATAGCTGATATGGAGTGCCTTTGGGAGGAATTTTTGTGATAGCCCCTTTGTCTTTCCAGAGAGGTCATTGGGACCCCAGGAGTGGTGGGCACATCCACCCGCTTTGTTGGGCTATTCCTTGGGAGAGTAGAAGGAGGGGAGTACAATGATGCCTCCCGGTTTGGAACCTTAGGTGGGACCTCAGACATATTTCCCATTGGATCCAGCATTAGGGTCTGATGGGCCATCTGGATATCTCCCATGATGGCTTTGGGGTTACTACTTGGGTCACTAAGATGTTTCAAGAGATCATTGAGAGTGTTTCTAGAATCAACAGAGCGCCGGTGATCTCTTTTGCTTGATTTGGTTAGTGGGTGATCAATATTTTGAAGTTTTTTCTCAGCTTTATGAGCATTAGAATTTGAGAAAGATGTGTTGTAGTCATGGGTAGCATTTGGAAGAACAATAGCACTGGGAATATGCCCATGACTTAATGGAGAGTGGGGTGGAGGGCTAGAAGGGAAAAACTGAGGAGTGTCTTTCCTTGAAGCACCATGTGCCTTATCAGACTGGCTTTTCATGGACTGTAGGGTCTTCTGTTGGAGGACAGGAGTGGACTCAGGTGTAGGAAGTGCAGCTAGCTCTGGAGGCTGACCTCGATGGTCCATGATCATGGATTTTGTATCTCCGTTTGGTGGTAGCTCTTTACGACTAGTCAGGAGGTTGGTGTACAATTTGGGTGAATCAATGTTCTGTTGATATTCTTTGACGGGGCTATCAAATAAACCATTCAGTTTGGCAAAGCTCCCGCTGGAGTCTGTACAGGACTGAGCAGATTCAGCATCTTTGTGGATCTTCCTGGATTTCCGAACAAACAAGTCACGGTAACAGTAAACTGCCACCCCAGCGATGAAGGCACCCAGAACGAAAGCCGCAAAGACACAAGTGATGAGAACATTCATGTGTACCATCTGGTTCGAATCTCCAGATTGTACTTCCCACCTTACACCTGTAATAGATATGCAGGAAAGATGTTAAGGGCATGGCAATTCTTCCAGCAAGTAGCTTTGAAAAAGGGTTATTGTCATGTTACAAGCAGAACTACTTTCATAGGGTTAATAAGCTTGGTTTGGAGTTATAAGCTCCCACCACTTTTCATCTTTACTATGGGATTCCCAGGTGAGAGAATTACCATAAGGACTATTATCAGAATTATACATCCCTGCCTATCCTTAGTTACAAGGATCCCCTAATGATGCAGTGCCTGTCTGGCTACCATTCTCCAACACCTCACTATTTATCACAGAAGTAGTTTATGTAATCTTAGGAACTCTAAGGATTTCTGCCAGAAAATTGGGGTTAGAAGGTGTCTATTGTCTAGCTAGGCAATTAGTGAATCACAAAGGGATTTGTCTTACTTTTTTTCTCCCTAACCCACAAATCCATGCCAAAAGGCAGCTGGTATTATGAAAAACAATGTATGAAGTAACATCGATATACACGTCATGCTAATAAAATCATGATAATTTTTAAAATTCAGTTACACATATTTTGTTCACACACTAGAAGCATTCATTGGACAGCTGAGAGTCACTAGTTTCCCCGAGTGCGTTTGCTCCAGTTATCTTTTTATTTTCCCTTCCTACCTGAGGAGTACTCTTAAATTATATGCTCCTTTAAAAATCCACAGAGTCTAGTGAAAGGCACTATATACTAGGGAGGCAACAAAGTACAAGACTCTTCAAGAGAGATATTTAACTTAGACCTAGAAGAAGAAGAGTGGATTAGTTGGTAATTGTTGGAATTTTTAATGCAACCACAGACATCCTACAGTCAAAACAACGTTAGTTTAAGGAGGAACCTAGCTCTGTTACATGCAATAGACACAACTATCCCAGAGTGAGTGAAGAGTGAGATTTTAAGATTTGCTTGCTTTTGGTTAGTTGCCAAGGCCTTTGAATATTAGTTTGGGGGTCAATGTTCACAGTTATTATAGATTTCAGTGGCATTGTGTAAAAGAATCAAAGAGAAAGTAGAATGAAAGGATCACTAAAATAAGAGGGGGAAAGTAACTAGAAAAAAAATAAAAAGAAACATATGAATGGCAGATTAAAATGAAAACACAAAATCCCAAATCAACAAACAGAAATCATAAATGACAATGCACTAATAAAAAATAAAAACTGTTTGGAAACCTGATATCATGTTAGATAAATAGTACAGTATGAATTTTTTCCAGAAGAATTTATCTAGTAAAAGGATCCAGCAAGCATATTTTTTATTATTTCTTATAATAAAAATGACTGGCATGGGAAAATGGTTACTATATTTTGTTGCTTATGATAGCTATACTAGCTATTGCTTTATAGAAAAATATATATTTACATATAATTTCATAGATTTGATTATATTATTTAATTTATACATACATAATTTTATATGTAAATGCCTTTATTTTTACATAAATAAGTATTTATATAAATAAATGCATATATATGTGTACATGTATATGTATACACACAAACATGCATATATTTAATTCTTTAAAGCATTAATTGATATGGCTATCATAAGCGAAGAAAAGATGTGTGCATATATGTATATATAAACACATACATTTATTTATTTCCTATAAAGCATTAACTACTATGGATATCATAAGCAAGGAAAAACACATGTGCATATGTGTATGTATGTATGTATGTGTGTGTGCCAAAATAAATATAGCAAGAGTCTGGGTTGCTGGACACAATCTCACAACTGCTTTTAATTTAGAGGGCACCAATTAGGGAGCATTGTTTTCTGGTGTTGCTCAAAGGGCCCTCCAATTTCTTGCCCGATCTCTCTGAGATTATTAGCTCTTTCAGGGAGAAATCCAATATATGAGTATAATCTATGTGGCTATTTCACCAGCCCTCTCTTTATGAGTTGTCCATTTGTTTCATCTGTTAAAGGACACATTTAGACTTAACCTAAGGAGACCCAAGGGCCTGAGAAGAACAGTAGCAGAAGCAATGACACCTAAAACTTTTCCAGTGTCACTTGTCAAGGACCATAAGAGTAAAAGGAATTAAGGCACCCTCAGGACCCAGTGTCCCTGCACTGAGAGCCATTGAATGTCAGGTTTCCACTCAGTTTGTAAAGTATTCCCTGGTAAGGCCTTACCCTTTGGGATACCTGATAAAGGATCAGTAAAATCAGAAGTGTTTGGTTCATCTTGAACTACAAATTTCCGGGAGCTCGTCAGTTTAGGTTTCCAGGAATCAATCACTTTAGGTGTTATTTCTGGGATACTTGCCATTGTGGTAACAGAAGATGAGGATACCTCCATGTCTGTGGTGGCAAACAGATTTTTATTAATGCGTGTGTGTAAGGGAAAAAGCAATTTCCCCCCTCACTAGTCTGTGGCATTTCTTAGCAAATTGTAAGCGATATCCTAAGAAAGCTTCTTCTAGCTCTTCACACAAACGCATCTGAGGAAACTAAGTCGAATCCCTTCCTTTCAAGGGAAGAACAAAAATTAAAGAGGAAGCATGAAACATGTTTCAAAAATAAAAAAACACAGGAAGTTCCCATTGAATACCCCATAGTCATTCATGTTATCCCAGGAGAGGGAAAAAAGTCACAGCCCTATTTAATTTCTATTTCCTTCCCTTGAGAGAGTTATTTAATTTCCTCCTGTTTTTTTTCTCTTTCAAAAGCATATTCATGGAAGGTTTTAAAATGCATATTATGTGCCCCAGATATGGGTTTACAAAAACCTAATATGCATTTTTTAAAGCTCAGAAAACTTAACCAATAGTATAATCTGCTTAGAAAATAGGTGGTTACATACATTTGAAAAATAGATTTTTTTTGACCCAGGAAATGAAGGATACCCATAAATTCTGGTTATGTTCTTCTTAGATGTGAATAATTCTTAATTTATAGCTTATTCACCCCCTCCCACCAGAGTGATCATAGCCCAACAGCAGAACTCTGAAGCAATGGCTGGATGCACTTTGCTCAAGGTTCCCCCATATTCCTGCAGAAATGTCTTCAGGAGAATTAAGAGATTCATGCAAAAAGAAATGGAATCAACAAGCAAAACAATGACTACTTCCCTATAAAACATGCCCTCCTGGATCAGGACTGCCACCCTTTACTCTGAGAAATGAAGATGCCAGGGAGTTTTAGAAGTGCCAGTAGAAGCAAAAACCACTTAAATGTTTTAGCATGCCTAGAACAGAAAGCAGCTAAGTGGATTTTCTGGAAGTTTAGAAAACAAAACAAAAAAATCAAACTTCTTTTAGGTGAAGACCTCAAGGATCACATTTCAGATGGGTGCAAATGGTCCCACGTCAATGCACTGTGACAAGACACAAATGCAGGTGTGGAAACAGCCCACTGATATCAGAACATATCAGGGCCTGGTTTCTGTAATCCATTAGCTAAAGCCCTCATCAGGCCACAAGGCCTGATGATTTCCATGATCACGAAACACTCTGTAACATTTCTAAAACTTGTAAATACGCATTTTATCAAATGCATATTTGTTTTATAAGTCTTGGGAAAGGTGAAGAGAGAGAGGGGAGAGGGCAATGAAATTCTGCCATCCCTTGGGCATAGATGGCCAAGTGAAACATTCACAATGCAGGAGAAGAAGGAAAAAAAAAGCTAGGTTGACTTGCGTGCAGCTGAGATGCAGTCTATGTTAATTAGGCTTCTTTAAAAAAAAAAACACTTTTTTTTAAAGGATATGTCTCTGTCAATGATAAACTGTTAACATGCGGCTACAGAGGTGAGGTGTCCAGAAAGACACAAAGTCTCTCACTACCATCAGTTGGATTATGAGACAAAGCACAAAAATGAAGGGTTGCCAAACTGCGCAAAAGGAAGGAGAAGGGGGAGGAGATAAAAATGCTGAACTGAAGGAAAGAAAAAGTCATTAATTCAAAAAATGAAAAAAAACTAACCAGATGTTGGGCCGCCAAATATTTTGTAATCTGGTGTAGTTGAAGTAGGCAAAATTTCTAAAAGAATTAAAGGAACAAGTAATCAGTGCAAAGTAACCAAAAGAAAGCAAAAATTTATAAATTCTAAGTAACTGAAAAAAGTCAAAATAAGAGACTGCAAATTCAAAAACCAAAAACAAAAAAACAAAAACAAAAACAAAACAAAAACAAAAACAAAAAACCCTATTCCAATACTTTTCTGTAGCTTTCCTAAGCAGTTTTAAGAGGTTAAGAGGAAAAGAAAAAAAAAAAGGAAAACTTCCCTACTGAATCCCCAAAGACCAAATAACTTGGCTTTTGCGAAGTTTTCAGTTAAATGCTAGGTGGTAAAACTGAACAGTGTCCTTCATAAAAGGCTGATCGTCAAGTAACGTCCACATGCGATTGTGGTCATTGAGAGCTGCAGCAAGAGGCCCAAGTGATCTCTTCTTACCGTGGCAGTCCCCAAGTTGTGTTGTGTCTCCATATTCTGTGTCTTGCTCATATCCTCCAGCACTGTGGTTATGGGAAGCAAAGAAGTCCTCAATTAACAACCTTCATAGCAGTACAAGTGAAAATCAAAGCAGAACCAAGAACATAAAACTGGTTAGCAAAGACAGGATAGAGGAAGGCTTCCAAAGGGGGGGCGGGGAGACAACAATAGCAGCAAGCAACATTACATACAAAGATCCCCTTGCTACAATGAGTGTCTGTGCGGAAGGGCTTGTTAATGAGGATGCTTGGGATATAGGACAATATTAAGTTTTTCCTCCACACCCATGTCCCTTTACTGGTTGGAGTTTCCCTGCCCTTGTCTTACTGTCTATGTCCAATAACAGTAAAAGAGACAAGTTATTTGAATATTACTAGAGTTCAGGGCCTTGGCCTCACACACCATCAAAAGGAACAAGTGACATTTTGCCTAATGTGACAATGGACACTTACAGCATCCCAGGCTTCACCCGGCCACAGGCTCCCTGGCTCAACCAGCCACAGTACGGGTCACGAGATGCGATGCAAGATCTGTACAAAAAATGAGAATAGGAGGTAGTGTGGGCTCTTCCCATTACCCAAAGGTCTGCAGGTAGGTGGATTCCAGGTGAAGTAAAAAAAAAGAAAGGCAGCTTACTTTTTACATGGCCCATATCGCTCACAGCGACTGAGGGGAATTCTAATGACACAGCTGGAGAAGGCAACATACAAGGCGTGGTGGTCTTGATCCAGCTGCAGAGAGATGACCTTTCTGTCCTCTTCAGTCTCAGCATTACACCTGTTTGGTAGGAAACATTTGGAAGTCAAACACCACATGGCCCAGAGAAGAAGGCAAGTACTTAGGCTTTAGCTATCTGCTGGAACTGGGCAAGCCTGGAGGAATGAGTATCCCTTGGCAAAAATCTAGGCAGATATCATCTCTGAAAAGTAATCATTCACATGTTCTATATTCTGCCTCTCTGAGAATGATCAAGCTCAAGTTAGGCATGTTCAAGGCTGGATAAAAAGTTCCTAAAGACTGTTTAGGAGGAGCTTAAGAGTTTTGATGACCTATAATAGCTACAGAATCAGAATTTCTACTTTTGAAAGGGAGAACACAATGTTTTGGAACAAATGGATCATCATGTGAAAGCAAAAACATGAAAAAGTATCAGATTTAGGATTCAGGAGGTTCTGGGTTTGAACCACAGCTTTTCCACTTGACCTATGTCACAGCCTTGGACAATTCACTTAATGTCTCTGGGCTTCCCTTTCCTCATCTGTTAACATTTAACATTTATATACTACCTACCCTAGCCAGGCACTGTGTTAAGTGTTTGATCCTCACAATAACCCTGGGAGGCAGGTGCTATTATTCCCATTTTAAAGATGAAGAAACAGAGGTGAAGTGACTTGTCCAGGGTCACATAGCCAGTAAATTAGATTTAAACTCACAAAGATAAGTCTTCCTGACTCCAGGCCCAGTACTCTCTCCACTGTGCCACCTAAGTGTTCAATATCAATACATAAATAACGGCGTTATGCTAGATCAGTGTTTCTTAAACTTTTTCCACTCCCATCCCCTTTTTGCCTGAGAAATTTTTATGCGACCCCAGGTATACAGGTGTATAAAATAGGTATACATAACCTTTTACTGTTGCCAAATTGTTATGACCCCCCACATTCAGTTAAATGACCCCCATATGGGATCACAGCCCACAGTTTAAGAAGCTTTATGCTGGATGACATCTGAAGTCCCTTCAAAGTTTAAATTCTATGAACACATCTCTAAATTTTTCTTTAAATTCAAGTAAAAGAAAGTTGGACTTAGTTTCATTGCCAAAACCAATAAAGATGCCATAAAACAGATTAGGAAACATACCTGTTCCCTTACACCAGAGGGGAAACAGGACAGCATATACCTTGTCAGCTTGGTCATAGTATCAGCTGTTTTTGTTCAATTTTTTTTCCCTCATGGGTTTCAAAGGTGGTGGGTGTGTGTATGTGTGTGTAATGATAACAGATGTAAAAAGGTTGATCAAATTTGAAGCTGGCTAAAGGTTCTTAAAGATTGTCAGTTTTGTAGTTTAGGTGATATATAACAGAGAAACATAACTTTTAAAGGGAACAAGGAAAGGAATTTGTACTTTAATGCATGTATTATTTTCATCTTGGTATGAAAGCAATGTGAAACAGCAGAGAAAGTGATGGCTCTGAAGTCAGAGGATCTGGGTTTGAATCCTCATACGGCTATGGTAAAAGCATCCTTTACCATGCTTTAATCCAACTCTTTTGTTCTAGTAGCCAAAGGGTCTTATTTCATAGGAGGTTAAAGAAAACACAGAAACAGATGTGTAAAAATTCTTTTTTTTCACTTGTAACTGTCGGTTAGCATGTGCCATCCTAAAATATCTCAGCGATGTAACAGGAGTGGTGTTAAAAACTTCTCCCTTTCCCCGGGTGAAAGCAAGAGTAGATCCATTTTTAGCCTGCTCAGTAGTTCACCTTCTCTGCCTTCATGTACCCAGTAAAATGAAAAATATAGGGACATTTTTCTGTTAAAAGAACACTCCCATACCAAACCATCACTAATTTAGGTATCTAGGAAGACAGGTTGTTGTTGTTCACTCAACTCCTTCATGACCGCATTTGGGCTTTCCTTGGCAGAGATACTGAAGTGGTTTGCCATTTACTTCCCCAGCTGATTTTACAGATAAAGAAACTGAGGCAAACGGGGTTAAGTGATTTGCCTAGGGTTATATGGCTACTAAGTGTCCCTGGCCAGATTTGAACCCATGAAGATGAGTGTTCTGACTCCAAGCCCAGCACTCTATCCACTGCACCACCTAGCTGTCCTCAGGAGGAAAGGACTAGGGGGAAAACACTTAGTAAATATTTGAGCTGTGCTGGAGAAGAATTCTTGTAAAATATACCTACTTTGCATGGTTGTAAGCATCAATCTCTTCCAGTAATACACTGTCATTCAAGGAGAAAGGACTGGTCTTTGCCAGGATCTTAAGTACCACTCCAGCTTCTGAGCCAAGGAATATGACTGTGTAGTTTTGGTATGGTCCAGCTGAATGATCTACTGCAATAGCCGTCAACCTATACCTACCAAAGAAGGGGAAAGGAAGAACAATGTGGTAAAGTCAAGCGCCAAGTCAATAGGCAATAGCTCTAGTAGACATGGGTGTAATCCCCTGAAACAAGCCTACCTGACCCGAGTCTTTGTGAACCAGGGCTCCTCAATGATGGATGGGACAGCGGAGTCCATCAAAGGATGCGATTTGATGAAGGACAAGGTTTCATCAGGGAAATCAATTGAGGTTTTGTAAGCCTCAGCAAGGCCATGCTTCGCACAACAGCCAGGCCTGAAAAAGACCAACACTAGTTAATTTTTCTTCCACTAAAATCAAAGTTCTGGCAAAATAATTAAGTTAATAAGAGAATGTGTAGTAAAGAAATGAGGGTGTCACATCTTTATTTAAGGACATATATTTGTTTTTCTTGGCCTCAGGGGGCAAAACCAAAAGCAATGGGTGTATGAGGCAGACAGGTATATTGAGGCTTGATATATGGAAATACTTTCTAACAGTTAAACTGTCCAAAAGTGTATTGGAATGCCTCAGGAAGAGACAGCTTCTCCTATCCCTGCAGATTTTCAAATGGATCCTATATGAACACTTGCAATTTGCTGCAGAGAATATTAAGGGTTTAGGTATGGGACAGAGCAGATCAGGGATAACTGACCTGGGGTTCATGGGTTCTAAAATAATCTGTGAAGAGATTTCAGAAGCGCCCTTGGATGGGAGGGAAAATTGCATCTCTATTTCAATATAATTAGTTTCCTTCATAATCCTATGTAATTTATTTTCTATACTGAAAAACATTCTGAGAAGGGGTCAATAGGTTTTACCAGATTGCCAAAAGGGTCAATGACTCAAAAAAAGGAAAGAAAGAAAGGAAGGAAGGAAGGAAGGAAGGAAGGAAGGAAGGAAGGAAGGAAGGAAGGAAGGAAGGAAGGAAGGAAGGGGGAGAGGGAGAGAGAGAGGGAGAGAGAGAGAGAGAGAGAGAGAGAGAGAGAGAGAGAGAGAAAGAAAGAAAAAAAGAAGAAGGAAATAAAACAAGAAAAAAAAGAAAGAAAGAAAGAAAGAAAGAAAGAAAGAAAGAAAGAAAGAAAGAAAGAAAGGAAGGAAGGAAGGAAGGAAGGAAGGAAGGAAGGAAGGAAGGAAGGAAGGAAGGAAGGAAGGAAGGAAGGAAGGAAGGAAGGAAGAAAGAAAGAAAGAAAGAAAGAAAGAAAGAAAGAAAGAAAGAAAGAAAGAAAGAAAGAAAGAAAGAAGGAAAGTATGTATTAACAATCTCTTGAAATAGAAGGCTTTGGAAGCCCATTCTAAATGTCTGATTGTGTGATCCCATGATTATGGAAGGACAACAGAGAGAAGCAAGGGAGTGCTTGAGTCACAAAGGAGAAATGCTATTTCTACTTATATGACAATCCCTCCATGTTTCATAGTTTTCAAAGGTGCTATTCACAAGGCAATTTCACTGACAAGTTATTAAGGATATTGTAGAGGGAATTCCAGAACTGTATGGGAAGTTGGGATTGGAGGCTTCCTTCTGTCTCTCCCAGGGCTAAGATTCTACAATTCCATGATTCTTTACTATGTCCTGAGTAAGACTCCTACCCCAGATATTTTTCTTTTCTTTTCTTTTCCTTTCTTTTCTTTCTCTTTCTTTCTTTCTTTTCCTTCTTTCCTTCCTTTCTTATCTCCTTCCTTTCTTTCCTTCCTCCCTCCTTCCTTCCATCCTTTTTGTTGTTGTTCTTTACCTTGGCTTTGGGACTTTGTCTTCAGGTACTGCTGTCCAGACAGAATCTGGGGTCTTCTGTTCTTTAAACCTTCCTTTGAATACTTTTTCAATGTCATCCATGCTGAAAGCACACACAGCTGAACCAGGGATGCTGTAAGAAGAGAGGGAAAAAAAATCACTGGGAGATTCTAACAAGGAAGCCAAGAATTTCTCTGAAGGTCAGGTGCTGAGTCCCTCACCTGTTAAGCTGTGTGGTAAACACGCCAACCACAGTGGGGATTCCATTGATTTGTATGATGTCAGTGATGGACTGAAGGACATCAAAGTAGAAAAACGAATCCCCAGGGACAGAACAGTTGAGCCGGGCCTTGAGAAAAGAAGTCCAGTGTTTCTCCAGGACCCGCTGGGAGCCACCCATGTCATTTTTGCATATACGGGCCACGCGAGAATACACGGCCTGTCCGGGTGAAGAAAGAAGAGCAACAGGGATATGAATGTGGAGGAAATCATGAGAAAGCAAGCCATTTTTCAAGAGATCGATACAAAATAGGAAGATTATCTGGTTTAGAGGAAGTTTTGTTGTTGTTTTTTTTCCCCTTTAACAAAATGAATTCACACCAGACCAAGCAAATCAGAGGGAAGGGCTGTCTTAGTGATAATAGCTAGTATTTATATAGTGCTTTAAGACTTGCAAAGCACTTTATAAATATTATCTCATTTGAATCTCACCATAACCCTGGGAGGTAGGTGCTGCTATTATTCTCGTCTTACAAATATGGGAACTGAGGCAAACAGAGGTTAAATGACTTGCCCAGTGTCACGTAGCTAGTAAGTGTCTGATGTCATATTTGAATTCAGGTTTTCCTGATTCCAGGTCCTGTGCTCTATCCATTGACCTGCCTCTCCTGGACCTGACCTCTTAGTTTTTTGGTTTTTTTTTTCCTAAATGTTCATACTGTCCATGGAATCTAATATTGGCAGAGAAGTGTGTGCAAATGTATGTGTGTGTGTGTGCTCTGTGTGTATGTTCATGCATGAATATGTTTGAGTGGGGAATAACATATTTAAGTCTTAGTTATTATATAAATACTCATTCCTAAAGTAGCCTAGTTTTGAAAGAGCTTTTGTTTCATTCAAAAAAGTGACTAGGTCTAGAGAAATAAGAAACTAGCAAAGGCCAGGGATACTTGCAGATAACTACCCATGAAGATATAAAAAATGACAGTCTCAAAGCTTCTATTTCTAGTTTGGACATTGCTCAAGTCTCCCTGGGAGTCACCATCAGAAGATGATAGCACTCCAGCTTGAAGGGACCTAAAGAGCTCAACTGAGGCCCAGTGCTTTGTCCAAGATCACATGGGCAGTAGCAAGAGGCAAGGCGAGCTAGGATTTTTTTTTTTTTTTTTTGCGGGGCAATGGGGGTTAAGTGACTTGCCCAAGGGTCACACAGCTAGTAAGTGTTAAGTGTCTGAGGCCAGATTTGAACTCAGGTACTCCTGAATCCAGGGCCGGTGCTTTAACCACTGCGCCATCTAGCTGCCCTGTACGAACTAGGATTTGAACTCAGATCCTGTGACTCCAAATTCAATACTCTTCCCAAGATAGCCAAAAACCCTCTATGGACTGCATGCAATGCACTCATACAGGAAGAAGGTGCCCCATATCACTAACTCTCACAGATCAGCCTCCCACACAGTGCCACATAAGTCTGTTATCATACTTGCCTTGCCTAAATTATTATGTTCTACAGCAATTTCTCGAAAGAAGAAATAAACATAGTTTCCATATTCTATGGCATGAAGAAAGTGTGGCTCTGAAAGAAAAATTGAAGACAAACTGGTATCTAAAGGAGAATTCGATTAGCATTAGACACTAAGTGTTATGAATGATGGACAGATGTCCCTTAGTTACATATGAACAAGTCAACAGGAGTTCGGATATGCTGAAGATTTTAAGGAGTTCAAATATGGATGTGTTCAAGCTTCAATGAACCTGGAGTCTTTAATGTCAGCTAATGGACTGTAAAAAGGCCTACAGGGAATTATACTACAGCAAAGGTCTTTGTTTCTACAGATTTATTCATTAACCTATTTAACGAGGAAAGAAAAACTCTTACACTGGAAATAAAACCTTGAATCCCAGGTCCAAAATAACAAGTTCTGTTATCTCAGTTCTTGTGTCTGTAGACATTCACCAAATTCACCCTCACTAGGATGTTATGCAAGGATTTGCTGAGGGTCATACAAAAAAGGAGCCTGGCTGAGGCCAGACTCCTGATGTGGATTCTGGTCCCTTCACTCCCAATCAAGGGCTCCTTTCCCTAGACCCTGCCAGAAGTAGATTGTGATATAGATAAACAAACAATAGCCTGTAATTGAACCTCCACCCTCCCAGGGTCCTTAGCTGAGTCATCTTTGGCTCTAAGTTGCCTCCATTTTTCAAAGGTACCTTTTATCCACTTGGAATCATATTTTATGGTTCGTAGAGCAGATCCATCGCCCATGCTCCGATAAATGACAGCATCGCTTGCCAGGAAATCGGCTACTGTTGCAGAATACAGTTTCCCATCTGAAACAAGAGTTCTGGATTTGGTATAGCAAATGAACAAAACATTAAGCACCTACTATGTGCAAAATACAGAGATGGACACAAAAATCAAATGCAAAACATGCTCTCATTTCTCAGGGAGCCCATGATCTCATCCTCACAATAATAATATTTTGTATGGCTGTCATGTGGGAATAGTCCCTTGACTTTTCTGTGCCTCAGAGCCCACATTTGAAAACACTGGCTAGCTCAAATGGTCTCTAAGCTATAAATTTATGTTGATACATGCAAAAATCCTTTGAGATAATCAGGGAAAATACTAATAGCTAGCATTTATTTAGGGATTTGACGTTTGCAAACAGTTTATGTGCATTATCTCATTTAAACTTCCTAACAATACTGGGAGGTAATGGTATGTTTGCTTTTATTTGGACATGTAATTGCATCTATGTGGGAAAATCTTGGTAGGAAAACAACCCCCAACAG
The DNA here is from genome assembly GCF_019393635.1 of Dromiciops gliroides. NCBI lineage: Eukaryota > Metazoa > Chordata > Mammalia > Microbiotheria > Microbiotheriidae > Dromiciops > Dromiciops gliroides. The sequence goes on from NC_057862.1 coordinate 172,312,055, forward strand.
ATGCAAACCAACAACTCCTCTATAACTTAAAGCTTTAGAAAATTTCATGGGTATACCAGGAAACTTGCCAGGGTCATTCATCTGGTATACAGGTCAAAGGCAGAACCTGAATCCAGGTATTCCTGACTCCAAAAATGGTCTTCTGATCACTATATCTTATTGTCAGGTTCTGACAGTGTTATTGTGCCCATTTTACAGATTTGGAAATAGGTTTAGAGAAGTTAAATGAGCTGTCCATGAACACACACAGCTACTAAGTGTCAGAGGTGGGATTCAAATACAGAGCTTTTTGAATTCAAATCTAGCATATAAATCTAGTAAATCTATCCACCAAATCACGCCGTCCCTCTTGTATCATTTACTTTTATTTGATAGATTAGGAAACTGAGGCACAGAGAAGTTAAGAATATTGCTTTTCCAAGTTCATATAGCTAATTAAATGGCAGATCTAGGACTACAAATAAGGTCCCCTGGCTCCATAGAGAGCAGTCTTTCCACTAAAGTACATGCAATTTGTTATCACCTAAATAGTCACTTCCCTTTTAGAACTATTATAATTTTTATTGAAAGAATTTCACTTTCCATCAATGTCTCTTGGAAACCTATTTAAAGATTTGATTTTCAGCACACCTGTGTCAATGAAGCTATCTAGGTGGTTATAGGCTTTCCTGCAAAAATTCTTCATCCCCTTTATTGTCAATAGTCATTTGGAATCATGACTAGAAAAGGTCTTACCAGCAAAGAGGGCAACATTGGTTTGTCTGGCATCAAAAGGGCACCTTGCCAAGCCACTAATTTCTTCCCCATCGTACTCCAAGGTATTCAACTGCAGAAGAAGAATAAAGAGCAGACATCACGTCTGTTCCACATACCAGTTTGGAGGCAACTGTGTTTGACTTCTGTTGTAATTCTATATGACAAATTCTGTCCTTCTCTAGTCTCCCATAGCATTAGAGACAAAACAAGTCGCTGGGGGTACAGACTAGAAAACTCAGCTCTTAACACTGTAATAGAAGGTTTAAAAGCCTATAACAATAACAGACAAATCATATCATATCCAATGGACTCACCCTATAGTATCTGCACATGGGATTAAATGCATTTGTGCCACAGACAAAAACCATCTCGTCATTTCTTGGAACAAACACTTTAATAAAGTTGTGGCACTCATCCTAAAAAAAAAAAAGTTACACATTAACAATAGATTTTTCACATGGCTCTCCATGAGCATACCCCTCTAAAAACTCGAAGTACTCCAAGGTTTTCACAATTGAACTCACTTTGTGTTTGCCTTTCATGGCACAGTTTTCTCGATCCTGTTGCCTTGACCTCCATGTTAATTTCTGTTTTAATCAAAGGAGAGGGGGGTGGGGTGCAGAGAGAGAGAGATTAATTCCTTACCTTGGAAATATTTTTCTTAGAAGGGGAAGTTGGGGGAGGGAATGGGTAAATGAAAATCAATTTCACCTCCCCCCAAAAAAGTTTCTTACCTTGCTTGGTATCACTTCCGTTTTGGGGATTTCATTTAAATTTACAGTATAAACTTGATCCCTGTTGGAAATATGGGAGTAGGCCATGTTATTAGAAGGCATAAAAATGAGAAGCTTGTCTCTGGTTTTTGTGTTTTTGTGTGTGTTTTTTTAAAAGATCTGTCTCTTAAATATGTTGTTAAGCCCTTAGAGACTGCTCACCCTCTGAAACAATTTAGTTAACAAAGGGCATGTTTTCATTAGTAAGATGCCTGTGGATCATTTCCCTAGTCAGGGAGAGGTATTATCACGGTAGCTCAGAGTATAAGCATAAACATACTTATGATATTCAGCTGGTTCATTCCAAGTTAAGGAGAAACAGGGAAGAATTATTTCCCAGCTATTCCCAAGAGTTTTCAGAAAGAACAGTCAAGTGTGAGACCTTAATGGCTATAGTAACAAAGTGCTGATGAATGCTTTGTCTCTGGATGTTGTCCCTGCTACAGAACTCTGGGAATTTTCTGGGTAGCTTGGTTCCCACCCCCCCTCCCCTTTTCTTCTGCCTACATCTGATTTTTGATCGCTATCTACATATTACTTTTTCATGAACTAGATGCATTAAAGCATGCACCACTAGAGAAAAGAATTTTAATCTAATAAACCAACGAGAGGAAAATTACCTGCCAGCAATATAAAGTGTGTCTCGAATTTTCAACATCAGCTGAAAGTCCAGCCTGTGCTGAGATTCATTGCCTGAAGGGCGTCCTCTAAAAACTGGATATTGCCTTGAATCTGCAAGTAAAAATGGCCTACACCATCAGTCAGGATTATGGAGTTGGAAGATCAATAGACAGCATTGATTAGCTGTATATACTAGTTGTAGAAGGGTTTTAACTAAATTCCTCTAGTAATGTCCTGAATGTAAATGAATAAAAGATGGGAAATGTCAGCCAATGGTCTTTTTTTATACTAAAATTACATGACTTATTTCTGATTGCTTTAGAAAAGAACACCTGAACAAAACTGCCTGATTTTGTAGTTATGAAAAAAAGAAAAAGAAAAACCTAAGAAATAATCAGGGACAAATTCAAAATTAAAAATACCTTTAAAGAAAGCAAATAAAAATGCCTGTCTCTATAAAGCATACCAAGGAACTGAGAACCAAGTGCTTCTTTCTCCTGAAAAAAGAATCATTCTATGGCTTACTTACAGTGGTAATCAACGGTATTGATGGGTTCATCGTCCTCAGGAAAGCTGACTGCCCTCAACTGGGAGATGGTTATTAACAGTATATATGCACAAAGCAGGGGGGGCCTCATGGTTGGCCAAGGGGGAGAAAAAAAGAGCAGCGCCTCCTCAGAAATCTGGGTTAGCTACCTGCAAAACACAAACAGGTTGAAAAGATTTCTGTGCTGTGATAAAACTGTTTTCTCATTTGTAATCAGCTCAATTTCACCCCCCCTTCCCCCCTCCCCATAAGTGCTGGCAGGTCTGGATGAGGCACCTTTACAAACACAGGGAGAAGGTGGCAGCATTCCAGAACTGATTAAATTTAGCATCTGGGAAGCGTATGGATGTTTGTGAATTTTTTAGGCAAATTCACAGGCTTTTTTTTTTTTGAGGTAACTATGTATGTCATCACAGCAAAGTCACAAGAACCACAGACAGAAATTCAGGCTGCTGACTTGGCAAGAAGATGGTGAAAGTTGGGATTAGAATTTTAATTAAACTGCAATTTCCTTCCCTTCCCCCAAACCTCCTGAAAAACATCCAATACAGAATTTCCCTTCATCCTCTAAAATGCCTAAGCTGTCCTCACAGATATCCAGAGAGATAATGATGGCCATCACCCTAGTAACCTATTGGCTGGAGATGATGCTGTGCTACTGCTGTAAGCATAACAAGGGCCTGAAACCCAAAGTTTCTGAGAAGTTTTTGTTGTTGTTGTATTGTTTTGCTTATCCTGGATTTGGTGGTAATCAAAATATGATAGCCATGAAATAGTACAAGTGAGATGGGTAAGAGAGAAGTAATAGAAAAAAAAAATGTTCCCTGTACAATTCAGAAAAAAAAAATATGGCAAAGATGAGAGAGCTGAGTTGATAGATTGCCCAAGTATAAATATTTTTAATTTTAATTTAAAATTTTTAAGGGGGGGGGCAATGAGGGTTAAGTGACTTGCCCAGGGTCACACAGCTAGTAAGTGTCAAGTGTCTGAGGCCGAATTTGAACTCAGGTCCTCCTGAATCCAGGGCCGGTGCTTTATCCACTGCGCCACCTAGTGGCCCCCAAGTATAAATATTTTTAATGAAAGCCCTCTGATACATGCCATATTAAAATACACTATGTAGAACTGGCTTCTTATAACGTTAGAACTCTGAGTTTTGAGATCATCTTGTCCAACTCCTTAATTTTCACAGGAGGAAACTGAGGCCCTAAGAGAGGAAGCTAATTGCCCAAGGACACAAAGCAAATTATACTAGATCATAAATTGAAAACTAGAATAAACCTTAAGGGACCATCTTGTTCAATCCCTTCTTCACCCTATTTTTAAAAAAACAGATATAGTAAATGAGGCCCTGAGAGATTAGGTATCTCAAAAATGTAGTAAGATATAGAATCAGGATTTGAACCCAGGTCTTCTGATACCATATTCTGTGCGTTTTTTGGGTAGAAATTAATTAATTAAATGGATGTTAATTTTTTTCTCCTTACACAGCATGAAGATAGTACTAGCTGAGGTTGGAGGACCTGCTGGGAATGTTGGAGAGGGGAAGCATCCATTGGGCAGGGATTGAACCACATATCCCCTAAAGCCCTTGAGATGACAATTCATCAAATAAAAAAGTTTACTTTGGAGGATGTTATTAAAGCTCAATTAACTTTAAAAATCAAGCAGCCACCATACCCCAGGGCCCCTTCTCTGCTCTCTTGATAGCTCTCAATGGTATGGATGGGTACACAGGAAAAATTCCAAAGACCCCACTTTGCCCAAACTATCTCTGCCAGTTTGGACTGCCAGCTACTATAAAAACACCTGGATTTCCTCCCTTGCTGAGAGCCTGAAGTGAAGGTATAAGATCATTCCAATTCCCAGGGAACTCCAACCTCTTGGCCAGAATACAGTAAGATTGCTCCTTAGAACAATCACACACAGAAATGTGAGTTTGGGGGGATGTAAAGGCAGAAAAATACTGGAATGAATTTGTTGGAGCCTGGATGAAAGGTCCAATAACCTCCAAAAGCTTTTTGCTAAAAGGAAGATGGAGATGGAAATAAATAGGGGGAAAAAAAAGAAAATAAATAGTAAAGTATTTTAGAAATACTTGGTGGGGGGAGGGGCTCAGAAATCAGGATGATTATTTGGTCCTATTTCAAGGATAGAGATTTAGGGAGGCTTGAAGTGGAGGTCAAAGATCAGCTTATGGAAGCTGACCAGGAAAAAGAGAAAACTAGACCAGAGATGTCTGCAATTAGAAGATCAGGGAAACAATACTGTGCAGGATAAAAGGAGACTGCTTGAATACAGTGCAGTCCTAAATCTGAATATAATGTACAGGCAAAGAGAATCTTGCTTATGCAAATACGGAGACGCCTTAAGGAGAGAACTTTATCTGACCTAAGAGTATGGGGGGGGGGGGCGGGAAGGAACAAGAAGGGGAAAAACACCAAATAAATAAATATATTAAGATATATCTTGTGTATATGATATACATCTTATAGATGATATATAGTAAATACATTATCTTATATTAAAAATGTAAAATAAATATGTTTAACTACAAGAAAATATTTGAATATAAAATAATATTTATTTAACCCTATTAAAATATTTTAATATATCTTAAGTATATAATAAATAAATATGCTTGATGAATTCTGGGATTGTAGAAAATAAATGTCTTTAATTTTTATTTTTAAATATATTAAAGTTTTTTGATAGTTTAAAATATAAAATTAATAAAATGAAGAATAAGTCTCTGAAAATCCTGCTTAAAATGTTAAATGTAGTTAAGTCAAATCAAGTCAGTTTGTCTTATATATAATTTGTCTAACTACATATCTACTTATCTATAAAGATTTGTGTCTGAGCTCGTTAGAATCACAGAAAATTAGAGCTAAAGAGGACCTTGAGATCATCTAGGCCTCTCTCCTCATTTGACAAATAAGGAAACTGAGGCCCAGGAAAAAAAGTAACTTGCCCTGGATTATACTGGTAATTAGTAAGAGAGCCAGGAGTTAAACTGAGACCCTCTTACTTCAAGGCTAGTGCACTTTATGCACTGTTGAAACAATTCTGTGCACCTTAACTGGCTGCAGATGAGTGGTGTTGAAGACATTATGAAAGTTCCCAGGTACTTTTATGAAAGCACTAGGAGGAAAGTGCTGGCCACTATGCTAAGTTCTTTACCAATACTGTCTCATTTGATCTACTCAACAACCCTGGGAGGTAGGTGCCATTGTTATTATCACCATTTTACAGTTGAGGAAACTGAGACAGAGAGGCTAAGTAAATTCCACAGGGTCCATAGCTAGCAAGGATCGGAGGTTAGATTTGAACTTGACTCTTCTTGACTCTGAGGCCCAGTCCTCTATCCATTTCCCCATCTAGCTGAGAAATCAAAGGCCACAGTCCCAAGATCAAGGTCTTTGATCTCAGCCCTTAAAGAGTGGCTGAGACCCTAGAAATTCATCCAGCAGCAGTTTTGTGTTGGGGGGAAGCCCAGAATTGTTCATGACAATTCCCTAAAATTGCTTGCCCTTGGAGTCTGAGAAGGGGTCTGGGAAATCCTATGTCCTCCCTCAGTCAGTGGCTCCCTCTGGCTATAGCAAAAATCAGCCCACTGCTCTGGCCTAATCTAGGTTTATGTTGTCCCGTGAGCCTGATGGATGAACAAAAATGACCTCGAAAGGTCAGTTATACATCTACTGAGATAGGTTCTTCCAGCCTCACCTTCCTCAAAGGGGGTTATCAGATTTATAAAGCCCTTTGAAAAGGCGAAGCATTATGTAAATACAAGATGTTCTGACGATGATTAAATTATGCTAGGGCACCAGAACTAAGACCTTCACCACTATGGATGGAAGCAGGAAAAAAAAGGCATCTCTATGCTGTTTTTTGATACAATGAGATAAAAACTAGAAAAATCTTCCCCGTTATCCGGATACTTACAAACACCTCAATGAACAAATGTTAGTCAGGAAAACCCTTTGATAGCCATGAGGAAGTAGCCCATCACAGGCAATCATATGCTTGATAGGCTACATCCTATTTCTCTCCTATGTACAAACCACTAAGTATAAAGTATATAAAGATACTACTAAAACTGATAATTAAATGCATTATAACATTTATACAAAAACAGAAATTTTAAAATGATGAGATAAAGATGAAATAATGTGTGGTCTTAGAGTCTTAGGAAAAAGTCAATCAAGAACCTCAGTATTTTGTCCATGAATCTAAACATCTGGTATCATATAGACATGGACCTGCCATCTATTAGAGAGTTGGACTGGGTACCAAACCTTCCTGGAAAGGGTGTCTTTTCAGCACTTGTGACCCCAGCATCAAGGTTGAAGACTGAATCAGTGCTGACTCATAGGAGAGAGGCTAGCTGCCTAGTGAGCTATCATTTCCTGTAATTCATTCATCTGACACTGCATAAAGTGATTTCTCTTCAAATTACAACCCCCCATCCCCCCCCCCCCCCGGGCTCTACCACATTCTTCCCAACAGAACCAATGCTTCCTGTCGGTCACGGCACAAAGTCATCTTTATTCTTATTATCATTCTCTCTCTCTCTCTCTCTCTCTCTCTCTCCCTCCTTTCTCTCTCTGTGTGTCTTTCTTTCTTTGTCGTTTTCTCAAACCATAAGACATTTAAGCAAAACAGTTCAGTATATCCATCACTGGCTGGAATGGTGGTGATGGAAAATTTCAAAGAAACATGTTAGGAGAGGGGGATTGGTTCACCCTTGGGAATGTATGAAGGCATCCTACAATTAACAATGAGCCCTGGACAATGGGCCTTTTTAATATCAACAAAAATAACAGTAGTTAATATTCATATGGGGCATTTAGGTGGCACTGTGGATAGAGTGCCAGGCCTGAAGTCAGGAAGACTCATCTTCCTGTGTTAAAATCTGGCCTCAGACACTTCATAGCTGTGTGACCCTGGGCAAGTCACTTAACCCTGTTTGCCTCAGTTTCCCCATCTGTAAAATTAACTAGGGAAGGAAATGAGAAACCACCCCAGTATACTTGCCAAGAAAATACAAATGGGGTCATGAAGAGTTGGACACAACTGAAATAAATGAACAACAAACATTTATATGGTGTTTGGAAAAATGCTTTATATATGTGATCTCATTTGATCCTCACAATACCTCTGTGAGGGTAGGTGCTATTATTATTTCCATTTTAGAGGAAAGCTGATACTGATTAAGTGACTTTTGAGTATTAAGGACAAAACATTCTTTCTACCCTCATAGCAGATTCTGCCTATGCCTTGCTATGTCTCCATAAACATTAGTCAGGAGAGTTCTGTGGTAGCAGTGATGAAGCAACCCAGCAATGGAAGTCCCATGAATTATAGGCTACATCCTATTTCTCCCTTGTGTGCTTGTGTTTCATAAAGGAAAAAAAACACCAGTAAGCATGGAAAGTGGAAAAATCTAAACCCAAGAGCATCCCTTGTATACATTCCCTGCCAGGGAAAGAACTGAGCTCTCTAACCAAAAGCTGCCACTCTTAGGCATCTAGGACTCACTTGTAGAATGCCCTCAAGACACAGGGTCACTATTTATTATTAATGATATGTTATTATCCTACACATACTCTTTGGTCCAGCCAGACTGGCCACATCTTGCTATTCTTCACAGGATACATAATAATCTCCTATCTTCATCCCATGCCTGGAACACACTCCTGACTCAATCCTGCCACTTCGTTTCCTTCAAAACTCAGCTCAAATGCCCACTGCCTACATGAGGGCCTTCCTTATCCCCTCCAGCTGCTAGTGTCCTACAAAATTACTTGGTATGTATTTTATAACATTTAAACAAGTACATGTTTCTGCCAATAGAATATAAGCTCTTTGAGGGCAGGTACTTTCATTTTTGTCTTTGTATTTCTAGCATCTAGCAAAGTGCCTAGCATAAATTATGTGTTTAGTAAGTGCCTGTTGATTAATTAATACTTATTTAACAATTATTACAGATTCATAATAGTTGGACCCAAACACCAATAGGAAAAAGTATTGAGTCCATTCTTGAGGACTGAGAGTTCTGTCTGCAGCAGATAATTAACAGAGTAGGGTTTTTGTTATTGTTTCTTTTTTTTTAAACTAGACCTGTGATTTCACTGATAAAAGACAGTAGTTCTGAAATTATTTAGTCTTAGTACCCATATATACTCTTAAAAATATTAAGGACCTGGGGGCAGCTAGGTGAGCAAATATTTTTAAGCAAGCAAGGCCTTGCAGCACCCCTCAGATTATATCATGCAAGTTGCTGTCTACTTCACTGATGCACAGAAATGACTGGTCAATAATAAAGGTAGAGGGGCAGCTAGGTGGAGTAGTGGATAGAGCACCGGCCCTGGAGTCAGGAGGATCTGAGTTCAAATCCGGCCTCAGACACTTAACACTATCTGTGTGACCCTGGACAAGTCACCTGACCCTCATTGCCCTTCCCCCAAAAAATATATTAAGGACCTTCCCCTCCCTGAAAGCTTTTGTTTAAGTGGGTTATAGCTACCAATATTTATCATATTAGAAATTGAATTGTCTTAGTATTATTTTATTATGAAAACAGTTTTGATTTCATAACCCCCATGAAAGGGTCTTGGGGATCCCCAGCCAGACCACACACTAAAAACCACTGGTATAGGGGAACTCTTAGTGAAGAAACCTTTAAAGCTTACCATGCAACTTTTATTCTTAGTTGCCCAAAGCAATGAAAGGTTAAGTGATTTGTCCAAGGTCACACTGCTAGAAGTTCTCAGAGGCAGCCTCACAAAACAGCAGTCAGTGGTCTACAAATGTTTTAGTTCAAACATTCTAATCATTAAAAATTTTTTGAGTATGCCATCCTAATTTACAGGTATTTACTTATTTATAAAACACATATGTATACTATTGTAACTAAGGAATTAAACACATTATAAAGCTTACACACAAAAAAAGAATTAAAAACCATGAGATAAAGAAGAAATAATATTTAGTCCTAGAGTGTTAGTTAGGAAGCCACTGGATTTTATTGAGGTGGAATAATGTCACAGTAAGATATATACTTAAAAAAAAAAATCACTGTAGCAGCTATATGGAAGGTATGGAGAGAATTGAGGCCTCACCTTCTAGTTTCTTCTGAAGTCTTTTTAACTAGTCAACTCCAGCTACCATAAATAACAACTCACATTTATATAGTTGGTCTTTGGGGGAAAGAGGGATAAGGGGCGACTGGACCTGTGCTTTTACCAGTATAAGGAACTCCCAGTAAGGAAATTCCTTCTACCAGCACAGATGAGGACCAGCTTTGCAATTTGTAGCCTTAGAGGGTTAACCTGAGGTACCAATAGGTTAAGTGACTTATCCAGGGTCAGCCAGTCAGTGAATGTTTACAAGGTGATTTCCCCAAAACCACAACCACAACATCATCATCGTCATCATCATATCCATGACATAAATATGTTTTATCATTAATAATAAATTTATTGATATGTAAATTTATATGTAATACTAATAACAAAACAAAATTATTAATGAGACTCATATAATGCTTTAAAGTTTACAGAGATACATTATCTTATTTTCTATGTAGATATACATTATTCACATTTTACAGAAAAATAATGTTCAGGAAAATTAAGCAACTTGTCCATGGAGACACAACTAAAAAATGTAATCACTGTGACTTGAACCCAGGTCTCCGGACTCCTGAGTCCAGCACTGTTTCCACCATGCCACCCTGAATGCTATCAATAACAACTGCAATCCACTTGGCATCAGCGTATCTGCTCCCGTTCTTACCACTGCTTTCCTATTACCTACCCACAAATTCCTTGTATCCCCCAGGCCAGTTACCACCTACAAATGTTGTGAGAAGCACCTTGCTGTCACTAATGCTCTCCAGCCACTGTTAAAGATGTGGCTTTTACAACCACTAGTTGTGAGTAGCAACAATGCTCCCACTCTATTACATATGCCAGGAGGCACTTCCATGCACCGTCAGTGTTTTAATCCCCATTCTTTGAACTCCTATTCAATAATTTAATTCGACAAATATTGATTAGGCATTTGCTATGTATGTGCGATGCACTATGCCAGGTGGTAAGGGAGATACACAAAGACATTAAGACGTCTCTGTTTGTACCTCTCTTACTGCACTGTCTTACCTGCCCCCCACCAGATGACAAAGCCCATGGGGAACAGGAATGCTATCCCCCATAGCCATGAGGTTGCTTTTGCCTCCAATAACACAACTATAGCTCACCCAGGATGAGAAGACCCACCTGGAGGGCAGTGTAAAGGCATAAGGCTATAGGAAGCATCAGTAACCCTTTTCCTCTGATCATGTATTCTGCTAATGTGTTGATCCTACTTCAAACTTGAATGAATTCTGGTGATGATTTCAGACCAGGACCTTGAAATCGACTCAGCTTTGTTGACAACTGATAAGCCTCCTTCACCCATCAGGACCCTGGTTGATCTAGCTGGATCTTACCCTCACTCTTGCATCCTTAATAACCTGACAGTACCCCCAGGCCAATCAGGTTCCTGGCCTAGCAAGAGGGACAGGGCAATATCATATACATTGTAGGAGCTGAGCAAGTATTTGATGAATCAATGTCAATTTATTGTTTCTTTTCCATTTCTAAAGCTATAACTTGCTGTAATTTAAAGGATTTCCCCAGTGTAGTATTTAAAAAAAATAAACAAAGGCCTATTTAACTGACAAATTCAGTGACCATATTTTTAATTGTATTTTTTCAATTAACAAAAATTGATTTTTCTCTCCCTCACATTCTGCCTTCCCTTGGGGGTTAAAAAAAAGGAAAAACAAACCCCCTGTAACAAATATACTTAGTCAAGCAAAACAAATTCCAGCATTGGCCAGATCCAAAAAATAGATGTCTCATGCACTATGAGTCAATCACCTCTGTTAGGAGGTGGGTAGCATACTTCCTGATCAGGCCTCTGGAGCAAGAGTCAGTCATTGTGTTGATCAGAGTTCTTAAGAGTGACCACATTTTCCAAATCCCAAAGCACTAAGCCTGGTCAAACAAAGGATTTTGTTGTTGTTGATATTGTGGCAAAACCTCCTAAAAGTATATTTTCCCGAATTGAGATTGAGCCAGAAAACCTTAATTATCTTTGCATCTTTTTTTCTAAAGCACTTAGCACCAAGATTTGCCACTGGTAGGCATTTAACAAATATTTGTTGAATTGATGTACCCAATATAACACATATAATCAAATTAATAAATTGCTCTTTTGCCCCAAACCAAAAGACAACAAAAGGGAAATACTAGCTATCTCTTGCCACCTCCCTTTAAGTACTTTCTCCTTTTCCAACCTTGCCAAGACAACAAATCCCAAAGCAACAACATATGCAGGGCCAAAGTCAGTCTTATGAGTTGGTTCTGGGTTCCAGCCAAATATAGCTGGCCAGCTGTCACAGATACTGATCATTTTGTGAACTGAGATTCATTTCTTTGAATTAATATTTTCCTTTGTTAAATGGGAAGTTAGCATCATTAGGCCATTTCTCAGTTGAGGCATCAAGGTAACTGATCGATTTTTCCCCAGTACAGAAAAGACAACAACAACAAAAAGCCATGAGAAGCAGCTGCCCTCAAGGAGCTTACCATCTGCTAGGAAAGATAAAACTGTAAACAGATCAATATGACACAGATTATAATATAATAAGTGATTAAAAAGAGGACAAAGTGCTATAAGATTAGATAAGGAAAACAATCAGGCCAACTTGAGGAGTAAAGTGCAGGGAAAACTTTCCTGATAGCTCATTAGAAAGGGTTTGAAAAGGTCAGGGGAAGATGAGGACCCTGTATGCTTTCAGAAACCGTGGAGAGGAAGAATACCATAGAAGAGAAATTCTTAACCTTTTTGGTGTCATTGGACCTGGACCCCTTTGGTGGCCCCCTGAAGCCTATGGACTACTTCTCAGAGTAATATTTTTAAATACATAAAATAAAATATGTAGTGTTACTAAGGAAACCAAAGGTCAGTGAAAACAAATAAATACATATTTTATATATATATATATATATTTCCCCTATCCAAGATCATGGGAATCCCTTAAATCTATCTATGGCCTACTTAAGGAGGGGGGATCCATGGACTCTGGATTAAGAATATGGGCCATAGGAGAAGACCAGTAAGACAAACTTGACTTATTTCACAATCTGGTTTAGGGCTGACCCTATCTCAGCATTGTTTTTGTAATAGATGGGTTCCACAAAAGTTATGGATAAACTGAATTTTTCTTAACTCTATATTTTTAAAAAAAAATTTTTTTTGGCATGGCAATGGGGGTTAGGTGACTTGCCCAGGGTCACACAGCTAGTAAGTGTCAAGTGTGTCTGAGAACAGCTTTGAACTCAGATACTCCTGAATCCAGGGCCAGTGCTTTATCCACTGCGCCACCTAGCTGCCCCTAACCCTAATTATATTTTAAAGGAATTATAGAAGTTTGGTATTTAAAGGAACTGTAAAATATTATTTGTTATGTGGGAGGGATGCAGTGGGGCTTTTAGGTGATGTAAATACAAAGGATCTCAATAAAACTTACTTTAAAGATAAACTATAAACTGAAGAATCCAGGGGTAAAGTGAATAAGCACCTACCCTGCTCCCTGGATTTCTGTATATTGGGTTTTCTTCAAGCAAAACACCTACACACTAGAATTATCAGCCCTTTCAGTAAAAATGTCAGTGACTCATAAGAGAACAAGATTGAATTTAAATGATCCAGGCGAGAGAGAGAGAGAGAGAGAGAGAGAGAGAGAGAGAGAGAGAGAGAGAGAGAGAGAGACAAAGCAAGATGCGACTAGTCCTCTGTAAACTGAACACAAACTCCAGAGGATACAAGGAGCTAAAAACTCTGAACAATGGCTCTGGAGAGAAAATACACACATACACATACACACACACACACACACACACACACACACACACACACACACACACACACACCACAACACACACATACACACACACCACACCACTCCACACCACAAATGACATGGCTCATACAAGTTTCTACCTGTTCACCCAAATTCGAGTCAGAAAACGTGTTGGAGCCAAAATGTCCTGAAAATGAAGTATGAATTAAAGTGCAAATGATGTGGTAAACTAATGAGAAGATGGTCTTTGTATAAGATGACCCTCTCATTTGAAAAGCGCTTCCTATTAGGGAAAAGACAAATTCATTTCTAGGGAGACCTCAGGGGCTCAGGGTTAGCTTTGTAAGAATATAAGCCTTACCCCCTCTAAAAAAAAAGAATATAAGCCTTAAGAAGCAGTTGCAATCTCCGCGCCCCCCCCCCCTTAAGGACACAATATGTACTATAACAGAAGTGAACATAGATTTATCTGCTCCTTTCTCTGTGAAGGACAGAAGGTCCTTCAAGGTTAGCTATTGAATACAGAAATTAATTTTTTCTCTCTCCATCTCTCTCTTCCCCACCCCCCCCCTCTCTCTCATGCACTCATAAATTTCAAGACATATCAGAACACCTCTTCACCCTACCGCCCCCCATGGGCTTTCTAAGCAACTGTGTGAATCTAGATAATTAGCTTGAAACTCTAAGGTATGAATGGGATGCCAAGAGATTCATGCCCATCTTTGGAACATTGCCTTAGTGGGCCAAATGACCCACTGGGGTTGCCATATGGGCCAAGGCTGACATTCTGTTCGGGATAATAGGGCTCTGGTACCATGCCTGGTCGGCTCCCTATGCTGAGATGACAGAAGTGGTGTGTGTGTTCGTACCAACTCTGCCAGATTGACTGATGCAGTCTCTAAGTGAACCCTTAGCCCATCTCACTCCTCATATAGGAATACCTTCCTCCTGGGGATTTAAATTGCTTTCAATACACTCTTGCAATATCTGGAAAATGCAAAATAGGATAATGATATTATTCTCAAGTAATAAAAGGAGACAGACAGTGAAGACAACAGTTTAGTGACTTGTCTTTTTAGGTGTGGACTCAAGAGCATGGGATCATAATTTTAGAGATGCAAGCTCCTGACCCAGAGTCTAATGTTCTATTACTTATTGTGTATCAGCATTAGAAAAGATTGGGCCCCCACATATGAGTCTCTCCATTCCCCTCAATTGTTAATGAGTTCTTCTCCTTCAAATTACCTCGTATTTGTCTTTCTGTGTATACAACTCCCCTCAAGATGGTAAATTCCTCCCAGACTGGATTATTTCATCTTTGTCTCTGTGTCCCCAATGACTAACAGTATGCACTGGTCAGAGAATGCTTGTTGAACTCAAATGCTTTGAATAATAGGTACAGTTCATTCACCAACATGTGACTCTTCAAGAGAAAGCTAAATGTTAAGCCATATCTTTTGGTGCCACTGAAAGTCTAGAATTACTTGGCACTATGTAAAGTATGTCAAGAGAACATACTCCCAACTGGAAATCAAGAATCCAGGGTTTAAGTTTCAGTGAGGCCAATTCCTATTACTACTACCACTAGCCACTAGCTAGTGTTTATATGGTGCTTTAAGGCTTGCAAAAGCGCTTTTCATTTATTATCTCATTTAATATTCAGAACAACCCTCTGATATGGAGTTTATTATTACTTCCATTTTACAGATAAGAAAACAGAGACTAAGAGAGATCAAGTGCTTTGCCCTGTGCCACTCAACTAATAATTGGCTAAGGCAGGATTTGAATAATTGGAAATGTGGCCTCAGATAAAAATGGCTAACTCTATTTTCATAGCCCATAAAATGGGTATGTCAAAGGCCATGGGGGAAAAAATCATGTAAAAGAAATCCAAAATATATAAAGAATTGTTTTAAGTTGCCCATAACAACTTATAATAATTAACACTGCCCTTTCAAAAGGAAAACTCACTGGATAATCATTAATAGCTAATTGTTCTTTTGTTTGACATGATGCCCGCAGCAGCCATGTGTTCAATGACGAATTCAATGGACCCAGAATAAGGAAGACCTGAGTTTAACACTAGTTGTATGACCATGGACAAGTAACTTAACCACTGTTTTCCTCAGTTTCCTCACTGTAACATGGGAATAATAACATCCATTTTCCAAGGTTGCAGTGAGGATGAAATGAATATTATTAACTCTGTTGAAGTAGGAGGTGAAGAATCATCTTGGGTTCAGCACAAGTTGCAGGTTAAAAATGGAGCCTTGACCAAGAATGTGGGAGACTGAATTCTATGACCAGAAAAAGTAATACATAGCAAGGGTGAGCCTGAGAGCATGTGCTCCCCAAACTGAGTAATGAGGTCAAGGGTCACAGGGTTTCTTGAGTTGCCCTTTAGATGGGAGGGAGGGATGAGACAATGGAGTCCAGCTGGATTTTACTGTTCTTCCTGGGAGAGCTTGGTCTGGGCAACAGGGAGGCCTGTAAGGCAAAAAAGCATTCCAATAGGGAGGTCTTTAGTCCCCATGGCACCATATGGGTACCCTAGATGTTGGTGGGAAAAGCACTTATCCTGGTTTCACAAACTCATATCATACATCTTTCTCTGTATTTCTTCTCAACTCACCCTGTAAGTCTCCTAAGGCAACATTAATCTTATTCCAAATACATCAAAAACATATAAAACAAAAACAATTTTAGAAGCTCAGCAGCCTGCCCAAGATGCAAAACTCCACACCAAATGTATAATCACTTTCAATTCAAACCTCTAATTATTTTGAAGTGCCAGAGCTCCCCCTAAAAGCAGAAGTACCTGTTCTCCATCTTAGTTTTCTAAGTCACAGGGAATATAGCTACGGACATAGATTCTCATCTCCAGGGCCAAAATCCAAAGGGGTTTTACACTCAAATTTTACTTCATAAGTTTCCTCTGGAGAGACGTAGGTGGCATAGTGCTGGGCTGGGACTCAGGAAGATTCATCTTTCTGAGTTCAAATCCAGCCTCATACACTTACTAGTGTGTGTGACCTGGACAAGTCACTTAACCCTGTTTGCCTCAGAAATGTGGCTGGAATAGCACGGATATTTGGGCTGGTTTTCATTGTGTAGTGAATGATGATGCTCATTTTTTTTTTTAGTTTTTAGAAGACCAAGTCTAGGGGCAGCTAGGTGGCGCAGTGGATAGAGCACCGGCCCTGGAGTCAGGAGTACCTGAGTTCAAATCTGGCCTCAGACACTTAACACTTACTAGCTGTGTGACTCTGGGCAAGTCACTTAACTCCAATTGCCTCACAAAAAAAAGAAGAAAAAAAAAGACCAAGTCTCCCCATCTCACCAAGCCTGAAACTATAGGAGGTAATTATTGGCTTCCTTCAAGTCTTGGCTAAAGCCCACCTTATATGCCTTTCTACAGCCTCCTTAGTTCTAGGGTCAATGCTCTGTTATCTCCAGTTTATTCCTGTTTGTCCATAGTTGTTTACATGTTTTCCCCCATCAGAAAGTATCCATCTTGGGGGCAGCTAGGTGGCACAGTAGATAAAGCACCAGCCCTGGATTCAGGAGGACCTGAGTTCAAATCCAGACTCAGACACTTGACACTTACTAGCTGTGTGACCCTGGGAAAGTCAATTAACCCTCACAGTCCTACCAAAAAAAAAAGAAAGAAAGTATCCATCTTGAGAGCAGGGACTGTCTTTTGCCTTTCTTTGGATCTCCAGAGCTTACTTATCACAATGTCTGGCATATACAGTAGACACTTAATGAATGTTTATTGACTGACGACTCATGGCCCCAACCCTACTCTGAAGAGCATGGAAGAGTATTTGAGCTTTATCTTGAAGGAAGCTAGGGATGAGAAGGGGTAGATATGAGGAGAGGGTCAATTCTAGCCATAGAAGACAGTCTTCTATGAGCAACAGCAAGTTGCCTTTTTGAGCTAGAAAAAAGTATTTAAAGGCAAGTAATAGACTAAAGCCTAAAAAACAAACAAACAAAAAACAAGCAAAAAAACAACAACAACCAGGAAACCACTGGAGCCTTTTTCCCAGGGATGCAAAGCTAATAAACTGGGATTCAAACCCAAGTCTCAAATCTAGGTTGAGTCCTTTTTCTACTAAATACACTGCACCCTAGTACTGAACTCCTGGGATGAGAATACGGTCTTTAAAAACTCTTCACAACCTGGCCCCCTCCCATCCTTCCAATCTCTTTACACCTTAAATCACACTATGTACTCTCAGTCCAGTGACACTGGCTTCCTTGCTTTTTTGTTTGTTTTTTGTTTTGTTTTGTTTTGCAGGGCAATGAGGGTTAAGTGACTTGCCTAGGGTCACACAGTTAGTAAGTGTCAAGTGTCTGAAGCCAAATTTGAACTCAGGCCCTCCTGAATCCAGGGCCGGTACTTTAGCCACTGCACCACCTAGCTGCCCACACTTTGAAGTTTTTGGTCCATAGTTATTCTTTCTGTTTACATTGTTGTAATTATTGTGAATATTGATTTCTTGGCTCTGCTCATTTCACTCTGCATCAGTTCAAATAGATTTTTTTATGCTTTTCTGTACTGATCACATGCATTATTTCTTACAGCACAGTTAATATTCATGGACATGATTCACTTAGTCATTCTCCAATTGATGGGCATCTACTTTGTTTCCATTTTTTTTGCTATTGCAAAAAGTGCTGCTATAAATATTTTGGTATATATGGGTCAGGGAAGGTGGTAGATGTGGCCACCTCTCTGGATTTGGGTTTCAGTGGATTTGAGGCACCAAAAGAGATCTTTAAGACACCCATCCCCAGGCAGGTAGGTGGCGCAGTGGATAAGGCACCAGCCCTGGATTCAGGAGGACCTGAGTTCATATCTGGCCTCAGACACTTGTCACTTACTAGCTGTGTGACCCTGGGCAAGTCACTTAACCCTCATTGCCGCCACCCACCCCCCAAAAGAAACCCATCCCCGAGAGAAGCAAGTTGTGAAGGATACAGCATGTAGGGTATTGGACAAGGCCTAAGCCCTCAATACTACTTACTTAGTCTGCTTTTAGGAGACATTTAAATCCAGACTCCTGAAGGCTTCCCTGGGTCCCAGCCCTTCTGGTGCTCTCCAAATACACTTTTAAAAGCAGAACAGAAACTGCTAGATGCAGTCATCAAGATGGCTCAGTGGATGGAGCTCTGAGTTCTATCCTAAGTCTAAGATCCTATCCCAGATACTTACTATCTATGTGATAGTCACTTAAACTCTTCTTGCCTCTGAAGAAAAAACTGGAAAACCACTCCAGTACCCTTGTCAAGAAAGACCCATGGGGGGGGGGCGCAGCTAGGTGGCACAGTGGATAAAGCACTGGACCTGGATTCAGGAGGACCTGAATTCAAATCCAGCCTCAGACACTTGACACTAGCTGTGTGACCCTGGGCAAGTCACTTAACCCTCATTGCCCCACCAAAAAAAAAAAAAAAGAAAGAAAGAAAGAAAGACCCATGGATATGGATATGGTCCATGGCGTCACAGAGGGATGGACACGACTGAACAAGATACTTTTTTTGGGGGGGGGGGTGAGGTTAATTGACTTGCCTGGGGTCACACAGCTAATAAGTGTCAAGTGTCTGAGGCTGGATTTGAACTCAGGTCCTTCTGAATCCAGGGCCGGTGTTTTATCCACTGTACCACCTAGCTGCCCTACAAGATCCTATTAAGAGGCACATCTACCAGGAAAAGAAAAAAATGCAAAAGCAAGGAAGGAGCTTAAACTTCCTGCCTCTGAAAGGTTTTTCTCCCTTTTTAAGGGCAAAAGAAAAAGATGATACTCCTAGATATTACTCAATAATTCAATTCCAAAACTTCATCAATCACAGACTATGCACATAACACTGTGCTAAGTCCTAGAGGAGACTAAACCTCAGTGACATTATAGTCTAGCAAAGGCACAGGGCGCATACAATTGGGGTTTTTTTGGCTTGTTTTGGACCAGACTTGTGATCTCAGTGATGAAAGGAACTCCCTGTACTAATAAAGATCTACAACACACGGGTAACTTAATGATCTTATAAAATCATCTACGGCACTGAGCAATTTTTTGACTTGCCCAGAGTCACATATGTGGAGTGTATAACAAGTTGGAGTAGAACCCAAGTCTTTCTGACTGAGGTTCAGCTCATTAGCCATTATACCATGGAGCCTTTTCAGTTAAGTATAATACTAAATAATGCACAATAAGGATATCAGGAAGCTGAAAAATAAAGGTTTGATGAGGCCCTTGGTGGGAAAAAAAAATTCTTTCTCAGCAGCTCTGGCATGAAACCATGATCTTCAACACCTTTTAACTGTTGGTTATTAAATCTAGCCAAATGGATATCATCCCATTTTACAGATGGAAAAAGAAAGCAGAAAGAATTGGAAGGTTCTTCCAGTGCTAATGGTAAATAACAGAGCCAATACATGCTGAGTGAAGCTGCTGGCAGAGTATCCCTGGCTATAAGAATACTCAGAGGACTCTCTTCTTCCACACCCAAGAACTAATGCCCTTCTGTGACCCGAAGGGGAAAAAGGGATATGACATGTTTCATTTTCACTACTTAAGGAAAATATTTCATACTCTTCATTGGAAGGGCAATCACTGAACCTGAAGCTTAAATACTTTGGCCATATAATAAGAAGACAGGATTCAGTGGGAAAGACCCTGATGTTGGGAAAGATTGAAGGCAAAAAATGAAGGGGATGAGATGCATAGACAATGTCATGGAAGCAATGAACATGACCTTGGCCATCCTTTGGGAGACAGTGAAGGGCCTGGTATAATACAGTCCATGGGGTCACAAAGAGTCAGACAAGACTGAACAACAAAACAACAACAACTTTTAAACAATTAGTACCATTTGCACTCATTTAAATAACCAGCCCTGTTGACTTACCCTTCTTATAGACTCAGTTTCCTTATCTATACTATGAAAAGGCTGGGCCCTATCTCTAGGGTCCCTTCAAGCCTCAGTTTCTTTATCTATAAAATGAAGAAGTTGAATCAGAGGGTCTCTAAGATCCCTTCCAGCTTTACAAGTCTAGTATTCTATTATGAAATTTCTTCAGTCTACTCTCCATCCAATTTTTCTCTTCAGACATTCATGGCCTGATAGCACATATTCGCTCTATCCTCCAGAAAAGACACATCTGGCCAGGAAAGTGATGGATTAATTTGACCAATAAGATACACATTTTTGTATACGGCCAATCTGAGAATTGGGGGTATTTGACTATGAAAAAATTAAAGCCAATGAAAGAACTAAAAAATGAAAGAAGGCAAAAGGCAAAGAGAGAAATGGCTCCTCTCTGACCAACATCCCTATTTCTGGTTTTGGATAAGGACACACTCAGTTTTCTAAATCAGTAACCAGGCAGAATTTTCCAACATGGGGTAGCCACCTATGGGAGAAAAAAGTGGAGATTAATCTAATATAAATGACAAAATATACCTAAGGAGACTGTTTTACTTGATATGCTCTGTACATAAATACTTCCCCACCATTAATATCTGTACTAATAGAGGAGAATGAGGGTAAAGATAATTAAAAAGGACAGGCAAATGAATGCTATGATGCAATAGAAGATAGGGAATGTGTCAGAGGCACACGTAGGTTGTGGGAAAGAAAGTCATGAGGCAGGGATGTGTAGACAGAGTATTAGACTTAGAGACAAGAGAACAGGATTGAAATCCAACTTTGCCCCTGCCTCTTTCCTTGAATATACTAACTGTGTAAGCCTGGCAAGTAGTTTCTGAGTCCTACTTTCTTTATCTCTACAATGAGGATTAAAAGCATTTGCAACTACCCACCCTGGTTAATTGCAAGAATTGAAATAAGATGCCATATGTGAAAACATACAAACCTGGAAGCAGTATACACTTGAAAGCATGTAAAACAATACACAAAAAATTTATATCTATAGGGAGAAAAAATAACACATTAAAGGTTGGAAAGGATATTAGAAACTATCTAGTCCAACTGCCTCATCTTACAGATAAAGAAACTTAGGCCCAGAAAGTTAAGTGACTTGCCCAAGGTAACACTGGTACTGAACCTCTGAGATAGAATTTTAACCCAATGTAGAGTTCTTTCTTCCACACTAGTATTGTGGACTGGCTTGGGAAGTCAAGAAGACCTGCATTCAAGTGTCACCTCTTATATCTGCTGGCTTCATAATCTTGGGCAAATCAGTTAACTTTTCAGGGTCCAAGACAGCTGTCAGACTGGAAGTTGCACCTGTATTGATGGAGGGAATAAATTTCCTCACTAAAAGTTCTGTGCATCAACAAAATCCTATGTCTTATCCAACATATATTTACATAAATGTCAGCCATAATATGAGTTCCCCTTTGCTGGAGGTGGTTAAACAGAAGCTAGATTGACCACTCAAAAAAGCTGTTCTAGGGGCAGCTAGGTGGTTCAGTGGATAGAGCACCAGCCCTGGATTCTGGAGTACCTGAGTTCAAATCCGGCCTCAGACACTTAACGCTTACTAGCTGTGTGACCCTGGGCAAGTCACTTAACCCCAATTGCCTCACTAAAATTAATTAATTAATTAATTAATTTTTTAAAAGCTGTTCTAGATTTCCATGGCCTGTAAGTTCCCCTCCAGCTCTTTAAAGACTGTGATTCTAGAAGCCACTGGTTATGTGGGAATGCTGAACTTGGAAAATTAGTTGGGTATGGTCAGTACATCAGGGCAATGGGCTAAATCAGGTTCTAGGCCCTCCTGATGGTAAGGGTGGAGAGAACCTGATAACCATACCATTATCCCAAATTTCAGAGTATTCCCATATATGGCCAAAGTAATTTTGGAAAGCAAGGGGCTTAGGGTTCTAATATTCCATCAGGCTGGAGGGTCACCCCACCCACCCACACCATGTATATGCTGTGTCCTACTCTTCTCAGGGTTCACAGTCCTAAGCTTCCCCCTTCTTTTATCTCTTCTCCTAGCCCCAACAGTGGCTCAAAATTAGCTATCAGAGCTAAGCATACCCAGTAGCCACAGGGAGCCTTTGATTAAAAGGCAGAAGTTCTAACAATTCCCCTTTGTCTTTATATCGCATAAGTGAGTGTCAAGCAGCCCAGTAATTGTCCCTGAAACGTCTGGAAGGGGCAGTCCACTTTTGCCATTAAGAAATCATATATGAAGTTAAATGAACTGGTCTATGACTTGCAGGGATATGATGCCTCACTCTTCCTAATACCCTGTTATTTATCCAGCCTATTTTATAGACGGCTTCTCTTGGAGAGCTAGTCTATCTCAAGACCAGACATAAGAATATTCCAGACAACAAGATCTCTGTTATTGGAGAGCTCAGTTGTTCACACACTGACTGCTCAGTGATCAATCGTGCAATTTAAGATATTTCTGTCAAAATGAAGTAGTACTATGCCATTTAGTACAATCAGTGGACCTGGGTTCAAATCCCAGGTCCTGCTACTTAACTTCCTGTGTGAATTGAAACAAAGCACTGTTTCTTCATCTGCAAAATGAGCTCCTAGATGGCCTTGGAAGTCCTTTCTACGTCTAAATCTATGATCCTAAGAAATGACTTAAAACAAAGTGTGGGATATTATTTTTCTTTCCTATCTCCTGTTCTTCCCCCGTCTTCCGTGCCCAACAAACACCCCTTCCCAAACCCTCATTACTACACTAGATCTACCCACAACAATTTCTGTCATCAATATCAAATTCCTGTCCTCTTAAACCAAGTAACTGGAACAATAATTTTTGCTTCAAAGTGAGTAGGCTGAGAAAGGCATGAAGGACTGAGTTGATTTTGCTGTTTTCATTCACACTTGGGGGCCATCTCTACACCAATGTCAGGGAAATAGAAAACTGAAGCAATTATTTGAATTATTTCAAGGGGTTGGGTAAAAAATAACCAACTACTTTTGCCTCATTTATCCAGATATTTTTCATCAATAAATCCACAAATTCCAACTTTGTATGCTTTAGAGAAAATGGGTAAACTAGCAACAACTTTATTAATAAAAGCCCCGCATTGTTTATGCTCCAAACTCTCTTGGTGATGGGGAAGGAAGAGGAAAAAAAGAGTTTGAATTAACCCTTTTCTGGAGGACCAGAAACATCTGGGATAGAAACAGGTGAAAACATTGGCTCTGAGGGAATTTTTTATTTGGCTCAGTAACTAAATGCTGAATGGGAGTGTTCACACACCAATTTCTACAGCTGAGCTCTTTATAATTTACATCGAAAATAAGCCCCTCACTGAAAAACTAAATCTGCTTCTGAATTTGGGACCATCCAACCATTTCTGCTAATTATAAACTAAAATGGGGATAAGAATAGTGCTACATCTAGTTGTTATGGCAACAAACCTCTGATTTTAAACTATCTCCGTGGCCCTCTTTGAAATCAGTCTCCTTGATGCTAAGGCAAATGTAAATGTATCAGTCAGCCAAATGCTTAGGAGCTGAAAAAATATCTTATGGGCTGAAATGTAAACTCTCATTGGGTTCCAAGGCTTCTAAGCATCCGATCCGCTATAGAAGAAAAAGAGAGGGGAGCCCTGCTGTTGTCCATTAAAATTCTGTTAACCCCTAAACCAGAGTGCTTTGGGGATACCCAGAGGCAGGATACTAATTGACTTGGAAAGAGAAAAATTACAATTCTTGCACTCTATAAAATGAAACTATTTGACTTGTTTTAAAGAATTTGCATTAACACCTCCTGGTCCATGTCAAAGTAAAACAAAAAAAGCCTTCATATTTAAGTGATGAAATCTTCCTACTAAGTATCACAGCTTTGATCTTAATTGGTTTGTGGTTCTGCTAGCTACACTTTAGTTGTTTGTAGGCTTTTAACATTACAGAAAGTGCTTGCCTCCCTCTCCCTAAAACAAGCTGACAGAATGCTTGTAATGTCGAGTGGCTGACTTTTAATGATGCAAACTGCTTTAGGTGGATGATTAGAGACTTTGAGGGCTGAATTCTCTTGTGATCTAAAATTTGCTGAAGTAGAAGGTGGCTTCAGGCAGAAAGGGAGGCCTGTCCAAAAAAGTGAGGATGGTGATAATCGAATCTTGTTTAATTTGGGGTTGCTTATTTCCTCAGATGGCTTTCATGTTGCAATTTGCAAGTGACCTCAACTTGAAGGAAAAACAAGCCAGTATTTGAGGCTTAGATCTGCCACAGAAACAGTTGTATATTCTAAAAGAGAGGTTTTTTTTTTTTTTTAAATGGGCTCCGCTTAAACTGCCAGATTAAGTGAATTGCCCACACACACAGGCTCAACACTAGGACTGAACTCTAAGAATACGTGGAAGGATTAAGCCAATTTTTGTATCAATTGATGCCCCTGGTTCTTCTAGTGTCAAGAAAGGGTGCGTGTGTGTGTGTCCATATCCTTAAATGACTGGATCTTTGGACCTCAAAATGAAGAAATACTGGATCTTTTTTTAGCAATTGAGTTCACAGAAGAACATACCAAATTTCTAACCCAGAACATTCTCAAGGATGTCAACATTTATATTAAAGTAATATAGATTTTTTTAAACCATGGCAAATGTATTGTAGTGAGTTAAATTTCCCCTGGGAAATTAAGGTTAAATCTACAAAGAAGAAAAGACAGATCCAGATGAAATGAGCAGATTTATTCCAGTGCTTGATCAATTTGATTTTATATTGCAAAACCATCAAGATCCAAGTTGGTTATCTGATGAACAGAACACTGGCTACAAATCAAGATTTAGATTATAGCACCATCTGCCTTCTTAACTTATTGTGGGAGAGTCATGTCTGACTCTCTATAACCCCATTTTGGGGTTTTCTTGGCAAAAATACTGGAGTGGTTTGCCATTTCTTTCTCCAGCTAATTTCTCTTATAAAGAAACTAAGGCAAACAGGATTAAGTAACTTTCCCAGGGTCACACAACTAGTAATCATCTGAGATCTGATTTAAACTCACAAAGATGAGTCTTCTTGACTCTTAGTCTGGCACTCTGTCCCCTGTACCACCCAGCTGCCTGTCCTTATTTATTAAAATGGAAATTAGAGGACAGAGTTCGAGACTGAGACAAAGACCTGGGTTCAAATCCTGCCTCTATAAGCTATAGGACCTTGGGCGAGTCTCTTGATTTCTTCAAGCCCCAGTTTTCCCATCCATAAAATGAAGAGGCTGGATTCAATGACATCTAAGATCTATCTCTAAATCTATAATCCAACTTCATAGGTAAAAGTGTTTTGAGTTCATAAAGGAAAGACACTATTATTATAGGTTTAATCCTATTGATCAATTGGTCAATTGTCAAAAGACAGCTGAGCCAATGTAAAAATCTCTATTAGGATATATAACTATTAGAGAAATGAAAATCAAAGCAATTCTGAAGATCTACTTCACTTCCATCACATTAATAAAGCTGGCAGAAAGGGAAAAATGACAAGTGTTGGAGGGGATGTGGGTAAACAGGCACATTTCTGCACTCCTGGAAGAACTGTGAATTGGTTAGGTCATTCTGGAAAGGAATTTGGAACTATGCCCCCAAAGTTACTAAACTGTGCATACCCTTTGACCTAACAGTATTACTACTATATCTATACTGAAATGACAGCAAAGAAAGATTAAAAAGGACCCAATTTGTATAAAAAACAATATTTGTAACAGCTTTTTATGTGATATCAAAGAACTATAAACTAAGGGGATGGTTATCAGTTGGGGAATGGTTGAAAAAATTGTGGTGTCAAAGAACTAGAAACTAAGGGGGTGGTCATCAATTGGGAAATGGTTAAACAAATTATGGTATGGGAACATAATAGAATATTACTGTGCTATAAGGAATGATAAAGGAGGTGGTTTCAAAGAAACCTGGGAAGACGTCTATGAACTGATGCAGAGTGAAGTGAGCAGAAAAAAAAAGACTAAACAATAATACTCCAAAAAAAAGCAACTTTGAAAGGTTTAAAAACTCTGAATAACACAATTGGTCCCATGATGAAATGTGCTATCCACTTTATGACAGAGGCGATAGACTCAGTGCAAATTAAAACATATATTATTTGTACAAAGCCAACATAGGAAATCATTTTGCTTGATTTTGCATATTTATTACATATGGGTTTTCTTTCTTTTTTCAGTAAGGGGGAGGTAGAAGGGAGAAGATTTTTGTTAATTCTTAAAAGGTGGAAGTAGGGAAAGAAAATCTATTTTTGCTTATTGAAAAAATAAAATTAATTATAATCTAAAAAGAGACTATGCTGTTGTTTCCATGGAATATCTGAACCTCAAATGCTTTCTTGTTTTCATTCCAGTTGAGGTCACTTGCAAATATCAACATAAAAGCAATCTCTGAGAATGTTTTTCTCTTTTACTGTTAAAAAAATGATATAACAGAAACAAAACACTTGCCTAGGAGTCAGGAGACCTGAGTTCTTGTCTCCATTCTGCTACAAACTAGCCTTGGGACCTTGGGGAAAATCAGGTGACAAAAAAAATAATAAAATTCGATAAACATCATTTCACTGTATACTAAATACAAAACACCACTAATACCTGAGGAATAGGTACCAAGATAAATAAGTTCCTATCCTCATGGAATTTAGAAGCAGGGCAGCCATGTTCATAAACTCAAATGGGAAGTAACTGAGAGGTACAAACAAATAGACCATGAGAGTTCTAAGGATAGAGAGACCACTTCCAACAACAAGGATTCAAGAAAATCTTCAAGATGCAGCTCAAATGCTGCCTCCTGGAAGGGATGGGCTGGGGCAGGGATTTCTACAGTTAAGATCGGAAATGGCACAAACAACAACAAAGATGAGAAAGAGCAGAACAAGGTCATAAGTGAACAGCCCAGTTTAGCTTGAGATTGAAGTTAGGAGAGCAGTAAAAAAATAAGGATAGAAATAGAACCTCTCTTGGTCTGGGATTCATTGTCTGTCATATGAGGGAGGGGATTGAATTGGATGATCTTGAAGGTTCTTTCCAGCCAAATTATCACTGTGATTCTAGGATCAGAGTTTCAATAAATCAAGAACTAGAAGGGACCTTTGAGATCATCTCATTCAACCCTCATTTTCTAGATGAGGAAACTGTGCCCCCACTGAGATTTAATGACTTGCCTGAGGGAGCTAGGTAGAGTATTAGACCTGGAGTCAGGAAGACCCATCTTCCTGAGTTCAAATCCAACCTCTGACACTTACTAGCTGTGTAACCCTGGACAAGTCACTTAACCCAGTTTGCCTTAGTTTTCTCATCTGTAAAATGACCTGGAAAAGGAAAGGGCAAACTACTCCAGTATCTTTGCCAAGAAAACCCCAAATGGGGTCAGGAAGAACACTGGACACAATTGAACAACAAGCAGAAGGAAGAGGTCACACAGGTAGGAAGTAATCGAGACAGGATTCAAACCCAGATTTCCTGACTCCAAATCTGATGTTTTCCACTACACTAAAACCACTAAAGTGTCTTTTAGTAAGTCATCCACTTAGGTTCAGGTTCGGAAAGAGTTAATGCTTGAGTTACTGCTTCTGGAATGCACAGAAAGATGTTTTTATTATTGTTGGGTCTATGTGGTTATGTCAAATCCTCTGCTTAGCATTCAAAGCCCTTCATAACCTGCTCCCTCCAACTCTCCAGTCTTCTTACACTTTACATACCATCTTGTATCCTTGCAATCCAGAGACACTGGCTCTTTTTCCATGTCTAGAATATCCTCCCTTCTTCACCCTCCTGGTCTCCGTGAAGTCCCAGCTAAAATGCCACCTTGTAGAGGAAGCCTTTCTCAATCTCTTAATTCTAGGGCTTTCCCTCTACTGATTATTTCCAATTTATCATAGAAATATCATGTATATCTATCCTTATCATATGTGTTATACACTTATATAATATACCTACATGTGATTGTATAAAATATAATATACTCGTGGCATATGTGACACGTGCGCATACATGGCACACTCATACATATGTGGTGTGTTCATACATGTGGCATATATGTCGTGTGTCTATGCATATCTGGCATTTGTCATATACATAAAAATAAAGCTCTATTGTACCTTTTTTTTGCATGTTTTCTCCCCCATTAGAACTGTGAGTTCCTTGAAAGCAGAGGCTGTCTACCTTTTTTCTGTGTCCCCAGTGTTTATCACTGTGCCTAGCACATAGTAGGTATTTGATAAATATTTATTGATTACTAACAGATATATTACTTCAACACTTCAAATGATTTGTGATATCCTTGGAGGGAGTATTCCCTGAACTAATAAAGAACGCAACTACCTCATACCTTAAAAAAAGAGCCAAAAACAAAGCAAACAAAAAAAAGCCCCAACGCTTGGTGTCTGACTTTCTGTTGATTAGACTCCTTGAACTTAGGTAGGCTTGTCTCCAGAGATTTGTTTACCTAAAGCTTTTTTGTTACTTGCATAACCTTTGAGGAGTAAGAGTCACACATCCTGATTTGAAAAAAGGTTTAAAAAATAATCCAGGGGGGCAGCTAGGTGGCATAGTGGATAAAGCACCGGCCTTGGATTCAGGAGTACCTGATTTCAAATCTGGCCTCAGACACTTGACACTTAACTAGCTGTGTGACCCTGGGCAAGCAACCTCATTGCCCTGCAAAAAATAATAATAATAAAAATAATAATCCAGCCACACAACTTAGCTCTGGGTAAGGGGACTGCATGCCAGGGCTATGTCACAGGGCCTTGTAGATAACTACATTGGCTAGGCCTGGGTGAGGTCTGCTGCAGCATTCAGTGGATGAGAAATAATCATTTCAATCTCAGAATTGTTCTTATTTCCTCAATTAGCTCATATTTTAGAGTCTACCTCTAGGACCTTGGGGCTTAGCATAAAGAGCACAAGTTTTGGATTCAGAGTATCTGGGGTTCAATTATTTGGCATAGTCACTTGCTACCTTTATGACCTTAGGCAAATGACCTAACCTACCTGGACATCCATTTCTTCATCTGTAAAATGAGAGCGTTGGACCACAAAATTGCCAGAAAGACAACAGCCAGGTGTCCTTCACAGTGCTGAACATCTATAGACTGTAGAATAATATTGGTCCTGTAGGCTTTGATAAATGTTTGTTGAAGCTTGTATGGGAATTTGTTTTGCTTGACTATGCATATTTATTACAAGGGCTTTGTTTTCCTTTTAACAATGGGAAGGGGGAGAGGATAAGAAGAGGGAGAGAAGGGAGAAACAAACAGGTTCGCAAAAAAGAAAAAAAGAGAATAAAAAAAGTCACTGGGGCATCTTTAAAGAATGGACAGAAGAGGGGCAGCTAGATGGCACAATGGATAGAGCACTGGCCCTGGATTCAGGAGGACCTGAGTTCAAATCCGGCCTCAGACACTTAACACTTACTAGCTGTGTCACCCTGGGCAAGTCACTTAACCCCAATTGCCTCACAAAAAAAAAAAAAAAAAAAAAAGAATGGACAGAAAAGAAGAGAAAGAAGGAAGGCCAGAAAGAAGTACAAAGCAGGACAGCTTTGAAAACAACAAGCTGAATTTATTATTTACTCCAAAAAAACCAAGCTATATGCAATAGAGATGACTTTTGTACATGATCTTCTTCCCTCCTTCCTCTTCCATTTTACCAGATATATGGAAATGCCATTTGTTTAGTGTTTGTTAAAATTGGAATAAAAATAATTTTTGTTTTTTAAAAAGAAAAATAAAGACTGTCGAATGATGAATGAACGAATTCCATTTGATCTTTTTTAGACCTCTGAGGGCATGTTGACTGTGATGATTTAGAACCCTTGTCCTCTAAGAAGAAAAGTGACCCAAGGTGGATCAATACGTCATTTCAATCCTGAGCTTCCCAAGCTCAAATAATTACCCTTGCTAGTGACAGGCATCATCACCCTGATGCTCAAAGACTTGTTCCAGAAGCAAAGACATTGCCGAAGGAGCTGGCTTCATCAAAATCTACTGCCCTATAAAGCTAGCCATTGATTGAGGAAGCAATACAATCAGAAACACTTCCGCCCCACCCTCCACCTATTCCTGATGCTGTTGCAATGATGTTATGCTGTAGTGATTTGAACACTGCCCTCCTCAGGTCTTTCTCTTTCTATTTCTCCACTGCCCAGGAAAATTGAGGCTTTAGAGCACACATAGAGGACCAAGGCTAAAGTATGCTTTCTCCTATGTCTTCCCATCCAGGACTGTCAGATTCTGTGGTGAGGGACACACAAGGAATAGATCAAACTAACCTGAGGTATGTGAAAGCTTCTCACTGGACACTCACTTAAGTCATATTTGCCCACAACTGATCACCTCAGCTACTTTCCATTTCAGAAAGGCATCTATTTGGAAATGATTAATGGGCTCCTCCGAGAGGGAAGACAACGGCGGAGGGCTGGCATTCACAGAAGAGGGGATACAAGGGAAAGCTGCTGTTTGCAAGGTTTATGTAATAGGGAAGCTGCCGGCACTTCACCCACTGCTGTAGATTTTTTTCTAATGTTCCCAGTGTTCCAGTGACTGGGGGTAAGAAAGGGGCAAGAAGAGGTGGACTGAATTAGGGATGAATGTCTTAAACTTGATACAAAGGAGAGTGGAATGGGATGAAGAGTGGGGTTCTTTCTTTTTTTTAAAGAGCCACATGATGCAATTATATTACATCAGAGTTGGAGTCTGTCATTTACTGGCTCTGAGATCTCAGGGGCAAGTCACCAAATCTCTCAGAGTCTCAGTTTCCTCAGCTATAAAACAGGAAGACTAATACTTGCACTGTTTGCCTCACCAGATTGTTATGAGTTAGTATAATACCTAGCATCTAAGGCATGTTTATACATATTACCTCACTTGACCCCCACAGCAACCCTGGGAAGTAGGAGTAAGACTTCTATCCAGTGCTCCATCCCTCATGCCACCTAGGTGACACTTTTGTAAACTTATAAAGACCAATTAAAAAATATGAGCTATAATTTATGATGGCAATAGACTCGGATTATACTCAAAGAGCATTCATGATGGGGCAGAGAAGGGATGTGCATGACTTTTCAAATGGGGCTAAGATTCAGTAAATTCAACAGAAATGCAAGAAACTTGCCTTCAGGGTTGCAAGAGTATTCAGATCAAATACAACGGACATAGGAAGGAAGATGCTATCCACTTCCAGAGAAAGAATTGATAAATAGAAGTATGTATAGTATGGTTTTTTACACCCACAGCCACATGAGTGCACAAGTGTGTGTCTTTGTGTGTGTGTGTGTGTGTGTGTGTGTGAGAAAGAGAGAGAGAGAGAGAGAGAGATTGAGAAATGGTGGCTTCTAGTTCTAGGGAGGAGTAGGGAGGAAGGAAGGGAGACATCTCGGAAGTTAAAATGTAAGAAAAAAGATTTAAATTTCTTGAAGCAGCTAAGTTAAAGTGCTAGGCAAACAGTAGGCACTTAATAAATACATCTCACTTTAAGAGTTAAGGGTCAACCATGGGAAAAATTGACTAAGGCAGAGTAGAAGGTCTACCAGGATTGAAAAAAATCAATGAAGTTTATATTCATGCTTCTCCCTTGTAGAAGATGAAAATGCTTCAGTAATTATAGCCTCAAAAGTGCTAACTTGAGGTGAAGGGGGAAGAAGGAAGGAGTTCATTTCTTCTCATTTAAGATAGCCTGCAGAGAACATGGAAGCCTGGTGAAGGCAGACCGATTTTATAACATGTTCTATTCAGTCCTTTTGAAGTACTGCCCTCGAGTGTAAAGTCTCTGACATTTTTAAAAATTGGCTAATCAAATACAGACTCCGTTCCAGTCACACTAAATTTTCACATAAAAGCGGAATAACATTTCTTCCGAGCCATGTACCAAACATTTGGATCACATTTTCTAATTGTACAGCCTGCATGCATGCATGAACATGTTTCAGTAAGAGACATTAAGTGTGGGCACATACCCAGGTGCATGCATGCATGCGTGCACACATGGAGAAGATATCCATATGTTTACCTAGGTGGATACAAATAAGGATGTAGAGGCTGCTAAAAATACTTTTACAAAACCTTTCTTCATCTGAGGGTAAAATATCGGGAAATAGTAAGAAAGC
Source organism: Dromiciops gliroides (assembly GCF_019393635.1). Taxonomy (NCBI): domain Eukaryota; kingdom Metazoa; phylum Chordata; class Mammalia; order Microbiotheria; family Microbiotheriidae; genus Dromiciops; species Dromiciops gliroides. The sequence continues at coordinate 172,344,713 of NC_057862.1, forward strand.
AAAAATGGTAGGAATCACTACTTGTGCTTCCCATATCAACCATAACACACGAGATATGGCAAGATCTAAGTACAATAATCATTATGGTTTTTTTTTTCTCATCCAGGGCAGCCAGTGAGAGTCTTCTCAAGGGGGAGATTACTCTAGCTTCCTCCATTCTCACTCTTGGCTTGGGCATTAGCCCAGGTGGCACTTCGGTGTAAGATAACTGTTTATCACCCCAGTGGGTGAGATTGCTATAGGGGAGCTATGCATCTCAGAACAAGACAGTAAGTGCAATGTAGCCACTTATATGAGACTGCTCTTCAGGGCTAGTGTAACTGGAAATTATGGGGATCTTGAGGGGAGTAGGGAAAGGAAGGGGAGGCAGTGATAGTTTAAGTCCATGAATTCCAAGAGAGATGTGATCACTTCAATTTGAAAACTTTCCCCAAGCATTTAATTTCATTCACTGACTGTATCTCATGGCTGGAATGTACCCCCACCTCATCTCCACCTTAACATCCACCTCTTGTTTCTTTTAAGATGCAGCTCAAACATGTCCTTTGCTGCATGAAGTTTTTACTGATTCCCCCTCCATCCCACTGCCCTAACTCCTTATATTTATGCCATAAGATAGTCTAGCTATATTTACTTATATACATGTTTTATCCCTCAATAAAGAGAGGTTCCTTGAGGATAGGAATTGTTTAATATTTTATCTTTGTATCCCCAATGCCTACACATAGTATGCACTTAATAAATGATTTTTTTGCTTTCTTTTTTGGCGGGGTAGCAATTGGGGTTAAGTCCTCCATCCACAGTTACATCTACATGATTTTTAATAGATATATTGATTCAATAAACAATCATTAAGTCTCTACTATATACAACAATCTAGGATAGGTTCCGGAGTTTCAACGACATAGATAAGATGGATAAGGCCACAAGGTGGTGAAAGAGTGTACAAGGTGCCAGGCCTGGAGTTAGGAAAACTCACCTTCCTGAGTTCAAATCCATCCTCAGGCACTTACTAGGTGTGTAACCCTGGGCAAGTCACTTAACCCTGTTTGTCTCAGTTTCCTCATCTATAAAATGAATTGGAGAAGAAAATACCAAAACACTACAGTATCTTTGCCAAAAACACCCCAAATGGGGGCCAATACAGAGAGTCAGACATAACTTAAATGACTGAACAACAGCAAAAGATAAGATAGATATAACAAGAACCTGTATACCCTAATAAGGGAGAACTAGAATGATACTCCAAACGATGTGGGATCTGAACCTTGTTTAAGAAGTTTTCCTTGGTTCTCCCAGTTGTGAGAGTCTTCCCTCCTAAGGTTACCTTCAATCAAATCTTTATATATCATATATATATAGTTGTTAATGTACATGTTTTCTCCCCCATTACAATTTAATCTCTGTTAGGGTAGGTACAATGTTTTTCCTTCTCCTTGTATTCTTAGCACTTAGCATAGTGTATACCACACCTTAAGTTTAATAAATGCTGGTTGATTAATATCACTGATGTGCCTATTCCCTCCAACAATGCAGATCAAAACCTACTTATGTTTACCCATTCTGGGACACTTGGCCAAATTCTCCTGGAAACTTACCACAAGGGGGCTATATAAATAAATACACAACTAAAAAATGTTTGACCATGTATTTGTATACAATGGACTCCAAAGATTAGAATCACTGTGGGATTTGAGCTTATTAACCGTCCAATTCAATTACATGGAGACATGAAAAGCATTTAACCAGAGGTCTCACATTTGGAACTTCAGAACTATACTAACACCTCAGGGTTTAGCTCATCGGGGTACTGCATCTTAAAAGATGTCACATAACTTTGTACTGGGCTCCTTTGTAAATTGATCAGACCCATTGGCCACATTCCTTTGATTCTCTAGTTGCCCTTCAGGGATCCAGGTCCAGCAAAGGTGGTTTGATCTTTCAATTTAAAGCTAGAGATGCAGTATAAATTGAAGCAGGATGCTGGTACAAAGGAGTGATAACCACTTATCAGACGTTTAAACTTAGAAGGCAACTCAACGGACATTAATTCCTCATTTTACAGATGAGGAAACTGAGTCACAGAGAAGTTAAGTGACTGGACCCGGATCACCCAGCTAGTAAGGCCCGGTGTGTTATCCATTGGGCTACCTCCTCTGTCCACTTTCTGCAATGATACTTTGTAAAAGAAGAGAAATCAGTAGGATCTTGCTCACGCAGGCTTCAAGACAACCCTGCAAAGCTTCCACTATTAACTCTGTCTTTACCTCCAGTACACCCTACACAAAGAGTGGCTACTGAGATCAATCTGTATAAGCCTCCTTAGCCAAGTGTTCACCACCTGCATTTGAATAGTGCCTCTGATTCCAAAATCCAAAATTCATGATTTTAATGAGAGCAAGTTTTTTCCCCCAAATGTAATAATATACAGATGGCTTTTCATTTCCCCATATTGATTCAAATGAGCAGATAATTGTATTAACTAGTAATTCTACAAAAGCACAGTTCTCTTTCTTTTTTTTTTTTTTTGCAGGACAATGAGGGTTAAGTGACTTGCCCAGGGTCAAACAGCTAGTAAGTGTCAAGTATCTGGGGCTGGATTTGAACTCAGGTCCTCCTGAATCTAAGGCCAGTGCTTTATCCACTGTGCCACCTAGCTGCCCCAAAAGCACAGTTCTCAATATAAGCGTCTGGACCTGGTCTGTGTATATATGCCCATGTCTATGCATCTATGTGTGGTCATACATATATGTACATGTATGTATAGCACATAACATACGTGTATATACAAACACATATATCTGTATATGTGTACACATACACCCCTATTTGGTCTATGTCTCTCTTAAAGTATAACAAGTGGTCAAATAAGATGATGACTGTTCATCTCTTTTTGGAAAATACCTTCCCCATGATGGCTCCACCCTAACAGGTGGGATTCTCTCAGAGGCCAAATCTACAGGGTGGAGCTAACTGCTCTTGAATGTAGCTAGACAATTGGGCAAAGAATAAAGGGGGAACAAAATCCATCCAGACTGTAGCAGACAAGCACCTTATGCCCTGAAGCATGAAGTTTGATTACCCTTATCTTGGTTTATCATTAAATCAAAAACTGTTGCTATAAATACTAGCGCAGGACTCCATTTATGAAATTATACAGGCTAGCCGGCAGAAAGAAGCGGCTGCCCTTTGCTTCCTTAATTTCTGTTTCCCTGAGAAGATCTTTGCAAACTGAAAGAAACCATTTAGCTTGGAGCAGGCTTTATTACTTGATACGCTCTCTCTGGAGGCAGCTAGGGATGTTTTCTCTCCTATAACGGTTCTCCTTGTTAGTTAAAAGCAACAGGCATCCTAGCTGCTAGTTATCTTGCTGCATGCATCAATGAAGATGGTAACTCAGGGGCCCAGGGAACTAAGTGTTAGCCCTGACCAGAGAAGCTTGAGGAAAATCTCTGAAATCTGACTGCTTTATTAAGCCTTTTATCAGCCTGCAGGGTCACCTCAGTGCAGAAAGCCCTGCTACATACAAGATGGGAAGAGAAGACCATTTCTAACTGTTTCAATTTGGGGGCGTGGGAGCACTAGAAGACTAGGGTTTGAGTTCTCTCTCTGATGCCTACTGTGTGATCCTGGGCAAATCATTTAACCTCTGGATGTATGCGTCAGAACTGTAAATTGCGGAAACACTGCCTTGGATTAGGGGTTTTTCTCCAAGTTCACTATTAATGTGATCATAGGTCTGGTTAAAAAAAAAAAAGTATGGGGAAGTGGTCAGAAAGTTAAATCTGGAATCAGGAGACCTGAGTTTGAATCTGATTTCTAACCCCAGTTGTATGATCATGGACAAGAGTTTGAGTAACCTTGGAGACCCAGTCTCCCCATCTGTAAATTGGGTATAATAATACTTGTCATTCAGGGTTGTTTTGAGGAAAGAGAGCACTTTGTAAACATTAAAGCATGATATAAAAGTGAGTTATTGTTGCTGTTGGCATCTCTTTCCCATCCTGGTCATCTGAAAGCTTCCAAGAAATGGAAAGTAATTCTTCCTTAGACAGGGGAAAAAACAAAACAAAACAAAACTCCTGTCCTGTCTCCTCCTCCCCATCACAAACACACAGACCTTCCTCATTCCCAAGCTGATTTTGTTCAAGACCTTTGGGGGGGAGGGGTGGTTTGAAAATTTAGACCAGTCTGGTCTGTTTTTCAGGACCAATGCAGAAATGGAATTCTTCTTCTGGGAGGGTGAGGCAGGCAGTCAATCAGTCTAACAGGTATTTCGTCTGTGCCTAGCACCATTAACTGGGGACATTAAGAGACAATAGTTGTACCTTGCTTTATACAATAAATGTGCTCCTGAAAAGCTGCCTGTATTGGATTTTTATAAACAGTATCCTATTTCTCCAATGGCTTATTTTATAAATTCAGAGAAGCTTTGTCTTTATTTCTGATTGATCTTTATTTGACAGTGGCTCAACTACTGGGCAGCAGAGGCTGTCTAGAGGAAGGAACACAAGGCTGGCAGACAAGAGACTTGGATTCTCATCTAAGCCCTGCCACTAAATTGACAGACATTGTGACCTTGACCTCGAGAACTTCCTCATCTGTAAAAAATGCTCTCACATTCTATAAATGTCTCTGCCTTTCTGTCAAGTAGTAAATGATCTTTCAAGGTCTTAAAAAATGAACTTGAGGAGCTTATATTTAAATGCACTCTGGGCTCATATACTACTTGTAAAACAGATGGTTTAAGTAATTATCCCCTAATTTATCAGGTTTATAAATTAATTTTTATCATAATGAATTTCCTTAAAACATTTTTTATAATAGGGAGAAGTGTTCCTCCTTCCACTCTAAGTTGGCAAGATTTTTACTACCACCACTGCTACGGACTACCTCTGAAAGGGAAGTGACCTGATTAGGCGTTAAGAAAAATAAAATGAGCCTACAGAGGCCTAGACCTATATATAGATCTTGAGGCCTCACCCACTAGCCCATCAAACCTGGCTTCTGCTGTTAGAATTTCTAAAAGGCAGAGGGGCATATGCAGTGCTGTTATGAGGTTCGAATGACATAGTGATTATAAAGCACTTTGCAAACTTTAAAGTGCTATATAAATGTCAGTTAACATTATTATTGTTATTATTATTAGCCTAGGCCTCTGGTCCAATGATGTCTTCATTACCTGGGCCCTCTATTGCACTCCTGCTAAGCTGAAGCAATGAACATGCAATGCAGGTGTGTGCTCATAAATGTTTAACAGCCATGCTCTCCAGGAAAAAAAAAAAAAAAGTATGTACACACTCAAATTTTAATTTGCATTATTAACACTTTCTTAAGTCTAGACAATTAACAAAACAATAAATCAAGCCCTGATTTGTAGCATTTGCCAATTTCTGACGTTTAAATGCACACACTGAAAATTTAATGATAGACTCACACAAACTGGTCAAAGATGTCTCAGGCACGCTCCTGGTCACAGAACTGCAGCTCCTCTCTTTTCTTTCCTCATTAAAGACCTTCACCTTCAGCCTCCTCTTGTCACATCAACCTAGACTTAGCTTTATTGGTGGCCTACCACTGGTGGATGGCAGACTATGACTTTGGATTAGGAAAGAAATGCCCAATCACAGAGTCGAAAAGATGAAAAGGACCTTGGAAGCCATCTAGTTCAAACAAAGACCCTGTCTACAACAGACTCAGAAACGCAGACATCCCATTTTGGTTTAAAGACTTTCCAAATCCACTATTTCTCAAGGCAACTCATCCTACTTTGGGACAGCTCCAATTATTAGGAATTTTTTTTATTATATCAAGTCTAAACATGACTCTTTGCAATTTCCACTCACGAATCCTAGTTCTACTCTCAAAGGTTAAGAAAAAAAATAGCCATCCTTTTCCTCCCACCTCTCAGTATTCCTTCTCTTCTTCAGGGCAAATATCTGTTGCTCCTTCAACCAGTTCTCGTGTTACATGCCTGCCAAGCTCTTCATCATCCTGGTCACATGCCTTTGGAAGCTTTCCTGCTTATCAGTGATTATTCATTATGAATGATCAAAGGGTTGTCCACCATATCATCTGAAGACTCTTGAAAAATTCTGACATATGTATGCGTGACACTTTGGTGGAAGACAGTCTTTAATGTGTCTTACTTGAATGAGTCACATGCTTTCTTATAGCCAACAAACAAGACTCACGGTGTGATTTGTATTCTCTACATCTCTCTGTCAATTGATGGTAATTGGTAATGATGTAGTCCACTGTGGAATACGGCTTAGTAAATCTTGCTTATTCTTTTCTAATAGCCTCATCAAGGAGGCCCTCAATGGGTCTATAAAAATTTATATAGATAGGAAAATCTCTTTAATGCCACCATTCTGATGGTGAAGTTGTATGGTTACAAGTCATAGAATATGAAGGCCTCCAAAGAATTAAAATTAGGTCTGCTCAAAGGACAAATAAAGAAGTATATTCCAACAGAATGCAAGCTCCTTATGAGAAGGGGCAATTTCATTTTTTTCCTCTTTGTATTCCTTCAGTCTAGCCCAGTGCCTCACTCATATAGGAAACACTTAATAAATGCCTGATGATTGATTAATGGTGGACAAGACCAAGCTGAAAAGATGTTATAAATGAGGTGTTACACAGGAAGAGTGGTTTAAAGGATATCAAAGAGATGTAGGATCAGAAAAGAATATGCAGCCATCATGGAGTGAAAGTAGGAGATAACTATTGAATATCCTGCATGCACCATTAGTGTCCTCATGATGTTTATTTATTTTAATTTTAAATTTTTTTTTTTGCAGGGCAATGGGGGTTAAGTGACTTGCCCAGGGTCACACAGCTAGTAAGTGTCAAGTGTCTGAGGCCGGATTTGAACTCAGGTACACCTGAATCCAGGGCCTGCTGCTTTATCCACTGCGCCACCTAGCTGCCCCTCCTCATGATGTTTAAAAAAAAAAATGAGGAAGGCCTCCAAGCATATCGGATGTAGTGAACTCACGTGAGAATATGTTTAAGAGTCATACTGAGGATGAGCAGGCACTTCAATGAGATCACAGAGCCTTTTTTAGTACCGGAGTTAATTTTGTATTATTAGATTCAGCCCAACATTCTAGTCAGTCAAGATATTTTTGGATCCATTCTCCCTGACATCTAATGTGTTAGCTAGCTTATTCCTCCAAGCTTTATATCATCTGCAAATTTGCTAAGTGTGCCATCTATAACCTTATCTAAGTTGCTGACAAATTTTAAATAGCACAGGTCCATGCAGCACTCTTCCAGAGAGACCTTCTTCCAAATGAATACTGAACCATAAATGATTTTTCTTTTGGTTTGAGACTTTTGACCAATTTCATATCTACCTGACTAAACTATCACCTATCCCACATCGTTCCATGTTATCCACAAGAACAGCACAAAAAATTCTTGTCAAATACTTGGCTAAAATCAAGGGGAACTCGAATGAATGAATGAATGAATGGATGGATGGATGGATGGATGGATGGATGGATGGATGGATGGATGAGTAAATGAATGAATGAATGAATGAAGAATGAGTGAATAAATCCAGGTAATATTTATCTCCTATATTCCTTTCCTCTGATCCACCAGTCTCATAACATTGTCAAAATGGGAAATAATGCTCATCTGACATAACCCACTCTTGGTAAAGCCATGTTTGCTCTCTGTGATCACCGGCTCCCAGATCTTCATTAAGCTTAAAATCTGCCTTTCTTTATCCTGCACCCATCACTCCTGGCTCTGCCATCTGAAATCAAGCAGAACCAGAATAATCCCTCTTCCCCATGACAGCCCTTGAACTCCTTGAAGACTTGCTATTATGTTCCCAGCTGCTTATGTCTTCTCTTTCCTAAGCCACAAGTTCCCATTTTCCTTCCACTGATGTTGGTACAGCATGTTCTTTCTCACCAGTTTTTTCACCATACCAAGCACCCCCATTCTGGGGTCTCCAAGAGAGGATCTGATAGCAAGAGTCCCAAATCGGGAGATCCTAAGATAAGATGTTCACCTTCAGCCTCCTCTTCCCCAACTCTGGTGTTCAGAGAAATGAAAAGCATCCAGTTCTCATCAATAACTGTCTGAGTAGGGCCGCTAGGTGGCGCAGTGGATAAAGCACTGGCCTTAGATTCAGGAGGACCTGAGTTCAAATCCAGCCTCAGACACTTGACACTTAACTAGCTGTGTGACCCTGGGCAAGTCACTTAACCCTCATTGCCCTGCAAAAAACAAAAAACAAAAAACAAAAAAATAAACAACTGTCTGAGTACCTCTGTTCTAGGAAGAAGCTATAGGTGGTTTGGGGGTCACTGTGAGTCACCTCTGCAATGTATTTGAGCTACACATTTATTTAACTTTCACACAGGGCAGCAGTGTGGTGCAGCAGATAGCATTTGACTTGGGGGTAAGGAAGACCTGATACTTCTTTAGTTGTGTGGCTGTGGGCAAGTCCCTTAATCTTTCTGCTTCAGTTTCCTAAGATATAAAATGGAGATAATAATAGAACCTATTTTATAGTGTTGCAAAGATCAAATGTAATAATATATGCATGCAAATATATGCGTGAGTATATATGTATGTATATATACATATATACATTGTGTTTGTGTGTGTATGTATGTATGTGTGTATGTGTATATATATATATATATATATATTTGATGTAGCAGGTTGCAAACCTTTAATCACTCTATCACCATTCAAATACTACCTATTCACAAAATTTATTTCTGATAGACTTCTTCCCAAAACAAAAACAAAACCAACCTATACCTGTAGGTTTCGCTGCCTCTATTCTGACTGCCCCCCACCCCCATGTCTGGAATACTCTCCCTCCTTAAGTCTACTACTTGGAATCTTTTACTTTCTTTTAAGACTCAACTCAAGAGCTATCTTGAGTAGCCAGCTGAAAGGCAGGAATTCTTTCTCAGTTCTCCCAATTGCTAGCTAACAGGTATCCCCTCTATGGTTTTATTATAGAGGCAGCTTGGTGGAATAATAAAACTGGCCCTAGAGTCAGGTAGATCTGAGTTCAAATCTTCAGACACTTACTAGCTGTGTGACCCTTGACAAGCCGCTTAACTGCTCTATCTGCCTCAGGTTCCTCAACAATAATAATAAAAGCTTCCTCCCAGAGTTGTTGTTAGACAATATTTATAAAGTACTTATCATGGTACCTGAAACATAGTAGGTTCTTAATAAGCCTGCCTTCCCTCCCTCCCTCCCTCCCTCCCTCCCTTCCTTCCTTCCTTCCTTCTCCCCTCCCTCCCCCTGTATCTTATATATGTATATCCTGTCTCCCCTTTTAAAAAATAAGCTCTTGGAGGGCGGAGGCTGTTTTTACTTTTTTCTTTGTACTCCTCCGTGCTTAGCCCAGTGTTTCACATTTAGTAACGACTTAACAAACCACCTTTTGGTTAATTGATTGGTTTTTTAAAGTATTTGGATCTCTGCTCCTTTCAAGTTAAAAAGGGATTACATATGTGAAGGAAGCACCAATATTCAAGGCAGCCTTTGCTTCATATCTGCTTAGCAGTTGTCCTAACTGGTAATCTGGGTTAAAATATGTTACCTCTTGCCATGGTTATATGTAGCAGCGTGAGTAGCAGCTGGTTTGGGGACTGTGTCTGCCAATAACCAATCATGGCATCTTAAACTATATCACCCCAAGGTCGATCCCATTCATTCTGTCTTAAGGATGGTGTGCTTTTCAAAGCCTCTGCTGCAGGCTGGTCCGCAGACCAGCCGTTAAGGCAATCTACAAAAAAAGGAATCAACAACAAACATCGAATTTCTTGTACCAGGTAGACAGAGCTGCTGCCTGCCCTACCCACTATCCGCAGGATTTTCAGGAACTTCACCACTGATAAAGACAGCAAAGAACAAACTAAAAAGAGCTACCTAAAACCCCTTTTTAACAGCACTGAGAGTCCTTGGCCAGCAGCAGGAGCTGCAGCGTTCTTATCTGCTGGGCTGCTGACAGCCTAATCCTAGAAAATGAATATGTTATTTTGGTCAGAGTTTCTTCTGCCCCAGATCATAGGTGCCCTCATCCTGCTCTGCTGTGCTGCTACATGCCAAAGGAGACACATGGTATAACTCAACTCCCTCCTTTAAATTTAAGTACAGACTACAGTAATAGCCAAAGTAATTGCAGCTTTTCCTGAGGTCTGATTATACACATGCAAGAATCCCAGGACTTTTTAACCCATGGCTTTCTTCCCCCAAATGTACTTAGGAGGGTTTAGTGTGTGACATGTCAGCATTCTGTGTGTTTGGACTTATTTGCCAAATGCAAACCTTTAATAGAGAAGTATCTAACTTACTCTAAAAGTACCCCCTTCTCTGACACCCCCCAAAAAAAACACCCCAGCTTAGCTGGCAATTTCTCAGAGATGGATCTGATTACTTATATAGGCAAAAGGACGCTTTCATTCAACCATAACCCAGAAAAATGTATGTTGTAACACAGAGTGAAACTACAGTACTACTCTCTCCATGCTGATGCTACTAATGCTTGAACATCTGCAGCCCTTGCTGTCTTTGCTGATGGGGCCAATAAAATACTCTTGGGAAATGGGACAAGGATACATAATGGATCTTCACCTGCCAAGATCTGGGAAATGAATGTCAATCACACCAGAAACAAAAACACTTTTTGAAGGAGAGTGATAAATAACACCATTTGTCCTATGCCACTGTAATCTTGGACAGGGAACCCTAACAAAGAGAAAAATTGCAGGACAAGATACTTCTCTGGCATACTGTGAAAGGGGCAAGATGTCATAATTTGGGGGGCAGAAGGAGGGAATTGAAGGACAGAGAGCAAGAGCATGACTTAGATAAAAGTTATTCAGTGTTGCATATATTGCATTATGTTAAATGAATTTGTTATAAAAATATCATCTTTACCCTCCTTGATGAAGAGTGAGGTCAGAAAGATCACGGGGCCAGGAGATGGTAAAGCTAGATTCTTATTATCAAAACTGCTTTGGGGCTAAATTAGCATGTCAATGTTTAGGAAGAAAGAAATGTCACCTGCCTGTTTCAAATTATAAGCACTAGTAGTACTATTGACTCCAGGAACACATTTCCTTTCTATTTTTCAGTGTCTTCATACTTCAAGAGATCACTGGATCTTACACACTAGTGCAAATGGCAAATCATTCATGACTTTCCAACCCGAGTGACTTCTTATACTTGTTTTTAATTGTTCCTCCATAGAGGATACTCTTCCTTTCCTCTCTTCCCTTTACATTTTATAAGCACCAGCGGAGCATTAGTGAAGAACTGGGGCTCTCCATCCATTACTCCCCTAGTATGTATTCTCTCGATTATCCTTTGGTCACCTGCAATTTTGATTTCTTGCAAATTGGGGTGTTCCATGGTGCACAATTCTACACCGCTGCTGGCTGGGAGAATGATTGGATTGAAAAAAGAAATGGTCTTTGAATCTGGGCACAGTATTGAGATGTTAAAAGCTCTGTGCTATTTTCCAAATGCAACTCAGTCTACTTTCTTCTCTCTTTCTCCTCTCTTTCAATTCTGGGCCCAATTCATATTCCACTTGCACTGTCTAAGATATACAGACATGTATACACATACACACCCAGGATCACTCATTCATGTGTACTCAAGTACCAACTCAATGAAAACAGACCATCTAATTGAATGCGATGTTGGATAATCATTTTTCATCCACTTCCTTTTCCTATTTGAATGTTTCTTTCAAATATCAGTCAACTAGACCTCTCTGTAAACATTGTGGAGCTTGATGCAAATAACACATCATCCACAAACAGGAGTATCTGGAGGAGAGACCCTACCTTCTATTGATAATCCTTTCCTATGGACTTTGCATAGGTCATCCTAGAATGATGTCAAGGCTTCTGTCTCCCAATTTTATACATTTTTTTTTTGCAAGTCAATGAGGGTTAAGTGACTTGCCCAGGGTCACACAGTTAGTGTCAAGCGTCTGATGCCGGATTTGAACTCAGGTCCTTCTGAATCCAGGGCCAGTGCTTTATCTACTGAGCCACCTAGCTACCCCCCAATTTTATACATTTCTTGATAGTAATAATGAGAAAGTCATTGAACAGAGTTCTCTTTGTGGTTGCATTTATCAAGGAAATCTAATCTTAAAAGAGAGACTCTTTACGATTCTAATTCCCTCTGCTCTCCACACAGCTGTCAAATGGATTATCCTAAAGTCTGACCTTAGCACTCCCCCCTGACCTCTAACTCAAATGGCTCCCAATTACCTTGAGAATCAAATATAATGTCCTTTGTTTGACATTTTAAATTCTTTTCAGCCTGGCTCCATCTTACTTTTCAAGACTTATGACATATTACTTCCCTCTACACACTTTACAACACAGCCACACTGCCCTTCTTACTGGTCTTCATACAACACATTTCATCTTCTATCTTCATCTCTTTTCACTAGATGTTCCTCCTCTCTAGGGTGCTCTCCCTTACTCACCTTTCCTACCCCTCTCCCACTGTAAATGTCTTCTGTTTTGTGTGTATTTGTGTGTATATTATATATAACATACACACATACACTTATATGTATGGAGAGAGAAATGAACATGTTAATCAACAAGCATTTATTTAGAACCTACTATATGCCAGGCATTGTGCCAAGCACTGGTATGCAAAAATAGAAAAAAATCCCTTCCCTCAAGCTCTTATTCTAATGGCAGAGATAACAAGTATCCACATATATGTATTGTATACATGTATATACACACGAGTGCCTTCTATTTTGTGTTATATATATATACATACATGTCATTGACAGCTTCAGCACAATTATATATATGTCTTCACCATATATATTACATATATGTGTATATATATAAAATACACACCAAAAAAAACAGTTACAAGGCATTTGAATATATATATATATATATATACATATGTATACAGTATAATACATATATTGTACACACATACATGCTATCTCTGCCATTAGAATGGAGCTCCTTGAGGGGAGAAATTTTTTTCTTATTATCCCACTGCTTAGCACAGTGCCTGGCATACAATAGGTGCTTAATAGATGTTTGCTGATTAGCTGATGTTGGATTCTAACAATAGAACTTGCCAATTTTGGAAAGCTAAAAAAAACCAAACCTCTGAAACAGGTCAGAAAAGGGTTACAAATAATCTATCTATGGAAAGCCAATTTTATTATAATGATTCATGCCTTTCATGCCTTAACAAGTAATGAGTCCGTACTTTTATATCATTTTATTGGAAAAGGGGAAAAAATTTCTTGCAGAAAGCATCTGGTGCAACTATTAGACACGGGGCCCAGATTTAGTTAAATCACGTGTTTGCCTTTGTGAAAAAAAGATGTAGCAATAACATGTGTAGTTCACCAAAGAATTAGTCTGGGTCTTTCTGTTTTCTGTCAAGTGGAACTGCAGGCTATAAACTACTTTAATTTCTTTCTTCTCTTTTTCAAAATATACGGTATTCTCAAAGTCCAGTCTGAGTGGCGTCTGAGCAGCTCCTTCTAATTCCATTACTCGAGTGGTTTAATAATCAAGCCTGAAGAGGCTACATAGGAATCTACGTTAAGGTTAGGGTGATTCCCCATAAAAAAATGCCCTTGGTTGCTCCCCTCCCACCCCAGACTATGACTTTTCTGCAGGTGTGCCTGTGAGTTGGATCAGGGAGGGGCTTGGCCCAGGTTGGCAAACAAAAGAAACTTCCCGTTCTGGATGTTAACTTTAGTTACCAAAACCAGACAATGATGCCAGTAGTGTGGAAGAAAAAATTGCTATAGCCAGCTGTGCTGTTCACAGTCGGATGAATTCTGTGTAGCTCCAAATGGTTATGGAGCCAGTAGCCTGTTGTGGCCAAGGACAGAATGATGGATGATATACATACTGTGTCCAAGTTGAAAGAATGGCAGAAGTTCACTTCAGGGTTGTTAAAATGCTAATCTGGGTTAGTTAACAAAAGCCTAATGGAAAAGAAAAGTATGAGAAAGAAGGACACCTCATGTGCTGTATACTGTGACCCCGGATTTGATTTCACCGCTTCCATAAACACTTGTTTTTGAAAATAAAGACAATCTAGGCATTTTCCCATTTGACCAAATGGAAGTAAATCAATTTCAACTATGCTACCATTGCTGTCAGGGGTCTGAGGAAGGAAACTCAAACAGTCAGTGCCCACAGCTTGATACAGTGATATGATTTTCATTTCTTACATATGACATGGGAGCAAATCAGAGCACACTTTCTTCTGAATTGGAAACTGTTCGCAAAACAAGCGACAGCTTAATAAAGATGACTTAGATAGATTTTAACTCTAAACATACTAGCTTATGAGAGCCTGGGAAAAGAGAGCACACCTGTTTTAATAACCAGCATAATGAAAGGAACAATGTTTAAGTTTTATTAGTGAGGGTTGAAAGCCGAAAGGAGCCTGTGAGGTAGGTATTATTATCCCCATTTTATGGATAAATAAACTGAGGCTCCAAAGTGGCACAATCTGCTGATGGTCAAAAAATAAGCAGACATAATCTAGATTTTCCTGACTCCAAGTCCAGTCAATCCACTGGTTTGGTCCTCCAAGTCTTTAATCTTGTTTTGATCCTTCTCTGAGATAAAATGTTCATGTGACTTGAAAGGAACATATGTATGAACTTCGTACTTATGTGATGTGTTAGCATGTGATCACCAATTCTTGATTAAAGGAGAGAGGAAAAAAAAAAAAAGCTTGTTCATCTGATACTACTATTTACCACAATGTCTTTGAGATGGATTGATCTGATGGCCTCAAACTCCCCTTCTCCCCTTAGTCCTCTCATAAACACAAACACCCTCCAATGTCTTGTCATAAAGAACATTAGTTTGCATCAGCCTAGCACAGTAGCTAAAGGAGAAAGCCTCGGGGGTCAGGAAGATCTGGGTTTCTGGGATCACCAGACAAGTAGGGACTATGTGACTGTAGGCAAGTCATTTTACATCTCAGGCCCCTAGCAACTCCTTAAGACTTGCAAATCAGTTGCCAATTTGAATTAATAGCAGGAGCTTCCTCACAGAGAGTTCCATTCATTGATGAAAATCACAGATCCAGCCCAAATACAGACACACATATAATTTTAACCTGTAATGTTATAATGATTAGGCTGACGTTCTATGGCAGTAGCAGTAGGCAATACAAAGCCATACATACATAAATACACACACATATGTATATACACATCTATATTTCCATACACATAATCCCATCTTCTACCAGAAGCTTTTCCTGATGCCCTTTAATTCTAGTATCTTCCCCCTACTGATTATTTCCAATTTATCCTCTACATACCTTGTCTGTACATAGTTGTCTGCCTGTTGTCTCTTCCATTAGACTGTGAACCCATTGAGAGCAGGGATTATTATAGCTTTTCTTTGTATTCCCAGTGTTTAGCAATTCCTGACGTGTAACAGGTGCTTAATAAATGCTTAATGACTGATTGACTATATGTAGTGTGGAAACTAATCCGATTTCATGTGTTTCCCTTCCAGTTTCTTATTGAAAAAATCATATTTTCCTTAAGAACAACGACTAAGCTACTTAGGAACATGTGCTTTTCCCAAGGATTATCTCGACCAATTTCTGGTAATATCAACAGTAATGGTGACAATCTTTAGGTGGAAGTTTCTGGGTCTTAGTTTATAGAGTTTTGAGCATTTCAAGTAGTAGATCCCAATGAATATGATAGAGAGAGGGTTTCACTCATACAGTCTCCAGGCATAACCCATTAAATACAATAAAGGGGCTAATAGATAAGGGCAATCACAAGCTCTCATCCCAGTTCAGGGCATGAACTTCTTATGGCTTCTGGGTACCTAAACTGTAATCATTCCAAGGACTAAGGAGTTTACTGCTGTCATCTCAGATCATTCTACCCAATTAGAAATGTCCAGATGGTCCATTGGGGGGGGAGGGGGGAGAGAAGGGAAGTAAACTTAAATCAAATGAAAACTACCTATTATATGGTGGGGCAGCCACTGTAATTCTTGGCACACTCTCCTCCATCACAGAAATATTGGAGAGGATGATGTGAACTATCTTGCCTCCCTACTAGAAACATCCTACAGGATAAGAAAAGGAAGAATAGTTGTTTAAGGTAACTAAAGATACAAACAGAAGTGAACAGTCTCCTAAATAAAACATTTAAAAATCTTAAGTTTACCTTATCTGTCCTTCTCAAAGTACTTTCCCATTGAGGTAGATTTAGAGACACTCAAGAGACAATTCAAAGCATAGATTCTACACAAGTCTTTTCTCCCCAACACCTTTGTTACAGCTGAACTATATATGAATTTGTCATAAAAGGTTTAAATTAATGTAATAGAGACCAAAATCACAGAGCTAAACTGGTAAGTTCTATTTATCTAAGCCAGAGTAAATGTTTATATAATATGCCTGTCACTCATGTTAAACTTGACTACATATAACTCAATTTGCTGAATTAGATACATACATTAAGGAGATGGGTAGATTTCTTTCTTTCTTTTTTTTGTCCAGCATGAATAAAGCAGCATAAAATTGTATTCTTTCACAGCACAAAAGGATAGCAAACCTTCTCACACTAAGCTTCCTGGGATAAGATTCCTCGAGAAGAGGAGGAAGGAATCTTAAAGAATCCTCTCTACAAATATTTTTCCTAGGTTTATATTTGCCCAGAAGTTTTAGGAAATATTTCATGAAGACCCAAAAGCTGAAATGAGGGAAGAGATAACTTTATTACCCAAAGTGTAGGAGACATCTGATACTTTCTTTTTAAAATAAAACTCAGGATTCTTGGTAGGAAAAGACATCTTCAGGAAATGTCATGACAGTTACTCATTTTACATATGTAGACTGAGCTCTTCCAGCCCTTCCCCCTCCCCCCCCCAAGCTAAGAGAGTTGCCCAAGGTCACAAAGATACTTTGTGCCCTGCCAATGGTTTAAAACTCGGGTTTCCTGACTCACCAATCTTTCCCCCCCACCATATTGTAAACACCAAAGATGCAACCACTTATCTGTGTATATATATTTTTAAAATACAGTAAGGGTTAAGTTCTTCCCCTCCCCATCTACATATTTACAACGATAATGTGTCCTCCTTCCAAGTAAAGATGCCACTACTGACCTACTATCAGTAGGTCATGGACTTAGATGTTTTTCCATAAGTGGGAATGAACTTGCCCTGAACCATCCACGTTCCCCCATCCAATCCTGCCCGTGACCAACAGCACACTCTCACTGCTTCTAAAAGAAGACGGTCTAAATTGCACCCCACCCCCACCCCCTTCCCCTTTTAGGCTTTTGGAGTACAGAGCAAGATAGCGAGAGTGCTACAGGGTGGTTGGAGTACTATACTATCTAGTACTGCTAATAAACTGATGCCTTTCGGGAATGGTCAAAATTATTTTCTGAAAGGATCCAATTAATATCCACACATTTTTCCCCCTCTCGCTCCATGACATTTATCTCTTAAGTCCAGGATTATTTTCAATCACCTGACAGCAACGGTTCTGGGAGTCAATTTGCGAGGAATCTTTCAAACCCAGGGCTCATCTACACCTCCAAGTCCTCTATGACCTTTCATTTCAATCCAAGAGTTATAAATAATAGAGGAGCCTTATTTAAGTCCTTCCAAATTACCCAGTGTGAGCTGCTGTATCAGTTTCTGCAGAACTGGAACAAATAGATAATCACCGTAAAGAAAGGGGAAAGAAAGTTTTCCTACCTTCCACTCCTCCATCACCCTCCCCTTCGTCTTCCTCCCACCCCCCCTTTGCCATTTGCCTTCAAAAGAAGAGGCGGCTCCAGGCAGGAGGACGCCCCTCGCCTTAGGAAGGGGCTCATGCAAAATTGACTCTTCCTTATTTGTTTCCATCCATAATTGATGGGTAGATGGAAACCTAACACATCCCAGTGCTGGGCTCTTAAAGCTCAGCGGAGGCCCCCGTCCAACCAGCTTCTGTAAATCATTTCTAGCAGAACAAAGCATTGAAAGTTACAGAGGAGTGGGGAAGGGAAGGGGTGGGGTGGCACAGGAACAGAAGGAGGGTAAGGACCCCCAATCCGTAGTCCTGGCCGCTGCGGCAAGCTCCGGCAGCAGGGGAGGACTGGAGAGGAGGAGTTGTAGCTCCGCCGTCCCTCAATGGGATCCCTTCGGCATTGGGGGTCGGGGGTCGGGGCCCCAGGGATTCTCCAAGGAGGGGTCCGCGAGCGTGCTCAGGCAGGCTTAGGGAGCCGTCGGGAACCCGACAGCGGCAGCAGCGCTCGGGCAGCACAAACAGGTAGCCCCCGTCGGGTGGCTGACTCCGCGGGTCCCGGCAGCCGAGGTCCCTCCCTGGCTGCAGGCGGGCAGCCGAGCGGAGGAGCTGGCGGAGGCTCGTTAGTTCCTGCGTCCGTCCATCCTCCAGACCTCACCTCTTCTCTGTCCCAGCCTCCAAGCCAGCGCCGTCTGGGGGCCCAGCCTGGGGAGGAGGAATAGGAAGAACGGGGGTTCCCAGCCCCGACTCTCAGTCCGTAGCTAAAAAAACCATCCGTGCCCTGGCACCCCAAATAACCCGAGTCCGACTGATGGCGGAGCGGGGAGCAACGTAGACCTAACCGTGGGCAAGCAACTTTTCCCCCTCTTTCTTTAATTTCTGGGGGTGAAGGATAGGTAGTGGGTGCGCTAAGGGAAGAGTACCTCTTCCCGTTCCAAGTTTCCCCTCCCCCCCAAAGCAGAGGAGCTGGCCACAGGCGAGTACAAATAACCTTCCCTACTCCGACTCGGTGTGCTCCTTGCACGCCAGGCTGACAGGGCTCCTCGCAAAAGAAATCAACTCTCCAGCGACACTATAAATATCCATCTATCTATATGCACATACACACGCGAAGAGAGAGAGATGCACGGCTGAGTGTCCGGGGATTTGGGGGTCCCCCCACCCATCCCTTTTGAACAGTGGCAAAGATTTTTTTTTCTTTTTTTTCCAAAGGAAGCGCTTACCTCATGGGGGGAGGCTGGCAAGGAAGCTTGAAACCCACCAGGGTAAGAAAGGAAAAAATAAGAAGGGAGAAAAAAAAATCCGGTCTTCTTAGGTTTTGGTTTCCTCGGTATAATCCCGAAACTCGCCACCAACCCTTTCAGCAGCGGGACAGAGCAAGAGCAAAACAAACCCAAGCACGGCAAATGGTGTAATTCGATCCATCTCCAGTCAATCCATCCAGAGAGCCAGGGAGGCTGCTTTTCCCTCCCAACAATCAGACAGCTCTGAAGCTCCAGTCCCACCCCCAAGAACGAAAGAGACGCAGGCTGGGACTGACTGCACGCCCTCACTGGCGGAGCCGACGCTGCCTCCGAAAGGCCCCCTCCCCTTCTCCCCGCCTCCGCCCCCGCCCCCTCGGACTGGGCGCCCAGTGACCCTTCTCTGGCCTCCTGGCCTCGCATCCCCTCCCCACCTCCACTGAAGGGCTCCTTCCAGCAACTCAGGAACACCTCAGTCCTCTCTGTGTGTACTGCAGTCTTGCTTCCTCTTTCCTTCCCTCTCTTTATTCAGGGTTTACTCCAGGCATCCTAAGGACAAATCATTACTGCCTAATGGATCTGCATGCGCAGTTGTTGGATAAAGTTCTGCCTTAGTTGTTGGATTTTTTTCCCTTTCCCCTCCTGGGGTAAGGGACATTTTTAACACAGAGAGCCACCCCCAGCTGTCACCCCCAAAACACATACACACTGTCTCTTTATAACCACTAAGCAAAACAGCTGGGAAGAGGCAATCAAACATGGCTTTATCTTTATAAAATACAGAAATTGCCTACTAAAAATCCCATTTCTACTTTGAATGAAAGTCGTTCAGTACAGTATAATTTTGCAGGCTAATGAGCCAGTTTTACAGACAAGTGTTTCGTGTAAAATGTTTTGGGAGAAATGAAAATGTCCTTGAAGTGACATCCTTTAAAAAGAGTATTAGAAAAGAAAGGGAGGAGAAAGTAACATATTCCAAAACAAGAGGATTTTAATTTACACATTTGTTCTCAGAAAGGGATGTTTTATTAATTTTTCAGATGAATTATAAATCGCCCAAGGCTTAAAGTGGTCTGAGTAAAGCATCGGACCCATGTTTGAAAAGGGGGGGGGGTATTGAAAAGGGCTTTTCCTCCAGATTTTAAAATTTTAATTTCATCCTCCTAGAAGAAGAAAAAAAATCATTTCTCTGCTTCCTCTCAGAGACTAAGTTATATGTTTACATTTGTGAGGGGGGGGGGGGGGAGAAATACCTTTTTCTTCCAATTCTGAAATTTCATTGGCAGCCTTGAAGCAAAACGAAGAGAATACACCCTAAGGAACCGAGCTGCTAAGAGCTCATGCAGAAAGTTGTTCTACTTAAAGCGGTAGTTAACACTGAGAGGAAGAGAGAGAGAGAGAGAGAGAGAGAGAGAGAGAGAGAGAGAGAGAGAGAGAGAGAGAGAGAGAGAGAGAGAGAGAGAGAGAGAGAGAGAGAACTTACCAAATAGAAAATATAAAAATCTCTTCCTGGTGCTCTTCTTGTGGCTTGGAAATTCAGGACTTATGGGTTTTTTGGAGTCTTTTGTGAATCCTCGGGTTTTTAATGTTTTCTGGTGGTGCTGGGTTGATGGCTCTGACATCATTGCAAGTTTCTTGGCAGTGAGAGCCCCACCACAGCCAATTCCTGACCCAGAAAGTTGTGCCTGCTTTCCTGGTATCAAGTCATTCCTTATTTTCTCCTTCAAGGGAGCCACCCCCCACTGCAGGCATAGGAATCTGTGCACTGCATGAAGATGCTGGGGAGGTGATTATTGGCTTGATTAGGAATCAAATTGCCAACCCGAGGGCAGAAAGCTTGTAATTTGCAGAGTGACTGCAACAGCGAAAAGGGTTCAGCTCACTGGATATTTCTGAATTTTTTGTGCTTCTAAAATCTAAATTTTTTGTCTTTCAGAGACCACTCTCTGGGTGCCCCAAACTGAAATCCTAAACTAATAATGAACATGTTATTTTCCTGATTTTGTACTTGGCCAATGGGGCATCTTGAGCCAAGATTCTGAGGTGTTCTCATTCAAAACACCATTCTGGACCTCAAACCCAGTGTCTTTCTGTGGTGTGCCAAGGGAGGAAAGCCTTGGAAATAAGTCAGCCTCTGACCTGAAGATACTGGAGTCCCTCTTCCTTTTGGTCAGGCTCAAAGCTCTTCTGTCAGTGGGGGTAGAGAAAGTGGAAGTGTGGAGGAGGGAATGAATTGTAGTTTCACTTAAGACCAGAACCCTGGAAGTTTAGTGGGATAGTTGGAATAAACCTCAAAGGCCATTTGTCCTTCTTTTTACAGATAAGGAATATTCAGTGTATTGAGTTTAAATGACTTGCCCAGGGTAACACATGGGTAGTAAGTGTGCAAGGAGGAGTGCTCCTTGTGCTTTAATATTAAATAGTCTTATAAACATTACATGTTGTTCATGCATTTAACTCCTACTCAATTTGAAGAGTGCTAGATTTAGAAAGATTACTTTCAAATCATTGTCAGCCTCAGTTTCCTCACCTGCAAAATTAAAATAATAGAACCTATCTGTCAGAATCAGATGAAGTGAGATAACATTTATAAAGCTCTTTAAAGTTTGCAAAGTACTTTACCAATGTTATCTCATTTTATCCTCACAATAACCCTGATAAACAGTTGCTATTATCCTCATTTTGCAGATCAGGAAACTGAGGCAGACAAAGGTTAAATAACTTGACCAGGGTTACACAGCTAGCAAGTGTCTAAGTTTGGGCTTGAACTGATTTCTCCCTGACTCCAGGTTCTGATATTATGTTCATGCTGAGAACTCATTTTAAACTTTGGAGGGACAATGTGTCACAGTGGAAAGAGCATTGCCTCTAGTGGACCTGGGTACAAATCAAGCCTCTGATTATTTACCCTCCTTTAACCTCACTTTAAGCTCCCTGGGTTTCTTCATCCGGAAAATGAAAGGGTTGGACTACATGGCTTCTAAGGTCCCATTCTGCTCTAAAATCACGGTCATCAGATCTCTGGAATAGGGCTGAAATCATGACGGGCTTCAATAATATCACACAGCTGTTCATGAAAGAGAATTCCCTGAAAAGAATTCCCAAGGGCTTAACAGAGAATATTGTTGCAGAGCATACATTGATATTATCAGCCTCTATTTTCAGTGACTAACTTGTATATACTAGTTAGTTGACCATCCAGTTAAAGGATTCTAAGAAATATGAAGATTATAGAAAGTCTATATGTGATTGTATGATTTCACAAAAATCCATGTACCAAAAGAAAGGCCGACCTTGCCACATAGATTTAGATTCAGAAGGGACCTAGATCTTCTGTCCCAATCTCCTCATTTTACCAATGGGAAAACTGAGGCCTATATAGGTCAAGTGACTTACCAATGGCTAGCTGAAATTCAAACTCAGGTCCTCTGATTTCTAAATCTAGCAGTCTTTCCACTGTCACAAGCCGGTTAATCTTTGCTGAACTCATTTCATAATAAAAGATTCTATGAAAACTTTTTTATTCATGCATTTAATAGTTAATATTGATTTAATTATTAAGGTCTTTCTTGCTATTTTTTCAAATAAGGCAAGAGAATGCATGTGAAAAGGCTTTTTCTCAGCTTGGACATTCAGATGCCAAGGTTTTAAAATATAACAACCTACAGAAAGGATGCCTCCTTTAAAAAAAAAAACTAGCATTTTCATATACAGTGAATTAAGGTTTTGAAAAGTGCTTTACTACTACTACTTACTACTACTACTACTACTGCCACCACCACTACTACTACTACTACTACTAAATACGTAACATTTATATAGCACTTACTATGTGCCAGGCACTGTGCTAAGCACTTTACTATTATTAAATCATTTTATCCTGACAACAACACTAGGAAGTAGGTGCTATTCTTATCTCCATTTTATAGATGAGAAAACTGAGTCAGATAGAGGTTAAGTGACTTGCTCCAGGTAACTCAGCTAGTGAGTGTGGGAGGCCAGATTTTAACTCAGGCCTTCCTGCCCCACTCCTTGATAATACAGCTGTATAGCAAATCCCTTATATTTATAGTAGTACATACTTGTAGTGCTTTCCTCCACTAAGGTCCTTCTCTGACACTTCATTGAGATACGGTGAGTATTCCTAAAAGCTGTGCCAACTGAGTTACAGGCTCTGGCAGGTCCCACCAATCTGTAAAAGCTGCTAGTACCAGCCAAGGACAGACTGTGTCTGCTCTCAGAACTAAAGAAGACCATGGCCAGATGGCTACAAGATTATGAACTTTCTGACCACAGAACATTATGAAAAGAGCTGTTGACATTGTAGAGGGGACACAGACAGAGCCACCCTCACCAACCACAGATCTGTGATGAAGCCTAATAATCCCTTACCAATAAGGACCTCTCTAAAGATCCATGAGTGTACATTCTTCCTTTTCATTTGATGCAAAATAGGATTTAAAAAAAAATTTCATGACTAGCACAGATTGGGACCTATATTTCATTTTTCCAAAATAAAACTACAGAGATATTTAAATTTAAAAGGTGACTGCAGCTCACGTGATTACTTTAATTTGGAATACACATACAGGCTTACTTGTGCATGCACATTAAAGAAAGAGCTTTTTGTGGCAAGGGAGTTCTTTAAAAACTAATCTCAGCCCCATATAACATAATACATCATTAATAATATACAGACTATAAACTCTGCATTTGCATCGGCACAAGTGACCACTACTTTGTCTGTAGCCTGCATATGAAAATGACTCTGCCAAGATATTTCAACTTAATAAAAGTAATTTGTCATTTTAAATCTTGTGCCTCCAAATTTTGCTGATGCAATTTGTAACTATTGGTATAGATTGTGAGAGTGTACTCATAGAGCTATACCTGTGTCAGAGATGGTTAGGATTTAGAATGAGACTAATTTGCTCTCCCATGAATAATTCTTACCAGTATGCCCTGATTAAAGGAAACCAATGATGGACTTAAGGGGAAAAAAATAAAAGAATCGTTTTTGTTTTCTTTCTATTGTCATCATGAAAACAAACCATTCCTGAGTCAGTTCAATATGTATTTACTTGGATCCTATTATATGTATGGCTTTGGGTTAAACACCAGAGAGAGATACAAAAAAGGGCAAAAGATAGTCCCTGCCCTCAAGAAGCTCCCAATCTAATGGGAGAGACAACATGCCAACAAGTATGTGTAAATGAGATATATACAGGATAAATTAAAGATAAATTCAGATGGAAGATACTAGCATTAAGGAGGAGTGGTAACAGTTTCTTGTAAAAGATAGAATTTTAACTGGGACTTGAAGGAAGTCAGGTGAAGAAGACTAAGTGTTTGAGGATGATGCTCAGCACTAAGGCAGAGAGTCACGTCTTTTAAAGTAGATTAATAGAGCAAGCCCCTGTAAAAGGAAAGGAGGTAGAGTGGAAAAGGGACCAGCTATAATCATAGGGAAAACCCATCAATTAAACCAGTAAACTCAAGGACTGGCCAAAATGCCCCTCTTTTAGAAGAGACAAAAGCAATTTGGGATAGAGGGCACCAAATGGACAGTTGCTTCTGCTTTCACAGAGTAGGATTTTAAAGAACAATGGTAAGGATATACAGATTCTATCTCCTATCTTGATAGGAAGGAAACAGAGCTGTTTTGTCTTCCACCCTGGGAGAAAACCCAGGAGAAGGCTTCCCTCTGTGAATTTATAATAATCTGACCCTTGGCTTTTAATAAATGAGAGAGAATTAATAATCTGAGAAATTAACAATTCTTGATTTGCTCAGGGACTTGAGTCATATGTACAAATTGTGGTACCAGATGGGCAAATTTAGTTGAGCAAAGAAAGAGTTGGGTCAGAAGGGGACAGAAACCTGAGGGGTTTTTTGTTTTGTTTTGTTTTTTTGCTGGGGAAGCTGGCACATATAGCTATTGTCTCTGATGCTGGGCACCCTCCATGGCACAGATCTGCAAGACTGGCAATGTGGCATAGGCAGTCTTATAGAGTAGGATGTAGTTGCATCCAATAAAAAAGCCAGGCCCTGTGGGAAGGGCATTATGTCAACAAGGGAAGGGAGGAGAGTTATGGCCTGGACCTGGTCAAGGGAAAGAAGGTGGGGGTGGCACTGGTGGGAGAATGGAATGGAGGGAAAAAAGCACAACCTTTCTCCCCCAGTGCCAATATCAGCACTGATATGGGGCAAAGCCCTGGTAATCACATGATAGTTCAGCTATGGAATGGTCTACTCAATCAGGGCAGCTATGTGGTACAGTAAATAGAGTGCAGGGCCTCTGGAGTCAAGAAGACCTGGATTCAGTGACTTGCCCAAGGTCACAAAACTGGTATCTGAAGACACTTCCTAGTTGTGTGACCTTGGGCAAGTCACTTAACCCTGTCTGCCTCAGTTTCCCCATCTGTAAAATGAGCTGGAGAAGGAAATGGCAAACCACTCCAGCACCTCTGCCAAGAAAACTCTAAATGGGGTCACAAAGAGTCAGAAACCACTGAACAACAACAATAACTCTGAATTACCTTTGTATCTCTCCTACCACAGTGCTTTCCAAGGAGAAAATGTTTTAGTTAAAATGTTGACTAAACATGTTATCTATCCTAAGGCAGGAGTACAATAATGCCAATGATCAAAAGTGGTACATAAATTTTTTAAAAATCTTGGAATCTAATATATTATGTAAAGTGTTTTTAAAACCATATTTACCCTCCTTATTATGTTTTTCTTAGGCTAATACTAAAGTTAAAACTGTTGAGGGTACATCAGTATATACACTGAGACATAAAGAACATGATGTGGGATTAAAATCCACATCCAGATAAATGAGAATTATCTTTAAAGAATTCTTCAAATTTCTGATTCTTTAGAAGTTTTCCTAGCCATGTACAGAATGTTTTTGATAATATCACTACAATGGTCTTTGCAGGATGGACTAAACCCCAAATCCCTTGTAAGAACTTTGGAATATGTTAGTACATCTTAGCAGTTGGTAAGTGGTAAGAGTATTGAATTAATTCCATCACATACAAATGGTATTAAAATAAAACTATTAGTTTTGGCTATATATTCTATTCACGGCCAGAGGCCTGATTATGTTAAATAATACAAGTGAAGACATTTATTTACAATTATAGCCAAAGATGATTGATTCATATGTCATAACCACTACTGCCACCTGTTGGAGAAAAGAAATGAATGGCATTCTGGGTAATTTACCTATCTGCAAAGGTACAAAAAGACAATCATTTGCCATAGATCAGAGATTTAAAGTTGGAAAGGACCTCCTCTTTCTATAGATGAGGAAACTGACTATCAAAGGATTTACTAACAAAATGAGCAAGGGGCAGGGCTGGGATTTGAATCAGATCTCCTAACTCAAAATTCATTTCCATTGTCTTGCTTGTTCATCTTTTTGATGTACAAGAAAAGATGCTTATCCTTACTCTTTGCTAAACTGAAATTTGTATTTACATTACATATGCAGTCTCCAAAAAAATCGGTCAGTCAGCATCTAAGGGAATAGGAAAAATCTTACATTTTGGCTTAAGATTAAAATCAATATAAAACTCTATCAGTACTCAGATATAATAAAGAGGGTTGTCTAAAGCCCCAAATGCCCATTTAAACTGAGGTGAAGAATCAAGGCCCACCAAGATATTTGCAAAATGCATTTGGCTACTAGCCTTGTTGTTGAAATCTGGGTCTCAGGTAAGGTATCACTTGAGTCAGCAATGGCAAGGAGGAACATGTGACAGCAGACAAAGTTCCCTTTGCTGGTTCCGATATCACTGGCCTTTTATTTGCCGCCAGGAAGGTTGGAGGTCGGAGTCGAGTTGAGGCTTATTGCTAGATATCTGCATAGCTTTCTACCTCTTTTTTTTCTATACCCATCCAGGCTTGGGATGTACCAGTTCAGATGGCAAGTAAAGAAACAGTGAGGCCTATAAATTTTTATAACAACCAGCTTACCCGGTTTAAAAATAAACTAAGTTAATTTGTACCATATAGTACAGGGTGAAGTTCATTGTAGCATTCTTGAGGGAGCTTGGATTGTAAGGTAGACTGAAAGAGATAATTTAGTTTTTATATCCTGAAGGAATGGCTAAGAAGGAACTTCACATTATTTGTTATTGTCTGAATTTGTGTTTAAATTAAAAAGTT
Source organism: Dromiciops gliroides (assembly GCF_019393635.1). NCBI lineage: Eukaryota > Metazoa > Chordata > Mammalia > Microbiotheria > Microbiotheriidae > Dromiciops > Dromiciops gliroides. The sequence goes on from NC_057862.1 coordinate 172,371,928, forward strand.
TAGAGAAAAGGAAGCTTAGACAAGGGTACTTCAGGGGCAGGAAAGATGCAGAAGGACTATTTTAGCAATTCTGTGTTCTGTGACCACATTATATATCTCTTAAACCCAAGATGCTTAAATCATACTGCAATATTCCAGAGTGAATTCCAGCTCATTTACATCTTCCTAAAATTCAGGTCTGATCACATCCTCCCTCCCAAACCCCTCTCCACACACACTCATTAAACTCCTGTGGCTCCCTAATACTCTGAGGCTCAAACATAAAATTCTTTGTTGTTCAAAGTCTTCATAAGCTCCCTCTTCCCACCCCACCTTTTCAGTCTTCTTACACCATAATCACCCCCTTGTACTACTGGAACCAATGACTTTTGGACACTTGGCTATCCCTCACACAAGACATTCTACTTCCTGACTCGAGGCACATTATCAGTAGTTGTCTTCCATGACTAGAATGCTTTCACTCCTCATCACCTCTTTCTGACCTCTTTAACTTTCTTCAAGTCCCAGCTAAAATCCCACCTTCTACAAAAAGCCTTTCCCACTCCCCCTTGGAGCTAACACCTTCCCTCTGTCGATTACTTCCAGTTTTTCCTGTCTATCTTGTTTGTATGTAGTTGTCTGCATTCTGTCTCCTGTTAGACTATATGTTCCCTAAGGGCAGGGATTGCCTTTTGCTTGCTTTTATAGCCCAGAGTTTAGCACAGTGCCTGGCACATAGTAGGTGCTTAATGAGTGTCTACTGAGGGGGCAGCTAGGGACGAAGTGAATTCAGGAGGACCTGAATTCAAATTCCGCCTCAGACACGTGACACTAGCTGTGTGACCCTGGGCAAGTCACTTGCAGGGCAAGTCACTTAACCCTCATTGCCCTGCAAAAAAAAAAAAGAAGTGTCTACTGACTGACTGACAGCTGCTAATTAATTTTGTAACTTTGGACATGGCATTTAACCTGCCTGGGCTTCAGTTTCTTTACTAGAAAAAAGAGGTAGATGGCCTACATTACTGTTAAAATTCCAAGTGCTACACATATTTAACCAGTGTATCAGGGATGAGAATTTTGCTCATTTAATTCTCTACTTCACAAATGGAGGATTAATTAATTTTAAAAGTAAGAGACCTTAGAGATCACCTAGGCCAGAGGTGTCAAACTAACTCCCCAGTGAAGCTCATAAAAGGTTAAAATGTAACTGGGAAATGTTTAACAAAATAAATAAAAATACAATACAACAAATATAATGTAAATTTATGGTTTTCTAAGTCATTATGTGGCCCATGGGGATCTATTTCTTTTTGAGTTTGGCACCACTGATGGAGGCCAGTTTATAGAGGAGAAGACTATGGTCCAAAGATGTAATCAAATGAGCTAATATTTTTAAAAGAGTGATTTATCAACCTTAAAGCACTGCTAAATGTTAACTATTACTCTTTTTTAAAAAATTCTGAACTTGAAAAATAAAACAAGCATTTCCATAACATAGCAGAATAGAAAAAAAGGATGATTGCAGTGAAACTGAAAATGTTATTTACAACTTGCTATTCCTTTTAAATCTATAATAAAGTTATCTTTTTATCCCCTTTTTTCTTTTCCTCTCCTCCCCCCTGACATGGCTACCCTTAGACATAAGTAGGTATGTGTATATATGTATATGTGCATGCACGTATATGTATATATATACATAAATATGTATATGTGTGTGTCTATGTATATATATATACATATATGTAAAATCATTCTATACATTCTTCTATTTACTAGTTCTTTCTCTAGATGTAGATAGCATCTTCCTTTATAGGTCTTTTGGAGTTAATTTTGGTATTTATAATAGCCAAAATGACTTAGTTCCTCAAAGTTGTTCTTAAAACAATATTGCTGCTTTTCTATACAATGTTTTCTTGGTTCTGCTCATTTTACTCTTCATCATTTTGTGCAGGTCTATTCATGTTTTTCTAAAATCATCGAGCTCATCATCTCTTATAGATACTATTACTCCATCATGATCATATTCTATAACCTATACTACATGATTAAAGGTCACACAGGTAGTAAGTATGGGAGCAGGGATTCTCCTCAGTTCCTTGGTCTCCAAATCTAGCATGCTTTTCATTCTACAAAACTTTCCCCTCTTCTTTAAAATATGTTCATTATATCAGATTTAGAGCTGCAAATGACTTTAGAAACCACTGAATCCAACCCCCTCATTTTACAGATGAAGAAATGGAGACCCAGAGAAGTCTACTGACTCTTTAAATATACCACTGATATTCATGATATTGCAATAAGAAGCAAGTGAGCATAGTAGGTAGAAAACTAGCCTCTGGGTCAGTAAGTCCTAGGTTCAAGTCTCTACTTCAGATACATAATTATTCAATAAACTCCACTTACTCCAAATGATCTCCAGTATCTAACTGGGCCCCTCCTACTTTTCCAGTCTACTCTGTGATCAAGTGACACTGGCCTCTGCTGTTCTCAACACTTCACCTCCTGACTGAGATTGCTTTAATTGGGTGTCTCCCATGCCTGGAACTCTCTCCCTTCTCAACTTTGCCACATGGTTTCACTGGCTTCTTTCAGATTTAACTAGAGTATTTCTTTCTACAAGAAGCATTTCCCAGTCCTCTTTAATCTCAGTGGCTTCCCTTTGAGATTATCTCCCAGGGCTGTGCCTGGAGTCAGGAAGACCTAAATTCAAATCCAGCCTCAGACACTTACTAGTTGTGTGACCCTGGATAAGTAACTTAATTCTGTTTGCTTCAGTTTCCTCATCTGTAAAAAAGAGCTAAAGAAACAAATGGCAAACAACTCCAGTATCTTTGCCAAGAAAACCCCCAGAAGGGTCAGGAAGAGTCCGGATATCATTGAAAATGACTCAACAAAAACCAATTGATCCTTTAAATGTCTTGTTTTTATAAAGTTGTTTGCATGTTATCTCTCCCAATTAGACTATGAACCTCTTGAGGGTAAGGACTGTTTTGTTTGGTTTTGGTTTTCTCTTTGCATTCCCCTTAGTACAATTACTCAAAAAAAAACCCAACCAAACAGGTCCTTGTTTTGTGACTTGATGACTTGACTTGGATGATCCTGGAGAATCACATCACCCCTTAATAACTAAGACAATAGGTAACAAAGTTGCTGGTCTATGTTGGCAGAGGGAGTTCCCCATAGCAATGAAATCCTAAGTCTAGATGAAATCAAACAAACAAAACCCCAACCTGGGATAAGTGCGTTTGTATTTTGTTATTTAGGATTCCAATAATACAGTTATTTGATAAAACACGAGGTTGTGGGGTGTTTTTTTTTTGTAATTGTTAATGTATTCAAAAGTATATTTTCTAAATAGATATCCAGTCTTTTTAGACCTCTTCCCATAAGCTCTAGATAATGTCAAGTTTGAAAGTCTTTGACCCCATAGTTTTGATGTTGTTAAAAGAAAAATAATACTTGTCATCTCCCTCACAGAGAAGTGGTAAGGATTAAGAAGATAAACAATGTGTCCATAAAATGTCAAAAAAGTTGGATGCAAATAAATTTTAAAAGGTCAAATCAGCCAAACTGATTTCAGCATCATAGTCAAATGCCCTTGATCGAATTAAAGGCTTTATTTTCATTCTGATCACTTGATAATGGAATTTGTCTGAATGGCCCACCCCTTAGCTAATGAGTGAATTTTCCCTATTGTTTTAGTTTTCACTTCCAAGGATATAGAAAGGAATGCTGTGTCCTGGGTTTGACTTTGATTTTGAAACTCCTACAAACACATGCCACCCTACTGGAAGGCTTCTTCTGAGGATTCAACTGGTTCCCAAATAAGGCTCTTCCACCAAGATGCCTCTTTGTGGCCTGAAAGTGTTGTGACCTTGGGTTCTTGAAGGTTATGCCATCAGTATGATCTAGCAGATGCTACTGAACTGAAAGGGCTTTGAGTCAAACCTAGTGAAAGATGATGGCATTTATTGTAAGACCAAACTACCTTTGGTTAGAGGGTCTCATCTTCAGAAGTTTGACTACCAAATGGATATATTTTTTGGCCACAGAAACTCATGAAAGCACTTCCTTCCTCTTGCTAGCAAAGTGATGGATTCCACCTATGGAATGAGGTATACTTTTTCTAACATGACCTATGTATTGCTATACTTTGTTTGATCCTAGCTAAGTGGCAGCTAGCCTGGAGTCAGGAAGACCTGAGTTCAACTCTGGCCTCAGACACTTATTAGCTTTGAGACTCAAAATCACTTAATCTTGTTTGCCTCCATTTCCTGAGATGTAAAATGAGTTGTAAAAAGAAATAACAAACCACTTAGTATCTTTGCCAAGAAAACCACAAATGGGGTCATGAAGAGTTAGATATGACAAAAATGACTCAACAACAATACTTATATATTACAAGAGACATTTCTATTGGGGGTGAGAAGGAGGGGGAGTTAGAGGGAAATGAAAGTCATATTTAAAAAAAAGAAGAAAAGAACATCAAAACACCAATAAAACACATTTTAAAATAAACTTTAATAAAAAAAGAAGGCTATGAAGACCACCTACGAGGTATGAATCTTCACTGGGCAAGAGAATGCTCACACTGATGAAATCACAGCCCTTCTGAAGCAATAAGAGGCATTGCTTTGAGAACATTAGTTGGAACTACCTCATTTTACAAATAATGAAATTGAGGCTAATGGCCCAAGGTCCCAGGAAGCCTCCCCACAATTAGGATTTTAATCAAGATCCTGAATAAATAGACTGCTTCTTTACATGGTTAAGGGGCCAAACTATTTGTTTGCACATTTTAGTTCAAAATCCTTTGGGATAAATCTCAGCTTCTCTAGGGGGGTATTGATTATTGTCTTGTCCATTAGAATGTAAGCCTCTTGAGAGTAGAGGCTGTTTCACTTTGTATTTGTATCCTGGGGCCTACTAGAATACCTGTGACTTAATAAGAGTTTAGTAAAAGTGTAATTGAATTAGTCTCCAAAAGTTACCTAAAGGCATTCCAGTATCTATAAAGAAAGGGGTTGTTCCTAGCTCTAGGAGGGGCTAAAGAGAGAGAAGAAAATGGCAAACCATTCCAATATATTTGCCAAGAATACTCCAATTGGGGTCACAAAGAGTCAGGCATGACTGAAATCCTCTAAACAGCTAAACAACAACAAAAAAAGCAAATGCTTAGGGTTCAGACTCTTTTCTCAACTTTAATCCCTTTGTAAAATATTTTGTTGTTATTAATGTATTTTGCAACGGCAAGGAAAAGTGAGCTGAATTCAAATTCTGACTCAGGTAGCTATGTGACCCTAGGAGAATCACTTCTCTAGGTCTGAATTTCCTCATCTGTAAGGCAGTGCAACTGGATCACCTTTAAAGTACCTATTAGCTCTAAATCTATGATTTGATGAATGTTATACAAATCACTTAAAGCTTTCTGGACCCAAGTTTCCTCATCTCTAAAAAAAAAGGAAGGGTGAGTATTCTAGTGGAGTAGACTCACTAAATGGTTTCTGTGAACCCTTCCACTTCATATATATGTATGTGTGTGTGTACATACATATATGTGTGTATGTATATATATATATATATCTTAAAATTAAGTTTTCTGTTTAATTAGCAAGGTTAATTTGTATGCCCTCTTGAGTAAGACAGCAAAATGCCCTGGGGGTACTGAGGGAATTAAATACTTCATTGTCTATACTCCTGGAATCTTGACTCCAACCAAAGCAAAGCATTGTACAGCCTGGAAATGCAATAGGAATAAAGAAATACAGCATAATTTTGTCCCCATTTACCTCAGGGGGAAAAAAAAAAACTATAGTATTTCATCACATGTTCTCTAATAACTGCTCAGTAGCAGCTTTGAAATCTACTTTTTCAAAACATGCTGATCTATGCCATTGAAACTTTTTGCAAAACTATCTGAAATCACTGTTTGCTAACTGCACAGGGAATTAATTCTAGGGTTTATTCTTTCCTAATTCAGAAAAGGGAGACAGATTTGGAAAGACTTGTTGAAAAGATACCCTTACCCAATACAACAACCACCTCAGTCCCTAAAGAGCAGGGTGACCACATTTTCTAGGGAACAAGTCTTCTTAAAGCCTGCATAATCTTTGGAAAACAATGTTTAGTGGCTTCTCCCACGGACCTCAGGCAACAGGAATATCTACATCATTCTGGGTTTTTTAAAAAAAAATGTTTTAAGTGAAATTCAATAAAGATTCTTCATCTTGTTGTAAGAAATGGCATCTTGACTTGGAGCCAGTAAAAACTGCAATGATTTTGGTAATATCAATTCCTTTTGTAACGATTGGAATGACGCCACCTGCTGGATACTTACTGTAGCAGAGTTCTGCCCATGAAGCGAAGGTCTTTGAGGGCAAGACCAGGAGTCTTTTCTTTGGCGGGGAGGAAGTGACGCAGACTAGTGGGAGGAGGAAGGAAGAGACTGGCGCTCGGTCTGGCTCTCTTTCCTCTGGACTCTGGCGGAGAAGGGAGCTAGAAATGCGCTCTCCCTTTAATAGATAGGAATCTAGACCTTTCTCTCTCTCTTTACCAAATTCTTATTCTCCTTAATAAATGCTTAAAAGTCTAACTCTTGCTAAAGCTTATAATTTATTGGCGACCACTCATTAAATATTTTAGACAGACTAGCTAGAATTTTAGCCCTTAACAGATGGCTGACCACGAAGAGGAAAGCTAACCCTCAGTCTTCTTCTGATCTGCTGGTTGGGTAAGAAATTTCCCCTCCCTCTCCCTTTAACTGCTAAGTACTGGTGTACTGGCTGTGTTTTTCCTTTGAATTTTTCGAATGGACCTTTTAAACTCCCTAATTATCCTATTTTTGATTTTGGTCTGTTTAACCAGACAAATGGGAGATAAGATCATGTTAATGCTTTGTTTTTGTGGATTTTCTATTTTTCTTTTTATTTTTGTTAAAAGAGCCAGCAACTTACTCACACAAGGAAATATCTCTCCCTCTCCCAACCATGCTTTTTCAGAGAAACCTGAAGAGATTCCCGCAGCTTTTCCCAGTTCTAACACTAATTGTTGCTCTAATTTTGCATGCCTGGAGGCAATGACCCACCCTCTAGAAGCTTTTAATCCCCTAGCACCTGGAGGCAAAGTGGGGGAAGAGGAATCCAGGCCTGAGTTCAAAATCAAGTCTGATTCAAATTGCTCTGGTCCCTCCCCTCCTCTCCAGACCCCACCCTCTACTCCTCCTATGGCCAAGCCCATTGCTTCCCCTGCCTGGGAAGTCCAGAGATCTGATGCGCATGCTCAACTTTTTCTACCTGCATTTGCAGCTTCAGGCTCAGCCCTTCCCCGGCCTGGCTGTGCTTTTGAGACAATCTTAGAAAACTCTTTAAATTCCAGATATGCTCGTTTTGTTCATAATTTTGCTAACCTGCTTTTGTCTTTAATTAGTAATCTTATAAAGCATTTGTATGGTGAAAAGACTGACAGACAATATAGAGGGGTTAAAGAAGAAAAACTTAAGCTGAATAAGAATGACAATCAACATAGTTCAAGACTCTGCCTCTTTTGCCATGGAAGGGTATATATTTTACAGAAATGTAGAAGTAAGCAGCAAGGTATTGATATGAGTATTGGGGATTTTAGATATTGGAATCAAAGGTGTTCTGAATTCACTCAGAGTATTAATATCAGTTCAGAGGTTACATAGGATTTCTATGCTATTACATATACATTTTGAAATTAATGGTATGGGTTTATTTTCATAGAGATTTTCATGCTTTTGAGATTGTGTTTTATATTTAGTTTTTAAAACAAGGAGAATATTTGTAAAAGCTTTTTATAGTCATGTGATCAAGTTTATATTTTATAATACTCTTATTAATATTAAGTTCACATTCATTTAGACTTCCTTAGTTTGAATTTCATTGTCTTTTATTGTTCCATGTGTATTTTCTTCTATTCATTTGTCTATCTAATTTTGAAACATTGCAAGATGGTTTTGATTTTATTATACAATGTTAATTCTAGGAGTATTGTGCTCCCATATTCTGAGTTGTTTGTTTTTGTTATTTTTTCTCAACTGATTATTTGATCAAACTCTTTAAAGCATTTCCCTGGCAAATTGGTTGCCATGGCAAGTGTAAATTGATTCTAGAAGTATTATTTTTGATAAGCATATTACCAAAAAAAAAAAAAAAAGAGGGGAACATTTGTAAAAGTTTTCTATTTTCAAAAAAAAAAAAAGTTCTTTGAGATTCTGTTGTGCTTTAACTTGTATTTAAGTATGTTCTGATTTTTCACAAAAGTAATTGTATACTAAGTAAAAAAAAGGGTATTATTTGAAATTGTTGCATAATTATATATTATATTTTGAGTCAAGATGTATTCACATTTTTTGCAATCATTTATTATCCTCAATTTTAAATCCATATGAGACTTGGATTATGGGAACTTATCATTTAAGACATTAATTGCCTTTATTCTGAGTTATCAGATGCCAGTTGGCCAAGATGCCATCCAATCACAAGAGGAATACATGCAAGAGCAGACACTGAACTGTCACATGAGGGGAGACATGCATGAAGTCAAGGTATGGCCGAGGGAACGGCTTTTGACAAATGTTGAGGTTGGATTCTCTTGGTTTAATATTTTATTCTCTTTTTCCCCACAATATTGTACAGATGGCTGGAAGTATTCATCCCACCCATCTCACTTCTACACCTGGCTTCTATGCTCCCTCCTATATGCCTGATGCCATGGACATCTCAATCCCATGCATCTGATTAAGTCTGACTCAGTTTCTTCCAATATGTTCGGTGGCATGGACATATATTCCATCCACCTATTTTAAGCCTGGCATACTGTATGGGCAGTACATATTGCTCAAGTGTGGGAATGCTCATATCCCATCATTTCTCTGTTCTTTTATGGTAACCCCCATAATTATCTCAGGTGTCATGATAAATAACAGTGTTGAATTTGGCCTTGACACCTGTTACCAATTATATTAGATTTTCTAATTTCTCATAATGGCATGAGGATAATTAGGCAGATGATGCAAAAAGTGATGAAACAAAGATAAAAATTATTTTTAAAAATTAATATCGCAGCAATTGTCTTCTCAATTACCCTCCATAAGGGGGGACTATAGTAAGATTATAATTTTAAAGAATGTTTCAATTTTTGTTTTATTATATGTTTCATGTGTAACAACTAAGATTCTGTATTCCCTTAGACATGTTTTTGAGAACTTTCATTGTTTGATTTGATTATTGACAAAGCTGTTTTAAAGTTGTGTTAAGCTCAATTTTGTAGGAAATTTTCCTGGCTGATTACCAGCATCCACACATCAACCCCTGAAAAGACTTCCATTCCACGACTACACCTAGAGGACATCTGAGAAAAGACTTTCAGAGACTTTAAATGAACAGTTTTGATTTGTTGTTTTTGTTGTTTTTTCTCTTTCTGTTATAATATACACCATCTGTAACATGTATTCTCTGCAGAGGCCCTCCCTTTGCAAGACTAATGTCAAAGCGTCGGTTCATGAGGACAAAAAAAAAATCGCCCCTCTGGACAAAACTTTCCTCTCTTCCTTTTCTATATTGTTGTTCACATATTATTAGTTAGCAATAGTTATTATATTGTTTTTACTGTTCCGTCAAGGAAACATTTTGTTTCTTGAGGAACAACAGGGGGGACTGTAACGATTGGAATGACGCCACCTGCTGGATACTTACTGTAGCAGAGTTCTGCCCATGAAGCGAAGGTCTTTGAGGGCAAGACCAGGAGTCTTTTCTTTGGCGGGGAGGAAGTGACGCAGACTAGTGGGAGGAGGAAGGAAGAGACTGGCGCTCGGTCTGGCTCTCTTTCCTCTGGACTCTGGCGGAGAAGGGAGCTAGAAATGCGCTCTCCCTTTAATAGATAGGAATCTAGACCTTTCTCTCTCTCTTTACCAAATTCTTATTCTCCTTAATAAATGCTTAAAAGTCTAACTCTTGCTAAAGCTTATAATTTATTGGCGACCACTCATTAAATATTTTAGACAGACTAGCTAGAATTTTAGCCCTTAACACTTTATAAGGAGGAATCTTTAAAAAGAAGCATGGTTCCCATTCTTCAGACCTAGTCTTATTTTCATTTAAGGAGGAAAAAAAAAAACATTTTGAAAAACGGGTAAGAAGAGTACCACGGCTGCTATAGTATTCTTGAATTTTCAATGAGCACTTTGAATAATTGTACATTGAAGGGATCTCATAATAGAAACATCTATAGGAATGACAGAAAGGAAAGAAACTTTCTTTTCTATTATAGTGATTAGCTTCTCCGTTTATTTCATGGCATTTACTTATCATTTGATGGAGTTTGCTCCTAACATGTAGAGTAAAAAGAGAGAGAGAAAAGCAAGGAAAAAAGAGAAAAGACTAATTAAATTTAATGGCACACTTCCAAGACAAAGATAAAGTCTTTAGCAACATCTGCAGTTTCAATTTTTGAACTGCAGGTTCATATGTTGGCAGGAATATATCTTTTTTTAAAAAAATCATTCATTAATGGAAGGAAAATTTAAAAGACATGGGTATTTGTTAAGTTTTTACAAATCCTTTCAAATTACACAGGATGTCACAGAATATATGCTTAATTACAAATAGCAACCTTTGTATTAAAAAAATCACTTTATTACCCTCTATAAACATTTTATGATTCTGTTTAGTTTATGGTTGAATTAAAAGAAAATGAAAGCCTGAGACAAACCTCTGAATTTTTCTCTTTCTCTTTTAAACAGCCTTCATTAGAACCATAATTTAGTGCTTTCTGTAACTGGGTAAAGAGATGGGACAAATCTACTTTTATTATTCAGTCAAATGTTGAAAAGTCGCTCTTGGCTTTTGATGAATTTTTAATATGCCAGAGAACTCTCAAGATCCCACTTTAGCTATGAGATCTGGGGAGAGCTTCAGCATGGATTGAATTGCTGATCTGCCTCCGCTGAATTTTCTTTAATGTTTTCATCCTCTAAGTTGCAGAGGGACAGAGAAATAAGATTTCTCCATCCCCATCTCAATCTCATAAGAAGAATTCTCTAAAAGCTGTCGTTAAGAGGGAATCTGAGGCCCAGTCTGTACCTGTTCGGGACAAGGCTGGGGTGCTCCCCCTCCTTTCCCCCTTAATCAATAGGAATAAAAATATAGCATCATAGAATCTGGAGTTGAAGGGTACTTCAGAGATAATGTAGTGCAATGTTATCATTTTTACAGTTGAGGAAACTGAGGCCAAATGCATAAAATTAAATAAAAAGGAAACCACTAATATCAAAAATAATGTTGTCTATTATATAAGGTCAATAAACACTTATTAAGCATCTACTATATGACAGAGACAGCTAGGTGTAGTTTTGGATAGAGTGCCAGATCTGGAGTCAGGAAGACTTATTTTCCTGAGTTCAAATCTGGCCTCAGACACTTACTAGCCGTGTGGCCCTGGGCAAGTCATTCAACTTTGCCTCAGTTTCCTCATCTGTAAAACAAGATAGAGAAGGAAATGGAAAACTGTTCTAGTATCTTTGCCAAGAAAATCCCAGAAAAACGACTGAACAACAAATCTCTACCCTTATATCGTATATCTTGTTTACCACCCATTTAATTTAAATGCAAGTTGATTCAATCAAAGCTGTAGTAGACTATAACTGTTTGCAGACTAATTCTTTCACCTAAAGATTGTTCCCAGCAATAATGATCATTGACCCAGTTTATTGGTTGTGGATATTCAGTTGTTTTCAGCTAACCAATTCTTAGAATTAAAGAGGTAGATTCAGAATACTGGAGGTATCAATCTTTTTGTAGTCTGTCTTGGTCAGATCTCATTTGACTGGTTGTATTCATTTCTAAGCACCACAGTTTAGCTGAACAGGGTTAAGTGACTTTCCCAGCATCACACAGCTAGGAAATGTCTGATGCCAGATTTGAACTCAGGAAAATGAATCTTTCTGACTACAGGCCTGGCATTCTATCCACTCTGCCATCTAACTGCCCGTAAGTGCTACTATGTAAATGGTAGCCATTATTATTATTATTACCTCCATTATATGATTCACAGATAAAGAACCTGAGCATCAAAGAATTTAAGTGACTTGGCCAACACAGAGCTGTTTAGCTGCTACCCTGCACTATTAGTTCATATTAAGCTTTCTTTTCACCCACATTCCAAGATTGCTTCTTCCCACCCCCCATGCCCCTGCCAAACCTACCAGCCTCCTAGGCAGTTGATTTTTTGAACCCAAGTGGAAGACTTCACATTTGGCTCTTCAAAATTTCATCTTATTACATTCAATCTGTGCTCCTAGTTTTTCAAGATCTTTTTGGATACTGACTCTGTCATGCATCCTATTAGCTGTCCCTCCTGGCTTTGTGTTGTCTGCAGATTTCATAAATATGCCATGCAGGCCTTCATTCAAGTCACTGATAAAAAAAATTGAATAGCAGAGTGCCAAAGATGAAATCCTTGGGCACTTCACTAGTCATATATCTCCCCCAAGCTGACTTGAAGCCCCTTCATGAAGACTCTTTGGGCCTCATCATTCAACCAGCTCTAATTCCACTTCACAAAGACTATTTTTCCATCTTATTCACAAGAATGTCATAAGAAACTATTTATATCCTCCTCACTATTGTTTCAAATGTTTTACTGAAATCTAGGTAAACCATGTCTATAGGATTCCCCTTATGGACTAGTCTGAGAACCTTGTCCAAAAAAGGAAATGAAATCAGAATGCCATGATCTCTTCTTGATGAAGTCATTCTAACTTAGTGACCTTTATCCTCAGATGTTTATAAATTACATATCTCTTAAAGAATATATCCTAGGGGCAGCTAGGTGACACAGTGGATAGAGCACCAGCCCTGGAGTCAGGAGGACCTGAGTTCAAATCCAGTCTCAGACACTTGACACTAGCTGTGTGACCCTGGGCAAATCACTTAACCCCAATTGCCTCACTAAAAAAATAAAAAAAAGAATATATCCTAGAATTTTGTTTTACAAAAATAAAAATCAAGCTTACCAGTCTAGAGTTTGCAGTTTTGACTCTTCATTCCTTTTTTAAAGATCAGGGTATTTGTCCATTGTTAATCTTGTGACACTTCTGTCCCCTATGTCCTTTCTCTCTATCTTCCTTCCTTTCTTCCTTCTTTCCTTCCTTCCTCCCTTCCTCTTTTCTTTTCTTTCCTTTCTTTCTGTATCCATTTGTTTATTTATTTGTTCATTCATTCATTTGCTTTGTTGTTTATTTATTTCTGCATTTTTATTTGCTTATTTGTCCAATAATAGTTGGCATTTTTTTTTTTTTTTTGGTGAGGCAATTGGGATTAAGTGATTTGTCCAGGGTCACACAGCTAGTAAGTGTCAAGTGTCTGAGGTCACATTTGAACTCAGGTCCTCCAGAATGCAGGGCCAGTCCTCTATCTACGATGCCACCTAGCTGCCCCAATAGTTAGCATTTTATATAGGCTTTAAAGTTTACAAAGAATTTTACAAATGTTATCTCATTCCATCTTCACAACAACCCTGAGAGATAAATAATATTTTTATTCCCATTTTACACGTGAAGAAACTGAGGCCTATAGAGGTTAAGTAACTTGCCTAGGGTCATGTAGCTAGTAAGCAGATGAGGCTAGGTGGTACAGTGGTTAGAGTGCCAGGCCTGGAGTCAGGAAGACTCCTCTTCCTGAGTTGAAATCTGGCCTTAGACACTTACTAGCTATGTGACCCTGGGCAAGTCACTTAACCTTGTCTGCTTCAGTTTCTTCATCTGTAAAATGAACTGGAGAAGGAAATGGCAGACCACTGTAGTATCTTTGCCAAGAAAACCCCAAATGGGGTCACAAAGGGTTGGACACGACCGAAACAACTGAACAACAGCAACAACATCCTGACTCCGAAATGAACACTATCTACTGTACCACATAGCTGAGATCATTCTACTTGATAGAGAAAACAGAAGAAGTCCATCACATATTTATCAAGTGCTACCTATGTACCAGGCACTATGTTAGAAGCAAAATAGGAGTTGAGTAGTTCTGACTTCTCTCTGTTGTCTGTAGTCATCCCATTCATGCTGAGTAGTGGCCCTATCTTCCTCTTTTTTTTTCTTTTAAACAAATATAGCTATTAAAAAAGTCCTTTTTGTTGGCATTCATTCAGCTTAATTCTTTCCAAGCTTAGGTGCTATTCTTGCTATTTTTGAAATTATAATTGAGGTAATACATCTTTAACATGTCTCCTCCATAAACCTTCCCTTGTTTCTTTCTTCTCTACATGTGTCTTAAAAATCTAAATTGTTAAAAAAAAAAATCTAAATTGTTGGATGAGCTCTCAAAATAACCACATTAGTCTCTTTAGAGAGCTCCCCCCTTTTCTTCCTCATTGAAATTGTTTTTATAGCTTCAGAATTTCATCCTTTAGAACTTTCTATGCCTCTTGGGCTATCTTCCCCATGAAGAATTTTCATCCATGGAATTCTCCCTCTTCTTTTTCTGAAATATTTGAAATCTGATCTTTTTAAAATCTAGCATCCAATTTTGGTCACACAAAAGATGAGGAAGCACTTCCCACTTCTAGGTAGAGAGGTGGAGAACTGTGGGTGTATAATGTTGCATATGCTGTTATATACATATTTGATTTTGTGAATTGCTTTTCTTTGTTATAAGGAATGACTGGGGGGGGCTTATTTTTACATGACTGATGTGAAAGCAAAAGATGTCAATAAAGTTTAGTTTAAAGCAGCAGCAACAAAATCTGGGGCTGGGGTCTTACTGTGTTTGATTTTCCTCACCTCCCCCCAATTAAACTCTAATAACTCCGTATCACCTCCAGAATCAACTATAAAATCCTTTGTTTGGTATTGAAAGCCTTTTATAAACTTAACTCCCCTACTTTTCCAGTTTTCTTACTCTGAAATCCAATGATCCTTGCTGTTCCTCCCATAAGACACTCTGTTTCCCTATTTCTGGCTGTTTCCCAAGCCTGGAATTCTCTCCTTCCTCATCTTCACCTCCCTTCAAGTCCTTGATAAAAGCTCTCCTTCTATAGGAAGCCTTTTAGGATCTCCCTTAATCTCATTATCTTTCCCCTGTTGATTATTTACAATTTATCCTGTATATCACGTTTGTACATATTTTTTGCATATTGTCTCCCCCATTAGACTATGAGCTCGTTGAGAGCAGGAACTGTCTTTTACCTTTCTTTGTATCCCCAGAACTTAGCACTGACACATAGTAGGTACTTAATACATGTTAATTGACTGAATGATTAACTATCATGTACTCTGGAGTAATTGTTCACTTTACCTCAAGGTTCCCAGTGTTTTTATCTGAGTAGCCAAGTCTTTCTTATTGGTTGAAAAGAAATTTCCTTGGCTTCCCCCAGTTTTGAAGAAAGAAATTGTCTTTAAGGCCAATCAAGAATTCATATTAGCTGTTCATCTTTTGGGGAAAACACACACACACATACAGATCTATCAAGATGTATGGATCACTGAAGTCTCCCGTTACTTTATTTTTTGTCCATACCCTTTGTCTATGCCAGTCAATTATCAATTAATTATCAATCAATTAACAAGTATTAGTTAAAGCCTACTGTGTGACAGGCACTAGGCTAGGCACAAATAGAAGAATGAGACAGTCCCTGCCCTCACACTTAACCTTTGAACTTCAGTGTAATCATCCATAAAATGGGGAGATTATTTACACTGACTACTTCACAGGGCTGTTAAGAGGAAATTGCTTTGTAAACCTTGAACACTACAAAAGTGTGACCTCTTATTAGGTCTGTATAAGCTAGAATGTAGGCCGGAAATCCTTTGCAGGTCTTCTGACCCTGTATCAAAAATAAATAAATAAAAATTGTGGAATGGGAAGGTTGGAGAAAGAGGGATGTGTAACAGATTCCAGATGCTAGGGTAAGAATCAAGTTCATAAACGTTTCTCATTAAACAGAATCAAAGTTTTAGGTCCCATCTCTAGGGCAACAGTTTTTCATTTTCCTTCTAAGAAGTTTTCCATAGTAAGAAGATTTTGGTAGCTGGTTCCTTGAAAAAGGTCTTAAGAGAATTTTAGTTTTATTGCTAGAAGTTTTGCAGTAACTGCATAAACCGTTTATAAAATTTCATGCTTGCCCTTGGAAAGTGCAATCATTTCCTCTATTAAATAATACCAAGGTTCAAAATGACCCTCTTTTTTTTCCTTTTTGTTTGCACACTTCTTCCCTCTGTGAGATCATATTGGAGCCTCAACACCTGAAAGAGTTTTCATTTAAATGCTCACTGTCCTCCCACTGAACTCTGTTAGGGTGCCAAGTTTTCTAGATTGGGCACAAATTATGTAATGCCAGAGGGACACACTAACCGCATATCTACAGGATGGGAAATAACCAGTTTGAGGAAAAATGAAACTTTTCATACGGCACTAGTGGCATGTCTTAATGACAAAAAATAATATCAGAGGAAAAATTTTATGAAACCATGCTACGCAGAAGCCATTTTATTCTTTTGAATTGAAGGGAGATTGTCAGCTAGATTAGATGAATTAATCTGCGTTAATTTGAAACAAAATGTTTGATCTAGCTAGGCTCTAATGCATGCTCCTACACAGGAAAGGTACTTCAACTGGATTGAGTCTTACCTGATTCCCACAAGCCCATTGCGTCGGCCCAAGATGGCCCTTCTCTACCCAACGCAACTAGACTTGCTATCTGTCATCTAATCTGTTTTCTCAACTCCAACACCACTACCAAGTATATTATCTAATGGGAGAAAGGAAGGAGTGGAATAAGTACCTTACTATCTGCCAGGCACCGTGCTAAGAGCCTTACAAATATTATCTCATATGATCCTCACAACTCTGGGAGGTAGGTGCTATTATCTCCATTTTATAGTAGAAGTGATTTGCCCAGAGGTCACACAGGGAGTGTCTGAAGCTGGATTTGAACTCAGGTCTTTCTAAAGTCCAAGCACTCCGTTCACTGTGCCATCTAGATGCCTCTTGCTTTGTCCAATGAGCAATTTTTAAAAATTGAACAGGAAGGGAACTTAGAGATCAATTTTTGCCTAATGCTCTCATTTTTACAACTGAGGCTCAGTGATCAAATGACTTATCCAAAGTCACACAACTGGAAAGTGTCAGAGCCAAGATTTGAACCTAGGTCTTCTGACTCCAAGTCTAGTGTGCTCTTCCACACAGTCATCCTGACTTCTCATATAGTATTCTTTTCACTGTGCTATAATTTTTAGCAACTGCCCAGTATACCAGCAAATAAAATAGATGGCTTCTCCCCCTTTACCCTTCTGCTCCTCATCTTTTCTAGTGTTCATCTTCACATGCCATTGGCACCCTGCTACCTCACTTTGCTTTTAGCAACACCATAAGCCCAAATCAATGGTAGAAACAAATACAAGTATTACAGGTCAGGGGGTGGAGACTTGCCTCGAGGTGAACAAGTCTGTCAGTGACTTCAACCCCAGCCCCTCCAAGCCTGTTATTGGATGTCTGACTAAAGCATATGGGATCGTTATGAATCTTACCCAGTCTTTGAGCTAGAATATATCTTAGAGATCAACTAGTCAAACATCCTTATTTAAATTAAAAAAAAATTATTGATGTTGGGGGCAGCTAGGTGATGCAGTGGATAAAGCACCAGCCCTGGATTCAGGAGAGCCTGAGTTCAAATCCCACCTCAGACACTTGACACTTACTAGCTGTGTGACCCTGGGCAAGTCACTTAACCCCCATTGCCCCGCAAAAACAAAACAAAACAAACAAAAAATTATTGATGCATTTGTTTTTTTCACTAACTTCATATCCAGATAGATCCTTCTCCCCATTATCTACCTAGCAATCTATCTGTGATGGGGCTAATTCCTACCAGGGTTTCCCATACTCCTTCTCCCTCCCTTCCTTGCCCCCCACCCACATGAATTTCAGTCATGTTTTAGTTGTGTCCAAATCTTTGTGACCCCTTTTGGGATTTTCGTGGTAAAGATACTGGAGTGGTTTGACATTTCCTTCTCCAGCTCATTTTACAGATGAGGAAACTGAGGCAGACAGAGTTAAAAGACTTGCCCAGGGTCACAAAGCCAGTAAATGTCTGAGGACAGATTTTGACTCAGAAAGATGAGTTTTGCTGAGTCCAGGGTTTCACTCTATCAGCTGTACTACCTAGATGCTCTGATTAGTTTTCCCAAAAAAGCAACAAATGGGGCAGCTAGGTGGTGCAGTAGATAAGCACCTGCCCTGCATTCAGGAGGACCTGAATTCAAATCTGACCTCAGATACTTGACATTACTAGCTGTGTGACCCTGGGCAAGTCACTTAACCTTCATTGCCCCGCAAAAACAAAACAAACCCCCCCAAAACCCCAAAAGGCAACAAAGCCATTCCCATAACCTGACTGAGCTCTGCCTTCCTTGTTGCAGCTTCCCGGTAGTGTACTAACATGCTTCCTGGTCACCTAAGGGCAACCACATAGAGTACAGCCCTTCTGACTCGGTGGATGATTAGAGAACATGGGAGTCCTGATACCCTGCCCTGCTGACAATTTCTGAGTGGAGACAAGGGGAGCTGCCTCTAGAAGCTTGATGTGTATTCTTGCTATGTTAAGGCTAAGTAAACCTCCTTTTGTTAACCATTCGGTGACTTATGAGTGCTTTCTTTCTTTTTTTTTTTTTTTAGTGAGGCAATTGGTGTTAAGTGACTTGCCCAGGGTCACTCAGCTAGTAAGTGTTAGGTGTCTGAGGCTGTTTTTGAACTCAGGTCCTCCTGAATCCAGGGCCAGTGCTCTATCCATTGCACCACCTAGCTGCCCCTGAGTGCTTTGTTTCTTCCCAACCTGAACTAACATCAAGTCTGACCATAATATTATCCCTTGAAATAAAGAATAAAAAAGGAAGAGAAAAATCCAGTCCCACCTCTGCAAAGAAAGGTACCTTTTCTCATCTCTTCTTCTGGAGTAAGTCTCAAACACTCTCCTTTAACAAAGGAAAAAATTAATTTCCCATGGGAATGTAGTGACATGAATGTAGTGACCAGAGGGTCACCCAGCTAGTAGGTGTCAGAGCTAGGGCTCAAACCCAGGTCTCCTGTGCACTGCCCCCTCCCCCCCCCCCCAGGAACACTGCCTCTCTGAAGCATCCTATCAGAAGTGGCAGTGTATACATGTGCTATCTTATCTTGGTAAACCCAGCTTAACACCACATGATAAAAGGATCAAAGGGAGACTCTCACTCTCTCATCCCCCACTTTGGCTAGTTCTACAATCCTGGACAAGTCACTAAACTTCTATGACTTAAGTAATTTTCTAGTACGTCTCTACTAAATCATAGGCAGGTTGTGATTTGCTCACATGAAAAGAAAACCATTTTTACTGACTCCCCCCCACCTTCCTCTTTTTTAAATTCTTTTAAAAATAGTTGTTGTAAGAAATGGCTTGGGGCAGCTAGGTGGTACAGTGGCTAAAGCACCGGCCCTGGATTCAGGAGGACCTGAGTTCAAATACAGCCTCTGGACACTCAGGAAACCTGGGTTTACAGGATCAAAGAATAGAAAATAGAACTGACTGGGAATCTAGTTCAATTTTTCTTTGCCTCAAGTATTTGCAAAACTTGGTACTAAAACTACCAGCAGTTGATTATATCATTTGGTTGCAAACATCCGTGGTTACCAGATGTGCCAAATGTTCACTGGTTACAAGTTAAATTAGCTTTTCAACAGGTTGATATCCCATTATATGTGTCAGCAAATACAAAATCTGATAAGAACCAGCAGGCTGTCAAGTTTCTGCATTCAAATCCCATACCAATGCTGACTTCTGATAGCATTTTCCGTCTGTCACGAGTCTCAGTGTTTCTTCTCTTACCCCTCCTACGCTAGAAACCCAAGTGCTTCGGGGTTTTTTCTTTTTTAATTATATTTTAGTATTGGTTGATAGAAAAAAAATAATAATAAGGCCTATATTTCAATCCCAATAAGAAGTTTCGCTTGTTGATATTAAGGACATCTGATGGCCTGAAGATTCTCATTGAGCGGAAAGTAGTCTTTTACACCCTTCTTTGCTCTCCCCACCCCCTTCTGATTTGTAACCATATGGGCAGCCACGGATCAAACCGGCTGAGCCTTAGTGATCAGATCTCTTCCTGCTGATTTTGGCTGGAACCATGCTACCTCCCAAGAGGGCAGCAATGACAATTCCCTTCTGTGTTGTTTACACCTCAAACCTGTTAGGGCCTGAACCAACTCAGAATTGAAGGGTTCATGGCTGACACCACCGCAGGCGAATTTTAACAGGCAGTCACCTTACTAACTTTATTTCCATCTTCTGTGCTTTGAAAACAGAATTTGGGGGCTTGACCTTGATAGGATCAACCCGTTTGAGTCCACACTGATTTACAACATAATTTTCATTTAGGCACAGAACATCAACTAGTTTGCACCCCCTTCGGATCCCCTGAATTTGGCTGCAAAATCCATCTATACAACTTCGGTTTCAATACATTAGGGCTGACTAGGCACCTTGTTACCACTCAGTGAATAATAAAAATCATCATCAATCTTGATTTAAATTATGGCTTGGGGCAAAGTTCAATAGGCTACCTAGTTTGGGTGCTGTGCTTTCTCTTTCCTACCCTAACTCCATTCAAATAAATCACAACCTGCTTCCTTAATTCTTACACTTGTTGTAATTGGTCCCAGATGTATCGTAACTGCTGACTTCCTCTGTCGTGACTTTTCATCTTTGCCGCTTCCATCTAAAAAGATTATGCTGATTTGCAGAAAATAGCTGTCTTCTTCCTATACTCTTTATGCCCTGCTGTAAAAAAAATAACTTGCACTTGACTGACTACAACAGACACATGCCTTAATCTTTTCACAGTTGGACTATTTAAATCCATGTGAAGAAATATAGATATATAGATATATGTGTGTGTATACGTAATACATACATGCACACACATGTATATACACACACATACAAACACCCCCAAATACACAGACACACAAACATATATATATATATAGCCACAGGCTTACTTACACTGACTGAATACTTGATGGTCATTGGTCCCAATGTAGAAATATTATCTAAGTAGCTCTTGCATTTGGGGGTGATTATGATGGGGAAGGGTTTCCAAAAATTTTCCTTGGTGTCTTTGAATTTAAACTCATGCAACTATCCAAAAACAAATCTTTTCCCCCCCTTGGTAGAATTTTATTTTCCAATAACATATAAAGATTGTTTTCAACATTCATTTTTGTAAGATTTTGAGTTCTAATTTTTTTTTTCCAGGCCATGGGGGTTAAGTGACTTGCCTAAGGTCACACAGCTAGTAAGTGTCAAGTGTCTGAAGCTGGATTTGAATTCAGGTCCTTCTGAATCCAGGGCTGGTGCTTTATCCACTGTATTACCTAGCTGCCCAATTGAGTTCTAGATTTTTTTCCCTCCCTTCCCTCTCCCTCCCCAAGACGGCAAGCAATCAGATATAGGTGTGTATATATGTGTGTGGATGTATATGTATATGTGTGTATATATGTATATACACACACACAAAATAATGTTATATATATTTCCTATTAGTCATGTTGTAAAAGCAGAATCAGAACAAAAGGGGAAAACCACAGGAAAGAAAAATATAACAACAAATAAAGTGAAAATTGTATACTTTGATCTGCATTTAGACTATAATTCTTTTTCTGGATGTGGAGAGCATTTTCCATCATAAGTCACCAAAAGCAAATCTTAACATAAAACTTCCTTCTTCCCTCCCTTCTTTTCTTGCGTCTCTCTCTCTCTCTCTCTCTCTCTCTCTCTCTCTCTCTCTCTCTCTCTCTCTCTCTCTCTCTCTCTTTCTCTCTCTCCCCCCACTCCTGCATTATTTGTCCCATAGAAATTGTCACCATCAGTGTTTCCAACTGTCCCACCAATAAGTTGAATCCATTGCACAATCTCTAAGAAGATCTCAGAGTGGTCAGGCTCCAGGTTGTATAGTAACAGTATTGCAACTGAACAGGAAAAAAAAAAAAAAGGAAGAAAGGAAGCTTTCACTTTTCATTTTCTCAAGGGGCTTGATTCTTCCTCCAACTCTGGGAACTTGAAATAGGGCTAGTTTGGAAAATAAGAAGGGTCTGTAAACTCTCCCCCCTCCCCCTTGTTGCTGCCTTGCCTTTTGGATTCTTTTGGTTTTCCTCTCAAATGGGCCACATTCACAGGGGAGAATCATTCTAATGCACTTCATGTCCTCTATAGCCTCAATTAGTTCCAGTCTTTCTCATGGTCTTTTCAACATAACAAGAATAACTAGGTCTTATATAGTGTTATATTATCACACCTCTAAGGTTTGCACTTTAGATCTGCTACCTCATTTCATCCTCACAACAACCCTGTGTGGTTTCTGTGAGGCAGGAACTATAATTATCCCAGTTTTATACATGAGGAAACAGTAGGAAAGAAGTTAAGTGACTGGCTCACAGTCACAAAACTAGTCAGTTTCTAAGGTTATATTTGAACTCAAGTCTTTCAAACCCCCGAGTTTAGCATTCTGTTCACTGCACCATCTTCCTGACTCTAGGATGGAGTGGGAAACTGGCTAAATCAGAAATTTCTTAATGGTTTTATGAGTTATGGACCCCTGTTCATGATTTTTCCTAAATGTATAAAAGAAAGTATATTACAAAGATTATTGAAATAGAGTTATCAACATATTGAAAAAGAAAAACAAATTGTGAGACAATTCCAAAGAACACAAGATAGAAAATGTTTTTCACACCCAGAAAAAAGAACTATGGGTACTGAATGCAGATTGAACTATACTGTTTCTACTTTGGGGCTGTTTTTTTTTCTTTTTTCAGGTTTTTCCCTTATGTTCTGATTCTTCTTTCACAATATAACTAATGCAGAAATGTGATTAATGTGATTGTGTATATATATAACCTATATCAGATTGCTTTCTGTCTTGGGGAGGGGGGAAGGAAGGGAGGGAGGGAGAAAAATTTGGAACTAAAAATTTCATGAAAACAAATGTTGAAAACTAAAAAAAAACAAATTGTGATATAGTTGTATATATACATATATTTAGCTGAAATCTAATAACTATAGTAATTTTGAAATATCAATAAAGATAAATGATATTTCAAGATGTCTGCAATAACTATAATATTATTTTAACATTTTCGTGATTTCTATTGGTGACAAAGTCATAGGTGTTGCTAATACTCTCGGTCTTGTTGCCTATGTTCAAAATGGAAAGAAATGCTAAATCTTAGTTAATAGTTAGTGAAAATAAACAGTTAAATTTTTTCCATACAAATTCAAGGACTCCCTGAAATCTATCCATGGACCTCTGAGGTGTTCCTGGACTCCTGGTTAAGAACTTCTGTTCTAAATGAACCCAGAGCAGTCTTCATAACTGAAATTCACTTTTATTAAGCATTGACCAAGCATAGGACTCTTCTCAGACTTGGATATACAGAGACAGCCAAAGCAGACCCTACCCTCAAGGAGTTTCCTCTCTACCAAAAAGTTCCTATTTGTACATTGTACACTAAGAACACAAGATAGTGAAAGGGGTATAGGAGATATCACAGAAGTGTTCTAGGAATATTTGAAGAGGGTACTGACATTTGGAGGAGGGGGCTCTTCCATTGAGTTTTGAAGATATTTAAGATAAAAATGCCAGAATGTAGGAATTTGGGGAAACAGACAATAGTCCAGTTTGACTGAAATGGAGATATTAAATGAAGTTGAACAAGATAAATTGGGCCCAGAAATCCTTCAGTGTCAGGCCTATATATCCAAACAAAGTTACTTTACTCAAGAAAAGCTGGAGCATCTTTCTCATACTCAATAAGCACCAATTCTTGCCCATTATGGGAGGACCTGATTCACTAGGCTTACATGGTTCACTTTTCCACTCCAAGGGATGGAGAATCAGGCTTAATGTATTTTTCACATAACATCACAGTATTTAAGATGCTAGACAATCTTGTCTCACAGACGAACTCTCTGGGCTAAAGGTAGGCTGCGTTTGTGACACACGCCTAGGGACTTCTAGCAGGGCAAATTGCATAATTGGCAATTGGACCTTGGCAAGATCATTACTAGGTCGGCTGAACAGTATTTGGCTTAGAAAAAGAGGGAAATCAAAGAATGAAATGTGGGTGCAGCATTAATATGTTCATATGCTTGTGGCTGAAGAGGAAAAACTAAGTGGAATAAATCACAGAAAAATACAACTTTAAAAAGAATTCAGAGATGGATTTTTTGCCTCCCAACTCTAATGAATCAGACACAAAATCCATAGTTTGGTTTCCTTTTTTTTGGCGGGGGGGGGGCAGGGCACCATCAGGTACTGAGAAACTTGGCTACCACTGAATATCCTATGCAGATGAGCCTTCTGAAGCTTCACCATACTAAGTACAGGCATTTTTCCAACTCAAAAACATCTTATTTACCACCATCCCACAGAAATAAGCAACTGTCTCTCAAAAATAACTATTCCCTGAACCCCTATTTTTCCTTCTGTGTGAGCTGATGACTCTGGCATGTGACTGAGGGTAGAAAGGAGGTATATTCCCCTAAGGGGAATGGGTATAGATGACAGGAGTTGGGAGAGGGAAGGATAAAGTCAGTCAGTCTCTACCATCTCTCCATCCAATTTCCTTCCCCCCCCCAACTTTTTCCACTAAGTTCCCTTAGTCAGTTTCCCTTTAGTTCCCTGAAAATCCCAAATTCAAATCAGTGGATGCTGCAGAAGAAGAGATGATAAAGATTTCTAAAACTTTTCCTTTGGAAAGCATTTTCCCATCAAAAATTACTTTTTTTCTGGTAGCATTGTTTTCCATTGTTTTTGTTACACATGTATTTCAATTACATTATGGATTACATAGGATTTTTATGGGTTAGTGTTGAGATCTAACCACATTTATAACAACATTTCTATGGGAAAACATGTTCCTGAACTCCATATACTCAATTTCCAAAAAAAAAAAAAATTAGAATGTAACCTCTTTATAAATTGGGGATTCTGCCTACGTTGGACTGGTGTTGCTAGGAACCCATATTTGTGATGTCCTAGGCTTTTGCATTCTGCATTCACAGTGTGGCACTGGCTTGTATTTATTCTGTGCCTTCTTTTCAGGGAATTAAACACACACACACACACACACACACACACACACACACACAAACGAGTTTTCACATGTGAATGGAAGGAGAAAATCCTAATTTGACTTTCCTAGATTTCAAAAATGTTCAAGAGGAAGTTGATAAACACTTTGCAGAGAATTGTGGGTAAATGCTACAGCCAAGAAAGGAACCAGATCACAGATACCTGCATAACATCTGAGCTATTTACTACGATTTTATGAAAAGCATCCCCTGCCAGGAACATCAAGGCAGAGGGGACCCTGAAAAAAGAGGGAAAGACAACAGAATAATATCTGTAAGGTCAATTTTCAATGTGTATGTGTGTGTGTATATATTTTGTGGTAGGAAAGAAGAGGAAACAAAATAGATGCTCATCATCTGGGGAGTGACTAAACAAATTGTGGTACAGTTAGAGCACTGGTCTTCAGAAGTCCTACATTTATATCTGGCCTCAGACAAGTGTCTGAGCTGTGTGACCCTGAGCAAGTCATTTTGCCTCTGTCTGCCTCAGTTCCCTCAATTGTAAAATGAGGATAGAGAAAGTACTTACCTTCAAGGCTCATTGTGGGGATCAAATGAGATAATATTTGTAGAATACTTTGCAACTCTAAAGTATGCTGGGGAGTAATAAATGCTTGTTATTTTTGTTCTTGTGTTGTAAGAAATGACAAGCATGATAAATACAGAGAAGCACAAAAAGATTTACATGAACTTATGCAGAATGAAGTAAAGCATAGTTTGGAAAACAATACTCTCAGTAACTATACCAATGTAAATGGAAAGAACCACCCCAAAATAATCACTGTTAACTAACTGAATGTTGCAAAACTATAAAGAACAATGTTAGGCCCCAAAGGAAAAAAAAATATGATACCTATCCTTGCTCTTTTTCAGAGGCTAGGGTCCATGAGTGTATAACACTCTATATAATGTAAGATTATTTTTTTCAATACAGTGATTGGTTTTGCTTAATTCCCTCCCACCTGTTCCTCTTTTTCTTTCTTTCTTTTAAAAAAAATTATTAGTTATAAGGTATGGATCTCTGGAAGGAAAGAAGGGAAGAGATGTAAGGAGGGAATCTAGACAATATAAAAACAAAATATGTAACTAAAAATCTATTTTAAAAAATTCAGTGCTGAAAGAAATATATTAATGGAGGATCACCCCTATTTTGTAGGTTTCTAGATAGCTGGTGCCCATCTTCAATTGCAGCTGGCCTCTAACCTCATACATGGGCACCAAGCCATCACTGCAGATGGGCAGCACAGGATCTAATTGATAGAGTGAGTCTGGTTTTTTTTTTTTTTTCATTTTGTCCATATGACAGTACCACTCCATTTAAGAGAGAAATAGATGCCTACGGGCATAAGAGATGTTTTTAACAGTAGAACCCGGCTGCCTAGCTATTGTGTTTCAGGGAAACACTTTGCTCTAAATTCCTGTTTTCCAACTTGGAAGCCAATTATTTTGGTGCCCAGGAAATCCCCAGGAGTCTTGAACTAGAAAGTAGTGATGACATACAAACTAGGCATACCCAAATGCCCTGTGCCCCAGCAAGCTTGCTTCATCAGACCATTGTGGAAGTCATCTCAAGAGACAGGAACTGAGAGATTGCCAGAGAAATTGTGAGGATGGGTGGGGAAAGGGTGAGTTAGCAAGATGGTTAGGAAATGGAGAACCTTCTTCCCAGAAAATGTAAACTATCTGGTCTCCCCATGAGTCTAAGGTCTAGCTACCCAGAGTAAAGTGAATGTGTTTGAAAATATCAATCATGTACTCACACTCTTGACCATAGCTAGTAGCAGAAAAGGATAGGGTTAAGGGATAGGATCAGAAGAGGAGCAGAGTGTTTGAAAAGGTAAGGGGAGCTAGTTCTTTACTTTTCTCTGCATCATCTAGAGTGGTCTAGGTTAAGTATTTGGGCTATGGCAGGAATGTAAGGAGAGGGAAATTGCCATTGTGAGGAATTTGGCTAAAGTGAAGAGCTTGCTCTCCTCCCTCCTCCATAATCCTTCAACCCACAAGCATTTATTAAATGCCCACTATGTGTCAGGTATTGTGCTATGTGCTGGAAATACAAAGACAAAAATGAAACAGGCCATTCCCTAAAAGAGAATGTAACATAACACAACACAACATGACATGAAATGACACAATATAACATAACGTACAAGATATATATACATATATATCCAATAAATCCAAGAAAAGTTGGAAAGAACCTACAAACTGGGGGTGGGGGAATAAAGAAAAGTCTCATATAGGAGGTGGCCCTTGAAGAGAGTTTTGAAGGAAGATAGGGATTCTAAGAGAGGGAAGGTTAAAAAAAAGGACCACATGTATCAGGGCCTAGAGACAGGAGATGGGTTGTTATGTGGGAGGAACAAGAATAAGGCCAATTTGACTACAGAGTGATGGGCAGTAAGTTCTCAGAGTGAGCCACAGTACTGTGGCATTAGGGAAGAATCCTTGGATAATGCAAGTCCCAAATTTCCAGTTGCTTCAAATTTTTTCACCCCCATTTTGCCGGTCCATTGGCTAGAAGGTTCTTCCTCCCCCTCCCCACCTAGGCTAGGACCCCTGGTCATCCAAGATGTCACCATACTGCTGAGCATGGTAATTTGCTCTGTGAGACACCTGCATAAATATAGATCTAATTCAGAAAGTAACTTGGAGCCCTGCATGGCTGGAATTCAAAATAAATGCTGGTTCCTCAGAGCCTTGTTGGGATGTTTCCCAGGAGTCCTGCCCAAGTATGGCAGGTTATCATAAGCCAGAACCATCTCATCAACTTAAAATTGAAACTCAGGTGAGGGAATTAAAAATGAAATGAAAAAACAACAACAAACATCTTCAGAAAGGGTCAAATCTAGAAATCTTGAATGAATTCTGTAGCCAAGCACTCAAATGCTGGGGGAAATTTCCAGTATATATTTGATAGGGTGAAAGCTGAGATAGGACTTCCCTCAAGGGTGAGGTGGGCACATTTCTTCTTCTCATGGGCTGTGGTCTACAGGAATGTCAAGCAAAGCAGGGAGTCATGGCTTAAGATCATTTTTAATCACTCTATGTGGGTTTACATACTTTTTTCCCCCAACTACAGAATTGGGCCAGAATCTCCATTTTCCTTTCACTCCCCTTAAATTATTTTTCTTCTTTTCTTGCTCCCTTCCTCCAGTGTTAGTAAAGCATTTTTCCATGATAGGTGGATCCAACCTCTGACCAGATTTGTAGTAATCAATTATCAATCAACCAACAAATATCTAAGTGCCAACTAAGCACCAGACACTGAGCTAGGTGCTAGAGAGACAAAGACAAAAACAAACTGCACCTGCCCTCAAGAATCTTGTGTTCTAATGGAAGAGACAATATATACATCTATACAAAATAAATAGTAATTCTTTTTGGTGGGGGGAGGATGCTGCAGGACCAGAATCCAGGACTTTAGACTTTCAGGCAGTGATGCTTCTACTGTGTCACATTGTCTTGCAGATGTTTCTCTCACATCCTACCTAAGTCTTCAAAGCTCAATTTATTAGGTAGCCCAGAGAATGGGTATTTACCATTTGGTCTAGCTCATCCTGAGTTAGCTCATCCAGTTTTTGCTCTACCCTGATTGTTAGGAACCAAATCAGGTTAGGAGGTCTGGAGAAATACCGAGAGATTCATAGCATGTTGCAGTCCACAGGATTCTGAGGCTATAGGGACATTTCCATGGCAACCTCTGGGATATAGGGCTGCTTTAAGCTTCTGGAAACTAGTTGCTTCAGACAGAATGAATATCTAGGAGCCATTTCTGTTTCCCAAAGCCCTGGAGAGAGGAGGGTAGTTCTGGGTCTTTTCTGGGGTAGGCCTTAAGTTGAATTAGATCAGATGGGATTGGATTAATGACATAAAGATCCTAGATAATGAGATGGCTGGAGGTAAAGGATATAATTGACTTCCTTAGATTCTTGTCCTTGCTCCAAATAAGGAACTTTTTCTCTGTTGGACCTGTAGAGTTCTTCCCACTAACCTTCCCCTTTCCTTCCACTTTGAATCCCAATGAGAAAGACTCTTATTTGATCTTCAGAGCTTTCTTTCTCTGCCTTTAGTTTTCAGATTAATCAATGGCTCTCCTCATTCTTCCAGTGAAAGTGTTTATTTAATTCACCCCTTTCTCACCTCTACTCTTGATCTGTTCTTTTGTTATGGCTGGACTCACAGAAACAAAGTTAGATGCTCTTGACTTTCAGCTACAGTTCCTCTAGTACCCACAACTACCATTGCCTGGGGCCTACATTTCTATGGTTCTTTCAACTTCACTTTTTATCCTTCCCGGGCCTAAGTCTCAGTTTCTCATTTAAAAGCCACTAGGTTGTTAAATGGATAGAATGTTGGACTTTAAATGGGGGGAGGGGGAAAGAGGGGGACTGAATATGAATCCTGATAATAACTTTTTAAACTTCAAGTCTTAAACCTGAACTAAGTCTTTTGGGACACCCTGTATAAATGTTTCTCTACCACAAGACAATCATTGGCTTTGCCTATATTCTACATGATGCATTCCCCCCCCCCCCATAATAGAGCAAAAGAATTCATTGGATGTACCAAAATATTAGTATGAAGTGTATCTACTACCCTGCCCCCTCCCCCCAATAATCCACACAATTGTACAGTCATTTGAACACAACTTTTAAAATACTTTGAAATGTATATGGGGGTCCTGGTTTTTAAAAGGGAACTTTCTCATTATGTTAACAATCATTTGACTATGATTAATGGAAACTGAACATAGTATTATTGAGAAGCAATATAGAGTAGGACGACCTGGAGTCACAGAATCCAAGTTCACATCTTAACTCTTCTCTTTACTAGCTGTGTGACCTTGGACAAATAACTTAAACTTTCTGGACTTCAGTTTCCTCTTAAAGAAATGTGAGTGAGTAGGACTAGATCACCTCTAAGGCCCCTTCTGAGTCTAAATCCGTGGATGTACCAAATCATACATGATTCTGAAAAAGGAATTCTTTTATAAACATCAATCTTATACATTTGCTATGTAGTTAACTGGTAATTGTGTAGAGAGAAGCACAGAATTGTAGAATCCCAAATTGTGAATGAATAGATTAAGGTGGTGGAATAAGTTGTTTCAGCATGTATCATAAACATATAATACATATTTCAATAAATGAACTTGAGGATTATATGTATGTATACATGTAGTTGACTATAAGCTCCTTGAGGGCAGGGACAGTTTTCATCTATCTTTGTTTCCCCGGCACCAGTACAATGCTTTCACATAGTAAATGCATGAATAAATGTTTGTAATGAATTATTGGGTCGAATTGAACATATTGAACATGGGAGATTTACCTACCCAGTTATTTTTCTTTGGGCCCATATTAAAATTGGTCTGAATCCTAGGAACCTTAGATACTGAGAATAATGAAGAATTTGTTGGAAAGATGGGCTGTGATTATGATTTTGTTAAGGAAAAAACTACATACAGTTAATCAAGAGGTGACTCTAATGTTAAAAGGCAAGGAAGACTTTGACAAAGCCCTGCAGCAACATTGCTTTCCTTCAGCTGGCACGACAAAAGGAAATTTAACTCTCCTTCCACCAAAACTGCTTGGGTGTGAAGGCCAATGTACCTGGTCCATTCTCAGAATGACCCCATATCAATTGGTGTAAAATATCTGCACTTAAGAATTCTGCCTCATTATAACCTTGTGCAGCTATTAGTTTTGCTATCATTAAGTATAAAAATTTTAAAGGGTCACTAAATGCGGATTGCTAGAAAGAAACAACATTAGTTACACATTACCAGAACTAAACTAAATTAGGAAATGGCTCATTTCCTTTGTACCATCAATATTTTACCCAGCCATAGCCTGGATGCCTCACCTCACAAGGGAGAATTAATCATTCATATGTACTAATGTGCACCCATTATTTTAAAATTGTCACTTAAGTAATCATTTTGTGTGTGTCCAGATGTGTGATGTCTTGTTTAGAAAAGGGCAGTGAAAAAAAAATCAATCCAAATTAAATAAAGTGTGAAAGGTTGATTTCTGAGGGAAAAAACAAAAAACAAACAAACAAAAAAAAAACAAAAGATGTGCTAAAGATCATGCAATTAGAAAGTTCCAACGTGTTCATGTAAAAGCTCTGGTAGGGAGACAAATTCCAGAAGGTGCTCTCCTCTTTGAAATGCAAAGCTTGACTCATAATTTAAAATATGATGGAAATTTAAGGACTTATAAATGTCCACAAAATATTTCTAAGTCTGAATTTATCTGAAAGAATTGTACACCATGGCTTCTCTGTGTCATTCCCAAAGTATTAAAAATGCTTGCTACAGACTTTGATCCTTTCCCTTCATGTTCTACTCTTTGGAGTCTCACTAGGCTATGTGAACTAAACTGATAATGCACACCATATTCAGGAAATCAATCAACAGTTTTTATGCACTTAACATTAGTGATGAAATTTGCTCTTTTACTAATGAAGACTTTACCCTTTACCTCAGATGGCCTTTGTGTTGTCTCAGTTTTATTTTCATTCTCTCTTCCAAAGGAAATTTGTCGGTGATAGTTCACATAAGTCAAACTCAATTCTATTCTATTTAGTAATTATTTATTAAGTGGTTACTAGGTGTGAGAAGGGGCAGCTAGGTGGCTCAGTGAATAGAGTGCTGGGCCTGGAGTCAGGAAGACTCATCTTTGTAAATTCAATCTGGCCTCAGACACTTTCTAGCTGTGTGACCCTGGGTAAGTCTCTTAATTCTGTTTGTCTCAGTTTTCTTATCTGTAAAATGAACTAGAGAAGAAAATGGTCAATCACTACAGTATCTTTGCCAAGAAAACCCTAAATGGGGTCAGGAAGCGTCTGAACAACAACTGAACTGAACAACAATAAGGTACAAAAAAGGTAGCTTGGAGTAGTGGATGGGGGGTGCCCTTGGAGTCAGGAAGACTTACATTTAATTCTTACCTCTGAACATGAATAAGCCATTTAAAGCTCTCTCTTAGGCTATCTTCCAAGATCTTAAGTTATAGACAATGGAGCTGAATAGGTGGAGAGAGTTTCTACACCAGGAATTCTCCACATGAATTAAATCACTGGTTTGTGCACTCCCATACACACACAGACACACACAGTCTCTATTCAAAGACAACAACAGTTTTGGATAGTCCCTGACCTCAAGGAACTTACATTCTATTCATAGAATTATATTGTTTTTCAAGCTGGTAAGGAACCATAGAGGTGATATAGTTCAGTTTTCTTTTTCTCAGATGAGTAAATAGCCTCGAAGAGGTAACATATCTTATTCAACATCACACAGTTAATAAGTGACAGAGCTTTGACTCAAAAAAGCCTGAAAAATGGGTGATGAGTCCAGGTTGTGATTATTTATTGCTGAGTAATGAAGTAAAGAACTTTAACATGTTCTATCAGTTGTATGTAGAATGACTTGACAAAACCAAGTTGGGCTATTGTTAGAAACACAGTTAATGGCTCTTCATGTTGCTCGGCTCTAGTGTTAGCAGCTCTAGTGTTGCTAGCAGGTCCCTGTTCAAAAATCCCAAGCAGGGAGCAGTTGGTGAGTGAAGGCTTTATTCATCTTTGCAAAGATGGGCACTCTTCTGAATGTGTCGGAGAGTGCATTGAAGTGAGGTCCCTCTCCTCTATTTATACCCCTCAAGGGGTCCCCTCTGACCAATCACATTAAGGCCTTTTGATACCCCTCATTTACATTTCAATTATTACAGTTGCTATTTATACAGAATAACAGTAATAGCCTAAGAACCCATCAGGTAGTACCAGTTGACCAATCAGATTTTACAAACTACAATACCAGGCTTTAACCTATTCTGGGCAAGAGTGTCGACCCCCTGAGAACAATACTGTGTTAACATACATAACTCTTCAAGAAAGAACACCTGTCTTGGGATTTGACCAGTCAGAGTGTTGCGTTTACCAACCAACCAATCAGATTGCAGCCTTAGGCCCCAACCCCATGCTGGAGTAAAAATGTCCCCATTCCCCACTAAATAGTGCTTGCGTAAACATAACTTTTCAAAACAAAACTCAAGTAAGGGCTTG
The DNA here is from genome assembly GCF_019393635.1 of Dromiciops gliroides. Lineage (NCBI taxonomy): Eukaryota > Metazoa > Chordata > Mammalia > Microbiotheria > Microbiotheriidae > Dromiciops > Dromiciops gliroides. The sequence continues at coordinate 172,405,159 of NC_057862.1, forward strand.
AGCTCTGAGTCACATGGGGATCACCTTGGGTGCCTCAAGGTGAACTCCCAGCCCAGCCCAACTCCCACAAAACCCAGGCCCTTCTTCAGGTTCTGCTCGGACCTAAGGCCCAGGAGCCTTGGCAGGAAGCCTCCTCTGGGAATGGCCCCCTGCTGAGAGGTTGGGGGGGGGGGGGCATAAAGCTGTTGGCTTGAAACCAGACTCACCCTCTGCCTTTAGGGCTCTGAGAAGAGTCGAAATATTGTCTTTTCTCTCAGTTATGAACTACCAAAGGCTCAATGAAGGAGGCAGGAACTAGTAAAAACAAAACAAAAAAGACCCCTGATAAACAGAACTACATAAACAAGGAACTACTAAGTTTAGAAAAGGCCACCAATACCACTAGGGCAAATATTTTATTTTTTATTTGGAGAAATAGTGAATGCTTTTTGAACTCTATGTAATAATGTCAGCTGTGAATTTACTGGACATTACTGTAATTATTGGCGGAGACTGGCATCCATCTTCAGGAATGCTCTAATTGGTTGAGACCAGGATACTTAAGTAGCAAGAGACCAAATCTAGCTACAGAGATTTTCATGTCTCAAAAGTCAAATTCCTCTCCTCTGATAAGAAACAAAATAAATGTCGGGAGGCTGAATCTTGGCTCATACTACATAGGCTTAGTACTCTTTAAAGCAATTACTTTGAAAAAAAAAATCCCATAGCTGGAATGTACATTAGAGACGAGTTAGTTCAATCCCTTCGTTTTACTAATGAGAGAACTGAGGCCCAGATTAATTAAGCAACTTGTTCCAGATTAAACTACGGTCTGGTAGTAGAGGTCAGCCTAGAAACCAAGTTTAATGCCTCCCAGTCTAGGATTCTTTTCACTACATCAGACCTCAAAAACCCTTTCCTCAAAAGGTGCAGTGGCAGCTAGGTGGCGCAGTGGATAGAGCACTGGCCTTGGAGTCGGGAGTACCTGAGTTCAAATCCAGCTGTGTGACTGCGAGTCACTTAACCCCAATTGCCTCACTAAAAAAAAAAAAAAAAAAGGTGCAGAGAAGAGTCTTCACTCAAACAAGGAATCGGATTCTACCTTTATTCTTTTTTTTTTTCCCGTGGGACAATGAGGGTTAAGTGACTTGCCCAGGGTCACATAGCCAGTAAGTGTCAAGTGTCTGAGGCTGGATTTGAACTCAGGTCCTACTGAATGCAGGGCCAGTGCTTTATCCACTGCGCCACCTAGCTGCCCCTTCTACCTTTATTCTTGACCATCTTCCTTGATCCTACCCCTTTTCCCACCACCATGGTCATTTCTGTGCATCAGTGAAGTAGACAGCAATTTGCATGGTATAATCTGAGGGGTGCTTCAAGGCCTTCCTTGCTTAAAAATATTTGCCCTCCCTGTTGTCTGAAATTTTAATCATCAAATTCACTTGCTCTTGTACATTAAAACATTGTCCCAGGGGGCAGCTAGATGGCGCAGTGGATAGAGCACCAGCCTTGGAGTCAGGAGTACCTGAGTTCAAATCCGGCTTCAGACACTTAACACTTAACTAGCTGTATGACCCTGGGCAAGTCACTTAACCCCAATCGCCTCACTAAAAAAACAAAACAAAACAATAACAAAACAACAACAACAAAAAAAAAACATTGTCCCTTCTCTTTAGAAAGTGGGGCTTAAAGTCAGAAAGACCTGAGATAAAATTTGGCCTCAGACATTTACTAACTGTGTGACCCTGGGAAAGTCAATGAACCTCTGTTTGCCTCATCTTTCTCATCTTTCAAATGGGGATAATAATAGCATCTACCTCCCAGGATTATTGTGAGGAGCTGAGGAGAAAATGAGATAACATCTGTAAAGTGCTTTGTAAATCTTAAAGCTCTATACAAATGGGGGCTATCTTATGCCCTCTTGCACTCAAAGAGCCACCCCTTGTGACAAAGCAAAACAACAATAACAACAACAACAACAAAAACAATCCCCAAACAAACACCCCCCCCAAAACCCAATAAAAAACAGTTCAGCTAAACTAAAAAAATAAAACAAAAACAAAAACAAACCAGGCTCATTCTCAGATCTATTCTTTGGGGCCAGAATAGATGATTATAATTTCACAACACTCATTTTCAATTTTGTTGTTGTTATTTGCATTTATACCATTTTAGTCATTACATATAGATTTTTTCTTGTCTTACTTAATTTTGCATCAGGTTATATAACTCTTCCCATGTTTCTCTATATTCTTCAAATTCATCATTTCTTACATAGCAGTAATATTCTATTACTTTTCTGCACCACAGTTCATTTTGCCATCCCTCAAAGTATAATCTTTAGAAAGTTCAAATAAATGCTCGTTATTAATAGGAGGGTGATGATACATTAACCCAACAGCTTCCACGATCAAATTAACCAAATTTATCAGTTAACAGAGAACAGAATCTTGGGGAATGGACAAACAAGATACAATTTGATGAATAGAAGAAATTTAGGATGCTTATAGAACAAAGGGTAATGCCAGGGAGTGCAATGTAATAGATGAAGATTGGGCAATTCAGGAAAAACCTTGGCAGGGTTTGGGTGGTAGGGAAAAGATAGTACCAGGGACCAGGAACATTTGAGGAAGTTGTCAGTCATGAACAGCAAGGTCCTCAAAAAAGATCATGGGGCAGCTAGATAGTGCAGTGGATAGAGCACCGGCCCTAGATTCAGGAGTACCTGAGTTCAAATCCGGTCTCAGACACTTTACACTAGCTGTGTGACCCTGGGCAAGTCACTTAACCCCAATTGCCTCACTAAAAAACAAACAAACAAACAAACAAAAAAAACAAACAAAAAAGATCAGGAAAGAGCAACTTAACTCCCGCAGTGAAGAATTAAGAGCACTATACCTTGAGCCAAAAGAACAAGATTCATGTCTTGACTCCCACCAATAATATGACTATGGACAAGTCATGTCTCTTTTCTGAGACTTGGTTTCCTCATCTGTAAAATGGAGACAACATCTGTACAGCTGTCTGGGCAGCTAGGTGGTACAAATGGTTAGAATACTGGGCTTGGAGTCAGGAAAAATCTCTGAGTTCAAATTTGGCCTCAGATACTTACTAGCTGTGTGACCATGGACAAGTCACTTAAGCTGGTTTGCCTTAGTTTCCTCATATATAAAATGAGCTGAAGAAAGAAATGGCAAACCACTCCAGTATCTTTGCCAAGAAAACTCCAAATGGGGTCATAGAGAGTCAAACATGACTAGAAAGTGATTGAACCACAAGCATCTCTACTTGGAACTGTTGTGAGGAAGGCATTCCTTACAACACTGCCAGTTGGCACCTGTTCCCTCACCATGCAGTATAGAACAATATTGGCAGCTTGTGCAAAGGAAGTTTATTTGGACCAGTTTCTTTGCTTTCTGTAAAAACTGTAAAGTAATTCATAATGGTAATGATAGACAACATTTATATAGCACTTTATAGATGCATCTATACTTTTCTATATCTATGTGTCTGTCTCTGCGTCACATTTTTCAGCTCTATCAGTAGGTGAATAACTTGCTTTCATCATTAGTCTGATCATTGTCTCATGGTATATCTAGATATGTATATACGTCTCTCTATATATACATATAAACATATCTATATCTCCTTTGGACATAGTCAATGTCAAAATGTATTTTTCTTGACTATACATATTTGTGATAGGGGGTTTGTTTTTCTTTTGTTCTCAAGGAGGGGAGGGAGAGAAGGTAGATTTTTACTAATTGAAAAAAATTAATTTTAGTGAAGTCTTAGGATAGTGTATTTATCAAAGCTTTGATATTTCCAGAGTAAAATTATTGAACCTAGAAAGATTCTCATTTAAAAAAAAGAAAAATACTCCTCACTTTCATCCCTTCTCCAGATAGGAGGCTTTAATTAAGTGTAATTATAAAGCCTCTTTTGTCAGAAGTTTAGAAATTGGGTCTATTGATGGAGATCATTTTTGACCACATAATGTCTTGTATTCTCTTTCTCCTTTTGTATAAAAGATATGTAATGGAAAGAAATCTAGAAGGAAACACAAACAGGACAACTTTGAAAGTTATATATTTTTTAAAGTTATGTTTAATTTATTATATATTAAGAAGGATATATGTAAAAGAAATGTATATTTTATAAACAATCTTCTTTTAGGGGGCTCTAATTTATATATGGAAATGCCAATCTTATTTGGTGCTTGTTGAGAATTTAAAAAATAAAGACCAAAAGAAGTAAATAAAAAATATGTTGTGAGGTGCTAGAGATGGTCTTTGGATATGTGGGTCACCAGTTTTGTTGCAGTCACCTTTACAACTAGGTGGTGCACAGGATGAAGACACAGTCCTGAAGTCAGGAAACCTGAGATCAAATCAAGTCTTAGAAACTCACTAGGTGAGTGAGTATGGCCAAGTCACTTAACTTTTGCCTGGTTCTGTTTCTTCATCTGTAAAATAGGAATAATAATAACATCTATTTCCCAGGATTTTTGTAAGGATCAAATGAGATAATATTGGTAAAGCACATAGCATAGTGCCTAGCATGGAGTAGGTGCTATCTAAATGCATTATTATTGTTGTTATTATACTGAATGAAATAAATAGAACCAGAGGGTAATATACACGGTGACTATAATAATGGAAATGAAAACACCATAAAAATTAAGCCAGCTACTCGTTAATGGTAATGACTAATCCTGGCTCTGCAAAGAGACACTTCATTTTGGCAGAGAGGCAGAGGGAAATAGGTTCAGAATGTTGAAGATGATTGGCCACTGTGCTGATTTTGTTCAAATGATTTTCTTTGTTCCAAGGATCTTCTTGGGAAGGGAGGGAGGAAGAGAGGGAGGCTAAAAATGACTGTTTTTTTTTTTTTTAAACAAAAGACATTCAACAAATTTAAAAAAATAATAATTAAATGAGATCAAGGTCCTGGAATGTCATCTCCCCAGAACTCAGAGTTAACCTGCTTGCATGCAGAGCTGACCTTCCCCTCATTCTTAACAGTGCATCTCAGTTTTCATTATAACCAAACAATTGCTTAATGTTTTAAAGGCTGCAATGGAAGGGCAGCTCTGGGCCTTAGCAATCTCTCTGTTTAGCCCAGCACTATGAACCAATGATCTGTGGAAATGTGACCAATTAGTGTTCAGCAAGCATTAGAACTTTGAAACTGCTTGTACACACACACACACGCACACACCATAGGTATAGGTATAGGTATAAGTATAGGTATAGGTACAGGCATAGGCGTATATGTATATGTATATAGCTAGAGATAGAGAAATAGAGATTATATATATATATATATATACACATAGATATATGTATTTATCTGTATATATATACACACATATAGTTCTCTCTAAAGAACTATATACATATACACATAACTATATGTACAAAGTATCTTATAGAGAGAACTATATGTGTGTATGCATATACTGTCTCACCACATATATACATATATGTGTGTATATATATTTATACTCTCATTCTCTAGTGCTCTCTTTCTGTATATATGTATATGTGTACATATACATATACACATGCACATATACACATGTATATCCATACACATGTGTATGCGTATATATGTGGTGAGACAGTATATGCATACACGTGTGCATACACACATACACATACATACGTACACACACATACATACACGTATACATACATAGTGAGACAGAATCCCTAGTAATTCAAATGCCTGAATCCGAGCACTGCTTGGCTTTCTTATAGCAATGCCTGGGTGGGTACCTGGTGGGTGGGAGGCGTGCTGTCCATAAGGGAACAGGTTTGTTGGGGGAAGATGTTTTGGTTTACTGTGCAGAACCAGATAGTCTTTTCAAGGTTGCAAGAAAAGGCTGTTGCTTAGATATGATTGGAGAGACACTTGCAATCCCTGAAATCACTGCAGCCTGGTGATGAAAACTTGCCTGGGCTACCAGCTGTATACAGATATGACTGTAAGTGATATACGGAGTGTTTTTATTTTATTTTTTAAAGGAGCAAGGTAGGAGAAGAACAAGGAAAGGAATCAGAAAAGGAAAGTGAATTGACCCCTGATTATCTATGCAAATGGAGGGGAGCAGCTGTGAGAATAATACAAAAGAATAAATAACCTAAAAATACATTCTATTTGACTGGCTTGTGCATTTTACAGTTTACATTTGAAACCTGCCTTTTCAACACTGATGGCCCTTTTTATGCATTGGCAGAGAATTACAAAATACAGTTCAGACTAAATATACTTGTTGAGAGTCTGCTTTGTACTAATTCTTTTTCCTTTCATTTAAAAAAAGTGTCTTTATTAGAAGCATTAGACATCAATACAAATACTTCTCCTTACTTAGTGACTATTTACACTTAAACTATTAATTTTAATGCATAACATATCATGACACTTTTCCAATGCCTCCCTCTAACCACCCATCAGAATTCTTTGCCAATTCATTTTTATTCATTCTCCCACCAAATAATGACTCCACTTTTCTGTTTTTGCTTTTATAAAAGGCTTTCTGATTTCTTTGTATTCCTCATAACTGTCCATCTTAATTGCTTTCTACCATTTCATTACAAAGAATGCACCATAGGCTATCTAAACATTACCCAATTGCTGGGCACACAGGTTGCTTCCAGTCTTTAGCAATTGCACGTAGCAGATATAACATCTGAACTGATAGCTCTTCTTCTTACTCTCGATATCACTGCCAGGAGATGCTCCCAATAATGGAATTATTAGGTGTTTCGTACCTTTTTTGCATATCCTATGTCCCAATTAGACTTCATCATAGGAGGATTTTTAGGGGAATACAACCAAATAAAACAAATAGCAGATGAGGAAATTGCACAAGATAGTACCCACCATGGTGACATTATGAATAATCCATGGGACTACTATGTACCTCTGTTTGATGACTTTCTCTCTAAGATTGTTGTCCATGTGACACACCTTCCCTGGGGAGATAGTTAAGTCAGTTCTCCATGGCTAAGCCTAAGTGTGAGAGCTGGAATTCAAATCTCTTTCTCCCGGGCAGCCTGTGCTAAGCAGAATAGAAGTAAACAAAGGAATGAGGATGGCACTAATGGAGGGAAAAGCCAGCTGGTAAAAATTTCAAATCAAAATTGTCTCTCATAAACTGCAGGACAGTCAATGGATTTTCCCAAATATGAGTCCAATTTTCCTGGACCCCTGAATTTGTTCAGGTTGCTTGCCAAGGGCCTAGTATAGTGCGATGGATTCAGTGGGTGTCCCATTAATATTTGGTAATGATGGTAAATCATATGTCCTTTCAATATTTTTCCTTTTTCCCCTCCCAAACTCTCTCCAATTTACCTAAGAAAGTCAGATTTATGAACATGCCAGGATTTAAAATGGCATAAAACTTGACAGGAAATTTTAATTCTTATTTGGAATAGACTTTGCTACCAATTTAACAATTGGCTGGATAATCAAATTTTCTCACACACACACACATAATGGGTCACTTAACCTCTCAATGTCTAAAGCAATTCTAAGTTTTGAATTGAAGGTAAGATGTTGAATTGTATTGATACAAATAATAGTTTCATATGTGAATGAAGTCACAGGTCCAGTCCATTTCCCTATCTCTTCTTCTTCTTCTTCTTCTTCTTCTTCTTCTTCTTCTTCTTCTTCTTCTTCTTCTTCTTCTTCTTCTTCTTCTTCTTCTTCTTCTTCTTCTTCTTCTCCTTCCTTCCTTCCTTCCTTCCTTCCTTCCTTCCTTCCTTCCTTCCTTCCTTCCTTCCTTCCTTCCTTCCTTCCTTCCTTCCTTCCTTTCTTCCTTCCTTCCTTCCTTCCTTCCTTCCTTCCTTCCTTCCTTTCTTTCTTTCTTTCAAAAAATCACATCCCTGGGGCGGAGCCAAGATGGCGGAGAGGAAGCAGCAAACTGCCTGAGCTCTCCTTCTGTTCCCTCAAAAAGAACATTAAATCAAGCCTCTGGATGGATTCTGAAACTACAGAACCTGCAAAGGGACAGAGAGACACAGTCCTCTAACCAGAGATAATTTAGAAGACTTCAGGAAAAGGTCGGTCTGACTCAGGTGTAATGATTGGAATGACGCCACCTGCTGGAGACTTACTGTAGAAGAGTTCCTCGCATGAAGCTAAGGTCTTTGAGGGCAAGACCAGGAGTCTTTTCCTTGGCATCAGGAAGTGATGCGGGCTAGTGAGAGGAAGAAGGAAGAGACTGGCGCTCGGTCTCAGCTCTTTCCTCTGGACTCTGGTAGAGAGTGGAGCAAGAAATGTGCTCTCCCTTTAATAGATAGGAATCTAGGCCTTTCTCTCTCTCTTTACCAAATTCTTATACTCCTTAATAAATGCTTAAAAGTCTAACTCTTGCTAAAGCTTATAATTTATTGGCGACCATTCATTAAATATTTTAGACAGTTTAGCTAGAATTTTAGCCCTTAACACGGGCAAAAGGGAGGCCCTGCGCAGGGCAGCAACCCAGCGCCGAGGGGATCAGGGCAAGTCAGCAGGAGCTACGGGCCAGAGCTGAACAACTGAGGTCCCTGGAACCTGGTTCAAAAATCTGGTGGCCAAGAAGGACAGTGGAAAAACCAACCTGCACCGGCCGGGAGGGGGACGAACGGGTCAGGCGGGAACGGACGCCAGGAGCGGGTGCCTGGCTGGCCGAGCGCACCCAGACAGGAAGTGCAGGGCGGGGATCTCCACACACCATAAAGGCCTCAGAGTAAAAAGCCGGTCACACAGCACCTATACCCCTGCACAAGAAGCCCAAAACAGGGTCCCTGGTGCCCCCAGAGCAGACCTCAACTTAAAAAATAAATAAATAAGCTGCAATAATGACTAAGAAGCAAAAAAGAGCCATCTCCATTGAGAGCTTCTGTATCAATAGGGAAGAAGCCAACCCAAACTCAGATGAGGACAATAGCCTCCAATTGCCTACATCTGAAGCCTCATGAGGGAAGGTGAATTGGTCTCAAGAACAAAAAGCCTTCCTGGAGGAGATCAAAAAGGATTTTAAAAATCAATTGAGAGAGGTAGAAGAAAAAATGGGGCGAGAAATGAAAGCAAAACAAGAAAACTATGAAAAAAGAATCATCAACTTGGGGAAAAGGAAGCACAAAGATTGACTGGCCAAATGGAAAAAAAAGTGCATAATTTCACTGAAGAAAACAATGCCTTAAAAAATTCAGTTGGCCAAATGGAAAAAAAGGTGCATAATCTCACTGAAGAAAACAATGCCTTAAAAAATTCATCTGGCCAAATGGAAAAAAAGGTGCATAATCTCATTGAAGAAAACAGTGCCTTAAAAAATTCACTTGGCCAAATGGAAAAAAAGGTGCATAATCTCAATGAAGAAAACAATGCCTTAAAAATTAAAGTGGGACAGTTGGAAGATAAGGAATCCATGAGACACCAGGAGTCAGTCAAGCAGAATAAAAAAAATGAAAAAATAGAAGAAAATGTGAAATACCTCATTGGAAAGACAACTGATCTGGAAAACAGATCGAGGAGAGACAATGTGAGAATCACTGGACTGCCTGAAAGCCATGACCAGAAAAAGAATCTAGACACCATATTCCAGGAAATTATTAAGGAGAACTGCCCTGATATCATAGAATCAGAGGATAAAATCATCATTGAAAGAATCCACCGATCACCTCCTGAAAGAGACCCCAAAAGGAAAACTCCAAGGAATATTGTAGCCAAATTCCAGAATTATCAGGTGAAGGAGAAAATACTCCAAGCAGCCAGAAAGAAGCAATTTAAATATCATGGAGCCACAGTCAGGATTGCTCAGGACCTGGCAGCTTCAACATTAAAGGACTGCAAGGCTTGGAATATGATATTCTGGAAGGCAAAGGAGCTTGGATTGCAACCGAGAATCTATTACCCAGCAAAAATGTGCATTTTCTTTCAGGGGAAAAGATGGACATTTAATGACATTGGGGACTTTCAATCTTTCCTGGAGAAAAGACCAGAACTGAATAGAAAATTTGATCTCAACATACAAGACTCAAGAAAAGTTTAAAAAGGTAAACAGAGGGGGAGAAAAAAAAAAAAGGTTACCCTATTAGGCTAAACTGTTTATATCCCTACATGGGAAGATAATACTTAAGAACTGTAAATGTATTTGGGCAGAGAGAAGGACTTTACACAGAGGGTATAAATATAAATTGTCTTTAATGTGATGATACAAAAAAAAATTTTAAGGGGTTAAAAAGGGAGTCTATGGGGAAGCGAGGAAAGGGGTGGTGGAAGGGGATGAATTATATCATATGAAGAGGTGAAAAAAAAAACCCTATTACAATAGAGGGAAAGAAAGGAGGGGTGAACATTGTTTCAGCCCTATTCTCATTAGATTTGACTCAAAGAGGGAATAACATATATGTTCATTGGGATAAAGAAACTTAACTCATTCTTTAGGGAAGCAAAAAGGGAAGGGAAAGGGGGGGGACTGATAGAAGGGAGGACAAAAGCAAGGGAGAAAAGGGTAAAGAAAAGAGAGGGGGGTGATAAAAAGGGAGGGCAGATTGGGGGAGGCAGGGGTAAGAAGTAAAACGTCGGTGAGGAGGAATAGGGTGAAAGAAGGGGGGGAAAGTACAAAGGGGGTAAATAGAATGGAGGGGAATAGACAGTCAGTAATAATAACTGTGAATGTGAATGGGATGAACTCTGCTATAAAACGGAAGGGAATTGCAGAGTAGATTAAAAACCAGAATCCTACAATATGCTGTTTACAAGAAACACATTTGAAGCAGAAAGATACACACAGAGTAAAGGTAAAAGGCTGGAGCAGAATATATTATGCCTCAGCTAAAGTAAAAAAGGCAGGGGTAGCAATCCTTATCTCAAACAAAGTGCAGGCAAAAATAGATCTCATTAAAAGAGATAAGGAAGGAAATTACATCTTGCTTAAAGGTACTATAGATAATGAAGTAATATCAATATTGAATATGTATGCACCAAGTGGTATAGCATCCAAGTTCTTAGAGGAGAAGTTAAATGAGTTACAAGAGGAATTAGACAGTAATACTATACTAGTGGGGGATCTGAATCTCCCCCTCTCAGAATTAGATAAATCTAGCCAAAAAATAAATAAGAAAGAAGCGAAAGAGGTGAATAGATTACTAGAAAAGTTAGACATGATAGATGTCTGGAGAAAATTGAATGGGGATAGAAAGGAATATACCTTTTTCTCAGTAGTACATGGCACATTTTCCAAAATTGACCATGTATTAGGGCACAAAAACATCATAGTCAAATGTAGAAAGGCAGAAATAGTAATGCATCCTTCTCAGATCATGATGCAATAAAAATTACATGTAAGAAAGAGCCAGGGAAAAGTAGAATGAAAATCAATTGGAAACAAAATAATTTCATTCTAAAGAATGAATGGGCCAAACAAGAAATCATAGAAACAATCAATAACTTTATCCAAGAGAATGACAATAATGAGACAACATACCAAAATCTACGGGATGCAGCCAAAGCAGTGCTTAGGGGAAAATTTATAGCTCTAAATGCTTACATGAATAAAAAAGAGAAAGAGGAGATAAATGAATTGGGCATGCAACTTAAAAAGCTAGAAAAAGAACAAATTAGAAATCCCCAATTAGACACTAAATTAGAGATCCTGAAAGTCAAAGGAGAAATTAATAAGATTGCAAGCAAAAAAACTATAGAATTAATCAATAAAACTAAGAGCTGGTTTTATGAAAAAACCAATAAAATAGATAAAATATTGGTTAATTTGATTAAAAAAAAGAAAGAAGAAAACCAAATTACCAGTATCAAAAATGAAAAGGGTGATGTTACCACCAATGAAGTGGAAATTAAAGCAATAATTAGGAATTATTTTGCCCAACTGTATGCCAATACATTTGACAATCTAAATGAAATGGATGAATATTTACAAAAATACAAACTGCCCAGGTTAACTGAAGAAGAAATAAAATCCTTAAATAAACCCATATTAGAAAAAGAAATTGAACAAGCCATTAATGAACTCCCTAAGAAAAAATCCCCAGGGCCAGATGGGTTTACGGGTGAATTTTACCAAACATTTAAAGAACAATTAATTCCAATATTATACAAATTATTTGGAAAAATAGGTGAAGAAGGAGTTCTACCAAATTCATTTTATGACACAAATATGGTGGTGATACCAAAACCAGGCAAAGCAAAAACAGAGAAAGAAAATTATAGACCAATTTCCCTAATGAATATTGATGCTAAAATCTTAAATAAGATATTAGGAAGGAGATTACAGCAAGTGATCACCAGGATAATACACTATGAGCAGCTGGGATTTATACCAGGAATGCAGGGCTGGTTCAACATTAGGAAAACTATTAACATAATCAACCACATCAATAAGAAAACCAACCAAAAATCATATGATTATCTCAATAGATGCAGAGAAAGCTTTTGACAAAATACAACACCCATTCCTAATAAAAACACTGGAGAATTTAGGAATGGGGGAGCTTTCCTTAAAATAATAAACAGTATCTACCTAAAGCCATCAGCAAGTATTATATGCAATGGAGATAAATTAGAGGCCTTCCCAATAAGATCAGGGGTGAAACAGGGATGTCCATTATCACCCCTATTATTTAATATTGTCCTAGAAATGTTAGCTTTAGCAATCAGAGAAGAGAAAGGAATTAAAGGAATTAGAATAGGCAAGGAGGAAACAAAACTATCACTCTTTGCAGATGATATGATGGTATACTTAAGGAATCCTCAAGAATCAACTCAAAAATTACTTGAAACAATTAACAACTTTAGCAAAGTAGCAGGATATAAAATAAATCCACATAAATCATCAGCATTTCTATACATGACCAACAAAGTCCAGCAGCAAGAGATAGAAAGAGAAATTCCATTTAAAGTAACGGTCGATAATATAAAATACTTGGGAGTCTACTTGCCAAGACAAGCCCAGGAACTCTATGAACACAACTACCAAAAACTCTTCACACAAATCAAATCAGATCTAAATAACTGGAAAGATATCAATTGCTCATGGATAGGCAGAGCTAATATAGTAAAAATGACAATACTGCCTAAATTAATTTACTTATTCAGTGCCATACCAATCAGACTACCTAAAAATTATTTTATACAGCTAGAAAGAATAATATAAAAATTCATCTGGAAAAACAAAAAATCAAGAATATCCAGGGAAATAATGAAAAAAACTTCACAGGAAGGTGGGTTAGCAGTACCAAACCTGGAGCTTTACTATAAAGCGGCAGTCATCAAAACTATCTGATACTGGCTAAAAAATAGAGTTGGTAGATCAATGGAATAGGCTAGGCTTAGGAAATGCAGTAGTAAATGACACTAGTAATATAGTGTTTGATAAATCCAAAGACTCCAGCTTCTGGGATAGGAACTCAGTATTTGACAAAAACTGCTGGCAAAACTGGAAGATAGTATGGCAGAAATTAGGCATAGACCAATATCTTACACCTTATACTAAAATAAGGTCAAAATGGATACACAATTTAGACATAAGAGGTGATACCATAGGTAAATTAGGAGAGAAAGGAATAGTCTACCTATCAGATCTTTGGAAAGGAAAACAGTTTATGACCAAACAAGAGATAGCATATATTATAAAATGCAAAGTGGATGATTTTGATTACATTAAATTAAAAAACTTTTGTACAAACAGAAGCAATGCATCCAAAATTAGAAGGGAGGCAGAAAGCTGGGAAACAATTTTTGAGGCCAGTACTTCTGATAAAGGCCTCATCTCTAAAATATATAGGGAACTAAATCAAATTTATAAGAATCCAAGTCATTCCCCAATTGAGAAATGTTCAAAGGATATGAACAGGCAGTTTTCTGATGAAGAAACCAAAGCTATCTATTCTCATATGAAAAAATGCTCTAAATCTCTAATGATTAGAGAAATGCAAATTAAAACAACTCTGAGGTACCACCTGACACCTATCAGATTGGCTAAACTGACAAAAAAGGAAAATAATAAATGTTGGAGAAGCTGTGGGAAAATTGGAACACTAATCCATTGTTGGTGGAGCTGTGAACTGATCCAACCATTCTGGAGAGCAATTTGGAATTATGCCCAAAGGGCGATAAAGCTGTGCATACCCTTTGACCCAGCAATACCACTTTTGGGTCTTTTTCCCAAAGAGATCATGGAAGGGGGAAAGGGACCCACATGTACAAAAATATTTATAGCTGCTCTTTACATGGTGGCAAAGAATTGGAAGTTGAGGGGGTGCCCATCAATTGGGGAATGGCTGGACAAGTTGTGGTATATGAATACAATGGAATACTATTGTGCTATAAGAAACGATGAGCAGGAGGAGTTCAGAGAAACCTGGAGGGTCTTGCGTGGGCTGATGAGGAGTGAGATGAGCAGAACTAGAAGAACATTATACACAGTAACATCAACATTGAGTGTTGATCTACTGTGATGGACTATATTCTTCTCACCAATGCAATGGTACAGAAGAGTTCCAGGGAACTCGTGATGGAAGAGGATCTCCAAATCCAGGAAAAAAAAAAAAAAGAACTGCGGAGTATAGATGTTAAATGAACCACACTATTTCTTTTGTTTTTGATGCTGTTGTTTTTTTTTTTTTCTATTTTGAGGTTTTCCATAATTGCTCTGATGTTTTTTCTCTTATAACATGACTAATGCAGAAATAGGATTAATGTTATTATGTATATATATATATATATATATATATATATATATATATATAACCTATATCAGATTACCTGCTGTCTAGGGGAGGGGGGAGGGAGGGGAGGGAGGGAGAAAAATCTGAAATTGTAAAGCTTGTATAAACAAAGGTTGAGAACTATCTTTACATGTAACGGGAAAAAAAATAAAATACTTTATTAATTAAAAAAAAATCACATCCCTAGTCTTGGCCCTTATTATCTAGTCTCTTACTAATCTCTGAAGTGACTCTAGCCCTCTTTTTATAGGAGGGTCATTTCCATCCTTTTCTTCCCTCTGATTCCTTCTCTCCCTCTTTGTTATGACCCCATTCCAAGAAGAGAATCTTTGGAATCCATTGACATATCTGGTCGTGTATGGTCTGTGGTCATGGAAGCTTTTTGTTTTACAGAAACTATTCCAGATAACCAATTTCAGTGGTCATCTTGTCCTCATAGTTCACTTTTATATAGTACTAACAACAATCGTTTTTTTCCCCACAAATGTCACTATCATCTGAGTAGACCATCTTACCTCAAATGCTATCCTAGGGAAAACCAGTCTTTCTATTACTGTAGTTATGGTGGTACTTTCAGCATGGATTTTGGTGGAAAGCAGTTTGAAGACAGGGGAAGGGGAGAGTGTTCACAGTTCCTGTTGATTTCTGTCAAATTTCACTTGAGGTTCATGAAGAGATAATTGTGTTATATTTTCTCATCCTTCACAGGCTGATAGTTCCTGTATAATTATATATGCCTGAACTTAATATTATTTCAGAGAGAGAGAGAGTATACACCAGATTTTTAGCCTCAGGCTTTCTTTGAGTGGGTAGATTCTATCCCAACAAATACTTTGGCTTTTATTCATTTTTTCTATGGAGACATACTTAGGGACAGACATAACCCAAATGGGTAGTTGACCAGTGGATTTGGGGTATTGTTTGAAGAAAAGCTGCTGGTCTGTGTCCATCTAATGAGGGCTGGATGCCGCTAAAGAAAGTCATCCTCTTGTGTCTCAGGCATACTATAGGAATAACTGATCTTCCTGCCTCTGGCACTGAAAGCCGTAGGGGCAGGCATGTAATACAAACCCCATCTCAAAGAAGTTGCTGTTACTATTATTAATACTACAGATTTCTATAATTGAAAGACCATTTCAAAATGACATCAAGTTTGTATGACATCATTATTAAGAAAAATGTCATATTTATCATATACTACTAATGTATAATAATTATTAGCAATAAACTGACTAGAATTGAAGAAAAAACAACAAGCAGTCCAAGCTGAGTGAAATCAGCATGCTGATATTATTTTACTTCTGACCACCACCACTTTCCCCAATCTGCCTTCCCTTCTATCAGTCCTGCTTTCCTTTGTTTTATCTCTCTTCCCTCCTGCTTCCCTATGGGGTAAGAGAGATTTGTATACCTAACTGAGAGTGTGTTATTTCCTCTTGGAGCCAATTCTGACAAGAGTAAAGTTCAAGTGTTGTCCACCCTCATGCCCCATCTTTCCTTTCCCTCCACTGTAACAGGTGTTTTGTGCCTCTTCATATGAGATAATTTAGCCTATTCTACCTCTTCCTTACTGCTTCGTCCAATGCAATCCTCTTTCTCAGCCCTTGATTTTGTTTTTTGTTTTTTGTTTTTGGATATCACCCCATCATAATAAATTTGTATCCACACCCTTTGTCTGTATACTCCTTCTAACTACGCTAATAGTGATAAAATTCTTAATAATTACAAGTATCACTTCCTGTGTAGGAATGAACACAGTTTAATCTTATTGAATTCCTTATGTTTTCTCTTTCCTGTTTGCCTTTTTATGCTTCTCTTAAGTCTTATATTTGAAATTCAAATTTTCTGTTCAGCTCTGATCTTTTCATCAGAAATAATTAAAAGTCATCTATTTCATTGAATGCCCATTTTTTCCCTCTGAAAAACTATACTCAGCTTTGCTGGGTAGGTGATTCTTGGTTGTAATCCTTGTTCCTATGCCTTGTGGAATATTGTATTCCAAACCATCTGACTCTTTAATGTAGAAGCCGCTAAACTCTGTGTAATCCTGACTGTGGATCCATAGTAATTGAATTGTTTCTCTCTTGCTGTGTGTGGTACTTTCTCCTTGACCTGGGAGCTCTAGAATTTGGCTATAATATTCCTGGGAATTTTCATTTTGGGATTTCTTTCAGGAGGTGATTGATGGATTCTTTCAATTTCAATTTTGTCCTCCAATTTCATGATATCAGGTTATTTTTCCTTGATAATTTTTTAAATATATAATTTACAGGCTCTTCTTTTATTTTTGATCATGGCTTTCAGATAATCTAATATTTTTTAAAATGATCTCTCCTGGATCTATTTTCTAGGTCAGTTGTTTTTCCAATGAGATATTTCACATTACTTCTATACTTTCATTCTTTGGATTTCGTTTTATTTTTTTCTTGATGTCTAATGGAGTCAATAGCTTCCACCTGTCCAATTCTAATTTTTAAGGAATTGTTTTCTACAGTTAATTCTTTACATCTTTTTCCATTTTTTGTATTTCCTTTACCAAGCTGTTTACTCTGTTTCATGATTTTTTTGAATCGCTCTCATTTATTTTCCCAATTTTTCTTCTACCTCTCTTATTTGATTTTTAAAGCCTTTTTGAGCTCTTCCAGGAATTCTTTTTAGGCCTATAACCAGTTCATATTTTTCTTTGAGGCTTCACATATAGGCATTTTGACAGTGTTGTACTCTTTTGAGTTTGTGTTTTGATCTTCCCTGTCACCAACAAAACTTTTTGTTGTTGGGTTCTTCCCCCCCACCCCCCATTTTCCCAACCTGTTTTGTGACTATATTAAAGCTGGTGTCTGCTCCTAGGGTAGAGAAGGCACTGTACCAAGTCTTGCATCTGGGGTGTGAGGCCATCTATAAGGCTTCAGGGGCATGAGATCTCCCTGCTGGTATGCATGGTTGGGGAGGGGAAAGAACAAGGGACTTCATTGTTGGCCTGCACTGGGGGTACTGGGCCTTGCCATTGGCTTGCTGGGGTGCAGCCTATTGTTGGCTTGCCTTGACACTACCTGTGCTGGACTCCGCTTTCCCTTTACTGCATTGAGATAGACTTTTCCTGCTGACCTTCTAAGTCATCTTGGGGTGGAAAACTATTAAAGCCTCTGCTCTTATAGGTTCTGCTTCTCCAGATTCTATTTTGAGGCATTATTTTATAGTTGTTTGGAAGTGGATTTGGAAAAGATCAAGTGAGTTCCTGCCTTATTCCATTATCTGGGCTCCACCCCTTCTTGATATTATTTTATATAGTGAAAGGAGCATTGGTTTTAGAGGACCTCGATTCAGATCTCAATCTGCTTTTTACTGTGTGATCACAGGCAAGTAACTTTATCTCTCAGGCCTCAGTTCCTTATGATAAAAATGATCCTTTCCAGTTTGAATGACCTATGATTCTATGATCATCATTACAATGAACAAGAAAATGAAGCTATGAAAGACAAAAGAGAGCACTCCAACATGAATAAAAATTAGTGATATTATTAATACATCACAAATAAGACTTAATATTATATGTAAAAGAAAAAATTTCTTTTAAAAATTACCTTTTATTACTTATGGCAAAATAGATAACTAGCATTGTTACATAGCATTTCAAAGCTTGCAAAAACACTTTACATATGTATCTTATTTGGTTGTATTAATTTTGTTATGTACCCAAATGAAAGAAGAATTATCATTGCATTGAACTTTTGTTCCTCTTCCCTTTCTGTGCTCATAGTTCAGATAAGTGAATAAATCAATATAAAGAAAATTATAGGTTATATGTTAATATACTTTGCAAAGTATGAAGAAGTAGAGAATTCTTTGAAGAAACTGACAAAATTCTGCAAACTAAATTAATATCTACCTTGATTCTTAGGTACTTTAATGCCAAGGAAGGTACAAAGGAGGATGATGAAATCTATATTGAAAAATACTGTGCAATCATCTTTTTTTTTTTTTTACAAAAAATTCTACTGTGTTATAGAAATGCTTGTTTTATTTCATATATTAGAGAAAAAGTAAAAGAAAAAAAGAAAGATATTGTTCAAGATCAAGTGGAGGCAACAGATAGATGCACAGTGAGTATACCTAGGCTGAATCATATTCCCAGCAAATGCTTCATGTGCAAAGGGCCTTGGTTTCTTCATCTACAAAGTTTGGGAGTTGGGCTAGATAATCACTAGGGTCAATTATCATTCTCAGTCTTATGACCTATGACCTCAAAGTCATGTATAATACATTATTAAAGACCTATATATCTCAAAATGTAGGTCATGGAGAAAGAGAAAGATAGCAAATTGACATCCTCAGTGCTTCATTGATATCTGTGAAATACCAAAAGTACCAGAGGAAGTCCTCTTGGGAATGTGGTCCATTGGTAAAGTCTTGACAAGTCCTGCCTCTTCCTCTAGGTCTCTGTTTTCTCATTTATAAAGGAAGGAGTTGGATCAGATGACTTATCAGATTTCTTCCTACTTTAACTCTATGAGCCTAGGAAGATTTATAGAAAATTTTGGATAAGATCCATATAGGAAGAAGAGGTGAGTAGAAGTTATGATATCAGTAACACTGATGAGGCTCATTGAAGTATAATGTAATTAAGATAATAATTTTTAGTATTTTTTATTTTTTGATATTTGATATCTGAGGCAGCTAAGTGGTACAGTCAATCTAGAGAGAGGAAAACCTGAGATCAAATGTAGCCTCAGACATTAGATGTGTGGCCCTGGGCAAGTCACTGAACCTCTGTCTACCTCAGTTTTCTCATCTATAAAATTCATTTAGTATCATGTCTAGTACATAGTAGGCACTCAATAAATGTTTATTGACTTATTATTGATTAATAGCATTTACCATTCTGGGTGGCTATGAGAATAAAATGAGGTAATATTTTTAAAGCTCTTTGCAAATCCTAAAGTGCTATAAAAATTTTAGCTAGTATCATGCTGAATTTAATATACCCTTTAAAAATAAATACAAACTATACATAATAAAAGTCTACAATTTTATATAATAATAATCCCTCTCCCCCAATCTACAATACCCTCAACTATAACCACTTTTTATTTTAAAAAGGAGTAAGTTTTACTGGTCCAGTGCTTAACAAAGTGTCTGGTACATAGTAGGTATTTAATAAATTTTTATTGATTGATTTAGTCATTCATTAATTATTACATTGGAAATATGCACATATATTTGTTTTCCTGCTATTTTAAAATAGTGAAACAAAAAAAGAAAACATTAACATAACATTCCCAAGGGTTCTCTCCTTGGCTGTCTACTCATCTTTCTCCATTCTCTCTTCCAGAAATAATTTTATCTGTCAGCTCTAATGTCTTTGCAGATGGTGATTAAACATTTTTTCTCTATCTTTGCCTCTTTTCCAAACTTTAGTTAATTGTATCCAACTGCCCACTGGACATTTTCCCATACATGTTCTACCATTACCTCTGGGTCACATTTTTTAAATGATAATCCTCATTCTCCCAGCCAAACCATTAATTTGTCCTGATTTCCAAAAATAAGAAGTAACTGCAGAATCTCAGATTGGAAAGGACCACAGAGGTCATTAAGTATGCCTTGCATTCTTCTTTCCAATATCCTCAATAAGTGGTCTTCAGGAAAAGTATCATGAGAGATTTTGTCAAATATTTTGGGAAATTCAGATATTCCATATCTCCAGAATGACCCATAATTTACTTGTCTATTATTTGGATACTTCAAAGCTTCAAGAAGTAGACATTTCATTGGTGTGGTTGATCCCTTGCTTATGGCAGATGGCAACCCCTGTACAATTTAGTAGAGGATCTTAAAGAATTGCTGTGATCCTAAAATTTGTTATGCTGTGCCTGTTCTGCTTATAAACCTCCCTCAACTTTGCTGAGATTTTCCTCAAAGAACAAGTTCACAGTCCATTACTTGTTCTTTATGAACTGATGTCTCATAGTGATCAGTGGTTACCTTTCTAAGTGTCTACAAATCATTCCTTTTAATTATACATTCTTGAATTTTGCCAGGAATTGTGCTCCAGATTAGTTTGTGAGCTCCTAATTAGACTATGAGTTCCTTGGGGGCAGGTTCTGTCTTTTGCCTTTCTTTGCACTTAGCACAGTAGCTGGCTCACAGTAGGTGCTTAACAAATGTGTATCAACTGATGGACTAGTTGTAAGAATCTACCTTTTTGAAAACCAGAACTTTTACCCTCCTCTAGTTCCATGTTTTTTCCCCCTTTTCTAACCCCCAACCCCAATTACTGCAGTAATTGCATCCATGTGATATGTCTTATTTGGGCCTCATCAAGGGTAGCTGGATAATGTCATGCTATCTCCTCACTTGTTTTGAGCTTCAGTTCCTTGGTAATAATTTTTATTTTCCCTTCCCCATTCTAAAGATCATCCTTCTTCGTAAAGAAAATGGAAGCCAAAAACGATGTCATGAGACCTGTATGCAGAGCCAGATGCACTAGTTTTGAGTTTAGTGATTCTAGGAACTAGGAAATCAACAACTGCATCATGGGGAAAGGTTAAAATTTATAACTCAAGAAAGAAGTCCACAGATACAATTCTGTTTCAGAGAGAGAGAAAGAGAGTAGGGAAATTCGGGATGAAGGACTGTGTGAAGTCATATTATCATTCACTAATGCACTATTGGTGGATATAATGAGTCAACCATTCTGTAGAGCAATTTGGAACTATGCTCAAAGGGCTATAAAACTAGACATACCCCTTGACCAAATAGTACCATTACTAGGTCTGTATTCCAAGGAAATCTAAAAAAAAAAAAAGGGGGACCTATATGTACAAAAATATTTATAGCAACTCTTTTAGTGGTGGTAAACAACTAGAAATTAAGGAGATGTCCATCAGTTGGGGAATGGCTTAAAAAGTTTTTGTATAAGATTGTGATGGAATACTATTGTGTAATAAGAAATGACAAGCAGGATGCTCTCAGAAAAACTTGGAAAGACTAACATGAACTGATGCAAAATGAAATGAACAGAACCAGGATACTGTTGTATATAGTAACAATAATATTGTATGATGATTAACTATTAATAACTTAGCTATTCTCAGCAATACAATGAGCCAATATAATTCTGAAGGATTTATGATGAAAAATGCTATCCATTTCCAGAGAAAGAACTGATGGAGTCTGACTGTAGATCAAAACTCACTTTTTCTTTATTTTTTTTCTATGTTGTCTTTCACAACAGGACTAACATGGAAATATGTTTTGCATGACTGTACATATATAACATAACAAATTGCTTCTCTTATCAATGATAGGGGAGAGGAGTGAGGGAGGAAGGGAATTTGGAATTCAAAAAGTGTATACAACTAATGTTCAAAATTGTTTTTTACATATACTTGGAGGAAATAAGATATTAAATTAAAATTAAATTAAAAAAAAAGCAAAAAAAAACTTTAAAAAGTAATTTGGAGGGGCAGCTAGGTGGCGCAGTGGATAGAGCACTGGCCCTGGATTCAGGAGTACCTGAGTTCAAATCCGGCCTCAGACACTTAACACTCACTAGCTATGTGACCCTGGGTAAGTCACTTAACCCCAATTGTCTCACTAAAAAAAAAAAAAAAAGTAATTTGGAATTACATAAATAAAGTGTGTAACATGCCCATCTCCTTTGACCAAGAGATTCCATTACTAGGTATATACCCTAAAAAGGTCATTAAGAAGAAGAAAGTACCCATATCTACCAAAATATAGCAGCAATTTTTGTGGCAGCAAAGAATTGGAAATAAAGTAGATGCCACATATATTGATAATGGTATTTCAATATTTAAAAAAAAAAAAGAATTATCTGTCATTGGAACTCTTAAAGGTAAAGAAAGCCTAGACAACAGTAACCTTTTAATAAATGCTTGCTCTTGATTGGTTGAATGACCATTTACAAGTGTCCAAATTTCTTTTCATTGCCTTCAAGGCCTTAATCACTTAAAAAATTCTCAGGGGGTACCTTGAAGTCATCTCTTGATATAGCTTGAGATAGGAAAACCAACTCCCCTTCCTCCACTTTCACTGGTACAGTTTCCTTCAACCCATTCCCACTTATCTAGAGATCTACATAATTTACTTCCTTTACTAATCACAGGGTCCTTAATCCTATAATGCCTTGAATTGTTATTTAACTTCTCTTCCTTCAATGTTTCACCTTGCCAGTTGAATTATAATAGCCCAAGGGAGAGGATTTTGCTCCATGCTTCTTTAATATTCCCTACAACCCCTAACAAGTACATAGTAGAAGCTCAATAAATATATGGAAACTATTGGATTCGGCCTGGACTCCTCAGTTTCCATTTTTAACTCTAGTTAACACTATTCTGAAGATTACAATGTGCAATGTGTACGGATAGTCCATAATTCACGGATGGCTGGTATTACAGAAGTTCATGAGTAAATTGGGTATTTAGAACTCAGAATACATTTTCCCATCAAATAAATGCTTGAGCTAGAAGGACCTTATAAATCATGTAATTCAATTTGCTCCTTTTACATGTGAAGAAATTGAGGCCAATAGAGGGGATGTGACTTGGCCAAGATAAATCAATAAATCAGCAAGTATTTATCAAAGTGCCTACTATATGCTAGGTGGGATACAAATATAAAAAATGAGACCATTCCTACTCCCACAGAGCTTACATTCACATAGTTATTAAGTGGTAGAATTGGGACACAAACCTGGGTATACTGATTCTAAATCCATCATTCTATCTCCTCTACTTTATTACTCTATTCCACAACCATGATATGTATGAACCAATGACTTCTAATGTTTGAAATTAAAAAAAAAATCTAATGTCCCTTTCACAGAAGACAGGAATACCATAATAGAATCATTATAGAAGTGTATTCCCTAGGGGCAGCTAGGTGGCGCAGTGGATAGAGCACTGGCCCTAGAGTCAGGAGGACCTGAATTCAAATCCGACCTCAGACACTTGACAATTTACTAGCTGTGTGACTCTGGGCAAGTCACTTAACCCCAATTGCCTCACCCCCCCCCCCCAAAGTATATTCTCTGACAGTCAGTACTGGAGAAGTTGTCTACAGATAGGCACATTAGTGCATTGTTGGTGGAGGTATGGATCAGCATAGGTGTTTTGGAAAGCAAATAGGAATTATGCAAATAAAGATACTAAAATCTCCATACTATTTGATCTAGAGATTAAAGTTTATAAGAAAGTCTCCATAAATAACAACATTAACAACAAAAATTATAGTAACACTTTTTGCGGAAGCAAATAATTGGAAACAAAATAGATGTCCATCATTTGGGGAATGGCTAAAGAATTTATGGCATGGGAATGTAATGGAACGTTACTGAGCTATAAGAAATGATGAATATGATGAATACAGAGAATATAGGCAGATTGAACTGATCAGATGTAGAGGAAAGTTAGGAAAGCCAAGAAAACAATATCTACAATGATTACAACAATAAAAACGGAATTAACAATCACAAAAGAATCAAAAGAGAATTCTGCAAAATTACAAAGAAGAACTATAATCCCAAAGGAAGGTTATGAAAGGATAACTCTAACCTATGCCTTTGCAGATGTGGGAGCCCCATGGGCATGGAACATTGCATATATTTTAAAACTTTTTTTTAAATTTTAACTCTATTTTAAAACTTTTAAAATCAAATTTCCTGATTATTTACCTCCTCTTTTTCTTTAAAAATATTTGTTCTAAACAATGGTCCTCTGGGAGGGAGGTGGGAGAGAAACAATTGGGAGAAATCCTAGTGATGTAAAAAACAAAATATATAAATACAATTTTATTTTATTTTTAAAAAAGCAACACTTTTACCAGGCTGCACAGTGGGAAACAATTTAGAGATCCCTGAGTATAAGGAGGGTAGCATTGGGAGGGGGACTGGGAGGGGTGTATGTATGAAGGTGTTAGACATGATTTTCTCCTTCATAAACTTCTAGCATTCTTTCCACCACAAGTTTACTACAGCTGTTTTTCTTCTCCAATGCCTAGGCTAAATGGAAGAAGGTAGTAGAGGAAATTGCACTTGGAACTGGGCTTATGCTCCATAGAAACTGAGCTAAACTATGAATCTAATCCTCTTCCCCTTCCCAGAAACTGAGGTGGTATAAACAGGAGTGGGATGTTGGGGGAGTAACTTTATGTATTTGTGATCATACCTTCTGAAATAAACATTCCTTTGTAAAAGTGAATCTTGATTGTTAGTGCCTAAGTGGAACTTGGGTACAGACCATTCTCCCTATACCATTCCCCCACCCTATGGAACACCATGGAGGTAGGGGTGGGGAGGGGGAGCAGGAGCTATTTTCAGAGATCCTAAACCCCCCCCCCCAATCTCCTTAAAAGTACCAGAGAAGCCTAGGGGAGGAGTGGAATATAACCTTACCTGGCCTTCTAGGCCATGAAGGTCTTGGTAGTTAGTATTATATGGGTGCAATTGTTTTGATTGATATATAATAAATTGAGAAGTATCTTAAACCAGAATAAGCAACTAAAATCAGTACAAAGCCCACATAGCCACACATATTCCAGCTGTTTATAAATAAAATGTTGGGAAAGAGTAGTAAATAAGTTATATACAGCTGCATGGGGATTACTCTGCCAAGGCCAAGTATGTTAGACTATATCAGGAGTTTTAATGTCTGCTAGCTTATAGTCAACTTGTTTATAGCATAGCTAAGAAAGGACTCAAGTGGTTTGAAAGCCTTTAATACCGTACCTTGTTGAAGCTCATTGTTTTAACACAATTGATCCTAGTTATCCAGGTTTGTGAAATGGGAAATGGAATCAGTGAAAATGTCACAGAAATGCTACATCTGAATAACTTGTTGAATAGACTTGTAATAACATGAGGGAAAGAAGAAAATGCTTTCTTTATGGCTGCCTCTGAAAGGTGCTATTTTTTCCAAAATGTTTTTCATAAAAATTACTTTAGTCAAATACATTTGGAGTCTGGATTGTTGTTTGAAAAAAGTGTTATAAGGCAGAAAAAAAAATCTGTGTGTGTGCGTGTGTGTGTGTGTGTGTGATGATAGGAGCCTGAGACAATATGAATGCAGAGGGGGTTTCCTTTCAGCGGATATTGAAAATTGCCTTTTCTCTATAGCTTGGCTTTAGTAAGTAGATTGCGGACATGAGAGTCAGAAGGACCTGGTTAAAATGCTGCCTCAGTAACTTGCCAACTTCTCTTTTATCTCATTCTTTCACTTGATGAATATCTGCTCCCAGTAGTTTAAATTTTCAAAAATATTCCCCCCATTTTCATGTAAAAACAATTTTAGCATTCTTTAAAAAAAAAATGTTAAGTTCCAAATGTTATCTCTTCCTCCCTTCCCTCCCTGATTCCTAAGACAGTAAGCAATCTGATAAAGGTTATACATGTGCAATCATGTAAAACATTTCTATATTAGTCATTTCATGCAAGAAGACTTGAACAAGAAAGGAAGGAGAGAAAGAAAGAAAGAAAGAGAAAGAAAGGAAGGAAAAAGAGAAAAGAAAGAGAAAGAAAGAAAGAAAGAAAGAAAGAAAGAAAGAAAGAAAGAAAGAAAGAAAGAAAGAAAGAAAGAAAGAAAGAAAGAAAGAAAAATGGTCTGTATTCAGATAATATATTAGTTCTTTCTCTGGAGGCAGATAGCATTTTTCATCATGAATTCTTTTGCTCAATGGTTTTATTACCACCTCAATATAAATGACAGGGTGGCTAGGTGATGGTCCTGGAGTCAGGAAGATTTATCTTCCTGAGTCCAAATCCAGCCTCACTTACTAGCTGTGTGACCCTGTGTAAGTCACTTAAATTTCCTCATCTGGAAAATGAACTGGAGAAGATAATGGTAAAGCACTCTGGTATCTTTGTCAAGAAAACCCCAAAGGGAGTCATGAAAAGTAGGACACAACTGAAAAGTGACAAAATCACCACCACAACAAATATAAATGACTTCCAGATCTATAAATCCAACTCTAATTCCTCTTAGGAGCTCTAGGCCCATATTGGCAGCTGATTATTGGCCATTTCCCACTGGATATAACTATAGACATCTCAAAATCAACATGTCCAAAATAGAGCCCCAACAACCTGAAAATTCCTATTCATATTATAGGCACCACCATCTTCCTAGTCACTCAGCTTCACATTCTCTTTACTTTGCATATTCAATCAGTTGCCAAGTCTTACTCTTTTTATCTCCACAACATCTTTCCCATAGTCTCTCTGCTTACATAGCTACCACCTTAGCTCAGGTTCATCATGTCTTACCTGGACTTTGCAGTAGCTTCCTATTTGGCTTCCCTATACAGTCTCTGCTCACTCCAATCCATTTTCTTCATAAATCCACCAAGTGATGCTTCAGAAGCCTAGATCTGACTGTATCACTTTCCCACCCCTTCTCCCCGTTCCTTATATATACCAATGGCTCCCTATTACTTGCAAAAAAAAAAGTATGAATTCCTGTGTTTGGCATTGAAATCTCTTTAAAATGTGGCCCCTTCTTACTTTTTCAACCTTCTTATTTTTTTTAGTTATATTAATTTGTTTTGTTTTTACATTGCAAACATTTACACATTACTCCCACTCAGTTTGAGATCTCTTATTAAAAAAACAAACAAAAAACCCCAAAATTAAAACAGTTAAGTGAGACTAATAATATTGTGACCTCATCTGGAAATTCATGCAACATTTTACACCTGTAGTATTAAACCTCTCCCCCCTCTCAATTTTTTTTTTTTTGGTGAGGCAATTGGGGTTAAATGACTTGCCCAGGGTCACACAGCTAGTAAGTGTTGAGTGTCTGAGGCTGGAATTGAACTCAGGTACTCCTGAATCCAGGGCTGGTGCTTTATCCACTGCGCCATCTAGCTGCCCCTCAATTTTTTTTTTAAAGAAAATAAAGCTATTTTTTCTCCTTCCCACTCCCATTTCATTAAAAAAAGGGGAAAAAAGCAAATTTCTTATAAAAATGCACAAACAAAACTAGTTTCCTCAATGACTATATGTAAATATACGTATACATATATATGTCTCATTTTGCACCCTAGTTTTATAATGTCCTTGTAATAGACATCATGTTTCATCATTGGTTCTATGGAAATGGTAATGGTCATTGTGTGGCCATAGGTTTTACAAAGCTATACATTCTTACAGTGTTGTTACAACATAGCTCATTCTGGAAGTTCTGCTCATTTCATTCTTTATTAGTCTATATGGGTCTTCAGAATTGTTCATTTTTATAAGACTGATGTTATCATGTAAATTATTGTTTTTGCTTATTTCACATGACATCAGTTCATACAAGTCTTTTCATGTCTCTGAAACTATTTCCTCATTTCTAATAGTGCAATAGTATTCCGTTATATTCACATACCAGAACTTATTCATTATGTCCTCAATTGCTGGGCTTCCTTTTTATTTCCAGTTTCTTGCCTCCACAAAAAAACCCCACTAAAAATGTTTTTGAACATAGAAGACATTTTCTCTTTATTTGATCTCTTTTAGGTATAGGCCTAGTAGTAGTATACCTGTCTCAAAGAGCAAGCACTGTTTAGAAACTTCATGTGCATAATTCCAAATTGTTTTGCAGAATGGTTGTACCCATTTACAGGTCTACCAATGTGCCCATTTTCTCACAGCCCTACCAACGTTGATAATTTTCCTTTTTTGGACATCTTTGCCACTCTGCTGGGTGTGAGTCTTAGGGTCTTAGAATTACTTTAATTTGCATTTCTCCAATTAGTAGTGATATAGATATCCTGGGTTTCTTCCTTTAAGAGCTGTCATATATCTGTTCATATTCTTAGATCACTTATCAGACTTCTTACTAAGTACTCTGTTCTATGACCTCTGTAGTTGAATTATACAGGCCTACTGACTGTTCTGCCCAGGTCATGCGACATCTCCTGTCTTTATGCCTTCATCATAGCTGCCCCTCATGTTTGGAATGCATTCATTCCCCACTTTTGGATTTTGGAATCCCTGGTTTCCTTCAGGACTCAGCTCAAATACTCAAATACTCAAATCTGTCTTAATCCTCTAGATCCTCCATCAATTTTGTATCTCCAGCACTTAGCCCAGTGCCTCGCATATTGGAAATACTTGATAAATACCTATTGACGGACTGTTCAACCCTGGGGAATATCTGAGTCTCAGCTTTTTTCATCTCTAAAATGGGTATTATGATAATAATACTCCTTAACTCACAGGAATGTTGTGAGAATCAAATAAGGATATACGAAATGGAATAAGCGTTTATCTATTGTCTATTTTGGGCTAGACATTGTGCTAAGCACTTTTTTTGTTTGTTTTCAAACATTATCTCATTTGATCCTTACAACAACCCTGCAAGGTGGGTACTACTATTAACCCCATTTTTCAGTTGAGGAAACTGAGGCAAACAGAGGTTAAGTGACTGGTTTAGGCTCACAGTTAGTGTCTGAGGCCATATTTGGAACTTAGTACTTCATGATTCCAGGCCCAGAACCATATTCAACTGGGTTACCAGTTAGTTGCCTCTAAAATGCTTAGTAAATCTTAAATTAGTAGTTAAGTATGAAATACCATAATTATTATACTTGCTCTTATCTTGGTGCCAACCTGGAGAAATTATACCAATCTCCTACCCTCAGCCAAGTGATGTAGAATTGTTGGGAGTCTCTTTTGGTAGTACATTTTATAGGGTCATCATACGGTTTCTACTTTTTGGCTGTTTTTTTCCCTTCTTTTTTGAAGTTTTTCCCTTGTACTCTGATTCTTCTTTCACAATATGACTAATGCAGAAATATGTTTAATGTGATTGTACATATATAACCGATATCAGATTGCTTGCTGTCTTGGGGAGGGTGGGAGAAAAATTTGGAACTAAAAATCCTATGAAAACAAATGTTGAAAACTATTCTTATATGTAACTGGAAAACAATAAAATACTTTTATAATAAAAAATATAAAACAAGTAAAACAAAATACATTTTATATGGTCATGCAGAAGTAGAGTGAACTAGGTTATTGCAGAGAGTACCTTATTTAAAAGAGCATGTCAGGTGATTCCACCCTTTATGTACTATTAAGTCTTGGATTTAGAAGTACACCTGTAGCTTTATACCAAATAGTGTGTCTGTGTGTGTGTGTGCGCGCGCGTGCTTGAATCTAGTGTTTTCAAAAATATTCCTTGTGTTTTAAGGCAATCAGTTTGAATTTCTGCCCTATGTTGGAGAAAGGGAAAAAAGTCAACAATAACAAGTCAGGAAGACCTGTGTTTGAATCTTGCCTCGGACATTTAATAATTGTTATCACTTATTAAGCAAGTTACTTAAGCTCTCTCTATATCTCAGGTTTCTCATCTATAATAGAGGGATAATAATATATCTAAAAGGGACCATTTAGTTCAACCTCTTATTTTATATTAGAGGAAACTGGGGCTAAGGGAGGTTAAGCTGCTTGTGCAAAGTCACACAATAAGAGTCAGGGGTGGAATTTGAACCCAGGTTTCCTGACTCCAAATGCAGAATTCTTTCCATTGAATTCTGCTGCTCTAAGTGCTTTGGTCATAGGAAACTCTTCTTACTCTCTTTCAACAGTATAATGGCTTAATGTTTCTTACAAGAGAGACATTCAATTGTTTTGCTCAATTATGCACATTTTATTCCAAGGGTTTTCTTTATGTTTTCGTTATTTTTTTTTTAAATGCGGGTGGGAGGTAAGAGGGAGAGTACAGGGAAAGGGTCCTCTGCTGACAAAAATGAAAAGGGAGAAGGCCTGGAGAAATCATAGATAAGCAGGACAGCTTTGAAAGTTACATGTGGAATTTATGATGCACTTAAAAAGAAAAGTAAGCTCTGCATAAAAGTGCCTCACAATTTCATGTACAATCCTCTCTTCCTAGTTTATATATATGGAAATGTTCATTTTACTTGGTGTTTGTTAAGTTCAGAATAAAATAAAATGAAATAAAAAAACCAAACAAATATTAAAACAGGCATTCAAGAAATGTTACTGAGTGACTGTGTATGATAGGAGTCCAGGAAAAAGTAGAGAAAGTTGCTCCTCCCCAGGAGATAATTGTGGCCACTGAATAGGAATTTGTTGTTATTTGTTGTTGTTTAGTTGTTGCTGCCATGTCTGACTCTTCATGACCCCATTTGCAGTTTTCTTGGTAGAGGTGCTGGAGGGGTTTGCCATTTCCTTCTCCAGCTCATTTTACAGATGAGGAAACGGAGGCAAATAGGAAATAATCACACAGCTAGTAAGTATTCAGGGTCCATTTTGAACTCAGGTCTTCCTTCCTGAGTCCAGGTCAGACACTCTGTACATTGCACCACCTAGCTGCCAAAATTTATTTAAGCTTAATTTTTTTTTTAAAGTCTCTTTTTTTAGGGGCTGCTAGGTGGTGCAGTGGACAGGGCTACAGTTCTACAGCCAGGAGGACCTGAGTTCAAATATTGCCTCAAACACTTACTAGCTGTGTGACCTTGGGCAAATCACTTATTCTCAACTGCTTCCAGAAGAAGTTTCCTTTTTGTCTTTTGCTTTTTACCTCTTAACCATGTCATTTCCCTTTAAACAGTTTTCTTTTGTAATAAAGAAAATCATTGGGGGCAGAGCCAAGATGGCGGAGAGGAAGCAGCAAGCTGCCTGAGCTCTCCTTCGTTCCCTCAAAACGAACATTAAATCAAGTCTCTGGACGGATTCTGAAACTATAGAACCTGCAAAGAGACAGAGAGGCACAGTCCTCCAACCAGAGATAATTTAGAAGACTTCAGGAAAAGGTCGGTCTAACTCGGGCAAAAGGGAGGCCCAGCGCAGGGCAGCAACCCAGCGCCTAGGGGGTCGGGGCAAGTCAGCAGAAGCTGCGGGCCACAGCTGAACAACTGAGGCCCCTGGAAAAACCTACCTGCACCAGCCAGGAGGGCGACGAACGGGTCAGGCGGGAACGGACGCCAGGAGCGGGTGCCTGGCTGGCCGAGCGCACCCAGACAGGAAGTGCAGGGCGGGGATCTCCACACACCATAAAGGCCTCAGAGTAAAAAGCCGGTCACACAGCACCTATACCCCTGCACAAGAAGCCCAAAACAGGGTCCCTGGTGCCCCCAGAGCAGACCTCAACTTAAAAAATAAATAAATAAGCTGCAATAATGACTAAGAAGCAAAAAAGAGCCATCTCCATTGAGAGCTTCTGTATCAATAGGGAAGAAGCCAACCCAAACTCAGATGAGGACAATAGCCTCCAATTGCCTACATCTGAAGCCTCATGAGGGAAGGTGAATTGGTCTCAAGAACAAAAAGCCTTCCTGGAGGAGATCAAAAAGGATTTTAAAAATCAATTGAGAGAGGTAGAAGAAAAAATGGGGCGAGAAATGAAAGCAAAACAAGAAAACTATGAAAAAAGAATCATCAACTTGGGGAAAAGGAAGCACAAAGATTGACTGGCCAAATGGAAAAAAAAGTGCATAATTTCACTGAAGAAAACAATGCCTTAAAAAATTCAGTTGGCCAAATGGAAAAAAAGGTGCATAATCTCACTGAAGAAAACAATGCCTTAAAAAATTCATCTGGCCAAATGGAAAAAAAGGTGCATAATCTCATTGAAGAAAACAGTGCCTTAAAAAATTCACTTGGCCAAATGGAAAAAAAGGTGCATAATCTCAATGAAGAAAACAATGCCTTAAAAATTAAAGTGGGACAGTTGGAAGATAAGGAATCCATGAGACACCAGGAGTCAGTCAAGCAGAATAAAAAAAATGAAAAAATAGAAGAAAATGTGAAATACCTCATTGGAAAGACAACTGATCTGGAAAACAGATCGAGGAGAGACAATGTGAGAATCACTGGACTGCCTGAAAGCCATGACCAGAAAAAGAATCTAGACACCATATTCCAGGAAATTATTAAGGAGAACTGCCCTGATATCATAGAATCAGAGGATAAAATCATCATTGAAAGAATCCACCGATCACCTCCTGAAAGAGACCCCAAAAGGAAAACTCCAAGGAATATTGTAGCCAAATTCCAGAATTATCAGGTGAAGGAGAAAATACTCCAAGCAGCCAGAAAGAAGCAATTTAAATATCATGGAGCCACAGTCAGGATTGCTCAGGACCTGGCAGCTTCAACATTAAAGGACTACAAGGCTTGGAATATGATATTCTGGAAGGCAAAGGAGCTTGGATTGCAGCCGAGAATCTATTACCCAGCAAAAATGTGCATTTTCTTTCAGGGGAAAATAAGGACATTTAATGACATTGGGGACTTTCAATCTTTCCTGGAGAAAAGACCAGAACTGAATAGAAAATTTGATCTCAACATACAAGACTCAAGAGAAGTTTAAAAAGGTAAACAGAGGGGGAGAAAAAAAAAAGGTTACCCTATTAGGTTAAACTGTTTATATCCCTACACAGGAAGATAATACTCATAACTCTTAAGAATTGTAAATGTATTTGGGCAGAGAGAAGGACTTTACATAGACGGTATAAATATAAATTGTCTTTGATGTGATGATACAAAAGAATTAAGGGGTTAAAAAGAGAGTCTATGGGGAAGAAAGGAAAGGGGAGGTGGAATGGGATGAATTATACCATATGAAGAGGTGGAAAAAAAATCCTATTACAATAGAGGGAAAGAAAGGAGGGGTGAACATTGTTTCAGCCCTATTCTCATTGGATTTGACTCAAAGAGGGAATAACATATATGTTCATTGGGATAAAGAAACTTAACTCATTCTTTAGGGAAGCAAAGGGGGAAGGGAAGGGGGGGACTGATAGAAGGGAGGACAAAAGCAAGGGAGAAAAGGGTAAAGAAAAGAGAGGGGGGTGATAAAAAGGGAGGGCAGATTGGGGGAGGCAGGGGTAAGAAGTAAAACGTCGGTGAGGAGGAATAGGGTGAAAGAAGGGGGGGAAAGTACAAAGGGGGTAAATAGAATGGAGGGGAATAGACAGTCAGTAATAATAACTGTGAATGTGAATGGGATGAACTCTGCTATAAAACGGAAGCGAATTGCAGAGTGGATTAAAAACCAGGATCCTACAATATGCTGTTTACAAGAAACACATTTGAAGCAGAGAGATACACACAGAGTAAAGGTAAAAGGTTGGAGCAGAATATATTATGCCTCAGCTAAAGTAAAAAAGGCAGGGGTAGCAATCCTTATCTCAGAAAAAGTGCAGGCAAAAATAGATCTCATTAAAAGAGATAAGGAAGGGGGCAGCTAGATGGCGCAGTGGATAGAGAACTGGCCTTGGAGTCAGGAGTACCTGAGTTCAAATCCGGCCTCAGACACTTAACACTTACTAGCTGTGTGACCCTGGGCAAGTCACTTAACCCCAATTGC
Source organism: Dromiciops gliroides (assembly GCF_019393635.1). NCBI lineage: Eukaryota > Metazoa > Chordata > Mammalia > Microbiotheria > Microbiotheriidae > Dromiciops > Dromiciops gliroides. The sequence goes on from NC_057862.1 coordinate 172,439,210, forward strand.
CTCACTAAAAAAAAAAAAAAAGAGATAAGGAAGGAAATTACATCTTGCTTAAAGGTATGATAGATAATGAAGTAATATCAATATTGAATATGTATGCACCAAGTGGTATAGCATCCAAGTTCTTAGAGGAGAAGTTAAATGAGTTACAAGAGGAATTAGACAGTAATACTATACTAGTGGGGGATCTGAATCTCCCCCTCTCAGAATTAGATAAATCTAGCCAAAAAATAAATAAGAAAGAAGCGAAAGAGGTGAATAGATTACTAGAAAAGTTAGACATGATAGATGTCTGGAGAAAATTGAATGGGGATAGAAAGGAATATACCTTTTTCTCAGTAGTACATGGCACATTTTCCAAAATTGACCATGTATTAGGGCACAAAAACATCATAGTCAAATGTAGAAAGGCAGAAATAGTAATGCATCCTTCTCAGATCATGATGCAATAAAAATTACATGTAAGAAAGAGCCAGGGAAAAGTAGAATGAAAATCAATTGGAAACGAAATAATTTCATTCTAAAGAATGAATGGGCCAAAAAAGAAATCATAGAAACAATCAATAACTTTATCCAAGAGAATGACAATAATGAGACAACATACCAAAATCTACGGGATGCAGCCAAAGCAGTGCTTAGGGGAAAATTTATAGCTCTAAATGCTTACATGAATAAAAAAGAGAAAGAGGAGATAAATGAATTAGGCATGCAACTTAAAAAGCTAGAAAAAGAACAAATTAGAAATCCCCAATTAGACACTAAATTAGAGATCCTGAAAATCAAAGGAGAAATTAATAAAATTGCAAGCAAAAAAACTATAGAATTAATCAATAAAACTAAGAGCTGGTTTTATGAAAAAACCAATAAAATAGATAAAATATTGGTTAATTTGATTAAAAAAAAGAAAGAAGAAAACCAAATTACCAGTATCAAAAATGAAAAGGGTGATGTTACCACCAATGAAGTGGAAATTAAATCAATAATTAGGAATTATTTTGCCCAACTGTATGCCAATACATTTGACAATCTAAATGAAATGGATGAATATTTACAAAAATACAAACTGCCCAGGTTAACTGAAGAAGAAATAAAATCCTTAAATAAACCCATATTAGAAAAAGAAATTGAACAAGCCATTAATGAACTCCCTAAGAAAAAATCCCCAGGGCCAGATGGGTTTACGGGTGAATTTTACCAAACATTTAAAGAACAATTAATTCCAATATTATACAAATTATTTGGAAAAATAGGTGAAGAAGGAGTTCTACCAAATTCATTTTATGACACAAATATGGTGGTGATACCAAAACCAAGCAAAGCAAAAACAGAGAAAGAAAATTACAGACCAATTTCCCTAATGAATATTGATGCTAAAATCTTAAATAAGATATTAGCAAGGAGATTACAGCAAGTGATCACCAGGATAATACACTATGAGCAGCTGGGATTTATACCAGGAATGCAGGGCTGGTTCAACATTAGGAAAACTATTAACATAATCAACCACATCAATAAGAAAACCAACCAAAATCATATGATTATCTCAATGGATGCAGAGAAAGCTTTTGACAAAATACAACACCCATTCCTAATAGAAACACTGGAGAGTTTAGGAAAAAGTGGAGCTTTCCTTAGAATAATAAACAGTATCTACCTAAAGTCATCAGCAAGTATTATATGCAATGGAGATAAATTAGAGGCCTTCCCAATAAGATCAGGGGTGAAACAGGGATGTCCATTATCACCCCTATTATTTAATATTGTCCTAGAAATGTTAGCTTTAGCAATCAGAGAAGAGAAAGGAATTAAAGGAATTAGAATAGGCAAGGAGGAAACAAAACTATCACTCTTTGCAGATGATATGATGGTATACTTAAGGAATCCTCAAGAATCAACTCAAAAATTACTTGAAACAATTAACAACTTTAGCAAAGTAGCAGGATATAAAATAAATCCACATAAATCATCAGCATTTCTATACATGACCAACAAAGTCCAGCAGCAAGAGATAGAAAGAGAAATTCCATTTAAAGTAACGGTCGATAATATAAAATACTTGGGAGTCTACTTGCCAAGACAAGCCCAGGAACTCTATGAACACAACTACCAAACACTCTTCACACAAATCAAATCAGATCTAAATAATTGGAAAGATATCAATTGCTCATGGATAGGCAGAGCTAATATAGTAAAAATGACAATACTGCCTAAATTAATTTACTTATTCAGTGCCATACCAATCAGACTACCTAAAAATTATTTTATACAGCTAGAAAGAATAATATAAAAATTCATCTGGAAAAACAAAAAATCAAGAATATCCAGGGAAATAATGAAAAAAAAAATTCACAGGAAGGTGGGTTAGCAGTACCAAACCTGGAGCTTTACTATAAAGCAGCAGTCATTAAAACTATCTGGTACTGGGTAAAAAATAGAGTGGTAGATCAATGGAATAGGCTAGGCTCAGGAAATGCAGTAGTAAATGAAACTAGTAATATAGTGTTTGATAAACCCAAAGACTTCAGCTTCTGGGATAGGAACTCAGTATTTGACAAAAACTGCTGGCAAAACTGGAAGATAGTATGGCAGAAATTAGGCATAGACCAATATCTTACACCTTATACTAAAATAAGGTCAAAATGGATACACGATTTAGACATAAGAGGTGATACCATAGGTAAATTAGGAGAGAAAGGAATAGTCTACCTATCAGATCTTTGGAAAGGAAAACAGTTTTTGACCAAACAAGAGATAGCGTCTATTATAAAATGCAAAGTGGATGATTTTGATTACATTAAATTAAAAAACTTTTGTACAAACAGAAGCAATGCATCCAAAATTAGAAGGGAGGCAGAAAGCTGGGAAACAATTTTTGAGGCCAGTACTTCTGATAAAGGCCTCATCTCTAAAATATATAGGGAACTAAATCAAATTTATAAGAATCCAAGTCATTCCCCAATTGAGAAATGTTCAAAGGATATGAACAGGCAGTTTTCTGATGAAGAAACCAAAGCTATCTATTCCCATATGAAAAAATGCTCTAAATCACTATTGATTAGAGAGATGCAAATTAAAACAACTCTGAGGTACCACCTGACACCTATCAGATTGGCTAAAATGACAAAAAAGGAAAATAATAAATGTTGGAGAAGCTGTGGGAAAATTGGAACACTAATCCATTGTTGGTGGAGCTGTGAACTGATCCAACCATTCTGGAGAGCAATTTGGAATTATGCCCAAAGGGCGATAAAGCTGCGTATACCCTTTGACCCAGCAATTCCACTTTTAGGTCTTTTTCCCAAAGAAATCATGGAAAGGGGAAAGGGACCCACATGTACAAAAATATAGCTGCTCTTTACATGGTAGCAAGGAATTGGAAGTTGAGGGGGTGCCCATCAATTGGGGAATGGCTGGACAAGTTGTGGTATATGAATACAATGAAATACTATTGTGCTGTAAGAAATGATGAGCAGGAGGAGTTCAGAGAAACCTGGAGGGTCTTACGTGAGCTGATGATGAGTGAGATGAGCAGAACCAGAAGAACAATTTACACAGTATCATCAACATTGAGTGTTGACCTACTGTGATGGACTATATTCTTCTCACCAATGCAATGGCACAGAAGAGTTCCAGGGAACTCGTGATAGAAGAGGATCTCCAAATCCAAGAAAAAAAAAGAACTGTGGAGTATAGATGCTGATTGAACCATATTATTTCTTTTGTTTTGGGTGCTGTTGTTTTTTTTTTCTATTTTGAGGTTTTTCATCAGTACTCTGATTTTTTCTCTTATAACAAGATTAATGCAGAAATAGGATTAATGTTATTATGTGTATATATGTGTGTGTATATATGTATATATATCTATATGTCTATGTATATATATATATATAGATATAACCTATATCAGATTACCTGCTGTCTAGGGGAGGGGGGAGGGAGGGGAGGGAGGGAGAAAAATCTGAAATTGTAAAGCTTGTATAAACAAAAGTTGAGAACTATCTTTACATGTAACGGAAAAAATAAAATACCTTATATGTTAAAAAAAATTAAAAAATAAAAAAATAAAGAAAATCATTTAAATAAAACCTAAAAGACCCGGTAAACTCTTTGACAGAATATATGGTATTCAGCCTCCTAAGGCTCCCATCTCTCTAGTGAAAATAGGAAAGTATTTTATTATTATTTATCTTGGATGGAGAATAATCATTCCAATTCATCAGAATTCCACTGGCATCCACATTTGATGTCTATAGGAAAAGACTCATGTCTGTCTACACAGAGAGGAGGGAGGAGATTTACTCAGAGCACATGAGTGGTCTTCAAACTTCCTGGACTTAACTCTGTCTCCTTAGTCAGATATGGTCTTATTTATTTATTTATTTATTTTTATTTTTATTTTTTGGTGGGGCAATGGGGGTTAAGTGACTTGCCCAGGGTCACACAGCTAGTAAGTGTCAAGTGTCTGAGGCCGGATTTGAACTCAGGTACTCCTGAATCCGGGGCTTTACCCACTGTGCCACCTAGCTGCCCCCAGATATGGTCTTAAGAGAAATGCATGGTATGATTTCTAGAGGATCAGACCTCCCCCTCCCCCCAGCCCTATCCTAAGCTCATAAATACTGTCTTTTGTGAGGATCCTGAAATCCTTTTGAAAACTGAAAAGCCTTCCAGATTCAGAATCCTTTTTAAAATGCAAACATCTCTGGAGAATGAGGTGGTTTAAACCCTCATCAGGTTAAAAACCTTCAGAGCTAGGATTATCTGACAACTGAGAACCAGAAAGTTACCTGGAATTCCTGGGGGAAGAAGGGAATAAGAAAGAATGGAAGCTGGGGTATTAGGAAGGGGACTCCAAGGAAGGGGCAAAGAGGGCACAAAGGGAAGGGCGAGGAGGTATCATAAATGATACATTTTTTGGCCTACACATTTGGAGCCTACTTGCTAAGCTCTGTCTAAACTATCCACAAACCTAATCTCCCACCTTTTAGGATTAGGACTAGAACAGAGAAAGAGAATAAGACTCCTTCTTTTACATAGGCATATGAGTGAGGGGAGACTGCATGGTACTGTGGAGAAAAACAGACAAACAAAACTTGAAACTGGAATCAAGAGACTTGGGTTCAAATTCCATTTCTCTTACCTTCCACCTTGGTTTTTGGGCATGTTGCTTCATAACCATAACTGACATTTATTATAGAACTTTGAAGTAAAGTATAAGAAGATTGGTTATGGTTGTATGCTAATTTTTCCCGAGTAATGCATCACATTTTCCCCAAGCCCTCTCCTCTTCTCTACTTCCCTATTATTGTCAAAGCTACTGCCACCTTCCCAGTAACCCAGGCTTGACAACCTTGTTCTCTTCACTCACATTACCTCACCTATTCAATCTCTTGTCAAATCTTGTTTCTAGCTTTGCAACATCTCTCATACATCCCCTTCTCTCTACCCATACAACCATAACCCTAGTTCAGACCCTCAGTACTTCACAGATGGACTATTGTAATAAATTTCTAACTGGTCTCTCTGCCTTAATTCTCTCCTCACTCTAAAACATCCTCCACTTAGTTGCCAAAGTGATCTTTCTAAAGCTTGGGTCTGACCATTCCCCTTTCTCTTCCCTACTCATTAAACTTCCAGTGGCTTCCTATTACCTTTGGGATGAAATACAAGATACTCTGTTTGGCATCTAAAGCCCATTCACAGCCTTGACCATCCCCACCTTTCCAATCTTCTTATACTTTACTTGTTTGCTTCACACTCTTTGATCTAATGACACTAGCATACTTGTTCCTTATGCATGCACACAGACACAGACACAGACACAGACACAGACACAGACACAGACACAGACACAGACACACACACACACACACACACACACACACACACACACCCTCCTTAGCAGTAACTTCTAGATTCCTGGCTTGCTTAAAAATTCAGCCCAAATGACATCTTCTTTAGGAAGCATATTCTGGTTTCCTCTTCTTTCCCCTCTCCCCCTAAGTTCTTCGCCTCTGAGATTTTTGTTGTTGTTGAGACATTTTTCAGTGGTGTCCTACTCTTTGTGACTCTAAGTTTTTTTTTTTTGGCAAAGATACTGGAGTGTTTTGTCATTTCCTTCTCCTGTTCATTTTCCAGACAAGGAGACTGAGGCAAATAGGCTAAAGTGACTCATCCAGGGTCACACAGCTAGCAAGTATCTGAGGCTAGATTTGAACTCCAGTCTTCCTGAATCTAAGCCTGCAATCTATTCATTGTGATCCCTAGCTGCCTTTTACACAAGTATCTGAAGCTAGATTTGAACTCCAGTCTTCCTGAACCTAGGCCTGCAATCTATTCATTGTGATCCCTAGCTGCCTTTTACACTATATATGTCTCATATGTGCCTAATTGTTTTCATGTAGCCTCCTCCATTAGACAGTAGGCTGCCTGAGAGCAGGGACCATGTTTCTGCCTTTGTTTCTGTCCCCAGCACTGAGCACAGTGCCTGGCATGGAGTAAGGGCTTATTAAGAAAAAATCTTTGTTGACTGGATGACTGAATGAACTGAGCCTCTCAAGGGCTCTTAAGATCCTGCTTCTACTAGTTATACATGTTCCATTGGCAAACCCCTGAGTTTCTGTTTCTTCTCCTGCTAGAATAGAAATAACAATAGTCAGCTAGGATAGAAATCAGAGTTTGGGGATGGGTGGGGGGAAGGGTCAGAATGGGTCATCCTCCCCATCAAATTCTGACCACACCTTTCCCCTGCCCTGTTATCATAAGGGCTGTCCATCTGCAGTTTGAGGAAAGCTTAGGAAGTGTAAGAAGGAAATGAAAGGAGGGGCAGACCTGGCCTGGGAGAGAAGAGATTATAAGAGAAAACAAAGGGATGCCTCTCATTTTGGATAAGGGTGAATGAACACAACTGAAGTCACCAGAAGGAGCACAGAATACTGCTGCCCTCTGGCCCTGTCTTCCTTCTACCTAGATACCAGGGAGAATTGAGAAAAAATTTGTTAAAATGATTTCAGAGCCCTTGGCAGATAAGATCTAAGTGTCACCATTAAATAATAATAGCTAATGTAAAACATGCTTTAACTCAAGACACTTCTACAAATATTATCCGATTTGATCCTCTCAATAACTCTGGGAGGTAAGTGCTATTATTATCATAATCCCCATTTTACAGATGAGGAAACTGAGACAGATAAAGGTTAAGTGACTAGCCCTGGGTCACACAATTGGTTAGTGTCTAAGGTCAGTCTGAACTCAGAACTTCCTAATTACAAGTCCAATGCTCTATCCACTGCACCACTTAGCTGCCACTGTAGTAGGCTATCAAGAAATACCCACTACTAGAACAGAAATGATTGTAAATAAGTAATGATATCTGTAAGTAGCTAAGACACTGTAGCCTCTAAATTGCTATAGTTTGTTTGAGGATCCATTAATATATGCAGAGTCATTTATCTTCAGTCTACCTGATGGATTCCAGTAAATATCTTTTGGACTTCTTTTTTTCCCCTTAATTCCCATAAGTGGAGCACCCATTCAATCAAGTCTTCCATGTTATCTACTTCTGGGTACTATTGACCTACCATCAGCTTCCCAGGGACATACTTTTAAGGTTAATGTGCATTATTAACATTTTCTCCGTCACTTTCTTAAGTCAAGAGAATCAACAAAACAATCAGTCAAGCCCCAATTTATAGCCTTTGCCAATTTCTGGGATCTAAATGTTCAATCAAAAAATTTAACAATCAGCTCTCTGGAGCAGGTCTGAGGTAGCTTCAGCATGACCATGCTTGCCTGGGCAAGTTTTTAGGCCTCTCAGACTCAAATACTTCCAAGGTCCTTTGAAGCTCTGTCTACGAACCTATAAATTCAGTTGATTCGCTTCAATAAGCATTCATTAAGGACTGACTTTGTGTTGGGCCCTAGAGATACAAGGACCAAAGAAAAAGAAAATAAAACAGCTCCTATGCTCAAGGAGCTTATTTTCAACTGGAGGAAAACAACAGTTAATCAGATAAGTAGATGAGAAATGTAGGTTTCAGTTCAAGAAACATTCTTAAAGGGTCTCTGCTCTGTGCCAGGTAAGATGCTAGGTACTAGCATCAGTGCAAAAGGAAAAGCCAAAGTTTACCTTCCCCTTGGAGAAAGCAGAGTAGTAGTCTGTGCAAAGTTACAATTGTAGAAATGGGGCTGTGCTGGAGTCAGCTCTAACCTGCTCTGGAAGCTGATTGTTAACTTTTCAATGTGAGCATTTACACCTGGGAAATCAGCAAAATGATGCAAATCAAGGCTAGGTTTATTGTTTTATTGATTCTCTTGACTTAAGAGAATGATGAAGAAAATGTTAACAGTTCTGATTAAACTTAAAAGTGTGTTATGAATTCATATTTTCTTTCCTTCCCCCCACCTGCATCCCCCTTTTCTTTCTTTTTTCTTTCTCCCCCAGGAGTGGGTTGCGAAACATTTACCAGCACACATATACAAAGGAACATGGACAAAGAACAGCAGACAGACCAGTTTGGTTGGACTGTAATATGTGTGAGAGACAGGTTGGAATAAAATTTTGAAAAGCTTTAAACATCAGATAACAGGGTCTACGTTTTACCTTGGAGCTTCTTGAGGAAGGGAATGGAGAGGTCAGCCCCGTGAACTCTAATTTTAATAGTTACTATTGCTATTCTGAAACGCCCCTACCCCGACCTCCTCTCTCCCCTCCCCAACTACCCTGCATCCAAAATGTGCTACCTCCGAGACTGGATTAACCATTTAGGAAATGAGATTACTCAGGGTTAATGCGAGGGCAGCAAGAATTTCAACATCATAAACAGGAAACCAGCCAAAAGGCTTCAGAGGTTTAAAGTCTGTGACTAGTCAGGAGAGCAGGAAGTGATCATGCTGAGCAGTGCTGAGATCTTTCCACAGGTGGATTCAATGCTTAGATAACTTCTGGAAATGGTGCCTGTCCCTGCTTTCCTTTTGGGATGGGAATTTAAGAGAAGGGTCTCCAAAAGTTTTAAAAATTGTGAGAATTTCTGAGCTCAGTGAGGAAGGGTGTACATAGAGGATTCCTCAAGGATTGCACTTATTGAAGAGAGAGACATGGAAGTGCCCTAGCATCTGCCATTGAGAAAACAAAGGTAGAATAAAATTCAAGAAGAAATCTGTGAGGATGAAGCTGGCACAGGTTTAAATTTTTTTTTCTTTCAACAAACATTTATTTTATTTTCCATTTACATGTAGTTTTCAACATTCATTTTCACAAGATTTAGAGTTCTAAATTTTTCTCCCTCCCTCCCTCCCTTTCCTCCCCCTCCACAAGATCGCAATCAGGTTATATATGTACAATCCACAAGTGTTCTTTTTATCAGTTCTTTCTATAGGGGTACATAGTAAATTTTTTTTTTTTTTTTTAGTGAGGCAATTGGGGTTAAGTGACTTGCCCAGGGTCACACAGCTAGTAAGTGTTAAGTGTCTGAGGCCGGATTTGAACTCAGGTACTCCTGACTCCAGGGCCGGTGCTCTATCCACTGTGCCACCTAGCTGCCCCAGTAAATTTTTTTTTAAATCACTGTATCTTTATAACTCAATACCTCCTGTGGAAGCAACCTGATATAATAGGGAGAAATTATGGATATAGCACCAGAAGACCTTGATTTGAAGCCTAACTTTAACAGTCTTACTTTTTATATCTTTGCCAACCTCAGTTTCCCTATCTATAAAACAAGGGGGAGGGACTAAGGTTCCTTTCCGCTCTAAAACTATGATCCTATTATTTCATTTCACTGAATTTTTCTTCCCATGGTGATCCATTGGTATCCTAGTGATGTTAAAAGAAATTGAAGAAGACCTAAGTGATTCCTCTTTGAAATTATGGATATGGACAAGGGTTAGGCAAGAAATGGATTTGTTGCAATCTGAATTACTGGAGGGAAACAGAAATAGCTTAGATAACACTATGATGCTGGGAGTCTTGGGAGTCTTGCACCTAACCACAAACCTGTCTTGGTTTGGGAATTAAGCTTTGCTCCCACTTGGCTCAGGGTTTCAGGAAGAGCATTAAGACTTCTGCTGGGTCTGGATGAAGGTGCTCAGAGAGAAAGAAAGACTCAACCCTTTGGGAAAGGGACTTCAAAATTCTACCGAAGAAGCCATTTCTAGCCTCCTAGCCTTTCACAAAAGGAATCATTTAACCACAGAATTTGCTCACTTTGATGGATTTATACCTTGGCCATAGCCCTGTCATTAGCAGACACTGGGTTAGTGTTAATATATGTTATAACAGCTGTTATTTCTCTGCTACCTTCAGGTTTACAAATGCTTCCTCTACTGAAAGCATGTGAGATAGAAAATGCAAGTGTTACAATCCCCATTTTCCAGAGCAGGGAACAGAGTCTTAGAGAAATTAAGCAACTGGTACAAAGTCTCTTAGTCAGTAGAGCCTAGACCTGAACCCAGGTCTTCTACGTTCATTGATCATAACGTACTCCTTACATGGGATATGAGACTGGTAGTGGGCAAAAAGAAAAAAGAAAAAGAAAAAGAAAAGAAAAGAAAAAAAGAAATGTAGAATTGACCTCCATGTTTCCTTTGTTTGTCCTTTACTCCCATCATGGTCTACAATTCTTGTCATGCCTAGAGATATTTGTCAGTTGTTAGAACACACACATTTATGTGGAGTAAAGAATGCATCCTTTTTTTTTTTTGTAAATCAGTGCAGCATACTGACATATCTGTAAACACTTTCTCTCACATATACACAGACACAAACGCCTAAGTCTGACTTCCCAGTTGGCCTCTACCACTATCTCCACCACTGCTGATCCCCAGTTTTATTATATTCCCTTTTTTCCATTTGTTTCTTCCATATTCTATCCCTTGTCTCTTTCCCTATCTCTCTTGGATTTCATATGAAAAAGCTCATTTCCCCAGCAATTATAGATTGGTTCAAAGTGATATTTTGTAAAATGAAAAATTATAAAACATGAGTCTTCTCTTGCTATTTTTTGGTCTTGTCTGGATATATCTGATACACTTAAAATAAGATCAGATTGCACTTCTTTTTTAAAAAAATCCATTGCAGTTGGCATTTAAAACTCCTTTTGTGCTTGACCTCAAAATTGGAACACTTCTATTGGCTTTATCTGAGCTACAAATGGAGGGCCTCTCCTTCCCCATCTCTGCCCGTTAAAATCCTGCCCATTCTTGGCAGCTCAGCACAAATGGACAAGTGCTACTTTATTCATGAAGTCTTCTCTGATACCCACAGTCAGAGATGACCCTCCCTACCTTAAGTTTTGGAGAGTGCTTTGTATGTACTTTGCCTATGCATTTATTCTACTTTGTTTCATGTTTATTTGTGCATTTCCCCCTCTTCCTTTGTAAACTCCGAGAGGACAGGAACTGTATTTGTTAATCTTTACATATACATGTGTAAAAAAAAAATATATATGTATATATTTACACATGCATGTATATAAATATATACACACATCCATCCATCCATCTATCATTTATCTATCTCAGCTAGGTGACACAGTGGATAGAGTGCTGGACCTGAGCATCTTTCTGAGTTCAAATCTGGCCTCAGACACTTACTGGCTCTGTGACCCTGTTTGCCTCAGTTTCCCAATCTGTAAAAATGAGCTGGAGAAGGAAATGGTAAACCACTCTAGTCACTTTGCCAAGAAAGTCCCAAATGGGGTCAACAAAGAGTCAGACATGACTGAAGGGAATGTACACATTACATATGTGTATCTATCTATGTGTGCATATATGTATACGAATATACACACATGTATACATACAATGTGTGTAGAGGTGTATATATGCACAACTTACATATATGAACATATGTGTAAATACATACATATACATAAACATAAATTAAAATTTTAAAATTTCCTTTATACTTTCTGCATTTTGTGAGGTATAAATAATACATTTTTAATTTTAATTTTATCAAGATGGGGCACATGGTTATTATGCATTATGTATGCAACAGTTTCTGGATGACCTTTTCTTTGACCTGTCCTATTGCTTGGCTGCTTCAGTCACCTGATCTATCTGGATTAGATGTTTGTTGCTGGGTTCACATCTGCATCAAAACTTTGTCATTTGGAAGATCTTAAGGCTGTGATTACAAGTGCAATCCTTTCAGTCCCTGAGCAGCAGCTGAGGAAAGTTTTTATAAAATTCTAAAATATACTAGAATGATGTATAGCACAACAGTGCGCTTATGTTGAATTTAATAAGAAGCATCAATATTTTAAAAATATAAATACGTAATCTTTCAAATGGTGTTGTTTTTTTTCCGTAGCATTTATACATCTATCTGAAGTTATTGAAGCTTAAAACAGCACTAGGATTTTCGGGACAAACAATATATACCTCTACTTCTAATCTATTTACCTTCATAACTACCCATATGTAGCTTTGTCTGTCCATATATACTTATTTACACAGAGGCAGTATGATAGTGGATAGGGCACAGAACTTGGAGTCATGAAAACCTGGATTCAAATCCCACCTCAGGTTTTTATTAGCTTTGTGACCAAGTTACTTAGTTTCCTCATCTGTAAAATGAAAGTGCTGAACTTGATAACCTCTGAGGTCCCTTCCAGCTTTAAAGCAATGATCTTAAGATCTTCCCCCAGCCTGGCATACATTTAATTAAATTATATTTGACCATGCTATCCTTTCTGCATAGCGTTCCTGTCACTACTTGGTGGCCTGCAACACCAAAATTCTCCCTCATTATCACCACCACCACCTCCACCATCATATTATTATTATTATTATTATTATTATTATTATTATTACTGTCACTGAGGTTATCTTTATTATTATTAATCACTCTATGTTTTCCAAAGAAATTTCCTATCAACAGATTGTGGCAGTATCATTATCCCTATATATAAAGGAGCGATGGAGCTCAATTTGAACCGTGGCCCCTCCTGCTTGATCATATGCTTTGGGCTCTTTCTAAAGGATGTATACAAGTATCAGCTGCTGGTTGGTCCCATGACTGGGGATTATGTAGAAGAAGGCTGGCAAATGGGCCAGGAAGAACCACCCTCTGAGTAAATGATAAGAGGAACTGAGGAGAAACAACTTCTTTATCTTTCCTTCTTTTGAGAATGTGGTTAGGACTCTTGCCAGCCTCTCCTTTGGAATTCTAGCCAAGGGAAGGAGAAATTTCTCTCACCTTCCCTCTCTCCCAAGCCCAAACCCAAGAACATGGGCTTTCTTAGGTGAGTCTCAGACTGTACCTCAAGTGCCTGAATGCTTCTTCTGCTTTATGTGCCTTTTCTTGGGCAGGGGTGACTGAACAGTGATTCTGAGAGATGGATATTTCCATCCTTGAAGGCTATGTTGTAAGTTTTCAAGGTCTCAGAATTCCTGCACTGGAGCTGGATACCCAGTGAAAGGTGAACCCTGCAACTATACTCTTCCCAAATGAGATTGCCACCACCAGGTAGTTATAATTGATGTTTAATTGAGGATGTTATAATTGAAAGGACCAAGGAAGCCCCAGTCATGCAGAATTGACCAGTAGATTAGGACCTTATGAATTGCTAAGGTGAAGTTGTAGGGGGTACAGTGCTGTGCCTGAATCCAGGAAAGACTCATCTTCCCAAGTTCAAATCTGGCCTCAGACACTTACTAGCTGTGTGACCCTGGGCAAGTCACTTAACTCTATTTGCCTCAGTTTCCTTATCTATTAACAGGAGCTGGAGAAGGAAATGGTAAACCATTCAAGTTTCATTGCCAAAAAAACCCTGAATGAGATCATGAAGAGTTGGACTGAAAAATGACTAAATAACAAGCAACACTGAGATAAAAGTAAAATATTTCTTCAGCAGTCCTATAAGTCTCCTGATAGTCTTTACCTCCTAGGACAATATCATAGAAATTATGTTTAATGTTATATTTGTTTATATCTTATGATATTTATATTTGTTAAATAACGTTATAATTGTTTAATGCTGTGTAAGTATTTAAGTAAATGTATCTAAGTTTTTAAGCATTGAAGTAAATGTTTAAGCATTTAATTGTCATTGTATAAAGGTGGGAGATTGATTAAATTAATCAAATCACCCCACTACATTTAAATTCAAGTCAATATGCTTATCTCTGGTTCATTTATCAGGCCTGATACACTTAATTGTGTGAGAACACAGCCACACTCAGTGTGAACAAAACCTAGGCATCTCTATCAAAGACTTTTCAATTAGGTGCAAGGAGAGGGGGTAACATTGGATAGGCAACTTGGTAAAAACCCTGAGGGGCTTCTATAAAAGGAGGAGTTAGTTTAGAACAAGAGATTTTGAAGGGCCGGCAGCAGAGAGGAAGAGAAGGAAGGACTAGCGAGATGTCAGATTCTGAGCCAGAAAGAATTGGCAGCATGGGGGCAATGAGTGAAAGGAGAGAGATAAAGTAGGACTGAATCATGGTAAAAAATCAAGAGGGGCCATCAGCCCAAAAGGCTTCTCAGAGCATAAAATGGGGGCTAATGCCTTCAGCTACTCAAGGACTGAGAGAAGTTCCAAGAATATGTCTACTCTTTCCCTAACTTCCCCTTCTGGTGCCTGTCTATCAGCCGACTTGGCTGTCTGTTTACCCAGATATTTCCAGTAACCTGAATTTTGCCTCAACCACAAAGACACTAGGGATTAGCGAGAGACAAATATAAACATAAATCAAGACAAAAAGCCAAACCTCTTCCTAAATGTTAGAAATTTTCCTAACTGGGAATCGAAGTTATTCAATTTATTGAAGTATTTCCATTTATTTACTAACTGGAGATTGAAAATATTCTTAATTTTAATTTTTTAATTTTTTATTTTTTGTGGGGCAATGAGGGTTAAGTGACTTGTCTAGAGTCACACAGCTAGTAAGTGTCAAATGTCTGAGGTTGGATTTGAACTCAGGTCCTCCTGAATCCCAGGGCCAGTGCTTTATCCACTCTGCCACCTAGCTGCCCTTAATTTTGATTTAATATAAACTTCATAAAGTAGCAAAAATGGGAACTCTGTGGACTTGAGGAGACATTATATTGCTCCTAGGCTTAAAATGAGCTAATTATTATAACAAGGCGTTACATATACTTAATGAATCTTTTATGTTTTAAGTATTTTTTTCTTGTAGTAGAAAAAATAGCCATCCTCTACCTGATATTTACTATTTTGTAATGTGAGTACTTTTCTAGAATGAACTCTGTTCATCCTCTCTAGGCAGATACTAGACAAAAGTCATATCTAAATTCTGTTT
Organism: Dromiciops gliroides; assembly: GCF_019393635.1. Taxonomy (NCBI): domain Eukaryota; kingdom Metazoa; phylum Chordata; class Mammalia; order Microbiotheria; family Microbiotheriidae; genus Dromiciops; species Dromiciops gliroides. Next base: position 172,454,474 of record NC_057862.1, read on the forward strand.
TAGATTTTTCCCACAGTTGTTCTCTAGATGATTGTGTAATAAACCAGAGAGTTTGAGAAAAGCTTGACTCACCTTTCTTTGCAGTCAGCCTCCCCCAGGGCTAAATCCTGTATATGTGAGTCCAAAACCTTGTGGGAAGTGTGTCCTTGGACTATAGGTAATACTCAAATGAAGAAACTGAGTCTGAAATAGGTTAATTGACCTGCCTGTAGTTAAACAGGATATGTTGGTGTAGTAAATCAAACCCAGTCCTAACTTCAAATTCAGTGTTCTTTCTCCTTCTCCCCTGCCGCTTCTCTTCTTTCCCTGTCCTATCCAGGTTGGCTGGGTAGCAAGAAGAACCAATGCCCTTCTTCCTTGCCTGGACTACTTGACTGCTCTCTGGGTTTGAATAATATGGAAATCAACAACTCTGTTTCCTCTACTTAAGACAGATTGTGAGCTTATTGAGAGCAGGGACTGTGTCACCTTTTCTTTTTGTATTTCAAGCACTTAGCACAGTGCTTGGAACATAGTAGGTGCTTAACATATGCTTTTGATTTCACTCATTCATTTAAAAAATTCTTTCTATTTGGAAAGAATGTGATAGTTCCTCAAGAACCATTCCCTTCTGGACTCTTCACAAACTGATATCCACTACAACCACCTGCCTTAAACTACTTCTTCTGAGATTACCATTCACCTCTTTATTACTTACATCCAAGCAGTTTCCTCTGTCCTTATTCTCCTTCAACTTGTTGCAGCATTTCATTCTGTTCACCCCTTTCTTCTTCATCCTCTGTCTTCCCTTGGCTTTCATGACAATGCATTTTTCTGACCCTCCTCCTAACTCCACTATTTTCATTCTGTCTTCTTGGCTAGCTCCTCATCTTCCCCCTATCTTTAAAAACTTGGAGTTCCCAATAGCTTTGTCCTTGGCCAGCCTCTCTCAGTGATGTCATCTATTCCCATGGCTTCACTTCTCATTTCCATGCAGATGATTTAATGATTCTTCAAACTGTATTTCCTATCCCCAGAGCTCCAGTTCTGCATTTCTAACTGTCTTGGATATTTCCATCTGGATAGCCTGCTGACATTTCAAACTCAACATATCCCAAACTGTCCTCTTTATCTTCCCTACAAAAGCAACCCTTCCCTTTAACTTTCATGTTTTTGGTGATGTCCTTACTGTCTTTGATTCATTAAGTTAAATTGGTTACCAAGTCCTGTTGATACTATTTTAATAATGTCTTTCACACCCATCCCTTCCTTTTCATCTCCACTTCAACCACCCCAGTTCATCCACTCATGTTCTCTCAAGGGGTCAATTGGGATGGCTTCCTAACTGGACTCCTTGCTTATAGTCTGGTTTATTCCAATTCATTCACTACACCATATTGTCACGTACCACCTGGGTAACATCAATTCTCTACTCAAAAACTTTCAGTGATTCTCTTTTGCCTCTGTATCTGGAACTCAATGCCCTCCACAGTCTAGTTCCAATCTGCCCATGCCTTCAACTCTATCAAATGCAACACCTTACATATATTCTGAATTATAGTCAAAGTAGTATACTCTCTGGCCATCATTCTTTTCTTGATCTTTTCATCTCTATGCATTTGCTTATGCCATGGAGTGTGAGCATCGCAAAGACCTGTCTTTTGCCTTGTTTTGAATTGCCAGCCCATAGCACAGGCATATAGGAGGTACTTATTAAATGCTTATTGACTGACATACTCTCCTTTATTACTAGAATGAACTTCTCATCTCTTCCAAGCACCTCCTTCACAAAATAATCCTTGACCCTTATCTCAGCCAAAAACGATCTCTTCCTCAAGGTTCTCATAGAGTTTTACCTTTGACCTCATCACATTTTGAATCAATCAATCAATAAGTATTTATTTGGTGCTTACTATGTGCCATGCAGTGTATTAAATATTGGGCAAACAAACAAAAATGAAAACAGTTCTTACCCTCAAAAAGCTTACATTGTAATGGAGAAGACAATATATACATGTATTAAATATATGCCTATTTATATACACCTATGACACAGAGTAGATGAAAGGTAACCTTAGTGAGAAAGGCATAAGCATCTGGGAAGAACCCTGAAAAGTTTCAGGCAGATGGTGGTACTTAAGCCACATCTTGACAGAAGAGAAGAATTTTAAGAGGTGGAGGGGAAGGAGAACAATGCAAGGACAGCCAATGTAAAGGCACAGAGACAGAAGATATTTATACTGAACAGGAAGTGAGTATGGTTGGATTGTAGAGTGAACAGAAGGGAGTAATATAGAAGAACACTAGAAAGATGTATATATTAGTATGTAGTGCTTCCCACCTACTAATCAATGGTCGGATGAGATCATTAAAAGAAAGCACTTTGCAAACTTTGAGGTACATAAATGTTAGCTAACATTATTTTAAAATGATTATTATCAAGGCCGTTGAAAGTGTCTGTGTCATATCTACCTTTGTATCAACAGGGCAAGGCACTGTAACAGCTTGATAAATACCTGTTAAATTAAATCAAACCTCTTCCAAGCATTTATGCTATTACTAATAACACTTTCTTATGCATTCATTACCTCCCTCTTAGGAGGTATGTAAGAAGGGACAATGATTATGATAAGGATTTTATTGCTCAAGAATTTTAGTGTCAGAGAAGAAGGCATATGGCAAAATTAATCACTGCAGGCCCATATCTTACCTCACCCACTGAAATGTCTTTATGGAGGGGTACAAGAAAACACCTGGGATACATAATCACATAATAGACGAGGTGGAGGAGGGAGAGAGAGAGAGAGAAAGGTGAATAATACAGAGTACTGGACTTGGAGTTAGAAAGACCCATTTAAATTCTAACCCTTACCCAGAGTCAAGCCTTTCTGTACCCTAGGTGCCTGATCTGTAAAATCCTTTCTAATTCTAGCTGGTCCTACAATAAGCTTTCATAGTAATGCAAAATAGGTTAGGGGCAGATGGGTGGAGCAGTAGATAGAGCATTAGCCCTGGAGTCAAGAAGATTTGTGTTAAACTCTCCTCTCAGATACTTACTACCTGTGTGAACCTGGGCAAGTCATTTAACTCCAATTGCCTTAAACACATCTAGGGCCATCTCCAGCTGATATATATCTTGCCACTGGACCCAGATGGCTCTGGAGGAAAGAGTGAGGTTGGTGACCTTGCACAGCCTTCCCCACTTAAATTCTATTTAGTGCAAGTCATGACATCACCCCAATGTCATGGTCCTCTTTGAGAATGAAGGACAAACAACAACAACAACAACAACAAAATAGGTTAAATGATAGTATCAAAGCATAAATTCATTAGAGTCAAGAAAATATTCGGAAGAAGTAGAACAGTTTCCCACCCCAGAATGGGTCATTCCTTTCCCACATTTTTACCTTATGTTGTTGTTTAGGAATTTATTAGTCATATCCAACTCTCTGTGACCCCATTTGTGGTTTTCTTGGCAAAGATACTAGAGTGGTTGGTCCTTTCCTTCTCCAGCTCATTTTCCAGATGAGGAAACTGAGGCCAGCAGGGTTAAGTGACTTGCCCAGGGTCACACAGCTAGTAAGTATCTGAGGCTGGATTTGGATTAAAGAGATATTCAGGGGCAGCTAGATGGTGCAGTGGATAGAGCACCAGCCTTGGATTCAGAAGGACCTGAGTTCAAATGTGACCTCAGACACTTGATACTTACTAGTTGTGTGACCCTGGGCAAGTCACTTAACCCCAATTGCCTCACCAAAAACAAACAAACAAACAAAAAGAAGATAATCAGACCCAGTGCCCTATTCCCAGTGTCTCTTAATTACCTCCTTATACCTTATGGGTACACATCAAACAAGCACACAGAGGCAGTGAAGTAGCCCACTGCCTAGAATTCTGTACTTAGAGACAGGCAGACCTGAACTTCTACCTCAGGTATGTGATCCTGAGAAAGCCACTTAACCTCATCTAGCTTCAGTTTCCTCATCTGTAAAATAGTAATGATAATTGCCCCCTAAATTGCAGGGCTGTTTTGAGGCTCAAAAAAAGACAACACATAAAGTACTTTATGAAACAATGTACTATATAAATGCTAGCTATTATGATCTGGTACGGGATGTCTACCTGGGAAAGTCATTCAAATTCTTTGGGCTTTGGTTCTTTATCTGTAAAATAACCAGTAAATAACATCTATGGTTCCTTCTAGTTCTGTATCTATGATATTATGATGGGAAGGAATGAGTTGGGCTAGACTGACTATACAGGGCTTTGGGGCAATACATGCTATGTTTGCTGCTAGTGACAGGGCTGGTGAGATTATTGTTTGGGAGGGGTGTTTGGCTTGGCAGAACCTTCTAGAATGAGGAAGAAGATCAGAGGAGTAAGCAGGGAGCTAGCAGCTCAGGGCTTGCTCCAAACCAAGAGGTTTTAAACTAAGGTTCAAGGTAAGGATCCCCTGGTTTCTGGATAGATTGTAGGGGGGTCCATGAACTTGGAAAAGAAAAAAATATATTTTTATTTTCTACTAACATTTGATTTCTACTGTAGTCCTGTATAGTTTATTTTATGCCTTTAAAAACGTCATATTGAGAAAGGGTCTATAGTCTTCACTTGAATGCCAAAGGGAAACAAAAATGGCAGAGAAATATGGCTCTAAAATCCAGGCTCTGAGGAGAGGTAGGTGGAGAAAGGGGACTTTCAGTTTTCTTCCTTCAGATTTTCCTCTAAGAAGCCATCCTTTAATAAACGATTGCTAAACTGAATTGATTCTGTAGCTCCCTAGAGAACTTAGTACAGCCCTTAGACACAGTGGGTGCTTAAGTGGAATTCTGCCTTTTCTTGCTCCAGTTGATCAGGATAAGAAAGGTTGTTCACTTAACAAAGATTGTACAAATGGTTAGAACTTCCTTTGAGTTGGGAACTTGAATACAGAATGGTAAAGAACCCCGACAATCACTATATAGCAGAGTTAACGGAGAAGTCTCCTTATCTCTTGTTGGTTGAATGAATTAATGAAGACCTGAGAGGTGGCATGGTTTGATAGACATTATATTGGAGTTGGAATAGAGAGGAATTGGGCTCACATCAGGCTTTGATGCTTATCAATTGTTTAACTAAAGGCAAGTCACATAATCTTTTTAAGCCTTAATTTCTTCATCTGTAAAATGAAGATAGTAATAATACCTGTACTACCTATCCTGAGGCAGCTAGGTGGTTCCGTGGCTGGGAGTCAGGAAAACCTGAGTGCAAATCTGGATTCTGACACTCACTAGCTGTGTGACCTTGGACAAGTCACTCTGTTTGTTTTAATCCACGGGAGAAGGAAATAGCAAACTACTTCAATATCTTTGCCAGGAGAATCCATATGGAGTCACAAAGAGTTGGACACAACAGAACAACAACCTTAACGGGATTATTGTGACTCTCAAGGAGACCATGTATATAAACTCTGTAAACCTTAAAGTGGTACATGATTGTTCATTATTCTTTTTAAAAATATTTATTGATAGTTTTTATTTTTTACATGGCCTATATTTCCACTTATACTCTTTCCCATCCAGAGATCCATTCCTTATAAAAACTTTAAAAAAGAAAAAGAAAAAGGAAGGGGAAAAAAATCAACAGAAACGATCAACATATAGAAAAAAAATCCCGACATTATGTGTAATGCCAATCTATGTAATAACACCTGGAGGTGGGCAGAAGGAGAGGAAAAGGGAGTTATCATATCTTTCTTTGGCCTTATGCTTTGTAAAGAATTAATTATTATTTGAGGTTTTTATGCCTCTTTGAGCACTGGCCTCGGGCCTGGCAAACTGCATAGTGCTCCACCCACAAAATTATAATGATCGGAAGCCTAGTGAGGGCAGTCATGTGACTGTCAGAGCGGCCATCCCATTGGCTGGGGCTGTGTGGGGTGTTTCTGGGTTTGGGGGAGGAGAATTGGGCATTCTAGGTGGAAGCTGGAAAGTGACAGGCATTCTGCTGTGTATTTTCAGCTGATTCCTGGGCAGTGGTATTTTTTCAGGTATTATAATTTCCCTTTCCCTTGATCCTACTGATCCTGTTTGTGTTTTTTTTTTTAGGTTCGTTCTTTTTAAAGAAATCTTGTTCTGTTTTGAGGGAGGCTGTGGGTCTCCTTCCTTGCCCCAATATTGCGGCGAGCTGCTTAGCTAGCACTCCCCAATTAAAAATTGGTCCCCACAGCTTGTTCATAATTTTGGAACTAATTTGATGGTCGTTTTTCTTTCCTTTTACTGGGGGTTTTAGCCTGAAGTCTATGAACTTGTTTTTAAAAATATTTTGATGACTGCATTTCAATATAATTAGTCTGTATTTTATTTTCTACATCTAAAAATACTCTTTAATAAAATAATAAAATAAAAATAAAAATACTCTTCTTAGAAGGGGTCCATAGGTTTCACCATATTGGCAAAAGAGTCTATGACACAAAAAGGTGAAGACCCTCTGACTTACCATGCTGCATTCCTTATGTATATCATTTTCTTGGATTTATTTATTTCATTTTTTTATCAGTTCATATCTTTCCATTCTCCACATTTCTTACAGAACAATTGCATTATGTTACACTAATGTACTACAATTTGTTTAGCAATTCCCCAACCGATTGACTTCTACTTTGTTTTTAATTCTTTGCTACCACACACACACACACACACACACACACACACACACACACACACACACACACACACAAATGCTGCTATAAAAATTTTGTTATATTTGGAGCCTTTATTTCTGGCCATGACCTCCTTGAAGGTGAATGCCCAACAGTGAAACTTCTGGGTCAAAGGGTGTAGAATCTCTGTTATTATTAATTCATCAATTATTCATTGAGTCAGCTCTATGGGGGGTATGAGACAAGAATAAGAAATGGTCCCTGCCCCCAGTAAGCTTATCTTTTAATTGGATGAGACAAAATATAGATATGAAACAATCAAATGGCAATATTAGTTGGCAAACTATTAAATGCAAATTAAATGGCATAGACACTAAATGCCACAGGATTTCAGAAGAGGGAAAATTTGTTTTGGTGGCAGTCTTCAGGGAAGGTTTCATTGAGGAGATGAGTCTTGGGCTGAACCCTGAGAGAAGAGTAAAATTTAGATAAGAAAAGGGAACACAGGGAAAGGCATATAACGAGCCCATGAAATGATAAAAGGAGAACCCAGTAATGCCAAGACTATTCTCTGCTGACCTTATGATAAAGGATACAGGCACTTCTACTAGTTGCATAAATGTTTTTTAAATTTTTTAAAAGGTTTTTTAAATCATAAAAGTATTTTATTATTTTCCAGTTACATGTAAAGATAGTTTTCAACATTTATTTTTATAAGATTTTGAGTTCCAAAATTTCTCCCTCTCTCCCTTCTCTCCCCCCTCCCCAAGACAGAAAGCAATCTGATATAGGTTACATATGTACAATCACATTAAACATATTTCTGCATTAGTCATGTTGTGAAAGAAGAATCAGAACAAAAAGGGAAAACCTCAAAAAAGAAAAAAACAACAACAAAAAATGTAGAAACAATATGGTTCAATCTGCATTCAGATTCCATGGTTCTTTATTTTTTTCTGGATGTGGAGAGCATTTCCCATCATAAGTTCTATGGAACTGTATTGCTGAGAAGAGCTGTCTATCACAGCTGATCTTCACACAATGTTGCTGTTATTGTGTACAATATTCTCCTGGTTCTTAGGCTGCATAAATGTGAATGATTTAAATGAGTACCAAAGAAGGTGGCACCTGGTGGAAGGATGTCTGCATTAAGCTTTTGGGACTCCCCTTTTAAAGTGTGGTGGAAGGTGTCTCTTCTTTGCTGTGGCTTCAGGTTTCTTATTATGTGCAGAGAGATTAGATTCCACTGCACTTTCAAAACATACCTACTTACTGCTTTAGGTTCCAGTTCCATTGGAACTTTTCCCTTTCAAGAGTGATTCAGCCATGATTCATGAGAATTTATTACTATCTTGCATTTTTCTTGTAAACTGATCTACCCTCAATTATACTTTGCCAGGTGTACAGGCATGTTTATCTGTTAAGAAAGCAGAGGCATCCATAAAATCCACTTCCCTGGCCAAGAAAAGTTGGGAGTAACAGGTAGTTAGATAGAATAAGTTTTTCTATTTTTTTAAACATTGTGCATTTGCAATGCATTTATTTCACATTTCCTTTTTTTTTTGGCATATATGTAGCTTCCCCCCAGTAGAATATAGATTCTGTGGGGGGCAGGGCCTGCTTAATTTTTATCTTTGTATAACCAGTACTTAGCAGGATCAGACACTGAGGTTTTTTGTTTGTTTGTTTGTTTTGTTTTGAGGGCAATGGGTGTTAAGTAACTTGCCCAGGGTCACACAGCTAGTGAGTGTTAAGTGTCTGAGGTCAGATTTGAACTCAGGTTCTCCTGAATCCAGGGCTGGTGCTTTATCCACTGAGTCACCTAGCTGCCCCCAAAGGCAGAGTTCTTAAATCCCTTCCACCCCTCTTTCTTTGTCTTACATTGATTAATTAACTTATTCAAAAATAGTGTGTTTATATGTAGAAATACAGAGGAAACACAAGAGCAATGGGGTCAAACTCTTTATATAAGGATCCCTATAAGCCTCATATTGACATAGAAAACCACATATTAACATTATGTATGTTTTATTGTATTTTTATTTATTTTGTTTACTATTTCCCAATAACACTTTAGTTTGGTTGGAGCCTTACCCCAAAGTGTTTCTGTCTACAGTGCCAGCTGGCTGCTGCATTTTTGACATTTCTGCATAAGGGTATAAGATATGGTCCTTTTCCTCTAAGAACATATAATCTAGTTGAGGATATGAGATATGCAGAAATAACTATAATATTTGTTAGTATGTGGTACACATCCTATGAGTTGTATAGAAAATTAAAAAGCATCAAAACTAGAATGGTCTTTAGCTGGGGGAGTGTGACCTTGAGTGGTTAGAAGTTTTCTGGAAGCTTTTGAACTAAGCATGCAGCAGAGATAAGAGTGGAGGTGGGATGGGGTGGGGGTGGGCCAGCAGTAACAGCACCAGAAATGGTAGCAATTGTGAGCAAATGAACAAATGGAATAAAAGTTGGTAGACATTGAGGAGAAGCATCCTCAATGCATGAGCTTGGAGGTGTAACAAGAGCCTCTGGGGTTTCCGCTAGAGCCCCCAAGGCAGCTTTAATGGGACTGCAATAATGGGATGGTGGATGCTAACTTTCCATTTGGGAGAATAGGTAGGAGACCGTGAAGTGGGATTTCCCTTTCTTTCCTCTGCTTGAGAAGGACAGAAGCTGATTCCAAATCTTATTTAGTTCTGTAAAAGTTACTTTTATAATTTCTTTTGGAGCAGTTTGGATTTCTCTTGCCACTAGATAAATGCAATCAATTTAATTATCATTGATCTCTGTGTTGTCTTATTTGTGAATATGGGGGCTACAGTAGAGAGAACAAAATTCAGGTGTATAGAGATAGAGGATCTGGGTTTGACCCCTGATCCCTAAGAGTGCCAACATTTCTCCTCATTGGGGGCTATGAGCTAAAAATAAGAGAATTTTATAGTATTGGTTATTTATCATTTTTATATACTTTGGAAGAGGTAGAACTAAACTGGATGTGGGGTTTTCCTTCCTTAGGCTAAAAATGAGTCACAGTGCCAATTTGTTGCCTGGGACAAGGCTGAGTGGTCCAGCTATGGCTTTACTTCTCCCCCATTCTCTCCTCCCCATACATATAGATGAGAGGTAAAAACTACCCCGTGGAAGGATAAAAGGTACGGCTGGTCCTCACCTGAAATGCCCACATTTGAAAAGTAGGGGCCACCAGAGAAGCAGACAAATACTTTACCCCCTTTATCTTAAGCAAAGCAAGGAAGAAAAAGCTACACCTACAAATTCATAACAACACTGAAGATATAGATCTAAGTCTAGAGCTGAAAGGGAGCTCCCAGGAAATATAGTCTAAATCTTTCACGTTTCTCATTGGGAAACTGAGGCCCAGAGATGCTAAGTGATTTACCTAAGTACACACAGATAGTGATTAGTGGAGCCAGCATCCAAACTCATGTTCTCTGACTATAAATTCGGCCCTCTTTCTATATTCTACCATGCTGCTTTTAGTAAATGTTCATTAAAGTTTTTATTCATTGGTTGTAACTGTGCACTTAATACCTAGGAGTGGAGTTTCTTCGGACAATAATTCTGAATGATATGCTTGGGCTTGGGAGAATTATACTGACTATAAAGGATGACACTGACTGATAGGGAGGTGAGTAAAACCACTGACATGTGGTGTTTTCCTAGGACATAAGGAGAGAAGGGATAAGACCTAGCCCACTCAACTTGTAACACCACTCAGTAAGCTTTCTTGGACACACTGATTGCTGAAAATTACTTTTCTATCTTAAGGAAAATTTAGGAAGTCATAGTTTATTTTAAATCTGGTTTTGCTCTATTTCATTAAACTATAATTTGACCTGGAATTTGGCAAAAGACCAAAGAAAAGGAACTAAAATATTTAGGAATTATGAACCATAATTATTTGCTACTGAATCATGAGCAAGGAAGAGATGAAGAAATTGGTTTAAAAACATAATCAAACAAAAATATGAAGAGAGTGGTGATTATTGTTGTTCATTCTTCATTTTTGAAGGAGACCAATATCTTGACTTGCACATGAATTAGATTTAAGAAATGCAGAGTTACACAAAGTTGTCAGCCTTACTTTCTCTTCCAGAGTCATCAGTCAAGATGACTGGCGATGGCCTAAGATACAGTGGATGACCCTGGAGTCTACCATACTTGACCAAGCTCTAAGTGCTCCACAGCACCTGCTTCAGCTGCCTTCATGACCTTTGGAACAAATTGTTCTCATCTATGCATTCCATTATTACAAAAAAATTCCCACATTGGCCATTTCCAAGAATGAAGAGATATGTCTTGATCTGTACTCTAAGTCCAACACCTCTCTATCAGGAGCAGAATAGTTCCATCACAGAATTTAGAACTGGAAGCAATCTCGTCTCATCTAACCCCCTTATTTAAAGATTAAATATTGAAACTTTGAGAGGTTAAATGGTCATGCAGATGGCAAATAGCAGACTTAGTATTTGAACTCAGGTCCACTAGACTCCAAATTCACTACTATTTCTGTGGCACTATCATTGGGATCAAGAAGCTCTCCACTTTTATTTAATCTATTTTTTCTTCTTTGGGAGCATCTATTGATTCTGTAGGCACTTGGGCAAGAGTCATAGACTGGGAGAATTGGGAAGGACCTTAGAGTTCATCTGATCCAATCCCCTCATTACAAAAATGACAAAATTGAGACCTCAAGATGTGAAATTACTTGCCTGGGGTCATGCGAATGGGCCACATGAGTGGAATGAAATGGAAGAGCAAAGAGGCCAGCCCAGGAATTTTGAATTCTCATCCAGCATTCCTTCCATGGTATGTCTATGAGAATTAGAACTCTTTGATCTAATAACTTAAGCCTGACTAAGAATTATTCTTTATGCTTCTCTAAGCAAAGTCTTTGAAGGATGTTCCATTCTGCCTAGTCAGTACAATATGGATGAATACATGTTCATTGAGATTGCTCCTGTAACATCTTGTAACTTGTTTTCAGCCTCAAGCAAATGTAATGGCCCCTAAGGTCCACATGGTTCCCTCTTAAGTGAAAAGTTATGGGCACAATCACAATTACACTGAATTCCCAGTTAGGAACATTTCTAACACTGAGCCAGAAATTTGGCTCTCTGCCTTGATTTATATTTATACTTATCTCTAGTTAAAGCATGGACCCTTTGTATATTGAGGCACAATTTATATGGCTGGAAATGTTTGGGTAGTAAAGCAGCAGTGTCTGTGAATAGACAACTCGGGGCATCAGCCTGATTCTTTTGCTCTGAGATGCCAGGAGAGTCAGTGGCTCTCCTTAATATCCTCCTTCTCTGCCATAGCTAAGTTTTATTTTCTTATTCTCCTTTCACTGATTATGGCCTGATAGCTCTTTCTGGCACAGTTTTCTATGATACCATTCCTTCTTTTAGTTCAGACCTTATGAATCTCTATTCTGGTTCTGAGATAGCTCTTCCTTTTTATACAAGTTCCTTGGGACATGATGAAGTTCCTTATACAGTAGGTTTGATTGATTTAAGGAGGTGTACAGGCCCTGTTCACATTCAGCTTTGATTGATTTAGACAAGAAGTGCTCATATTTAACAAAAATGATTTTTTAAAGTTAGGCAGGATAATCAATGAACCCTTATACCCTTATACTTCAAAGATTATGAAGGTAGGTTTTGAATGACTCAACCATAGCTGTTGCTAGACCTTATTTGGGGTGCATTTTACATCACAGATGCCCTCCTCTTTCTCTTTGCTTCTGTCTCTCAATAGTATACTTTTTTTTTTTTTCTGGACAATGGGGGTTAAGTGACACAGCTAGTAAGTGTCAAGTGTCTAAGGCCGGATTTGAACTCAGGTACTCCTAAATCCAGGGCCGGTTCTTTATCCACTGTGCTATCTAGCTGCCCCCAATAATATACTTTTATACTCAACAATTCAATTTTTTTTCTATAGATGCATTTCCAACTATATCCTGTCCTCTGTCATACCTAACAAGTCTTCACTTATAATAAAGACTAAAAAAGTAATAAACAAGGAAGTTGACCAAACCAATCAACATAATGACATAGTCTCCCAGTATAAGCAATATTTTATATCAATAGTCTTCTACTTCTATGATATGGGAGAAGGAAGTACATTATTTCCATTTTTTCTCTTTGCCTATACTTGGTTGTTATAATGATATAGCACTTGGTCATGCTTTATTTATTTTAAAAAATATTTTCATTGTAGTCATTGTGTATGCTATATTCTTGGTTCTTCTTATTTCATCCGGCATCCATTCATATAAATCTTCCCATTTTGTCTTTCTTTTTAATTTCATATAACCTATCATATGAAGACATATAATTGACCATTTGGTTCGTTTTTATAAACTGGTTTCCACATTCTTTCCTTTGTAATACACAGCCTCACTTCTAAAATGTTTGTCTGATGTCTATAAAAGTACAGGTTTATGATTTAGTAAAAAGGGCACAGGATATGAAATCAGAACTGGGTTCAAATTCTGATTTTCTTAGGACATGTTTCACCAATTAGCATTTAGGATTTCTAATTACATGACCTTGAATAGGTTAGTAAACCTCTCCAGCTCTTTTTCCTTATCTGTCAAATGAAAGAATTAAAATAGATAATCTCTAAAACCCTGTTAAATATCTCATGAATTTAGGGTATCTGGTTGATGTCAGGTACTAATAGTTTGTAAACTATTAGTTTTATTACAAAAGGAATGAGACTGGACTGGAAAACCAAATCTCCTCTCTCCCTTTGAACACTATTTGTAGTGCTACATTTTCTGAGTATTCCATAGGATAAACTGCTATAGTCTTGCAAGCTGTAGTATAGTTTAGAATATATGGGTTTGATATACATTTCATTTCAGTGCTAGGATGTCTGTCAGCACCAATTTTCTTTACACACACTGGGGCATACTTAGCATGAATTCTGATCTCAGAAAACTCCATTGAGTAGATTTTGAGATAGCCAAATGGCTGGATGAAATTCTGCCTGTAATTAGCCAGTCTGGCTATAGTTAAAATCTACAGAGTATATCTGTTACTTATTCAAAAAATCTGTTGCTGGATTAAACACACATGAATGGATATGTGCTTGTCTTTGAATCTCTAAATATGGATGTGTGTTTGTCTATATAAAAAGAAGTAGTGTGGCATGGTGGATTGAGTGCTAAGCACATAATTGGAAAGACTTGGGTTCAAATCCTGCCTTTTACATAGATATACATTAGTTTGTGAGCCTGAGCAAGACATTAATCTTACTCTAGTCTTATGACTCCCAGAAGGGTCCCAATTTATGCAGGTAGAGAAATATCCCACCAGAATTACCAACACTGACAAAATCCCAGATCTTTCATGTATTAGCATATACACACTGCACATTTCTTAGGTTGGCTGTCTAGGAACCATAGGACATTTTATCTCAGTGTTAGCCCAGAGAATTAAGACCTTCACTGAATACTATTCCAATCATGTAATCCTGTTAGTCCAAAGTGATTCTCAATAGCACTTGACAGGACCATGGCAGGATTGGTGTACTGTATTAAAACAAACTGAACAATTCTGTTTTTATGTACACATTGGTACTTGTCGACACACTATTAAATTGTTTTAATAGCCACTACTTATAAAGGTGTATATCTTGGTTGTTAAAAATCCTATACGTTGTAAAGTACACATTATATTCAAAATATTGCTCTCCTAGGAAAATTGTAATTACAAGATTTCTGTGACAGAGGACACAGGCAACCAAATGTTGCTTTGTTTGGTCTTCATATAACCCATCACAGGCTGAAGATGAGCTTGTCATTGAATCAGCAGTGATGAGACAAGCTCTCACCTGGGAATTTTAGGGGCTTGGAGTGTGGTGTCAGTTATTGCGCAATTAACTACAGTTCCACGTGATTATTTTTGGTTACAGCTGCAGTCTTGATGAAAACTAAAGACAAACCTTTTTTTTTTTTTTTTAATTCCCCCAAATCGCTCTCTTTTAAGCAGTTTATTTATCACGGTCTTCTTGTGTGGAAGATGGGAAACAGTGATAAATTTTTCAGCTGGTGACATGTTTTGCCAAAGGGGGCATGTTTGCCTGGTGAATGGCTACGTAAATCCAGTCTGACGCACACAGGCAGTCATTTCCTTCAGCTCCTTTTCTAAAATTTGACCTCCTGGCTGCCTTTGAAATCATATCCAGACAAATGTTTGTAATGGTCCAAGGTATGAATACGGATCAGTGTACACACGGCCCTTGAGGTTTAGAGCCAGAGCTGAGATAGGTTTCTCAGATATTTCAAACTACCTTACCCCCATGGAACATTTCAGACCTAGCCGAGGAAGTCTGATTTTCTTCTTTGCCAGTGTGAAAATCCCAGAAACAGCATTTTAAGGAAGAATTTTTCATTCTGCGTAGAACTTCCATTTCTGATTTGTTCCACATTTTAATATGGTTCTTCATGGCTTAATTAAAAATGGAATTATCTTTCAACTGTGCGTCAATCAGTTTTTACTTTTAGGTGGGTGTCGTGGCCTCAGACCAACCTACTTCATACTGCCTGGCATATATCCAGCATAAATTCTGTTATCCTGGAGCCAACTCTCCATTAAATTAACTTGTGTGGAGAGGGGACACTGTGGGCAGTCAAAGAGGGGGTGTGTGTACAGGATTTTTTGTTTTTCACAGATGTATAGAAACACAAAGGGAACATGGCATGGTGACCTATGAAGTCTGGAAGACTTGGGTTCAAATCCAACCTCTGACAAATACTGACTGGGGGATTCTGGGCAAGTCACTTAACTTCTTTTTTTTTTTTTCTGGTTAGGCAGTTGGGGTTAAGTGACTTGCCCAGGGTCACACAGCTAGTAATTGTTAAGCGTCTGAGGCTGGATTTGAACTCAGGTCCTCCTGAATCCAGGGCCAGTGCTCTATCCACTGTGCCACCTAGCTGCCCCAGTCACTTAACTTCTTAATGCCCCATATATCTCTTTGAAACTATAAGTTGTAGAGTAGGTTTGTGTCTGCATTGGTAGAGGGAATTTCCTATTCCAATGAATTTATAGGTCTGGTCTTGTAAATGCATATGTGTATACATATGCATACAATATATGTACTTATGTGTGTAACCAGACATATGGGCTACATACCAGGTCTGAGGTCATGATACCCATCTATCTAGAAATGAAAGCTGATGGATGTGTAATTAGAAGGGAATTCCATTAATTAATTAAGCCATGAAGAAGGACTTTTAAACATGGAAAAAAAATCAAGAATTAGTGCACTTTGAGGAATGAAAAGCTGTGTATGTGTGTATATACACAAACATCTATATATACACACAAATATATGTATTAAATAGAGATATATGTACATGGATTTGAACCCGGAAAGATGAGTCTTCCTGAGCCCAGGACTGGCACTCTATTCACTGTGCCACCTAAGATGCCCTATCTAGATCATTTATATCTACATTGATATCAATATCTCTGTCCACACCTATATTGATACTGATGTTAACATCATTTTCTATGTCTAGATCTACATTGACATCCATATCTATATCATTTATATTTATATTAGCTACATTATTTCTAGATTTATTAACTACCTACTATGTGCTGGATACTATGCTAAGTACTTTATAAATTTTATCTCATTTGATCCTCTCAACAATTCTGTGAGGTAGATGCTATTCTTATTTCAAAGCTGATGGAGATGAAGTGACTTGCTCAGGGTCATACAGCTAAGTATTTGAGGTTGGATTTGAACTCAGGTTTTCCTGAATCCAGGTACTCTGTGTACTTTGGTGCCACCTAGCTGTTTTTTTCCTGATTCTGTTTACTTCACTTCTTTAGGTCATATAACTCTTCCTAAACTTCTCTGACTTTGTCCCTTACAGGATAATAATATTCCCAACCTTTTTGTTTAAAATCTCACAACTAATAGTAATTGTAATTGTAATAGTAATTGAAAAAACTAGGAATTGAAGACAGGTTCCTTGACCCATAATCTAGTACTTGTGAAATATGCTTGGAGCCAGAAGCTTTTCTGTGACTCACATTTCTTTTCTGTTAGTCAATAAGCATTTATTAAGTGCTTACTATGTGCCAGGCCCTGTGCTAAGAACTCAGGACACAAAATTAAATAAGTGAATGAATGAATGAATGGCTGCATAAATGAATGAATGAATAAACGAATAAATAAATGAAGGCCCAAACAGTCTCTGTATTCATGGAATTCCCATTATAATAGGGGAGACATATAAAGAACTACATACAAGATATTGTCCATGATCCATCCTGTCATTACTTTATACATAAAGATAGAAAGTTTCTAAGATTTTTTCAGTTTGGGGGAACTCCCTCCATCAAAGCAGATCCCAACCACTTATGACTTAATATATCCATCCTGGAGAGTTATCTGAGGCATATAGAAGTGAATCAGCTGGGGTCTTACCAGTATTGACTGTCAGGAGTGGGGTTTCAACCTAGGTCACTCAGCTGGCTAGGCTTTATGGAACTCTTCCCGTGTGGAGGACATTGTGCTAAGCACTGGGGACACAAAGGCTAAAACACAGTCTCTGCCCTTATAAAGGGCTTACATCCTACTGGGTCTGACAACACATAAATAGCTGGAAGGTGATCTTAGAGGGAATGGGGGAAAGAGGCTGGGGATCAGGAAATGCCTCCAGCAGAAGGTTTGAATTGGAGCTTGAGTCTTAGAAGAATCCAGAGAATCTGGGAGGCAGAAATAAGGAGGGAGAGAGTTCCCAACATGGAATAGACAGTGACAGTGCAGAAGTGGGACACAGTGTATCCTGTATGAGGAGTAGTAAGAAGGCTGATGTCATCAGATGGTAGAGCTTACATCGGGAGGAAGGTATAAAGAAGACCTGAAAGGCAGCCAGGAACTTTGAAAGCCAAAGAGATGATTTTACATTTGATTCCACAGGTAACAGGGGGCCATTGGAACTTATTGAGTAAGGGGGGAGAGACATAGTCATGAAGGGTTGGACATGACTGAAAAATGACTGAAAGGGGTCAGGCCTGTATTTTAGGTAGCTCACTTTGGTGGCTGAGTAGAGAATGGACTTGAATAGGGAAAGACACAGGAGGCAGGAAGTCAGCAGATCCTATCAATTGTCCCAGTGATAGGTGTCGAGCGCTTGAACCAGAGTTGGTGACTGTGTACCTTCCTAATTCCAAGGACCACACTCTGCTGCCTCTATCCATTACTTTATATTGATCTAGAAATTAAAGTCCAGCCCCCATGAGAAGGGAGCAGAGAAGAAAGAGGCGGCTACAGGGGCCTCTCTGGGCCAGCAGTTACCATAGAGAAAAGTGGAAGTCCTCCTAGACCCCATTGCTTCAGCTTTGCTTCAAAAAGTTAGTCTAATGAGGACCCAGATTTATTGCTGGTGCCAACCTCTTTGTGAAATTTGAGCTCTATGGATATGAAGAATAAGTTATAAAACACTCTGAGGTCTCTGAATCTAAAGCATTGTGTAAGTGTATGCTATCACCTCCTACTTTCTGGGTTTTAAAGTGATCTTTCCATTAATTTAGAGAGAGAGAGAGAGAGAGAGAGAGAGAGAGAGGCATTTCCAGAGTCATTTCCAGCTTTTCTCCCTGATCAGCTTGTGGCCATATTTAATGTTAATATCTTGTTCTTTCGGTGCAGATAATTAGGATGTTTTTGTGAGTAGTTAAGTCTGACTTGTGAAGTGTGTTATTTAACAACATACATACTCTATCAGCACTTCTTCTATTGACTACAATAAGTGGGAGTCAGATGATCCAAAGTGCCAACCTTCAGCTCATAATAGAAATAGGAGGGGAAAAGAATAATGCGTCCCATCTGCTGATACAAAAGTATGTTGAAAGGACTCACCTTATGGGCTTCCTTTGTTTGGCATTTAAGTCTCCTCACAGTTTGTCACTAATCTGCCTTTTCAACCTTATTACATATGATCACCCTGCATGTATTCACGTCCAGCCAAACTGGTATAATGTGGCCTCATGCATTCCGCCTTCATCTCTGTTGCTTTGAAGACAACTGCTGATTCCTCACCCCCAACTTTTTAGTTCCCTCCTTCCAAATTATTGTCTCTTTTTTGTATGTATGTATGTGTATGTATATGTATGTATACACACACACATATACACACAGAGTGGATTGAATAGGGTATGAGCAGAGTTGCCCTTCCTGTTTCTGATTATCACTGATTTGGCATTGAAAGACCTTTGAGGTTATGAAACTGTCCCCTCATTGGATACCAAACAGGAAGGGCTTACATTTTTAAAAGAGATACATTTGGTGTATACCTCTTACAATCTCTGTGAGGAAAGGGACTCTTTCTATCACCGGCACCCAACACAGCTTCTAGCACAAAATAGACCCTTAATAAATTCAGGTTGCTTAATGCTCAAGAAGGGGAGGGGGAATCCATCAGACCTCCCTCCCCCATCTCAACTAATGAAACAATTATCATGGCAGCATTTTTAGCTTTTGTCATATTAGGTGCATGGTGGCGTGTAGTATGAGCTTTTTCCCTCCAGCCTTTGCTGATGGCCCTGTACTCCCATCCACAGGAGGGCTATGAGTACAGAGACCACCAGTGTACTCCACCTGCCTGATTCCACTAGGGAGGACAGCATAGGATGATATTGCTTTGAGATCTTCATAGGAAGCCAGATGATTTCACAAGGTCATGGTAGGAATGAGCTGCTTTCTGATGACCATTGCCAATCCCCAGAGAATTTTCAGACATCTACAGAATGACTGTAATTTGCATCTTAAAAGCCCAGCAGACTTTCCTTTATAGGTTTCCCTTTCTGGGAAGTCTTCTTAAGAGTTAGACCCATATGTAGGTCTTTCCCTGCAGATGGTGTGATGACTTTTGCCTGGGAATCTCATCTCAGTTCTTGGCCTGTTTTTCACTACACAATAACTCTTCCCCTGTGACCAATACTTCCCTGGTTAGATGTGTGGGGGGAAAATAACAAATGTTTCTCGTTTGGGGAGGACATCTGGTCACCGGTCAGTCACCCCTTTAAGGAAATCTGCCTCTGGCCTTTGACTGAGCTGGAAAGCAGTCTGGTGGGTTTAAAAGCTGCATCTGTATAACTTGGAAAATGAGCTCCAAACATACAGAGACCTTCTCATCCATCACTGCTTGGAGGGCCTAGCTAGTTCCTGATGGCATCAGGGAGGGGAGGGAACACTGAGGGAGGAAGTGGCAAGTAAGCACAGCACTGGACAGAGGATGGTGCCAGGGGGCAGGGGCCCATTCCAGAGACAACGTTAGACTTCGTCAGGCTCAGCAGCCTAATCACTCACAGCTGAGAGCAAGCAAACCATCCAGCAAACCTGATCCATCTGCCGATTGAACATTTGAGCTGCTGCAGCAGGTTTTAAAGACATTTGGGGGAAAACGTTAGTTTGGTGGGGGGGAGGAGGGAGGTTTGAGGGAAATGAGAGAGGAAGAGAGGGAGGATAAAGAGAAAAAAAACTTCCTCTTAGGTGTCATGCGCTTGCCTAAATTAACAACTAATGAAAGCAGATTGTATTTAACGGATTTTAATATAAATTAAGTTTAATGATGACACATTCAAAATAGTACACTGAAATCAGCTTGTATTAACAAGCTAACAGATGTTGGCATTTTTATTATTAATTATACATTTCATTATCATCTGATTATTGTCAAACATCATTTGACAAGGAAAATTATATAAAAGATTCATACACATTAGTTATGTTGTTAAGGGGATGTGTAAGCCTGTTTATGAATGTAGTGTCTTGAGTAAATCTAATAGGATTTTTTTTCTTTTTGCAAAACTCAAGTTTCCTGAAGACCACAGAAGCCAAAGGAATGCATTGCAATGATTTTTTGCTCAGCAGCCCTTCTCATTTACAAATCCTAATGTACTTTGTGGATACCACCGTCTAGTTACAGAATGCCATTACCTGCAGTGTGCATGGTGGGAAAAAGTAGCTCGACATCCTCCCATTGGAGAGGAACCATGGTGTAATAATAGATAGAATGTGAGCGCTGGAGATAAGTAGAGGCCTGGCTTCTTATTCCACCTCTAGCATGTGTGAATATTGACAAATCAGTTTTTTCTGTAAAATGGGCATAATGGTACCCATGATATCAACCAACTTCATGGGGTTGTTTCTGGGCCCACTGAGGAACATTGACTTCATTCCCACTTAGTGAAGCATCTGGGTGGCATTATGGAGAGAGTTCTAGACTTGGAGTTGGAAAGACCTAGCACTAGTTAAGTAAACCTGAGAAGGACATGAACCTCTGTTGTCCTCCTGTTCCTCATCTGTAAAAAGAGGGAAGTGGTGATGATCCTATGAAGACTCAATTTTTAAAAAAATGGAAATCAGTCACTCCAAATAACCCCAACCAAAAAGAGTCCACTCTTTCCCCTATAGCAGGACTCCTTTTCTCCTTTTGGAAGGAAATTACCAGCACATGGCATATGTACTCAATACTAGTGATGGAGATGTTTTACCTGTAATAATGAATAAAATAACCTCATGTATCTAGTGACTGTTTGCAAAACACATTATGCTAATTTCTGGCATTGTCCATGGGCACAAGACTCCACTTACAGGAAGGACACCATGGAAGAGGAAGGGCCTAAGGGTCATCTATTGTCTCCTTCCCCAGGGCCCTCTGCTCCTGGGGAATGGACCTGGGACTTTGTAGGTTCTGTAGGAGCTGTGATAACCTGTGAACCTAATTCACTTCTCCTCCCCAGAGACTAAAGTGGTATAGAGGGAATTATGCCCCCCTCCCACTTCAGGTGTTGGGGGAAATATTTTTACCATTGTTCTTGTTATACTTTTGAAGTAGACATTTCTTTGTTTAAAAAAAAAAAAAGTCCGGGGTGGCTAGGTGGCGCAGTGGATAGAGCACCGGCCCTGGAGTCAGGAGTACCTGAGTTCAAATCTGGCCTCAGACACTTAACACTTACTAGCTGTGTGACCCTGGGCAAGTCACTTAATCCCAATTGCCTCACTAAAAAAAAAAAAAAAGTCCGCCACACCCATTGCTTCATTTGATACAACTTAGTCGAGGGAAAATACAGGTAATGAAAATCCACCTTAGTTTATAGATGAGAAAATTTAGGATCAGAATTTAAATGACTTGTTCAGGGTTGGTTAACCAGTAAGTATTTGAAATGGGATTTGAATCCAGGTGTTCCTGGCCTCCAAATCCAATGTCCACTATGCCACATTGCCTCAAGAGTGAATTGGATGGCAGATATAATAGTCTCTCTTAGGTAGCTGCAGGAGATATTTGTCACTGGTTTGGAATGTTTGTGGATTAAAGAAGGCATACTATTCTGTTGGTAGTGTTGCTATATGGGAAACCAAGTGAAAATGGGCTGCCTAGAGTGCTTTGTCGACATCATGTGTTCAGTCCCTAAGGGGATAAGAGCAAATGTTACAGACACAGAGGAGACAAGGCTGGGACCGTGTGTTGGTGGAGGGGACAGCTGCTTGATCAGTGTGATTTGAGATGCCAAAAGGCCGTGCCTCTCCCAAAATATCCACCCGCCAGCCTTCCATACCATTCTACTCTTCTCCTACCTATTCTCAAATTCATAGGATCATAGGTTTTGAGCTAAAAGGGAGTCTAGTTCATCCTTCTTGGTTTATAAATAAGGAAATGGTAGCCCAGAGTAGTGAGACTTGCTAGAAGTCTCAGAGGTAGGAAAAAGCAGAGGTGGAGTATGAACGCAGCTGCTAGGTAGCACAAAGGGCCTGGAGTCAGGAAGACATCTTTCTGACCTCAAATCTGGCCTCAGACATTTACTAGCTGTGTGACCTTGGGCAAGTCACTTAACCCTCTTTACCTCAGTTTCCTCATCTGTAAAATGTTCTGGAGAAGGAAACTGCAAATGTGGTCATGAAGAGTTGGACACATCTGAAAAGTGACTGAACAACAACATTAGAACTGGAAGAGACTTAGGGTCTATCCAATCCAATTCCCTCATTTTACAGTTGAAGAAACTGAAGTATAGTTTGGTTATGTGCTTGTCTAAAGTCACATAGTCAATGTAGATCCAGGATTCTACTCTAGATTCTACTGCAGCTGCCCAAGTTCCCATTATGAAAATACTATCAGTTAGTCAACAAGCATTGGTTAAGCACTCACTATATGACAGGAACATAGATACAAACAAAAACATGCAAACAGTGATGTGCATACAATATTTGGACAATGTAAGATATGGAGGTCATTTCAGGGGGAAGACACTAGCATTAAGGGTGGTGGTGGGGAAAGACTTTCAGTAGGAGGGGGAATTTTTAGCTGATACTTGAAGATACAACATAGGTGTCAGTTGTTTGCTCACTGGTCATTCACAATCTTAATCCTGTACAATCACAATGAGATAGGTTTTCCAAGGCTGTACCTTGCTTTGGCAATGCTGTCAGCATCAAAAAGACAGATTTCATTCTGCCCACCAGGCTACCTGCATAACCCGTATCATGGGCAGTAACAGTAGGGTTGGATTGGGCACGTCTGGGTTTGAATCCTGCCTCAGTCATTGTTTTATTGCTGTCTTTGTTTCTCCAGTGCCTTGAGTATAGTAGCTGCTTACAAAATGCTCCTTAAATAAATGGGTCTAAGGGGCAGCTAGGTGGTGCAGTGGATAGAGCACTGGCCCTGGATTCAGGAGTACCTGAGTTCGAATCCAGCCTCAGACACTTAACACTTACTAGCTGTGTGACCCTGGGCAAGTCACTTAACCCCAATTGCCTCACCCCCCCCCCCAAATGAATGGGTCTATAAGGGGATTAGAGATCATGTAGTCCAACTCCCCATTTTACAGATAAACAAACTGAGGTCCAGAGATGTGAAATGATTTACATAGGAGTAGATCATGTAAGAACTTGAAAGGGCCTAAAAGATTATCTATTTTGCAACTCCCTATTTGATGATAAGGAAATTTCTCTAAGGTGAGTAATGGCCACCAGAATGGGAAGCCAATCTCCTGATTCCCAGTTCAATGGTCTTTCCGATGTACAGCGCTGCCTCCCTAGTCAAATGTTCTGATACAACTTTTAAACAGTAAATAATTGCTCCATCGAGAAAAGCCTATGAAAATAATTTTAAAGGTCAGTATTTCAAAAGTGCTTTAAAGTTTGGAAAGCATTTTACATATATCATCTCATTGGATAATCTCAATGTTGCTTTGAGAAGTTTCACTTAACTTGAAGACTTTGAGAAACATTTTGGGGAGGCCAAAACCTTCCCCCTCCAAACAGAAGTATTGGTTGTATGGTAGTACTCACTTTGCTCTATGAAATATATACTTTGCATTCAGGTGCACCCTGATTTCATATATATATATATATATATATATATATATATATATATATATATATATATATATATGTGTGTGTGTGTGTGTGTGTGTGTGTGTATAAATATATATTATTTATATAGAAATACATATCATTTTATGTATACATATAAATATGTGCATACACATATATGTACATGCATGCACATGTACATATAAACACACACATATATATAAACCATCCCAAAATAACTCACATAAAGAGCCAGATGAAAGCAACTCCCCAGGGTAACCATAGGATAAAATGTATCCTGCTGTCAGCACCATTTGGCCCTGCTGCTCATGTCTCATGAACAGAGAGGATGTAGGAATTCCCGAAAGATCCTTTCCTGGCCAACGTTATGTTGTGAAGCATGCTACTAGACATGCCATTAAATGGCATCAGGATTCCCCAAAGGGGAAGCTAAGGGCATGTAACATCTGCCCTCAATCATGAGATCTGGTAGTGCAAATACGCTCCACATGTTGTATTCCATGCCACAATACTGTTTGTCTGTTAGATGAACACCGTATGATGGGAGCAGAAAATGGCAGGGAGCAAAGAGCTCAAGAAAAGGGTGTGTGCATCCTGAGCTATAGCTAGGAACTTTTGCATCTGACGTATCAGGAGATAAGCAGAGGGAGGAATGAGGATGGTAGAGAAAGAGATCCCCCAGAGTTTGACTGCTGGGTTAAGGAAACCTGGCCTAGGATACCATGATATTCCTATACTTCTGAAGGACTGACCACTAATATTGAACAGAGGGAGGGGATAAGGGTATGGAGTTTCAACTGCCAAAGGAAGAAAGAGAGTCATGGGGACTGTACTTTTAGTGGCCTCTAACTTTTGGCACCCTGAAGGGCCCATTGCCCTTTCCTAGTTATATCTTTACCCTTGTATAAAGAATTCCTGGTTCTATGTTCACATGACGAGGACCAGGATTGGATTATTCTCCCTTCTAAAGAGATTTCCATAAAATCCCCCCCCCCACCCCCCCCCCACCCCCGGCTTTTTTCCCTGTTATTTGCCTTTGTGATTCTAGGGGAAATCCTCCTTGCTAAAGCCTTCTACCAAATCCAATATTAAATCCATCTCATTATTGATGCAGGAAGAATGAAAGAATTTCACTCTGGATTTGGATTAAGATATCCCTGAAGTCCCTGTTTTCCAAGGGAAGGCCCAAGTGAGATTCTCAAGTGAAAAAAAAAAATCACAAAACGCTATTTCAGCAAATGAATCGAGGAGTCTCCCACAAACCTCTAAAACAATTGGGTGGTTTTATCTAGGCTCGGGCAGAAGAGTCATGGTACTTCATATCAAAAACAGGGTCACTCATCAGTATAATCAGGGGTTTGTTTCCCTCACTTTATTCCATGTCAGCACAAACTTTGCTCATTCAATACATTTCGACTCTGCCGATGACATTCCTTTAAAAAAAAAAACTAGATTGGTCTCAAGGCAGCTTTTAGTTTAATGGGATCAAAAAGGAATCATGTATAAGACAAAGGTGAATTTATTTTCTATGTGCTCCTATGCTCCCCCCTTCCCTCCCCCCTGGGGGGGAGGCCCAACTCACTGGAGGAGGGATGACTTAGTAATTGCTAAGCAAGTCAAGTGCCTTCACCTCTGAATGCAAGATAGGCACCCAGCTACAAATCGCCTTCTTTGTGCCAAATAGGGAAAGCTTGGACACGGTAATAATTCTGCCTTTATGTAGCTAACATCCCCCTCCCACAAGTTGCTTTTTCAGAATTAAACCTTTTCAGTGAGAAACTCTTTCACTCTCTTGTTTCATATTATGTTGCCCCTGTTTCTGTTCTTTCCAGCCTGCTGTTCTCAGTCAAATGATTTTAAGTGTCAGGAAATTAAATTCTGTACATCCCTCAAACAAAACAAAACAAAAAAGTATGTGAGCTTTGGAAAGTCTCCATCAAGAAAGATTTTTTTTTTCTGATGGTAGATAATGAGAAACTGATTTCTGATGTGTTTAACCCCTGAGGGGGCTTGAATGTTTAAATGACAGTTAATGTGCCAAATAGACATGTGAAAGCCTGGGGGATGGGGAAGATTAAAATTCAGGAAAACAAGGTAGGTATGTTTCTGTCAGGGAACTTTTTTTTTTAAACCCTTCTAAAACTGGAATAATTGTAAACTTTTAGATTGATTTTAAAAAATGGTGAATAAGGGGACAGTTAGGTGGCACAGTGGACAAAGCACCGGCCCTGGATTCAGGAGGACCTGAGTTCAAATCCAGCCTCAGGCACTTGACACTTACCAGTTGTGTGACCCTGGGTAAGTCACTTAACCGTCATTGCCCTAAAAAAATAAAAAAATGGTGAATAAAGTGCTTTGAAAAAGACATATTGTGGGGCAGCTAGGTGGTGCAGTGGATAGAGCACTGGCCTTGGATTCAGGAGGACCTGAGTTCAAATCCGGCCTCAGACACTTTACAAACTTACTAGCTGTGACACCCTGGGCAAGTCACTTAACCCCAATTGCCTCACCAAAAAAAAAAAAAAAAGAAAGAAAAAGACATATTGTGTATTTATTTCTGGCATCTACCAACACGACAAAGAGGCATGTTTATTCTGGAAAATGAAGGCTTAGAGAAGTCTTCTCCACATATTTTCTGTAAGAGTAGGAATTAAGCTATTTGATTTTGTATTTTCAGTGTCCAGCAGAGTTCCTAGAATATATCAGGCATTTAATAAATATTTTTTGATTGAGCAATTCAGATATTTGAAGTGTGGGATAGTGAATGGAGAGTCAGCCTTGGAGCCAGGAAGAATTAGGTTCAAATCGTGCCTGAGACATATATTGGTTGTGTGACCTTGGGCTAATTATTAATCTCTTGGTGCTTCAGCTCTCTTACGACTTTGATGGATAGACTTGATGTCAGGGGTGGGTTTAATTGATCAGATCGATCATGAGGCGTCCCAAAGAATTACAAGACTCAGTGACTCAGTTTCCCAAGTTTTATTGCAATACTATGCTGATCACAGAGAGAATCACCCAAAAGAAATAGGCATCTCGAATTGGGAGAGGAAAATGATTATATTTATAGTGAGATAAAGTAGGTTATCTCCTCATTATCTTAGTCTCCTTGTGGGAGTTTCATGGGTGATCTTATCCTCATTTGGAGTTCCTGGGGGGCTTAAGCCAACCCCCAAGGCAGGTACCTTTTTTCTTGAAGGTGTAATTTTGGGGTTTACATGTCATAAGGTGAACTTAAGGACAAATTTGGCACTTCCAGGTCTCTATCCTAAAGTAATAAAAAAAAAAAAGGAAAGGACCTATATGTACAAAAATATAGCACCTCTTTTTATGGTGGCAAAGAATTGAAAATTGAGGGGATGCCCATCAATTGGGGAATGGCTAAACAAGTTGTGGTTTATGATTGTGATGGAATACTAGTGTGCTATAAGAAATATTGAGCAGGATGCTCTCAGAAAAAACGTAGAAAGACTTACTTGAGCTAAGTGAAGTGAGCAGAACCAGGAGAACATTGTAAACAGTAACAGCAACATTGTGCAATGATCAGTGGTGATGGACTTAACTATTTTCAGAAATACAATGATTCAAGATAACTCTTAAGGCCTAATGATGAAAATGCTATCCATGCCCAGAGAAAGAACTGATGGAGTCTGAATACAGATCAAAGCATACTTTTAAAATCTTTATTTTTCTTGTTTTTCTCATCTGTGTTTTCTTTTAGAACATGACTCATATGGAAATATGTTTTACATGACTATACATATATAATTGCTTGCCCTTCCAAAGTGGGGGCGGGGGGGAAGGGAGAGAATTTGGAGCTGTTAAGGGCTAAAATTCTAGCTAGTCTGTCTAAAATATCTAACGAGTAGTTGCCAATAAATTATAAGCTTTAGCAAGAGTTAGACTTTTAAGCATTATTAAGGAGAATAAGAATTTGGTGAAGAGAGAAGGAAAGGCCTACATTCATGTATCTATTAAAGGGAGAGCGCATTTCTAGCTCCCTTCTCCATCAGAGTCCTCAGGAAAAAGCCCCAGTCAGAGCGCCAGGCTCCCCCTTCTTCCTCCCACAAGCAAATGTCACTTCCTGATGCCAAAGAAAAGATGCATGGTCTTTCCCTCAAAGACCTTCACTTCATGGCGGAGCTTTTCTACAGTAAGTCTCTAGCAGGTGGCGTCATTCTAATCGTTACAGAGCTCAAAATTTAAAAATGAATGTTAAAAATTATTTTTACATGTAATTGGGGAAAAATAAAATACTAAATAAATATGTTTTTAAATGATTAGAAGATGCAGAAAAGATGCTCACCTGCACTGGTAGAGGGAGTTCCTTCATTGAGTTGCTCCCTATTCTAAGGATATCATGGATCTAATCCTCTATTTGAAGGGTTGTCATATGGAAAAAAGAGAATAGTCTTATTTTACGTGACTTCAGATAAAGAAGAGAAACAAATAGGGAAAAGTAATAAATTTAGGCTCAAGAAACATCCAAACAAGTAGATCTGTCCAAAAGTGGAAAGGGGCTTAGGTAAGTTACCTGTTCCTGAAAGTCTTCAAGTAATCAATTCTCAAGGATATTGTAGAAGGTATTAGTGCTTTAGAGCTGGATGACCTCTGAGGCACCTCTGCAGCTTGGGATGCTGTTGAAATTTCTGTTATGCTATCTATTATTACAATTATTATACACACAAAGGCCAAGAAGTCCAGCACAACTCAAATGTAAAATGCCTATAGGGAACACACAACATCACTTTCAAAAAGAGAGGAAAAAAAAGGATTCTGGACCTTCTTGGCTTCTAGGCTTCTTCTTGTTGACTTTCAATTAGAGCCTGGCCAATATGTTTCTATCCTTCTCAAAGAATTGGGAATAGAGTGAATAAGGACAGTAATATATATTCAGCTCTGTAGGGGTTAGGCCCATCAAGCTTATCACATTGTGTGGTAAGGGCCAGCACTTCCCCCTATACTTCCTCTCACCCACCAAAAGGGGAGGCTTTACCTAAAAGAAAGCTGACCCAAGGCCCTGATTGACCTACCTGATTGGTCCCAGCTTCCATATGTATGTATATATACTCATGACATACCTTTAAGATTAATCTGCATTATTAATATTTTCATCACTTTCTTAAGTCTAGATAATGATGAAAACAGTGAATCAAGGACTGATTTGGAATATTTGATGATTTCTGAGGTATAAATGTTCACAATGAAAATTTAACAATCTGCTCAAACTGGCTCCAGAATACCCCTGCCCAGAGAGGACTTGATTGGCATTCTCTTCTTCAATTCATCTTCCTAGTAATTTAAGGGCATAAAAGTCTCAGCCACATAGACCCTAAGTCCCTTACAACTTGGTGGATTTCTGAAATTGCACTTCACTAACTTTATCTTGCCCGGCTAACCAGAAATATTTCCATATGGAAATAAGGGTGGTGGACAGGGGATGGTTGTATTCAGAGAATACAAATGCCAATGTAGACTTGTGGCATATCCTTGCTGTGTTAAGGCAAAGTAAACCACCTTATGTTAAATGTTCAATGAGGAAGCTGTTATTAGACTCATACTTTTGACCTCTTACTTATTCACATTGTACAAGACAGAAAGGAGTCAGAGCAAATGTCAGGGCTTTGGGATGGTAAGGAAGATGGAACCTGACTCTTCCTTGTATTGAGATCCTGAGATTCACAAGGAAACTTAAGGAAGGTATACTTCTGTATGGCAAGGTGAGTGCTTCCATTTTTCTCAAGTCAAATTATAACCATAATTGAAATGTAGTAGCAAAATTGGGGAATAACAATAAATCTTGGACTATGAATGGAACAGAATTTAATTGGGCTATAAAAATTATGAAAGTGACAGTTTCAGAGAATCCTTGGAGACTTGAGTTAACTGATGCAGTGATATGAGCAGAACTCAGAGAACAATAGTTATAATAAAAACCTTATAATGAAAACTGACCACTAAAGACTTAAGAACTCTGACTAGTGATGAAATGAGCTACCCACCTCCTGGCATATGACTATGCATATTTAGTACAAAGGTTTTTTAAAAATTTCTTTCAAAAAATTTTTTTAGGGAGAAGTGTGGAATTGGCTTCAAACAAACAAAAATGGTGAACTTAACTGATTCCTACTAAGCCAACATTTTATGGTATAGGCAGTTTGGTGGTACAATGGGTAGAATGTTGGACTTGGAGAAAGGAAGGCCTGAATTCAAATCCAATATCAAACACTTAGTAGCTGTGTGACCCTGAGTAAGTCACTGAACACCTGTCAGCCTCAGTTTTCTTATAAGTAAAATAGGGATAATATACCACCTATTTCCTGGGGATGTTATCAAGATAAAATGTGATAATACCTGTAAATCACTTTGCAGACTTCAAAGTACTATATAATTGCTCATACTATTACTATGATGATGGTGGCAAAACCATTCATCTAACTTTAGCCGGGAAGTAGTGACTATCAGGCTAGGAGTTTGCTTACAGTTAACTCGAATGGGATGTTATTTTTGCTCAATATGTATATATTATAATTAGTTTTTCTATATAAGATAAATTTTAATTTTTTTCCCTTTCCCTTATAAAAGTGGTGAGATTATCTTCCTACATTATGAAACTATTTAAATTCTGATACTTTCTCTGTTTCTTCACCTATATAAGGGAAATCATAATACTTGTACTATTTATGTTCCAAGGTGAGCAAAGTTCTTTTAAAAGAGGTATATATGGGGCAGCTAGGTGGTGCATTGGATAGAGTACCAGCCCTTGAGTTAGGAGAACCCAAGTTCTAATCTGACCTCAGACATTTGACACTTACTGGCTGTGTGAGTCTAGGCAAGTCATTTAACCCCTATTGCCTCCCCCCCTCAAATAAAGAGCTATATAAATGTGACTGATGGTGATGATGGTGATGATGATGAAGAAGGAGAAGGAGAAGGAGAAGGAGAAGAAGGAGAAGGAGAAGGAGGAGAAGGAGAAGGAGAAGAAGAAGAAGAAGAAGAAGAAGAAGAAGAAGAAGAAGAAGAAGAAGAAGAAGAAGAAGAAGAAGAAGAAGAAGAAGAAACAAGTATTCTGTCGACATCAAGTCTTTCATAGGTAGGAGGAGAACCATTAGAAATCTATGTCAATCAAGATGAGGATTCCTACAAGTTCTTCCTCTAACCTAACTGAAGCTAGAGGCAGGTTCTCCCTGGAGATTTTTTTTTTTTTTTTGCAGGGCTATGGGGGTTAAGTGACTTGCCCAGGGTCACACAGCTAGTAAGTGTCAAGTGTCTGAGGCCGGATTTGAACTCAGGTACTCCTGAATCCAGGGCCGGTGCTTTATCCATTGCGCCACCTAGCTGCCCCCTCCCTGGAAATTCTATAGCTCTCACCCCCAAGATCCTTATTCCAGGACTAAGTACCTTAATAAAGAGATATCACTTACCCCAGCTATTCCCAGACTCTCTCCCCACTCAGATGAGCTGACTCACCTGGACACAGAGGGGCAGGCCACCATGGTTGATGTGGACAGAAAGTAAACCACAGAGTGAGTGGCTGTGGCTTCAGCTGTGGTCTTCCTGGGGTCTGAGGCCTTCAAGCTTGTTCACAAGGACCAGCTATGAAAAGACAATGCCTTGGCTACAGCCCAACTGGCACTTAAATTGGCCAGCCAGCTGATCCCACTGTGCCACCATGTGGCTCTGAGCCACAGTCAGGTATAGCCAGAGCTGGATACTGCCAGCCATGCCATCCAGGCATCATGACTGGCATGGGGCCCAATAAGTATGGAAATGGAGACCCTAACTTCTGCTGGCACAGCTGCCCTCACCTTCTATGACATGTGTACTATACTACATAGAATATAATAATTATACTACCTATATAGTCTGGGGCAAATCATTTCACCTCTCTCGGCCTCAGTTTCTTCATTGGTATAATAAAGAGCTTGGTCTAGATGACCTCTAGGGTTTTCCCATTTCAAGCATCCATGATTATTCATGTACAGCTTTTGTGACATTAGTGACATCAGAGAGGACTACCCACTTAAAAAGTAGCCACTAAATATCACAAGCAGTGGTGTACAGAGAAGTTAAAAAATATCAGTGGCTACATTTATAGGAGATACCTGAAGATCAGGAGGAAAAATATGACTGAGCTCCTGCAAGAGCAGTATAAACTTCTGAAATGTTATTGCTAATAATTCAAAATAAATCATGACAGGAAGTTTAAAATTACTAAACCCATCAAGTTGTCGGCGCAGCAGACATCCTTTAAGCAAGTCTATTTCAGACTCCGAATATGACCAGGTAATGGAATCTGCAAGGAAGAATCAATGAAACCCTGCGTATTGCAGTGTTTATAGATGAAGGAACAAATACACGGGGAAAAGGAATCATAAACTTCGGGATAACAAGACCAGTAGTTAACAGGATCTTGGAAACCAGAAGGAATATACTCTTGGCAGAGTAGAACAGTTGTCAAATATGTGAAACCCTGCAGAAAATACTTCCATTTCTTCTTTAGTGAATTTCATCCATATGGCTACTTCCTCCACTGGCACAGAATAGAACTATTTCATATCTTATCCTGTGGGATTTCTTGTCCATGTCTTCCTTTAATTACTCTACAGAGGATCTACCCAATTAACAAGAGATCCTCCTCTGGGTGTTTCAAGATTTTGCAGATATCATTGAAGTACTCATATTATCCATTGGTTCTCTTCTCTTTTGTGACGTTAATGGACTATCTCCTTTTTAAATTATAAACCTACTTGTTATAGTGGAAAGAATGCTGAAATTGGAACCAGAAGATCAAGGTTTAAAATCTGGCTTTTCTATTAGGCAAACATGGACAAATATCTCTTGGGCCTCAGTTTCTACATTTGTCTTTTAAAATTATTTTTATTAATTTTGTTAGGTATTTCCTAATTACATGGGAAAATAATTTAGATACAATTTAAAGAAATTTTTTGTTTCAAATTCCTTCCTTCTCTCATGGTCCTCCCCCATTTTTGAGAAGGCAAGAAATTTATTTTCAATTATACATGTGAGGTCATGAAAAGCATTTCTATACTAGTCATGTTGCAAAAGAAAACACAAACAAAAGAAAACAATAAAAATAAAGATAGTAAAAAGAAGTATGCTTCAATCTGCAATCAGAGTTCATCAATTCTCTTTCTAGAAGTTGATAACATTTTTCATCATGGGTCCTTTAGAATTGCATTGGATTTTTGTCTTGATCAGAGCAGCTAAGTCTTTAACAGTTGATCATCCTTACAATATCACTGTTACCATGTATAATGTTCTGGTTTTGCTCACTTCACTTTGTAACAATTCATATATGTCTTTCCAAGTTTTTCTGAAACCATCCTATTCATCATTTTTTATAGCACAACAGTGTTCCATCACAATCATATACCACAATTTGCTCAGCTATTCCACAATTGATGGGCATCCCCTCAATTTCCAATTCTTTGTCTCCACAAAAAGAGAGGCTGTAAATATTTTTGTATAAATAGGTCCTTTTCTCTTTTCTTTGATCTTTTCGTGGTACAGATCTAGCAGTGGTATTGCTGGGTGAAAGGGTATGCACAGTTTTATAGTCCTTTGGGGGTAATTCTAAAGTATTCTCCAGAATGTTTGGACTATTTCAACAACAGTGCATTAGTGTCCCAATTTTTCCAAATCTCCTTCAGCATCTGTCATTTCCTTTTCTGTCAATTTAGTTAGATAGCTATAAAGTGGCATCTCAGAATTGTTTTAATTTGCATTTCACTAGTCAGTAGTGATTTAGAGAATTTTTTCATATGACTATTGATAGCTTTAATTTCTTCTTCTGAAAATGGCCTGTTTATATCATTTAACAATTTATCAACTGGGAAGTGACTCATTTTTATAAATATGGCTCAGTGCCCTATATAGTTGAGAAATGCAGCCTTTATCAGAGAAACTTGCCATAAAATTTCCCCCTCAGTGTCCTGCTTTTCTTTTAATTTTGGCTGCATTAGTTTTGTTTGTGCAAAATCTTTTAAATGTAATGTAATCAAAATTACCTATTTTATTTCTGGTAATCCCCTCTATCTCTTGTTTGCTCATAAACTGTTCCCTTAGCCATTGATCTGACTAGTACATTTTTCCATGTTCCCCTAATTTACTTGTGTTATCACTTATCCTTTTTGACCTTATCTTGGTATACAGTTCGAGATGATGGTCTATGCCTAGTTTCTGCTTTCCAGCATTCTCAGAAATTTTTGTCAAACAAACAAACAAAAAAACCTGCTTTCCAGCTTTCTCAGAAATTTTTGTCAAATATCGAGTTCTTATCCCCAAAGCTTTGTTATGGTGGAAAATGGGGTATGGGGTTGGGGTCCTTAGGAATTCCTCTTTAAAGAATTACACCCTCTTGCACACAAAAAGCAGTTAGAATAAGATGGTAGTTTATTTAGGGGCAAGGGAAGGGAAGGGAGGGGGGAGGGAAACCATGAAAGAAATCCTTGGACTTCTCTTGGGGAGATAGGTATGGAACAAAGCACATGGCTCTGAGGTACCAATCTCCTCAAGCAGGAGGCTGGTAGGTACTTTTATAGGGGACTGATGGGAGTGATCATCTGCCTGTGGAAAGTTCCTTTAGTGAGGGAGGACCATCCCCCACTGGTGGTGGCTAGAGGAGTTGGGTGAGGAGTGGAGGACCATCCCCCACTGGTAGTGACTAGAGGAATTGGGTGAGGGGTGGCTACAGATCTCTCAAACCTTCTCTCTCTTCAGGACCCAAAGGCTGCAGCCACACCCAAACTTATCTCCCCAGGGGTAAGGGAGATCAGAATAAAGGGTGGAGGTCCGGAAGCTAGCTCTGTCTGAGATCTGGTAACGCTTATCTCTCTAGGGGTATCTGTCCTCTGGTTTAGTTTCTCAAGGACAAGATTCCTTGATGTGCCCCAGAGAACTTCTGGGGTACTTTGGGCCCACAACAACAGCTTGAATCTTTGGTTTTATCAAACAGTAGATTACTTTACTCATTTACTACTGTATATTGCATATTTAATCGATTCCACTGATTCATCACTGTATTTCTTAGAAGTTGAATTAGAAGACCCCTGAGGTCCTTTCCAGATCCCACTTCATTTACAGCATATCTAGGCTGAGTCATCAGTTATATTATAGATACTACTTACACCCATCAAGCATCTTTCTATGACCCTTTGGGTCACCTAGAATTTTGATTATTATGATATCAAAGTTTGCTTCTTACCTATCTGCCACATGGAAGTCGATGAGAATGGAAAAGTCAGTCTACTTACACAGAAAGTATCCTCTACTTAAGCAACCTTTAGAAGTAGGTCATGCAAGTATTATTACGTATAAAATAGGTCACACAAATATTATTATCCCTATAGTATAGCTGAAAAATGTGAGGCTCATAGACAAACTGAGGTTCCTATGTGCTAAGTGATGTATTTGCCCATGAGTATGCATCTAGAAAGTGTTAGGAGTGCCATTTAAACCCAAGAATTCTTCTTCCTATCCCAGCATTCTATTCTCTATCTGATACCATGCTGCTTCTACCAAGAAGAAGAAGAATGTTAAAAAGACAAGCATTTGGTAAAGGAAAGAACACTGAAAATAAGCAATTTTTCAAATGTAGTGTGATCTAATCTCCTCCCCCAATTTCATTCTGGGAAATATTTGCTTTTCTGACCAACATCTACTATGAAAGCTTCCTGATTCCTTTTCTCTGCAACACCATTCCTTTCCCTATCCCATTTTTATTTGTTGGTATCATCAAGGAACTAGCTCAAATGCTGCTTCCTCCATGAAACTTTCCCTGATCTCTTGAGGTGGATGTGTCACCTGGTTTCACTTACACTTGTGGAATTATACAGTTCATCATATCCATCCAACCATCCATTAATCTATTCACCTAACTACTGATAACTACAAAATTTACTAAGAACTGATTCCCCACCCAGTCCCCCCTACCCAGGCAGGTGAATTGCCTGGGGCTAACCAATCTTTTGTCAATTCCAGACTCTTGATGGACTTATGGACCTTCCCCCATGCAAAATGATCCCTGCCTTACTACTTGGACTTTATGTTATTATGTAAAAAGAGTCCACCTACATTAAGTAGTTTCTATTTAGCATTAGTAACATCTATAATTAAATTAGGAGCAGTTCTATTGTTTCTTTTGTTAAAGGTTCATTTACATTAAGTAGTTCTAAGTGACTCTGGAGCAAACTTTTGGTTTCCTTTTGTTCTCTTACACCATAAAAACCCTGTCCTCTGTTTCCATCTTTGGGTATTCCTAGCTTTGGCTTTGTGATACCATAAGCTATATTTCCTCTGCCCTGATTAAAGACCTTATTTCTCCTATATTGATGATTTCCTTAATTTCCAGGTTAACACTACCTACTATCTACTTGGGCATCTAGGTGGTGCCATGGATAGAGCTAGGGTTCAAATCTGGTCTTAGATACTGATTAGCTATGTGATATTGGGCAAGTCACTTAACCCTGTTGCCCCAGTTTCCTCATCTGTAAAATGAATTGAAGAAAGAAATGGCAAATCACTCCAATATCTTTGCCAAGAAAACCCAAAAGAGGTCACAAAGAATTGGACACAACTGAAAAATGACTTAATAAACTATCCATCCATCTATTATCTAGTTCATTTATGTGTTATCTTTTTCTCCAGTAAGTTTTCAATCCTTTAAGGACAGCCAGGTGATACAGTGGATGTAGAACTAAATTTGGAGTCAGGATAGACCTAAGTTCAAATCTAGTCTTAGATATTTATTTGCTATTTGTCCTTGGGCAAGACACTTAGACTTTCTATGGCCTCTAAGATCCCTTTCAGTTCTAAAACTATGATCCCATTACAAGAGTCATATTGTATTTAACTAGGAGCTTAGCAGATAGAAGAATCTTATTGCATATTTGTTGAATGTTGAATAATAGTTAAATATCCAAATATTACTTTAATTGGATATACATCCAAAGGACTAAATTTACTTTACAATCACAGTGTGGGTCAATTCCGAAAACTCTATAGGAGAGCACAAGTAATAAAAATGTGCGCAAAGAGGCTCAGATTTACAATCAGGAGACCTGGATATTAGGTAGGACTTCAGCTAAGTCAGATAACTTCTCAAAGCCCAAGTCTCCCAGCTGTCTAATGGAGATAATGATACTCTTTTGCAGGTGGCTGTTAAATGAGATAACAGAAGCAAAGCCCTTTGTAAAGTACTATGTAAGTGTAAGCTATTACTATGTAAGAGCTGCTCAAGTCCAGGTTATTGTCTTCAAAAAGAACTAGAAAGAAAAGAAAGAAAGAATAGTGCAAGGGAGACTCTTCATTAAAATAAAGGCAAAGGGAGCATTGTTCTTTGAGAGATTATTGCAAAACAAAGTTCTTTAAGAATCAGTAGAAATCAAGGACCTTATAGTGCCTACAAGTATAAGGATTTCCTTACTGGAGAAAGACATCCTCTTAGAGTGTTTGCAGAACTCTTTGAAGAGGTGACCCAGTGGATAAATGGAGTTCAAGTCCAGCCTCAAACATTCCTTAGCTGTGTGACCTTGGGCTTTAAGCTCTTTCTATCTTAGTTTCCTCAACTATAAAATGGGAACAATAATAGTAGCTACTTCAATGGGGTTGATGTGAAGAGGAGATGATGATGACAACGATGACAATGATGATGGCCCCAAAGCCAAATATAACATCTGAATAGGGATATACTTCCCTCCTATCCCCACCTACACTTCTTGCCAAATGGTCTAGGTAAAGTCAACTGTTTTGCTATTGTTTTTATATATTTTTGTTTAAAATTTGAAATTAATCTTCTATAGATGGCTCTTTTTTTTTTGTGAGGCAATGAGGGTTAAGTGACTTGCCCAGGGTCACATAGTGTCAAGTGTCTGAGGCCACATTTGAATTCAGGTCCTCCTGAATCCAGGGCCAATGCTTTATCTACTGCAACACCTAGATTCTTTTTTTTTAAAGAAGATTTCCAGGTGTACTCCACTAAATTCAGTATTCCCTTATTACATAGAAAAACAAGTAAAAGCAAGAGAAATAAAAACAAAGTCTGACATTTTCTATAACATTTTGCACTTATAGCTCCCAACCTCTCTAGGGAAAGGAAGAGGGTTCCTTTTCTCATCTCTTCTTAGGGCCAAGAATGCACATTGCTATTATAAAGCATTGGGCTTCATTTTAGGGTTCTATTCATTTTTGCCTTATTGCTGTGTTTGTACATATTATTTTCCCTGTTCACTTTGATTTATTTCATCTGAGTCTTCCCATAATTTATGTATTTTCAAATGTAAAATTCAATTCAATCCATAAAATGAGCAATTCATGTTGGCTTTAATGGAAGCCCTACCTATCCATTCTACCTCCATAACATCTCTCACATATAAGATTCAGAGTTGGTAGGCACCTCCAGAGGTCATATAGACCAACTGTCTCATTTTACAAATGAAGAATCTGAGGCCTGGAGAAATTAAGTGACTCTTACATAAGGTCTCACAGGTAGCAAGGGCCAGTAGTGGAATTCAAATGTAGGTCCACTGACTTCCATGAATTCCAGCAACTTCTTGATGGGTCTTTGGTTTTGTTTGTTTGTTTGTTTGTTTGTTTTTTGCAGGCAATAAGGGTTAAGTGATTTGCCCAGGGTCACACAGTTAGTGTCAAGTATCTGAGGCATTTGAACTCAGGTACTCCTGAATTCAGGACCAGTGCTTTATCTACTGAGCTACCCAGCTGCCCCTTGGCAGGTCTTTGTAATCTATCCTGATGTTCAGTCTTTTTTTTTTTTTTCCCAGTTGTGTCTGACTTTTCATGACCCCATTTGAGATTTTCTTGGCAAAGATATTGGAGTGGTTTGCCATTTTTTCTGCCTCTCATTTTACAGATGAGGAAACTGAAGGAAACAATGTGAAGTGACTTGCCCAGTGTCATACAGCTAGTAAATATCTCAAGTTGGATTTGAATTTAGATCTTCCTGACTCCAACACCAATACTCTCTATGCGCTGCATCGTCTAACTGCCCTATCTTGATTATCATCCCAGATAAGTGTCAATTTGGGACAATATTCTTTCAAGATGTCCAGCTTTGCCTTTGTAAACCTTAGGGTTAAGAAAGACAATTCTGACTTTTTCACTCTTGCTTTGGAAGGAATGAGTTGATTTCCAAACATCTTCATTCTCCTATATCCTACTGCCTTTCATCTCCTTCTTTCCCTCTACTTAGTGCCAACACCCTAGTCCAAACCCTCATTTCTTCTTATCTAGAGAGTTGTTTGATTCCCCTGCCTCTTGTCTCTCCCATCTCTGATCCACAGCTGCTAAAATAATTTTTCCTAATTTCCAAGTCACTTATCTGCTCAAAAACCTCAGTGGTTCCAACTGCCTCCACAATAAAACATCACTCCTTTAAGCTTGTGTTTAAAGTTTGACTCCTACATCCTTGAATTTACTCTCCTCAAACTTGGTTTTCCTTGATCTCATCCCACCTTCCCTGCCTTTGTACATTTGCACAAGCCTTTTCCCATGCCAGGAAGACAGTTTCCACATCTTTCCCTGTTGGAATACTTCTCTTTCTTCAAGGCCCAACCTAGGTGCCACATCCTGAAGGCCTCTCCTTCACTGAAGGTCCTTCCTCTTTCTGCAAACTCCTCTCGATGAAAATAATCATCCCCCATTTTCAAAAAACATTTTAAAAATAGTTATAGCATTGCACTTTGCCTAGACTTCTTAGCTCTTATCACAGGTCATCTGGCATTTTATTTCTTTGTGTATATTTGTGCACATTAGATTTTAAGCTGCTTAGAGACAGGAATCCTGCTACTGAAAGAGAACTTGGCTTAGTTAATAGAGCACTTACAACCAGGAAGACTCGAATTCAAATCTTGCCTTGGGCACAACTGAGCTGTGTGGCTCCAAGGAAATCACTTAAAGTCTCTGAGACTCCTCTGTAAAATAGGACAGACAACACCCACTTCACAAAGTTGTCTTAAGGCTCTGAACTTCCATCCCAGATAGCATTGCTATGAAATAAAAGAGGCTCCAACACATATAATCCTGGTGAGCTCCAGAAAAAAAGCTAAAGAAGATCATTCAATTCTCCATCTTATAAAATATAGGGGAGGCAGGCTCAAGCACTGAGTCTGATCTGATCTCCAGATGCCTTGTCCCATCTCCTGCTTCTGAGATTTTTTATGGGCTGCTGTTGCTGGATGAAGCAATCAGAGTAATGAGGTACCAGAAGGTCTCCTGACACTAGAAAGTGATAGTTGGTGGGACAATATGAATGCCACTCTGGGACATCTTCCTATCCTGCCATCTCCACTCTTGGTGAAGGAACTTCCTTCCTCATTAGCTGTTAAGCCTACCCAAGTTCTGACTCTCCTCCCTTCCTGAAAGGAAGAGGAATTACAAAGAAGAGAAGCTGATTCTTTCTCTATAGCAAGTAAGATGAGCCTCCAGATGATTCCTTTCCAATAAACTGTCCTTCCTCCTCCCCCACCCCTGCCACTGCTTACTGTCTTTTCATTGCTGTCATTTTATTCCCATTTATATAAAAGTCAGCAACTTCTAAATCCTTGCCTGGAGTGATTGATGATTTTGCAGGTAGAGAATAAGGGAAAAGCTTGGATTTCTTTAGAAGGAGCAAAGGTATAGCCCTATTTTGGTGAGGTGTGAGGGGAGGAAGAACAGATACTAACTCCATTTCGAAGTTCCAAACACAGTGGAGGGATATGGAAATCAGAACTGTGGACAAGCACAAGTTTTCATAAACAAGATAGAATATAAGTAGAGAGAGTATAAATATACATGTTCCTATACCTGGCAAAGATAATCCCTTGAGGCAAAAGTGAGCCAAGGCTAGGAAGAGGGTAATATACTCGCTCTCTATATGTGGGAAACATTACTTGACATAGTACAGAGCTTAGTCTGCTACACACAGGGTGCCAGAACTGGGTCTTCTTGATGTGAGGAAGGCTACAGTGGTCTATGCTGTTACACATAGGGAACATAAAATGCCCTACTATTCCTTAAAAGTGGGTACCACCACTTTTCCCCATACAGTGTTTATTTATGTATTTATTTATTCATTCATTTGTTTATTTATTCATTCATCTAACCATATCTATCTATGTATCTATGTATCTATCTTGTGGGGTAATGAGGGTTAAGTGACTTGCCCAGGGTCACAGAGGTAGTAAGTGTCAAGTGTCTGAGGCTGGATTTGAACTCAGGTCCTCCTGAATCCAGGGCCAGTACTCCATCCACTGTGCCACCTAGCTGCCCCTACCCCATACAGGGTTACAAATGTAAGGCAATTGTAAATCTTAAAACAATGCATAAATGTTTGATATTATTATTTCACTCTTCTATTTGTAGTGCTTGACAAAGAGCCCTATACATTTGTTGTTGTTTGGTTGTTCAGTCCTGTCTGAGTCTTTTTGACCCTGTGGACCATAATGTCCATGGGATTTTCTTGACAAAAACACTGGGGTGATTTGCCATTTCCTTCTCCTGTGAATTAAGACAAAAAGAAGCTAAGTGATTTGCCCAGGTTCACACCCGCTAGTTAGTGTCTGAACCTGGATTTGAACTCATATCATCCTGACTCCATGCCACTCCATGCCCAGTCTTCTATCCACAGGGCCATCTAGCTGCCTCTGCCCTATACATAGTAGGTATTTAATAAACATTTGCTAAATGTTAGAAAGGTGATTTCCTGTGTTTTAGAGTAGAGAAAATGCTTGGTTATTTTGTCGAGGAATGCAGGCTGGGACTCTGCCAAGCACATCCCATTTGAAACATGGAGGGAAGACTTTTGTAGGTCACAGATTCTCACCATACTTGCTCCATTTTTATCCTCTTCAGACTTCTGAAAACCTAAGCTTTGCCTCAATTGCAACAAGCTCCCCTACCCTTTCACGTGAAAGTTTATTTCTTGATTTGGCATGAGCCTTTCCAAATATAGACTAATAACTCTCACATGCTGAAGACAGAGGAATCCAAAACAGGTGAGAAACCTCAGAAGCAATGGAAACTGGATAGTGCTAGCTAAGAAAATGAGCCAGATTAGAGAAAGTTCAGTGTGGGAGAGGTTGGTTTCAAGGAGCCTGGAGGATTTTTTCTCTCTGATCTCATTGCCTATTCTCCTTACCTCCATTTTTGAAAATTCTTTTTTTTCCCCCCTGGACTACTAGGCACCATGTATACCATGTTATTTAATAATTTACCATGGCCCTAAGTGATAATATTCTCCTCATTCTCAGGATCACCTGGTTCACTGCCCACTCTCTGTCTATTTTCGATCAGGGCAAGAGATGCTTAGAAGCTTGCATACACATGGGAAGTAGGAGAGCCAGTATTAGAATCCAAATTTTCTAACTTTCCATCTTGTTCTTGTCCACTATGGTACAGAGGATCATAAAAGATATTTTTGATTGGACAAGGAGATAGGTCGTGTGGCAAGAATGAATGGTAACAGATAAACATCCTAGGAACTACACTGGTACCCAGGACACACAGAGACACTTAGAGGACAGCTTCCAACACATATTGGGTGGATCTCATCTGGAGGATTTATGGGTAATCCAGTTCAGTTTTCACTTATTACCTGTTACTTATTACCTCTGTGGCCTTAGATGCAAGTCAATTAACCTTTTTAGCCTCAGCTACCCTCTCTGTAAAATAAGAGAGTTGGAATACATGAGCCTGAAGGTCTCTTTCTGTTCTAAATCTATGACCTTATGAAAAACATGGTCAAGAGTTACATAATATGAAAGTCAAGGCAAGGCTATACTCTGCAAGAATGTAGGGAATAGGCACACTTAGGAAATGATGGATCACACTTGGCACTTTACTAGTGCTTTAATGGTTCCTTCTGTTCTCAAGGTCTGGCCTGTCTTTTCATAAACCAGCAAAAATTAAGAGATGCTGGATTTCTTAAAGTTCAGCAGCTTATAACTATTTATTTTTTATTATTGATCAACTAATGCATTGAATATTTTAAGCTGCCATAAAACTTAAAAAAATTAACATTAAGAATAAATTTGATTGGCAAATCAATCATTATTATGTAAAAATTATCCCTTTAAATTTAATAAACTTAATGTTATTATCTGAGGAAATCAAGTTAGCATAACAATTTTTCTTCTCTTAAACCAACTGTGTATGTGAGGTATGCTAAAGAAAAGATTGCATGTATTGTGATTTTACCTCTAAATTTCTACTTTATTCCTCATCTCCTTTCCACTCCCCATCCCCAACATATGCCAACAAAACAAAATTGTTCATGGAATCAAAATTTTACCTCTCTAGTCCAGACACAAGAAGTATATAGGATATATGTTTATAGTTCTTTCTATTGTACTCTTTTTACATGACTCAGGGATATCATTTTCCTAAAGTTAGCCATGCTTCTCCTTATTCTCCCAAATTTGAAAGGTGACAAGAAAAGGAAGTAAGTTGATAGGCACATTGGTTCACTGGGAGGGAAAATGAAGGATCACGGATTAGCCAACTGGTGCTTCCCCTTTGGAGGGAAAGATGTTGTACCACATCCTCCTAAAATAAATTAGATGGAAACCCATCTCATGTTGTCCCTTTTTGAGGCATAATTTCATTTTATTCTTATGGAAGAATGTTCCAATTTATCCTGGTCATTTTGGATACTATTATTGCCTTCTGGAATATAAGCAACCTCATCTAATTTAATAGCCAGGCAAGGAGCAATGATTTCCTTGTTTGGGGAACTCCAAGTATAGTGAGAATTCTCTCCACCAAATTATTACTGCCATTATGATTTATTCTGAGGTATTGTTCAATTTTAGCACTGTACATGGAATGTGAATGACCTGGAGTGGTTAAAATGCTATATTTAGTTGTGTAGAAAGAAAGCATGACAGAGTAGATAGAGAACTGCCTTGGAGCTAGGAAGCCCAGGGTTCCAGTCATTCCTTTGGCACATGCTGGCTGTATGACCCCAGGCAAGTCATTTACTCTCTCAGGGCTCTTGGCAATTCTCTAACACTATAACTTGCAGGGAAGGTGCCAGTCTGCCTTGGTGGAAGGTATTTCTTCACTTGGTTGTTCTTTACAATTTATAAAATTACAGGTCCAAGCTCTATACTCATTTGCTTTCACTTTTTTGTGTAGGGTCCATAAATAGGGGTGTAACTACAATTATGCAAGGGCTGCTATCATACAAATAATACTTTTGAACATGGCCTTAGGACAAAAACCACCCTGGACTTTTATCTTTCTGTATCTGCATCTCATCTCTCTTTTGTTCTCTGTGATTTTTGTCTCAAGTAGCTTTGGGGGATCCTGAGCCATTGAATGGCTAAACCATCTCAATCAAATCTTTGTGTATTTTCATCTTGATTATTGACAAATAGTATCCCTATAACCTTCATTGGTAGCTTCTTCCAGGCCCACCTGGGTCTTCCTTTTTAGTAAATATAAGGATTCTTTGTTATTTTTCTACAATGGCACCTCATTGC
Source organism: Dromiciops gliroides (assembly GCF_019393635.1). Lineage (NCBI taxonomy): Eukaryota > Metazoa > Chordata > Mammalia > Microbiotheria > Microbiotheriidae > Dromiciops > Dromiciops gliroides. The sequence continues at coordinate 172,498,970 of NC_057862.1, forward strand.
TGACACACCCAACTCATGGTTAACTATGAGTCCTTCAATAGCCTTCTCATAAAAATTTTTCTTAAAATTGAAGACATTATGTAATCATCTTACTCTTCTGTGCTCTAGGCAAAAGAATTCCAGTTCCTTTAACATTCCCTTGTAGGATCCATTTTTAATACTTATAATTATCTTTTTGGGCATTTTCCATTTTCTCCATAGTCTTTTTTTTTTTTTTAAGTATGATGACAAAACTATACATAACACTGCTTTAATCAGAACCCTTTTAATGACTCCTTCCCAACTTTTCTATGTCATACTGCTTTTAATAAATCTGGGGATCACGTCATTTTTGTTTCACCATGGAGATCTCACTACTGACTCATTCAGCTTGTGGTCAGCTATGGCTAGCCTTTTAAATTTTGTTTTGACCCTTTCCCCGCCTCCTGATTTTGTTTTTTGCTATGATTGGGTCCATCCATCCTTGATCTGAAAGAGGTACCCCTCCCTGCCTTTCTCTCTGTATAATCAGGGACTTGCCGTTTTTGAATTCCATACTGTTTTTACAGAAGCATTTTCAACTTATCCAGATCATTTTTAATTTTATTCCTACCTTCAGATTATAAGCACTCCCACCCAATTAAATACCCAGGAAGGAGCTGCAATTTCCTCAGCTGGGGATCTCCAGGTGTGGTGGGATCTCCTTCCACCAAAACATCAAGATTTATGCATATTACATGAGCCAAAAGTTCAGAGGACTGGAACTTTTCTTGGACAGATGGGAGAGGAAATGTCTGAGAAATTTCCTTCATCTGGCATACATAGCTCATAGGATCTTACTTCACCCCACTTTCCCATTCTCACCCTTTTATTTTTTAAACCCATGAGTGACCAGTTAGATTTCTTAAATCTTGCCAGTAAGAGTGGAAAACAGCATTGCATTTAATCTAAATATTAACATATATAAAATGATATCTGCCTTACCAGCAGCTCCAAAAGAGAGTCCTAATAGAAATGAAGAATGAAACAGAAAATTGAGGATCTTTTGAGGGACTCTCTTTTCTCAGAGATTCACAAAATTTCCAGATCTTGAACAAGGAGCAATTTTTTGGTGAGGGGAGCTCCAATAAAAATTTTAACTCATCTATGCTTTTCATATATGTATGTGTATACATACATATGAAAGTCATGGTGTGTGTACATATATACACATGTATCATATATACATATATATATATCTTAACCCATCTATGACTTTCATATATGTATGTTTATGTGTGTACATACCTATGAAAGTCATAGATGGGTCAAGATATATATAACATACACACATATGTGTATATATGTAAGCACACACCTGTGTATATATGTGTGTATTGTATAGATATATGAACCCATCTATGACTTTCATATATATGCATATATGTCTGGATCAATTGTGTGTATAGATGTATCACATATACACATGTTTGTACACATATATGTGTATACATACATGTATACGTACATGTATATTATATATCTTAACCCACCTATGGATTTCATATATATACATATGATACACCTATACGATTCTACATATATACATACACATACAATATACATATATACACACTATATATGTATGTGTGTATATGCACACATATATATGAAAGTCATATGTAAGTGTATATATATGTGTATGTATGTATTATATGTATATTATATATCTATGTATCTATATCTATCACACAGCCCTTACCACAGTGCACTTGTCATTTAGCAGTTACTAAATAAATGTTTGTTCAATTGGCACAGCTAGTAAGTGTCCAGAGATAGGCTCTGAACCTAGATCTTTCTGATTCTAAGCTCAATATTCTATCTACTATACCCTACTACCTCTATTTTTTTAAATCACCTGTAAATTTGATAAGGATGCTTCTCCTTGGTTACTTCGCCCAGGTTATCAATAAGGACATTGGATAGAATAAATCCTGGGCCTAATCTCTACAACACACCACTCAATACAATGCCCTAGATTGATGCCATGTCATTGATATCTACCTTTTGGATGTAAACATTGAAGTGGTTGCTCTTCTACCTGACAAGTCAGTAAAGCACATCAATGCTATGTACTTTTCTAGCTTGCCAATGCAAAAGGTGACTGAATGGCTTGCTGAAATCAAGATTGCTCACATCTACACCTTCTTTGTTTACAAGAATGATGGTGCGATCAGAAGAGGAAATTCAATTGGTCAGGACAAAAAACTCATCATAAAGCCCATTTTGTGCTTTGTAGTGTATAGAATTCATTTCTTCTGAGTGGCTGCTAGTTAGTTGTTGATTTTAACCCATTGTCAATTCAAAAAACAATTGCAATCTGCTTGCTATATGCAAGGTACCATAGTTCCCATGGTAAGGGATACAAAGTTGAATAAGACATGGTCACTATGTTCAAGAAACTTACAACCTACCAGTGACTCACTCACTCAATTCATAAGCATTTATTAAGTACTTCCTATGTGCCAGGCACTGTGCTAAGCACTGGGGATACCCCCGCCTCTCACACACACACACATACCCCAAAGGGGTAGGGAATAACATTTTGTGCTCTCAAGGAGCTCACAGTCTAATGGAGGAAACAGGGTAAATTGGAGATAATCTTAGAGGGAAGGCACAAAGATTAAGGAAGGGAATTTATGTAAAAATGCCTACTATTTGCCAGGCACTATGTTTAGCGCTTTATGAATATCTTATTTGATAAGATTAAGGAGGCCTGGGAGAGGTTTCTTGTAGAAGGTGAAAGTCAGGAAAGCTAAGAGGCAGAGGTGAGAAAGGAGGAATAGTATGGGGGGCAGCCAGAAAAAATGCCCAGAATTGGGAGGTAGAATATCTAGTACTGGAAATAGCAAGGTGTCCAGTGTCACTGGTTTACAGAATATGGGGTATGCGTGTAAGAACACTGAAAGAAAAAGGTGTACACACACACCAAAAAATAATCATAGCGCAAGGCAGAATATGATCAATTCCATAAGAAGATGACCAAAAGCATGGTGATTTAGAGAAAAATCATATCTAAATGGAAATTATGGGGGGAAAAAGCTTTCTAAAGGAGGTTTCATTAGAATGGGTCTTGAAGGATGTGTAGGATTGAGCCAATGGATATCAGAGATTTCTTCTAGTATTTTCCCAAGCAACATTGCTATATTGACTGTTCTGTGGTTGCTTGAATTCACCTTCTGAGTACTCATGGCTTTAACTGTCACTAATATTCTCATGCTTCCCAAATCTATATATCTAGTTCAGTTCTTTCAACCAAGCTCTGGTTACAGAGTAGAATTGAATGTCAGATATTTCCACTTAGATATTTCATTGTCCTCTCAAACTCGACATGTTCAAAAACCACATTTAACGTTTCCAATTTAAATGAGTTACCCTTCTCAACTTCGTTGGCTTTGTCAAAGGAAGTTTTTCTACCAATAATCCAAGTACAAAACCTTGGAGTTATTGTTGACTCATCCCTTTTCTTCATCTGTTATATTCAGACAGTCAGACACCAAGTCCTGTTGATTCTTGCTTGAAATCTAACTCATTCAATCCTTCCTCTCTTTTTCCTCTGTCAGCAATTTAGCTCAGACTTTCATCACCTTACATTGGGTTACTATAACAGTCTAGTAACTCACTTCCTTGACACTAGTCTCTCTTCCTTTGGTTCATTCTGAATAACTGTGCAAATTATTTTTCCTTAAGTGTCATACTTATCATGCCATTCCTCTGCTCAGACTTTTAGTGGTTCCTACTTCTTATTGCTCCAAGCATCATGTATTTATAAAAAAGAAGAAAAGAACTTTTATTTGGGAGTTCTAGTTAATCAAAAACTCAGCTCTCATGGCCTGGGACACTGGAAAAGGCATACACACTGCCCTCGCTCTCTTCTTTCTCTAACTAGATCTTTTTACAGATGAGGAAGCTGAGGTAAACAGGATCATACAGCTATTAAGTGTCTGAAGCCAGCCGAGCACTCTATCCACAGTGCTGCCTACCTGCCCCTGTTTTTTTTTTTTTTTTAGTGAGGCAATTGGGGTTAAGTGACTTGCCCAGGGTCACACAGCTAGTAAGTGTTAAATGTCTGAGGCCAGATTTGAACTCAGGTACTCCTGACTCCAGGGCTGGTGCTCTATCCACTGCGCCACCTAGCCGCCCTCTGCCCCTGTTTTACTATTCCTATTTAATACAATCTTTCAGCAGCACAAGGCTAAATGCTTGTAAAGTTTGATACAAACAGAAAGATATGGAAGTTATGGGGAATAGCTGGAAATACTGTCAAGTACAATTGTATTGATGCATAACGGACATTAATAATATATTGTGGGGGCAGCTAGGTGGTACAGTGGATAGAGCACCGGCCCTGGACTCAGGAGGACCTGAGCTCAAATCTGACCTCAGATACTTGGTACTGACTAGCTGTGTGACCCTGGGCAAGTCACTTAACCCCCATTGCCCTGAAAAAAAAATAATATATTGCGGAAGCAGAGCCAAGATGGCAGCGGAAAGGCTGTGATTCTCTGAGCTCCCAACAAATATGTCCATTTAAATGGCACAAGACAACTCCTAGAGTAAAACCCACAAAATCTATCCACAAAAATGCCATAAGACAACTCCTGGGGCAAAACCCACAAAAGAACAGAGTGAAACTATTTTGTAGCCAAAGACAGCTTACATAGATAGCAGGGATCATCTGCTGAATGAAGGTGAGAGAGGAGTTCAGTGCATGGTGCAGATCCAGCTCTAGGCAGACCATGCCTCCAGAGCCTCATAATCTTTAGCATCAGCAGCTCCTTCTGAAGCTCAGCTCATGGACCAGTGAGGGGGTCCAATGGTTGGCTGGGGAAAAATAGTAGGGGGTTTCTGCTGGAGCAGAGGTGTGAGTGCTGTGGTGTTACTCAGGAAGAGAACTTGAGTGGCAGTGGCCCAGTGGGGAAGGAGCACAGGCATGACAATCTTTCAAACACAGAGAATCAGATTTCAATCAGATTTCTGCTTCCAGGCTAAAGAGAAAGCAGGCCAGTAGTTACTTACAGGCCAGGTATGCTGAGAGTGAGCCTAAATTGTACCACCTGGGAGCCCCTATAGCTTGGGACATGCATCCTGGAAGTAGTGCTACATGTTAAGAAAGAGTTAAAAATCAAGAAATAGGTGGGCAAAATGAACAGGCAGAGAAAGCAATAGACCATCAAAAGCTTCTTTAGTGGCAAGGTAGATCAAAATACACTCTCTGAAGAAGATAACAAAGTCAAAGCTCCTACATCCAAAGCTTCCAAGAAAAATATGAATTGGTCTCAGCCCATGGAAGTGCTCAGAAAGGACTTCGAAGATAAAGTAAGAGAGGTAGAGGAAAAAATGGAAAGAGAAATGAGTAATGCAGGAAGGTCATGAAAAAAAAATCAACAGCTTGAAAAGTCAAATTGGCCCAATGGAAAAAGAGGTACATAAACTCTCTGAAGAAAATTATTGCTTAAGAATGAGGATAGAGCAAAAAGAAGCTAATGACTTTATGAGAAATCAAGACACAATAAAGCGGGGCAGCTAGGTGGCTCAGTGGATAAAGCACCGGCCCTGGATTCAGGAGTACCTGAGTTCAAATCCGGCCTCAGACATTTGATACTTACTAGCTGTGTGACCCTGGGCAAGTCACTTAACCCCCATTGCCCCGCAAAAACAAAAACAAACAAACAAACAAACAAAAAAGACACAATAAAGCAAATCCAAATGAATAAAACAAGAGAGGGCAATATGAAATATCTCCTTGGAAAAACAGGTGAGCTGGGAAATAGATCTAGGAGAGATCATTTGAAAATCATTGGACTACCTGAAAACCATGATCCAAATAAAACTTAGACACCATCTTCTAAGAAATTGTCAGGGAAAATTGCCCTGATATTCTAGAAGAAGAAGGTCAAATAGACATTGAAAGAATCTATTAATCACCCCCAGAAAGTGATCCCAAAAGGAAAACTTTCAGAAATATTATCACCAAATTCCAGAGATCCTGGGTCAAGGAGAAAATTTTGCAAACAACTAGAAAAAAAAAGGAATTCAAATACTGTGGAACTACAGTCAGCAGCTTCTACATTAAAGGACCAGAGGGCATGGAATATGATATTCCAGAGGGCAAAGGAACTGGGATTACAACCAAAAATCACCTACCAAGCAAAACTGAGTATAATCTTTCATGGTAAAAATGGGATTTTAATAAAAAGAAGACTTTTAGGCATTTGTGATGAAAAGACCTGAACTGAATAGAAAATTTGACTTTTAAATACAAGACCCTAGAGAAGCATAAAAAGGTAAACAGGAAAAAGAAATCATGAGGGATATTAAAAGATTAAACTGTTTACATTCCTACATGGGAAGATAATACTTCTAACTCATAAGAACTTTCTCACTATTGGGGTAGTTGAAAGGAACACACTTAGAGGGCACAGGTGTGAATTGACTATGAAAGGATAATATCTGTAAACCCTCCTAGGTCCAGGGCTGGTGCTTTGTCCACTGTGTCACCTAGCTGACCCATGATGACATCTTTAAAATAAAGTTAAGGGGTAAAATGAATTCACTGGAAGAAAGGGAACAGGAGAGGTGTAGTGGGATAAAGTAGCTCACATAAAAGAAATAAGAAAAAGCTTATGGAGTGAAGGGGAAGATGGTGAAGGATTGGGGGAATGAGTGTGCCATACTCTCATCAAAATTGGAAAGGGATAAGGGGGAGAGGCAAAGGAAGGGAGGGCAGATTGGGGGAGGGGGCAGTAAAAAGCAAAACACTTTTGAAGAGAGATAGGGTGAAAGAAGATAGAAAATAGAGTAGATATCAACTAGAAGGAACAGGATGCAGGGTAATACAGTTAGCAATAGTAATTGTGAAAGAAATGATGAGCAGGATGCTATCAGAAGGACCTATGAAAAATGCAAACCATCAACAGAGAAAGAACTGATGGTATCTGAATACAGATTGAAGCATAATTTTATTTGTTAGTTCCTTTTTCTAAAGTTATTCTGTCCGTTTTCATTCACAACCTGACTAATGTGAAGATGTTTTGTATGACTACACATGTATGACATATTGAATTGCTTGATTTCTTAGGGAGGGGTGAGGAGGGAGGGAAGAAGAAAATTTGAAACACAAAGCTTTAAAAAATCAATGTGAAAAAATTTGGTTTTTTTACATGTAACTTGAGGAAAATTCTAAATAAATAAAATATATTAAAAAAAAATCAAAAACAGCATCTGCCAGTCATTTAAAGAAGTCTATGAACATAATTTTGCATTGAATTAAGAGACATAGAGAATTATGAGATGGAATGCCACAGTAAAAAGTGATGGTCTAGGAATCAGGAAGACCTGGGTCCTAATTGTGCCTCTGATACACACTTGCTGTGTGACCCTGGGGAAATAATTTTAATTCTTAGTGCTCTAGGAAGCTCACTTAAACTATGAGTTGCAAAAAAGGTGCCAGTAGAATTTGGTGAGTTTCCTCACCTGAGAGTTCCTTCTACCAGTGAAATCATGAGTCCAATCTCTATCACTATAGAATTATAGAATCATTGAACATCAGAATTTAAAGAATCCTGAAGATCCAATGAGTCTAATTCCCTAAATCTTTTCCATGATGTTCTTGTTATTGACTCTTTGCTTGACATTTTGTTCATCCTATGCTTAAAGACTTCTAGAAAAGGGAAACTTATTATACCCCTAAGTAACTCATTGCCATTACCTCTTCTGACTGCCAGATAACACTGTACTTCATATCGATTTTGATATCCATGAGAACACCTTGGTGTTTTTCACATGAACTGCCATCTAGGAATATCTTCCCTTATCTTGTACTTTATACTGTTAATTTTTTAAACCCAAGTGTAGGATTCTGTGTTTACTCCTATTAAATTTCATCTTGGTAGACCCTTTTTAGATCTTAATTCTCCCATCAGCTACTGTAGCTATTTTTCTTAGCTTCATGTTATGCACAAATTTGATAAGCATGCCATCTTTGTCTTTATGTGAGTCATTGACAAAAATATTGGATGGAACAGGACCAAGGACAGAGCTCTCATGGCATTCCACTAGAGACTTCCCTTCATGTTGCTCCATTAATATGGAGCATCTATTTGTTTGGGTCCTGGAAAAATGTCTGGAACATCGTAGGTACTTAATAAATGCTGATTCATTGAGCCAACCCACCAAACTTTTTTATCCATCCCATATTTCCCCTATCTTGTTCACAATGCTAGCATGAGAGGAGTTGTCAAATCTCTTGCTGATATCTAGCTATGCTGTCTACTGCCAAAAAGGAAAAAGTTAGTTTGGATCTATTTGTTATTAAGGAACCTATTTTGGCTTTTAATTATCACCTATTTTCCCCCTTACAAGGTTTAGTAGATATTCCTTTAATAAATCATTCTAGAATTTTGCCAGAAATGTATGCTAAGCTCAACAGCCTTAGTACCAATTTTCTTCATATTTTTTTTTAATTAGGACAATTGCTCATCTTCAGTATTGAGGCATCTCTCCTGCTTATTCTCATTCCTCAGAGATTAGTAAAAATGAATCAGATATCACATTTAGAAGTTTTTATAGCACTTTTAGTTTGTAGTTCCTCCAGGACAGGTGACATGAATTCACTTAAGACAGTTAGGTGATCTTTTACATCATTCCCATCTTAGATTTCCATTGGATCCTTTCCAGGCTGATGACCCTTTCCTTGTTAGAGAAAATAGGCATAAAAAGAGTTGAATAATTCTGCCATCTACTTTTACATATATTTATTTTTCCCTTATATTGAAAGGAAAGGAGTCTACAACGGGCCATATTGTTCCAATTCCAAATGTACATTTACCTAAAAGACTATTTTATGGAGAACTCAGAAAAGGCAAGCACTCTCACAGAGGTCAGAAGAAGTGATACAAGGACACTCTCAAGGTCTCACTGAAGAACTCTGGAATCAATTGCAAGACATGGGAGACATTGGCATAGGACCATCCAGCATGTTGAACCTTCATCAAAGAAGGTGTTGTACTTCATGAGAGAAGCAGAATTACAGTATCTCAAAAGAAACTTGGAATGCACAGATTAAAATCATCTCTACTCGAAATGTTTATATGGACTATTTGAACCCGACCTGTGGTAAAGCCTTCCTTGCTCTTGTTGCTCTGCTCAGCCACAGTCTAGTGATGCCATTTTGGTCCTCTTTGAGCAGGAAGGACAATAACCAAAATTCATGTCTTCCTTATGTTGAAAGATAGAAGGAAAGAAGCCTGTGAGGGGAGAGTAAAAGTATTGGGATGGGGGTAAGCACAGAATTTAATCTAACTTCATAATGAAGCAGCTAGGTGGCATAACGGAGAGAATGTTAGATCTATAATTAGGAATCTGAGTTCAAATTCTGCTTTATTAATTTAATAGCTATTTAATTCTGATCAAATCCCTCAACCTCTCTATATCTCAGTTTCTCTATAAAATGACTATAATAATAGCAGCTAACTCACAGGACTGTTGTGAGGATCAAATGAGATGACATATGCACAGTGCTTTGAAAACCTTGAAGTCCTATCTAAATGATAATTATTATTGTTATTTTTATCATGAGTCATACAGATAGAAGGATATTTGGAGTGAGGGAAGAATATGTTGTCAGATTTAGGCAAAAGAAGAAAGGTTAAATCTAGAGTCACAGAGAAGTGAAAGTGTGGGGATCTAAGTGAAAACAGATGTGAGGTCATCTGCTACAAATGAGGTGGGGTAGTGGAGGTAAGAGGAATTGGAAATGTGAAGAGAGAGGAAGATGTTTCAAGCAAAGCTATGGGGAGTGAGCCAAGGAGTCAATGAGAGCGGAAGAGTACATCTTCTCCCACAGGCATAGTTATAAAGCTTAGCTAACTGCCAACATTATTTCCCTGAAAGAGAAAACCCAGACCAAAGGTAGACTGAATAGAAGGAAAGATGACACTTCAAAGAAGAAGTGCTAAATTTTAATCTGCTGTCACACACATGCTTTAAAGCTATTTTTAAGGAATTCTGTCCATTCCTGTATAACAACATTTACTGAATGAGGATGAATAAGGATTTGGTTAGGAGGTGTGTGGGTCAGAATTTCTATCACGTCATGGGTAAATGTGACTTCACAAAGACGTAGAATAGGCAGTCACTTTTAAGGTCTGATTTAAGGGGTGTTAGAATGACCTCCTTGCTCCCAAATGTCTCCTGCATACATTTCTCACACTTCTTGAAATTCAACCATTAAAGCTTAAATTATATTTGGTTAAAACTGTCTTTGAATGTCAAGGAAAAGGCTTTAAGTAGTTGTATGGTTAGCTGAAAATAGGGCACTAAGCCAATGGGGGTGTGAGAGGAAAAACGTTTAGTTTGGGAGCATGTGACAGTTTATTCTAGAACCAAAACAGGAGAAGGGGCAGGTATTCCAAAGGAGGTGGGTGTAGGGCACTGAAAAAAATTCTAGCTTCTTAGCAACTTTGTCTACTTTGAAAACTTGAAAACTATTCAGTTTGGAGATTACTTTTTTTTGAAAAGCCTTTGTACCCAGACTCCTTGCCATCTGGAGTTCAGGATTATTCAGAGGCAACATTAGCAGAAAGAGCAAATGGCTGGGTGCTTAAACCCAGTGAGCACCAGGTGATACCTCAATGTCATTTCACAATCAGCAAGTGTTAATTTCACATAGTAAAACTTGCCTCTCTGGGTTTTGAATATTCCCCTATGGATAACGGTGGTTGAGCGATTAGGGAATTCTAGTAGACCAGGGAGAAATTGGATTTGACTGCATTGTTTTCAAGAATCCCACTGTCTAACTTATTTGGTGTTATTGTTAAGTTGTTTTAGTTGTGTCCAACTCTTCGTTACTCTATTTGGGGTTTTCTTGGCAAAGATACTGGAGTGGTTTGCCATTTCCTTCTCCAGCTCATTTTATAGGTGAAGAACTGAGGCAAACAGGATTAAGTGACTTGCTCAGGTTCACACAGCTAATAAGTGTCTGAGACCAGATTGGAACTGGTCCTAATTCCAGTACCAGAACTCTATCCACTGCACCACCTTATAGAAAATATCAAAAGTTTGAGACATTTATTGATAACACTGACCACCAGAAATCTACATTGCAAGCAGACCTTCACGTTCATTTTGCCAGCCTAGAAAGCATCCTTGAAATGGTGTACTCAGAGAACTCTAGGACCCATGTAACAGTATCATTGGCACAAGTGTTGGTGCGGATGCTGGCCTTGATTGTGGTGGAAACCTATGAGATTGTAGAGCTAGAGCTGGAAGGAATCTCATAGGATATTTTACAGGAGTGCAGAGAGGTTAAATCAGAGTGTATGACTACAAGCTCAGGGATCTAGCTTCAGTTCTCTTTCCACTACATCAGATTATTTCCAACTTTGTGTTAATATTCTTAATATAGAGCTATACTTATATCATTTGCACACTCAAAATAACGTTCAGTCTCCTTAGTCTGGCATTCAAAAACCTGCAGAACCTCTCTTTTGTTTACCTTTCTAGCCTTAGCTCATTGAAGCCAAGTGTAGAGTCAGAAGAGCTCATTCTACTCTTCCACTTCTTAAAAAAAATCCTCATGTATATAGGATTTCACATTGAAAAGTAGACTCTTCTTAAATTTTCTTAGCAATCCTGTGAGGTAGGAAGAGTTGTTATTATTTTCCTTATCTAATAGATGAGGAAACTGAGGCTACAAGAGGTTAAAAGAACTTCTCAAGATCATTCAAGCAGGGAATTCAGTTGCTGGAACTAGAAAGAATTAGGATTCAGGTCTCCCAATTCCTCGGTCCTTGATCTTTCCCCCTTTCTATCTTTTGCAATATTCTGGTAATTTCCAGTTTCTTTTGGGTGATGGAGGGAGGAGAATGTTTTTAGCCACTTGTCTAGTCTGCAAGGAGCAAGGGCAACAAGAAAGTCCTCATTCTCAACTTGGAGGCAGAATGTCTTATAGGTGTGGGTGAACTAGGAACTGGGACAGTTCCCTGCTTCTCCACCAGCCCCGAGATTGGCTGTACCTGGAACTGACCGGTTTAGCACTGTTCTAAAGTTATGTCTCTTTGTCCTTGCCAAGGAAATCTGAAGCAGTTGTAAAGTGAATCATTTCTATTGACTCACAGATGTTAAGAGTTTAGAGCACCCCTTGCTAATTCAGCTAAAAATGTCCAGAAGGAGTCTGGACTTGCATAGGTTATAACAATGAAGCCATCTGATACCATGTTTCTGGTGGCGACAGAGTTTTATGAGATACATTATTCCTTTTGGCCTACTTTTATAGGAACACTGTTCTTCAATTTGGAGATAGTAATTTACAATGTTGCTAAGCAGAGCTGAGTCCTTCGCTGGTAGAGATTTCAAAAAATTTCACTGTAAGAGGCAGCATGTATTGTATATATTCTCACATAAAGGAAAAGAGGATTAAGAGAATACCATTAGGTAACCAAATGACAATGTTCTAAATTAGTGTGATAAACTCTCAGAATTCATATCACAAAGAAGATTGCTAGGCACTGGGGTATGAAGACTTTAAAGCTTCCCTTTTTTGAGTTGGCACTCCTAAAGAAAGCAGATATAGCACCTCACATTTTTAAAAGTGTTTTTCCCCCCAGTCTTCTTATATCCCCTCCCATCCACCCCATATACTATGCAATCCAGTAATCCTTGTTTCCGTGATATTCTTCCCACAAGACACTCCATCTCCTGAACTTTGGGAATTTTCACTGGCTTTCCCCCAATGCCTGGAATGCTTTCCCCCCTCATCTCTGTATCCTGGTTTCCCTGGATTTCTGCAAGTCTCAGCTAAAGTCCCATCTTCTATAGGAAGTCTTTCCCAATCCTCTTATTTTAGTGCCCTCCCTGTGTTATTTCTGATTTATCCTTTGTCTTATTTGACAAAATTGTCTCCCTGCATTTGCCTCCCCATTAGACTGTGAATTCCTTGTGAGTAGATAATTATTTTTTGTCTTTCTTTGTATTCTCAGCGCACAGCAAAATGCCTAGAAATTTAGCAGGTACTGAATAAGTACTTACTTATTGACTGTTGACTGGCACACAGCTTTGTGAGGTAGATCTTGCAAGTTATTGTTATAGATAAGGACATAGAAGCTTGGGAAAGTGACTTGATAAGGACTATACAGCTAGTTGTGGTTTTTTTTTTTGTTGTTGCTGTTGTTTTGGTTTTTTTTTTTTGTCCTTCATCCTCAAAGAGGACCATGACATCAGGGTGATGTCATGATTTGCAGTAAATTGGATTTAAGTGAGGCAGGGCTGTGCAAAGTCACCAGCCTTACTCTCTCCTCCAGAGGCATCTGGGTCCAGTAGAAAGTTACATATCAGGATGACTGGAGATGGCCCCAGATGTTTAAGGCAATAGGGGTTAAGTGACTTACCCAGGATCACACAATTAGCATCTGAGGTAAGATTTGAACAGAGTTCCTCCCAACTTCGGGGCCAGTGTTCTATTCCCTATCTAGTTGGTGAGTAAACAGGACTTAAACTCTTGGTTATCTGACACCAACGCTAGTGTTCTTTCCACTATACTACACTGTTTCTCTGGGTTAGTCTAGGGATAGTCAACAAAGCCCCCCTTTGAGGGCTACTAGACAAACACATTTGTGCTTACTTCCAGGTTGTTATGGTGTTTGTTATGTAGAGAGGGAAGGAACTACTTTGTGATTAGCAAGGAAATAAGACAAAGATCTTTAGCTTCCCTTCCCTTTCTTCTATGCTCTCCTCCTCTCCACTTCCACATGCCTGTTTCTAGGGTTACAAACACAAAAATGAGACAACCCCAGTTCTCAAAGAGCTTAAATTCTAAGCCTGTGGCATGGAGGGGATGCTGACCCACAATCTGCCTCAGGCATGGGGTAGCTTTCAGGAAAATCAATGTATTAGGAGAAGCCAGGATGCTACACATATCTACCTCTTCCCCTCCCACCTAAGGGCAGCTTCCTCTTTCTTTTATATCTAGTCCTGGTGGGATCTCAGGGCTATGTTGGTGTCAAACTTGGCACCTCAGCCTTAACCAGAGCAAGGTGGCTGGAGAGGGAAGAATAATCTCTTAGGCCAGGCAGATAAACTAGCTCTTTTTCTTAACCCCAACATTCCCAAAGTAAAAACAAAACAAAACAAAACATTCTTGTAATAAAGTAAAATGTGGGCAACCTCCCTCCCCCCCTCCACACACACACAGTTACATACGTCAAAGATACCTCCAGACAAAGCAAATTGTGGGCTTGCACACATACAAACACGCTCACAGACCAGAGCTGATAGCAGCAACAACACCCCCTAATTTATTGCTTTTAGTACACACTAGATCATGGTGGGGTGACAGCATGATGAAGGAGAGAAGACGAATACACTGACTGTTGGGCACAGCTGGCTGATTTGCTTTTTAAAAATAACTCTGGACTTGATCAATAAGTAACCAGAGGCAGTGTGTTCATCTTAATTTTTAAACTTTAAATATTAGACCTCTTCTCTTTCCTGTGATCTGGAACCATGCAGCTGCTGTGGGAACTTTGTTCTTATGTTCAGATTTAGGGGCTTCAGAACCCTTATGACAAGCTGACCTGGGGCATGAGTTATAGGGACTCTTGGCATATCAGGGATAGGGAATCTTGAATTAAAGCAGCATGGTGTGGGGGCTGGGGAGAATTGGATTTGGAGTTTAAAGACTTGGGTCCAAATCCAGATTCTCCTCATTTCCTGGATGACCTTGGGTAAGTCACTTAACTCCTCTGCGCCTCCATTTTCCCATATGCATTTTTTCTCCCTTGGGTGGCCATGGAGGAGTATGGGCTGGATTTTAGATCTAGTGGGTCTCATTCAGCAGTCTGTTGGTCTGTTTCTGTTACTAGAGAAGCAGTTCTTCAAAGTCTTGAAGATTAGATTCTTGTGGAATCTAGATAAAGCCTTTAGGGTCCTTTCTATGTCAGAGTTTATGATTTGAATCCTAGTTCTGTTGTGGACTATCTGTGTGACATGGAGAAAGTTACTTAACTTCTCCAGTTCTCAGGTTATTAAGGGAAGCCCTGAAAAGTTACATGGGGGAATTGTTATTTGCAAAATGGGATTTTGGACTCATTTGTCTGATAGAGTGTGAGTTCCTTGAGGGCAGGGTTTATTTCCTTTTTCCCTTTGTATCTCCTGTGCCCAGAACAGAGCAGAAGCTTAATATAAGCTCATTGGTTGATTGATTGGCCCCTAAAGCTCTCTCCAGCTCTAAATTTTAGGAAAAGGTCAGGTTGCTAAGTAACTTTTGATATAAGGAAGCTACTTATAGTATCAGATATGGCCCTCCCTTATAACAAAACTACTAAGAAAGATAGAAGGGACATTTGAGGTCACCTAATTTCCCCCTTAACTCCCCCCCTCCATTTTATACTTGAAGAAACTAATAACCTATCTAGTGAAAAAAGTGTTGGACTTGGATTCAAGATGCCCTGGGTTCAGATCTTATCTCATACACTATAATAACAACGAACAACAACAAAAACAACAACAAACACTTAGTATTTATATAGCACTTTAAGGTTTACAAAGCTCTTTACACATTTGATCCTCACAACTTTGGGAGATACATGCTATATTATCTCCATTTTACAAACAGGCTAACTGAGGAAGGAAGAAAATGAACATGTATTAAATACATACTGTATTCTAGGCACTGTGCTATGAATTTTACAAATAATATCTCATTTGATCCTCACAATAACCCTTGGGAAGTAGGTGCTATTATTCCTATTCTACAGTTGAGAAAACTGAGGCAGACAGAGGTTAAATGATTTGTCCAGGGCCATATAGCTAGTGTCAGAGGCAGGATTCCAACTCAGGTCTTCCTGACTCCATGTCCAGATCTCTATGCCCTATGCCACCCAACTGCCACTTACTAGCTGTATGCCCCTGGTTAGGTAAGTCATATAATGTCTCTAAGTTCTATTTTTTATTCAATTCTGAAATGGGGATATTAACAGCACTTACTGAGGAGATTAAAATCATTTATGTAGACAATTAGTATATAAAAATGAACTATCACTATGACCAAATGTTTATTTTCTTGGATTGAAAGATGGTCAGTTAATAAACTGTAGCTCAATCATCTCTATCTCCAAAGTCTGAGACTTCCTCTAATGTATACCAAAAGGGAAAAAAATCAAACATACACAGATTTTGTAATCAGAAGATTTGGGCTTAAACTCTGGTTCTACTCTTTCCAACCTGTGTGGCCTTTAACCTCTTCTGGCCTCAGTTTCTTTAAATGTAAAATGACCAGATTATCTCTGAAGTCTTTGTGAGTTTTAGAAATTGTGATTCCATCAGTGGATGACCTCTATATCTTATCCTAATTAAGGCAATTCAATAGTTGGCATTGTGCCTTGGCCCTTTTAAAAGGTTCCAAAAACAAACAAGCAAACAAACAAATGCATGAGTATTAGATGAGGGAGACCTGGCTTAATAGACTTTAATGGGGAGTCAAAGGGGTTTTAATTGGCTGCAGTCAAACAAAATAAGCTAGTAATTATAGGACATGGCTATTTTAAAAATAAAAGCTATTTTAATCGTAGACTGCATTAATAATTAAAAGTTGGGTAATATCCAGATTGGGGTAGGTAACAATTCCAGGGCACTGTTGATTATTTCCAATTTATCCTGTACACATCTTGTTTGTACATAAATGTTTGCATAGTGTCTCCCTCATTAGACTGGCAGCTCCTGGGAGACAGGGACTGTTTTTTGCCTTTCTTTGTATTCCCAGTGTGTAGGACAGTTCCTGGCATATACTTATGACCTTCTGGTCACATCACATCTAGAGGATTGTGTTTCATTTGTCAGACTCTTGGAGATTAGATTCTTATGGGATCTAGATAAAGTCTTTAGGGTCCTTTCTATCTCATTCTAAGAGGCCATTGGCCAACATTTGGTCGGTGATCCTCTTAAAATCCAGAACTAGTTGGATTTTAATCCTAGAGTTACCATATAATACTGCTGACTCATTATACTGGAGTTCACTAAAACCCCCTGTATTGTTTGAAATATTATCGAATATTGACATATTGTTCTCCCCACTTCCCACCTGTATATTAAAGTATTATTCTCCCCACTTCCTGAAATTCTTCCTTTCTACTTCCTGAAATTCTGTATGTAGTTGTTTTTCTGAATCCGGCATGAATATACTTCTCCCTAATAAATTTAATCTTAGATTTAATCCATTATTCTAGTTTGGTGATTCTAATTTTTGAATGCTAATTCTGTCATTCATTGTGATACCTTCAGTGAACAAGTTTTTATCAATCACTTACTATATGCTGGGCAATGGGCATGGAGATATGAATAAAGATGAAAAGATGATTGTCTTTAATTAATTAATTAATTAACATTTTAATGGAGATACAACATGTAAATAATTATGAACAGAGAAGATATATACAGTAAAAATTAAGGGGGATCTCAGAGGTAAAATTTTAGTAGTGAGAGGAACTGGGAAATACCTCTAGCAGAATATGGGAATTGAGGAGGGAAGACAGGAGTTGGAAATGAGGAAGGAGATCATTCCAAGCATGGAAGACAACCAGTGCCATCGCAAGAAGTCAGAATAGTAGTGTATGAAATAGGCCAGTATAGCTAGATCTTAGGGGCAGTCAGGTGGTACAATGGCTAGAGCACCTGACCTGAAGTCAGGAAAGCCTGAGTTCAAATCCTACCTCAGAAACTTAATAGCTATGTAACCCTGGGCAAGTCACAACCTCTGTTTGCCTTAGTCCTTCATCTGTAAAATGAGTTGAGAGGGAAATGGCAAACCACTCCAATACCTCTGCCAAGAAAACCCCACGTGGGATCACAAAGCATCAGATATGACTAAAAAATGACCAAACCACAAAAGCTAGATCATAAAGTATATGTAGAGAAGTAAAGGGTAAGACTAGAAAGGTGAGAAGGGGACAGGCTGTGAAGTTCTTTTTTTTTTCCCCTTCTTTTTTTTTTTCAGTGAGGCAATTGGGGTTAAGTGACTTGCCCAGGGTCACACAGCTAGTAATGTGAAGTTCTTTAAATGGCAAACAGAAGGTTTAATATTTGGTCCTGAAGTGAATAGTGAGTCACTGAAATTTATTGAGTGAAGGGGGTAGAGAGACATAATTAGATCACTTTTTTTTTTTTAGTGAGGCAATTGGGGTTAAGTGACTTGCCCAGGGTCACACAGCTAGTAAGTGTTAAGTGTCTGAGGCCGGATTTGAACTCAGGTACTCCTGAATCCAGGGCCAGTTCTCTATCCACTGCGCCACCTAGCTGCCCCAATTAGATCACTTTTTAAAAAAATATTTTGACAGCTTGGTAAAGGATAGATTGGAATTAGGAAAGACATGAGGCAGGGAAAACAATTAGAAGGCTATGAAAATTGTCCAGGGGAGAGGTAATATGAGCCTTTACAAAGGTAGGTTGTATGCACAGAGAATAAGGGGTATATACGAGAGACATTGTGAAGATCCAAAAGACAAGATTTAACAACAAATTGGATTTGGGGATAGAGTGTGAATGAGGACTCAAAGACAATCCTATGAGTGGCAAAGCCAGGATCTCAACACAGGTCCTCTCTCTCTGGAATTCTTTCCCACTTCATCATCCCAGTTTCCCCACCTCAACAGAATGTTAATCCCTGATTCTGAAGGAGCAGGCTTGTAGGACCCTAGTAGGGAGATCAAGGAGAATCCACAAATAGAGTTGAGGCACTGGCAGATATGCTAGTGGCCTTGGGCTTGGCGCTTGATGTGGTTGACCTCATGCTTAATTACAGTGGAAGGACACATAAGCAATTAAAAGAAAATAAGTTTGAAGCCAGGCCCTGTTTCATGTTTTCTTTGTATTTTAGCACCTAGTACGGTGCCTGACATTGTAGTAGGATCTCAATAACCATTTATCAAATTAAATTGTTTTGAGTTGAACCCATACCTCAAAACTCCTGCATTTTCCCTTCATCTCTTTATTAAAATGCTTGAAGACAAAACCCAAGTTTTATACTTGAACAAAAAAGCACAAGGCAAGTAAAAAACTGACATGTGGATATGACTTGAGACCTCCAGATAATTATCTCAAATTTCTATTTCCTTTTCTATTATAACACCTTATGTTCCCGAATTACTTTATAGCTTTTAAGGCACTTTTGCAAATACCTCATTCAGTAGCCCCTGGGAGGAGGTAGAGCAGATTATGGTCCTTTTTGGAGAAGGGGAAACTGAAACTCTAGGGTCCCAGGAGATGGGCAGCACTAGAGATGGCAAGGGGGCCTGGGTGCTGTGGAACTTAGGGCCCACTAAGAGAGAAGTAAAAAGCAATGAGTGCCCTTGGCCTGCCCTTGCTGTTATTCCGAGGGAGGAGTCACTTCTGGGGTTTTTTAGGACTAGGAAGCACCATGTTCGTGCTTGACTGAAGCTGCACCTTTGCAAGCAACAACCCTTCTCTAGCTTTCAGGAAATTAATGGCTCTTCCCAAACATGGGCTTCCACACCCTGGTGACACATTCACAATCATTCTTCTTCCCATGAGACATCCTTCCTTCCCTTGTAATCTGAACAGACAGCCAGATGTTATATAAGTGGACACATCACAACAACTAAAGGGAGAGAAGAGGGCAGCCAGAAAGGAAATGGAATATAAAGAAACAGCTCCTCTCTCTAGTTTCTCTCTGTCTCTCTTTGTCTTTCCTTTTTTCTCCTTCTCTCCTTTACCCTTTTTCTTTTCCTTTTCCTTCCCTTTTCTTTGATCTTCTTTTCTTTTTTCTTTTCTTGGTGGGGCAATGAGGGTTAAGTGACTTGCCCAGGGTCACACAGCTAGTAAGTGTCAAGTGTCTGAGGTTGGATTTGAACTCAGGTTCTCCTGAATCCAGAGCTGGTGCTTTAACCATTGTGTCACCCAGCTGCCCCACCCCCTCATTATTTTTTAAGACTGAATATCCCTATCTCTCTGGAGCCCCTAATTCCCATTCTAACCATCATGGTAGCTTTAACCTGCTGGTTCATCCCTTAACAATAATAATTGACTAACAGCTATAGTATTTATTATGTGCCAGGCACCATGCAAAGCACTTTACAATTTATTATCTCATTTTAGCCTCATAACAACCATGGCAGGTAGGTGCTATTATTATCCTAATTTCATATATAAGGAAACTGAGGCAAACAGAAGTTAAGTGAATTGCCCAGGGTCGTACAGCTGGTAAATGACCAAAGCCATATTCTATGATGCCCATTCTTTAAATAGGCAAAGGATTTGACAATCATTTCTTTGTTGTCTGGGATTCATTCATAAACATTCTATAGTCAAAATAAGAGCTAATGTCAAGTGCAATCAGCTGGGGAGGAGGGAGGGAAGAAAGGAGGGAGAGAGTATATGTATATATGTATATATTTGTGCTTCTTTATTCTGCAGAATCTAGAGAACCATAGAATATTAAGGAGGGGATTTAGCTGAAATGAAATTTCTGTAGACCTCCCTTCATAAAATACAAAATGTACACACACATACACACATATGCATATAGATAAGTAGGCATGTGTGTATATATGTATGTGTGAGTACAAAGATATGTGTGTGTGTATATATCCAAACACACATTTTCCCCCTTTAAATACATGGAGAACATTTGTCCCAAAGTGCTTCTTCAGGGTAGATCTTTTAGAAATCAGGCCAGGGGTCTGTGTGGCCAGGTCAAGATCAGAGTGCCCTTTCCCTACCCCCATCCCTTCCTGCTCCAGCAGATCTATCTTGCTGACCTACCTCATTTTAATTACTGAGCATGTATCAAACACTACACATTTACAGAATGCATTGCAATTCCTCCCACAACCCTGAAGGAAAGGTCAGTATGATTATCCCCATCTCACAGACAAGGACCTGAAGCCCAGAGAGGAGAAGGTCACACAGCATGGCAGTGTCAGAGCCAAGATTAGATCTCACAGCCTGAATATTCTCTGAGCTGACTCTTCCTCTTTCACTGGGGTAAATCGATCAAGATGCATTAACCTTGAGAACAGACTCAATTAAGAAGGAATAGTCAGGAATTAGAACAGACATCTTATCAAGAACATACCAAAATGAGCATATACTGAAAACCCAGAGTGGAGAAAATGTATCAAGAAAGACAGCCAGGGAGTTCACCCTCCATCACTTCTTCCTACTTTTCTCTCCCCTCCCTGTTCCTGTTGCTATAAGAGCCATCAGAGCAGCAGCCAAGCATCTGGGAGGTCATGAATTCTAGTCTTCTTGCCACTGACTCTCCATGACCTTGGGAAAAACTTTGGGAAAACACTAACTGGTTCCAGCCTTTCTAAAGAAGGAACTGGAATTGAACTCTTGGGGAATATAAGGTCAAAGTGGAATGGCACCTTCCTTATGGTTCTGCTCATAGGTGGTAACAGCTCCCTGCTGCTGCAGCTGCTCACACTTTGGAGCTAAATTTGCTGGCTTGAATTTTTGGCCCTGGGCTAGTATGTGACTAGAAATTCAGGTGCAAAAAAGCACAGTTGTGCCCAAATCAGTTGCTTTTAGCTGTTCTACTCAAGGCAGCTGGGAAACAAAATACTTCACAACATAGATGCAGCATTTTCTGAAAGTTGTGGAACTATGGAAAGAAGGTGGGGGTAGAACCTTCATCAGTGAAAATGCCAGAGGATGAGCAGGCAGGTGGGGAAAGCTGGCTTTATTGCCTTTTATTCCTCTGTTATTATTCCATTAGGGAGGCAGTATTTCATAATAATGGTAGCTAGCATTTAGATAATGCTTTTAATGTTTGCAAAGCACTTTACATCTGTTATCTCATTTGATTCTCACAACAACCCTGTGAAGTAGGTACTACTATTTACAGATAAAGGAAAGTGAGGTCAAGTCATTTGTCTATAGTCACAGAGCTAATAGCTGGATCAGGATTTGAACTCAGGGCTTCCTGACTCCAATCTGCAATACATAGATATCACATAGTAGCTAAAGCTTAAGCTTAGAATCAAAAAGATGGGTTCAAATCCCACCTCTTCTATGACCCTGGACAAATCACCCAACCTCTTCCTGCCTTAAGTAGCTCTTTAGAACTTACTTATCTAGTGATTTCCTTAGTATACAGGACTCCCCAGTTGGAAGATTGTGTCTCTCTGTCGTTTTGTAGGTTCTGTAGTTTCAGAATCCATTTAAAGCCTTGATTTAATGTTCTTTTTTGAGGGAACCGAAGGAGGACTGAGGCAACTTTCTAGCTTCTCTCTGCCATCTTGGCTCTGCCTGCATTGGGACTCCCCAAGAAGAAATCCTCTGTACCAATACATGTTGGTACTTACACTGGCATTTAGTCATGGATTGTTGCTTGGGGGCACCAAAATATTAAATGACTTACCCAGGATCACTCAGTTAGTATGGATCAGAATGGGCTCATTTTGGTAAACCCTCTTAAAATATTTGGTTGATGCTCTTTGGTTTCATTTTTGTATATTACTGTACCTTCACAATGACTCTATGACTTTTATTCCTCCAGCCTAGAACCCTCCCTTGTAACAAACAAGTAGAATTGAGCAAAATGAATGAAAATATTGACCATATAAAAATAATCTATGTCTACAGGCACCTATTTCTCCTCTGGGATAGGGGAGGTATACTTAGCCATCAATTCTTTGAGACCTAAGACTGAGACAAAGGTAGCAAATAACAGAAGAAGTACTACTATTAATAGTAGGAGTAAAGGTAATATGCAAAGAGTAGTGAATAAAAAACTGGCTGCAGATCCAGGAAGGTATGGACTCAAATCCTGCCCTTAATGCCTACTGGTTCTATAACCCTAGGTGAGACCCAACTTCTCAATACTCTGCAAAATATGTAAGTTGCAGAGGAGATGCTGACCTGAATTGGTAGAGAGAATTTCTTTAGCTAGGAATTCCCTATATCAAGAAAATAACATATCCATTCCCTGTTCTATCCTCTGAAAACATGATTGGTAATTCAATTGATCAGTGTCCATGTCTTTCCAAAATTACTTCTCTTTATATCTTTGTGGTTATTGTGCAAATAGTTCTCGAACCCTGCTTGTTTTGCTTTGTATTGGTTTCAGATAAGCCTTCTTTCTTTTTGCCCCTTTTCTAGGAGATCCTGAGAGGGCAACAGAACTAAAAGTGGTTGAGGAACCTGGTGAATGTGTCTATCTTCCCAACCACCCCAGTCAACAATGCAAAGGTATTTTGAATTTGTAAGTGTTCTCACTCATGAAGCCTGGGAGGACAATTCCTAGGCCCTGATTCCTGAGCCCTAGCCTCTTAGATAGAAAAGGGAAAAATTTTTTGGACAGGCTGAGTCCCTGAAACTTAATTTCCTCGATCAAGAAGGGACAAGTTTGTTAAGAGTGTCAGACTTTTAAAGAGAAGAACATCCCAGAGAAAGAAAGAAAGCAGAATTCCAGGGCGTGCCAGCCTTGGCATTGCTTCTGTACAAACCCCCTGACAGGTTTGAGAGTTTAGAGGGAGGGAAGGAGGGAGAGAGACATAGAGAGAGAAAAAGAGAGGGAGAGAGACAGAGACAGAGAGACACAGAACACAGAGAGACACAGGGAGAGACAGTGAGAGGCAGTCACAGAGAGTCACAGAAAGACAGAGACAGAGAGACAGACAGACAGACACAGAGAGCTAGGCACAGAGACAGACAGAAGGGAAGAAAGACAGAGACAGAGATAGAGAGAAGGAAGAGCTCCTAAGCATCTCTCATGTCATAAGGAAAAGATAATGTAGCATGTGGGCTTGCAGATAGAAGAGAAGCCAGGGATTAAGACCTGGACTTTGCCCTCTGTCAAAACTGTAAATTATTCAGACAGTATAGATCTGATGGGAATGGGTCTGCTTTCCTAGAAACCTGAAATGAATTTCCTTTCTAGGGGGAAATCTAAGTCCTTATTCTAGTACCATAGGGCTGTAGGCTTGTGTGCATACTGGGATGAAAATGTGACTCAGGAGAATGTTGAGAGTTAACTCTTAGGCATCTCCAAGTTTGCTTCCATCTTGAGGGAAGCCCAAACCACAATATGGTACTATGAGTCTTACATGCTGTATAGCCAGTGAAGGCAAGGTGAGACTTACCAAAGAGGGAGAAGAATTATATCAATGGTTTATAGGCTACTGTGTGTCCCTTTATGTATTTTCTTCATTATTCTGTGGGGTGAAATAAAAACACCCTTGAGTGCTGATATGGGAGCCGGGGATCTTTTTACTTATAAAGGTAGAAACCTAACTATGTACTGGATGTGAGGTATATTCAATGATTTCCTGGAAACAACTGTGGGTGGGAGTAAAATGATGAAGAAGAGATGATTTTGTGATCTTTTCTCTGAGACTGAAATTGGTCCATGTATTCCCAGAACCTGAGGTTAGCTAGGCCATGGGTTACATAAAAATTCATCTGAAATCATTTTCAGAATTTAGTTTTATTGATGAAAATGCTTCCATGAAGGGAAACTGTAACTCAATATTTTTACCCAGACCCAAATTGAGCATTAAATAAAACACATTTTCCCTCTGCTGTGTATCATTTTTCTTCCTTTTATTATTATTGGTTGGGCTGGTAAAGCCAAGAAAGGTCCTGGAGCCAAATACTTAAGTACATTAGAATTCATGACCCTTTGATTCTCCTTTATTTGTTCTCCTTTACAATGGATATTCCTTGAGATTACAAAGATTACACCCCAAGCTTCCTCATCTTTGTAAAAGGAGGATGTATAAAAAACCCAGAGGATCACACAGCTATTTGGTGGTGGGACTAAGACTAGAACCTGGGGCTTTGGTTCTGGCTGACTGTGACTTCCTCTGAGAGATGGGGTGGGGAACAAGTCCCTGCCCATTTCCCCTTCCTCTTCCTCTGAAGAAAGTCACACCATTTAGCCTTAAGATAAGCAGCTGGAGCAGGCATTGGAAGGAGACTTCAGCCAGTAGCCCAGAGTCAAAGCAGCTTTAGGAAATTCAGCTTCAAAAATGATTCTGTTGTCTGCTAGACCTCTTCAGATCATTGCACAGCTCTGCTCCAGTCCATATGTCAACATCACTTAAGGATCAGTTAAAGTGTCATGGCCCATTAGGGAAATTCGAGGAACATTGGCACACCTGTAGCTTTTTCCTCCCTCCCTCCATAGGTGGTTTTGTGGGATGGGCACTCAGGGCTTAAATTAAGGCCACTGATGTGCCATCAGTCAATGTTCTAGGCCAACAATGCAGGCCATCTCATCCAAGGTTACTTTCTGCATACTCTGTATTTACTTTGGGTGTACTGATTTATGAGGTAGATGGCTCAGGAAGACTCATCTTTGTGAGTTCAATATGGCCTTAGATACTTACTAACAGTGTGACCCTGGTCAAGTCACTTAATTTTGTCTCAGTTTCCTCATCTGTAAAATGAACTGGAGAAGGAAATGGCAAACCACTCCAGTGTCTTTGCCAAGAAAAGTAGTAAGACTTGACTGAAAAACTGATTTGTATATTTTGTCTCTATCATTAGAATGAAAATTTCTTGATGGCAAAGACTCTTTTTACCTTTTTTTTTTCATCTCTGTTTAGTGCTTAGACTAATGTCTGACATACAGTAAGTGCTTACTAAATGCATATTGATTATTTATAAAAATTTACTATGTGCCAGACATTGCCCTAAGTGTTGGAGATACTGATAACTACAAATTTCCTGAGAACTGACTGATTCCCATTCAGCTCCCTGATGGTCTTTGTCAATTCCAGACTCTTGATGAACTTATGGATCTTACCCCAAGTAAAATGATCCCCTATCTCCTTACTCCCAGGACTTTGTTATTATGTAAAAGGGTGCACCTCCAGGAAGTAGTTTCTATTTAGAGTAAAGTAGCTATACTTAACTCTGGTGCAATTCTATACTTTCTTTTGTTAAAGGTTCAGTAGTTGGTAGTTTCTGTACTGTATCAGTCTTTTGGTTCCCTTTGTTCTGTTACTCCATAAAAACCCTGTCATCAGTTCCTATCTTTGGGTATTTCTACTTTCTTGCTTTATGATACCAGGAGCTATAGTTCCTTCACCCCGATTAAAGACCTTATTTTCTTCTATATTGATTGTTTCCTTAATTTACAGGTTACAAAGATTGAAAGTCTCTGCCCTCAGGATGTTTCCTTCTAAAGGGCTAACACTTTATTCTACTTAGTGTTGCTTAAAGTCATCAGACTCCTCTTCCTTTCACTTTCCTTTAAAGGAGGGACAAGAAGCATGGTGGGGGGGGCATGTCATAGCACATATTGAAAGGGTATAAAAAGGCTTCTCTTTCACTTGAAGGCTCACTGAAGAGGGAGGACTTACCCATGATTGGTGAAAATCTTACTCATATCTTCCTAGAAGTTAACAGGTTCTGATTCTGGGTCACACCAAAAGGAACTATTTCTGGTACCAGTGATAGAGTTGGGTTGCTTGACTTAGGATCCTTCTTACTAGCAATCTAATCTAAGAAGAAATACCAAATGCAGAAGTTTTAGGAGATAATCAGATAGGAGTAGTAGGGAGAACTGGATGAATCTCAGGATAGGTAAATCATCTCTAGCACATTGGTGAGACCACATAAGTGCAAAAGGGTTGTTTGTTTTTATTTCTTTGTTGTAATAATGACATATTCAAGCACAAAAGCATTAGCAATTATTTTATAGTATTGAGTGCCCTATGCTAAGAACTAGAGATATGGAATCACAGAATTTCAGCATTGGAAACAACCTCAGCAGTCTAACCTCTAACCCAAAGGCTTCCCTAATGCAACACAAGTGACAAAGGGTCATTTGGTCTTTGCTTGAAAACAATAAGGGGAAACCTGCTATCCAGGAGACAGTCTATTGCACTCTTAGGTCTTTCATTCATTGTTACTCATTCTTTCCTATGAAGCCAAAACAGAACAAACAAAACAGAGTGGTTCCTGTTCTATATGACATCCTTTCAAATCACCAGAGACAGCTCTCATTTTGCCCCCAGCTGTCTCTTCTCCAACCTAGTCCCTAGTTCTTTCAACAGATCCTCATGTGGCTTGAACTCAAGGAAGACCTTTCATTCACCCTTCTGGTTGTCTTCCTTTGGATATTCTCCAGCTTATCAATGTCCTTCCTAATCTATGGTAGTCCAAACTGAGCACAATTGTGCAGATACCATCTCTTAGGGTAGAATACAACAGGACAATCACCTTCTCATTCCTGGAAACTATGCCTTAATAGAGCCAAAATCACATTCATGGTTTTTGAATGCCATATTAGACTTTTGAACCAATATTGAACTTGCAAGTCCACAGCCAGTAAGCATTTATAATCTAGTTAGAAGGTTTAGAATAAAGACTATGGGGGGGGAGGGTGGGAAGCTAGGTGGCACAGTAGATAAAGCACTGGCCCTGGATTCAGGAGGTCCTGGGTTAAAATCCCGCCTCAGACACTTGAAACTTACTAGCTGTGTGACTCTGGACAAGTCACTTAACCCTCAATGCCCCACAAAAAAAAAAGAAAGAAAAAAAAGAATAAAGACCATTAGAGTTAGAAGTTAGAGATTTTCTCCAACTCCTCAATTTATCAATGATAAAAATGAGTAACTCAAGTGACAATCACAATTCAGAGCTGGGGCTAGAATTTACTTCTACTGACACCAAGTCAGAGTTTCCTTTCGCTTATAGGACACTGCCTGGAGCCTTCTTTCATTTTATAATCTCTGACTTAATATAATTATGTGATGCTTGGAGAAGAAGGTGGACAGGGTGAGGAGGTAAGTGTAAGGAATCAGGAGATCAAAGCATAAATATGGAAGGGGGAACGGATCTTTCTCTGAATTTCATCTGAGAGATACCAAAGAAATCTGTGACTTTTTTTTTTCCAAACTCCCATCAATAATTCTATTATTCCTCATCCCCATAGAGCTGGTATTCTTTGACTAATAGCCCTTAACCCCTCCTACTTTTTAGCCAAGACAATCTTTCAATCAGAAACATAACCAGGAATTTCTGTAACCTGGAAATTCTAAAAGGTATGTTGGCTCTGCGTCTTTCTCTTGAAGTGTATAGAATCGTGAAAAAATTGTGTTTTGTTTCTGAAGTCTAAACAAGGTCAAATTTCTAGTTGGTCAAAGTTTTTGAATATTATATAGAAAGTTGTTTGTGTGTATGTGTGTGTGTATTGTGGTAGGGGTAATGGAGACACAAAAGAATTGAGGCATACCTCTTTTCTATGTAAAGTATGAACACAATGAGGCATAATAAGAGGATGTGAACACAGTACAGCAGCGAGGTTGATTGGAGGAAGATTTTTTGTCTCTGCTGGACATTGGGCTTACTATAATTCTACCTGGATAGTGACAGGGGGATGGTTCTCTACTAAGGACAAAAATCCATTTTTTACAATGATTTTTAGCACCTCTGAGACAGTGCTTTCTCCTTTCTATCAGTTCTGTGGTTTTAGGAGAAGATTTATTCATAGCCATTTGAACAAGTATGCTATGGAGGAAAATGTCTTGGATTGTACTTTTTTTAATTTAAATTTTCTTTTCTATTATGAATTTAAATATTAACAAACATGATCCCATCAATATTCAAAGAACAGAAAGTATTGCCCATGAAACTATGGATCACTGTTACAAAAATTTTAAAACATATATGTCAAATTGAACATGATAGTTTCTTCTCACTCTTCTTAACTCTTTATAGTCTGGCATCCAACCTTATCATTCAACTGAAA
Organism: Dromiciops gliroides; assembly: GCF_019393635.1. Taxonomy (NCBI): domain Eukaryota; kingdom Metazoa; phylum Chordata; class Mammalia; order Microbiotheria; family Microbiotheriidae; genus Dromiciops; species Dromiciops gliroides. The sequence goes on from NC_057862.1 coordinate 172,527,705, forward strand.
CTTCTCTCTTCAGAGTTACTGATGATCTACTTGACAAATCTAATAAACATTTTCTCAGTCCTCATTTTTCTTGACCTGTCTGCAGCCTCTGACCGTCAATACTTCCTTCTCTCTAGTTTTCTGTCACCCTTCTCAAGCCTCATTCTCCTCCTATCTGTCTACTATTTTTTCTCAGTTTCCTTTGCTAGATTTTCATCCAGGTCACAGCTACTAACTATGAGTGTCTCCCAAGGGTCTGTACTGGGCTCCCTTTTCTTCTCCTTCTATACTGTCAATTGGTGATTTCATCAGCATTCATGAATTCAATGATCATCTCTCTGCTGATGGTTCTCAGATCTACCTACCCAGACCTCACCTCTTTCCTGGCATCAGGTCTATACCTGCCTATTGGACATTTTGAAACACAGGTCTGATAGCTATCTTAAAATCAACATGTACAAATCTGAAAATCCTCCACTTTTCCAAACTTTCTTCTTAAGGGTATCACCATCTTTCCAGTTATCCAAGCTCACAACCTAGGTGGCATCCTTGACTCCTTGCTCTCTCATTTCTCATTTCCAATCTATTGCCATCTCTCATCAATTTTACCTTTGCAACATACCTTTTATATTCTTTTTTTATTCTTCTGATACTACTACCCCTTTGGTGAAGGCCCCTATCACTTCATCCACGAACTATCACAGTAACCTTCTGGTTGGTCCCTCTGCCTCAAGTCTTTCCTTGATCTCATCCATTTTCCACTCAATCTCCCTAAAAGCACATGTCTTATCATGTCACGTCCCCTCTCCCCCCTCCCCCATCTGATAAACTACAATGACTCCCTGTTTACCTCAAGGATCATATATAAAATCCTCAATTTGTCATTCCAAGTCCTATATAACCTGGCTCCCTCTTACCTTTCTGGTCTTTTTATACCTTACCTCATATACTTTGATCCAGTGACACTGTGACCGCCTTACTGTTTCTTCCATAAGAAACTCAACCTCCACATCTTACATATATTATCATTGGCTGTCCCTGATACCTGAATTCTCTCCCTTTTCATCTCTGCTTCCCAGATTCTCTAGTTTCTTTCAAGTCCCAGATAAAATCCCACATTTTACAAGAAGTCTTTCCTAATACACCTTAATGCTAGTGCCTCTTCTCTGTGGATTACCTTCGATTTAGCCTGTATACACCTTGTGTTTGAACATAGTTTATCCCCCTCCTCCCACCCTCTCATTAGACTAAGCTCCTTAAGAGCAGAAACTGGTTTTTTGCCTTTCTTTTTATCTCCAGCCCTTAGCACAATGTCTGGCATATTGATGGTGCTTAATAAATGCTTCTTTTTTAATATAATTTTTAAAAATAAATGCTTCTTGACTGACAGACTGAGGTCCTCTCTTGAGCTGAACTGCCAAGCATTCAAACTCTTGCAGAGAGTGTAACTCTAATGGGCTGGCCATGAAGCCTAAATGCCAAACATATGTTTACCTAAAAGACCATTTTACAGAGAATTTGCTACAAGGTAAGTACTCATGGGGATATCAGAAGAAGTGGTTTGATGACACTCTCAAGGTCTCTCCAAAGAACTTTAGTATTGATTGTGAGAAATGGGATATGTTGGCATAGAACTGCCCAGCATGATGTGTCAGCATCAAAGAAGGTGCTATGCTCTATAAGCAAAGCAGAATTGCAGTAACACAAGGGGAACATGAGATACAGCATCTCCATCCCAAATGTTCAAATGGACTGTTTATGGTAGAGCCCTCTGAGTTCATATTTGATTGATCAGCCACAGTCAAACACAGGACACTCACTACACCTTGATCCAACATCCTGATGTCATTGATTCTCTCTCTTTCTTTTTTTTTTTTGTGGGGCTATGGGGGTTAAGTGACTTGCCCAGGGTCACACAGCTAGTAAGTGTCAAGTGTCTGAGGCCAGATTTGAACTCAGGTCCTCCTGAATCCAGGGCCAGTGCTTTATCCACTGTGCTATCCAGCTGCCCGGATTCTCTTTTAATAGGAAGGATAGTCCTGCATGTCCTTGCTCCTTTCGGAAATTTCTTCTGCTTTCATCTGTATCTTTTAAAATGTTTTATTGGTGCTATTTTGTTCTTTCTTTTTTTTTGTATCACAATTAACTTTATGCCAACTCCCTTCTTTTATCTCCTCCATTCCCCAAATAGTAGCTCTCCTTTGTATCAGTTAAGTCCAGTTAAGAAAAACAAATATGTACATTGGCTTTATCTGGAAATCTATTTCTCATTCTGAACTTATAGTCCATTACCTCATTGTCAAAAGGTAGAAAATATGTACATCAGTAGTCTTCTGAAATCATGACTGGTCAATGAATTGGCAACGGTATACAAGCATTGCTATTTATCCACAATTGATCACAGTTCTAAGTTTTCTAACGTTGTTTTCCTTCACATTATGATGGTCGTTATATAAATTCTTCTCCTGATTCTATTGACTTTACTCGGCATCTGTGTGTGTATGTGTGTGCATCAACTCAGTTGGTATAAATATGAAAAGAAGGCATACTATAATAAGTTGACATTTCCTGTGTAGAAGAAGATGACAAAGAAGAAAGTATCTGAAGCTGAGGATTTGGGTTTGTTTTCCAGATGCTATTTATTACCTCATGTGTGATCTTGGCCAAGTCATTTAGACTTTAGACCTTAGTTTCCCCATCTGGAAAAAAGAAGGTTTGGATGAGATTATATCCCATATCCCTTGCAGCTTTAGATCCCATGATTCTTTTCCACTATCTCAGCTAACCAGATGGCTTAGGTTCACCAGAACAATTCTTGGTTTCACCTTCTTGCCCCAGCCATCCATTTTCTTTTCTCCAAATCCTGACAGAGGCTAAGTGACTTTGAGTCAGTATATCCTTTCCCTTCCCAAGAGATCAGGAATTTATACAAAGAGGAAGAGGGAAATGAATGAGAAAGAATTAATTCATGTTTGCAAACTCAAGATAGAGTTTGGAGAACTTTATAAAACATATTCTGTCAGTGTTTAGTCATTTCTAACAGCAAGATTATAATTGTTCTCACAGTTTTGGGGGAAAGGAAAGGAGGAGAGGAGTCATATCCTGCCTCATAGAACTTTCACAAACGATGATGATGTGCTTGGAAATCAGTCAGTGTGGAAGGTAAGGTGAATTGGGAAAGAGCAACAGGGGAAATCATACCCTTAATTTTTTTTTTTTTACACATTTTCAATTCATATTGACAGTATACTTGAAGTATTGTTTCTGTGGATTTCTTAGAGACCGGGTTGCCATAAGGGAATTGACTGGTCATTCCCAGTTACTGGAATTTGTAAAGAATTTGTTTTCTTCTTCTTTTGGAAGAATGAAAACTCAGGAAGGAAGTACAACACATTGGAAAGAATATTGGATTGAAGGTCAGAAGATTTGGATTTGGATCCCAGCTTAGCTACCTATTTGCTGTGTTACCTTGCATGTCACATACCTTTTTTGGGCCCTCAATTTCCTCATATGTAAAATGAGATGGTTAGATTAGACCAAGAGTTTTTTGGGTTTTTTTGTTTTCTTTGGTTTTTTTGTGAGGCAATTGGGGTTAAGTGACTTGCCCAGGGTCACACAGCCAGTAAGTGTTAAGTGTCTGAGGCCAGATTTGAACTCAGGTACTCCTGACTCCAGGGCCAGTGCTCTATCCACTACACCATCTAGCTGCCCCAGACCAAGAGTTTTTAAACTGGGATTCCTGAACTTGTTTTTTTAAAATTATAAGTATATTTCAGTATACTTGATTTTCTTTGTAATCTTATGTATCTATTTTATGCATTTAAAACATTATTCATAAGCTTCAATCAGATTGCCAAAGGGGTCCATGATATGCACAAAAAGGGTTAAAAAGCCCTCTACCAGACCATTTCAAGGGTGTCTTTGAGTTCGGACATCCTGTTATTTGTGAAAACTCCATTGAAAAAAAATACTACCTGTTTCTTTGTAATAATAGGACTTCTGTAATAATTCCAAAGATCTGTGATTTCACTGGGGAGGATAGTGTTTCCACTGATGCAGATAGTGACCCTTACCTGCCTTAGTATATAGCCTTTGAGAATTGCTGTGTCTAAAAAAAATGCACTCAACTTAGATATTTCTCAAATAAACACACTGGCTTCTCATAAAGTTATTGGAAACCTCTAAGGCTCTACGAATACTACATTTACATATTATACCTTCTTCAGTTAAACCTTGTTCAAGTAACCTTTGCATTGCAGGAAGCCTGCAAAGAGAGCTGTTTATTTTATAACTAGAAGAGCCTTTTCAGAAAATGTTGCTTGTTGGCTAAGAATTTCATCTAATGCCATGATGTCCTAATGTTTACTTTGGGGGTACTTGGGCTTACACAATCAAGAGAAGCATCTTTTCCCATTTCATCACAATAATATTTAAGGAGACAGTTCTGGTTTCAATGAACATCCTCCTGAGGTAAACCTGATTATTCTTTGACTGGGGCTGTTAGTAAATGAGTTTAAATCTGTTAAAATAAAACTTTAAATATGGTAGTTTTATTGTTGTGGTTCATCCCCTTCTGACATGATCTGAGACATCTTTGTCACTTTAAGTCCTGGAAAAGAAGGCACATTGTAAAAAGCTGATGGTACCATAATACCTCACTTATCCAGAGGTAATTCATATGGTTATTTATCTATCTGAAATATAGCTGAGAATGTGAGAATAAACAACAAAAAAGAGATCTTCAGAAAGAAAAGTAGATGTCACAGAGTTTCAAAATCTATTTCCTCTTCCTTTAGATACAATGCTAACAAACTTGGTTATGTGGTCTCCTGGACTCTAGCACATTAAAAGGAGGGAGGCTATTGTAAGGATAGCCATTGGACACTTCAAGAAGTGACCCCTGAAGACTGACGGTGGATGAAGGGATAGAAAAGATATAAAAACCAGACTCAATAACTCAAAATGTGCAAGAATCTGGGGCCTTTTAGCACAGGGGCAAACAGCTCCACAAACCTCAGCAGCCTCTAAGGGTATCACTACATTAAAGTTCAGTACAATCATTGATGGCTCCAAGTCATCAAGAAAAGGTTAAAATATGTTCAATAAGCTCTATTTAAGCATACAGGAAAGTGTGTGGTAATCTATTTCAGAAAGAATTCCATTAAAAAAGGTCACAATTAAAATAAAAAAAAAATTTTGGCACTTAGAGGAATAAGCTTCAGTCATTTGGAAAAGTTGCTTATAAAGAACATGCCATTCCCTAATGCTGTTAGACAGAAGAAGTGTTATTTTAGTTAAATAATAGTAACTCGTGTTACTACAGCACTTTCACATTGGCAAAGAGCCTTCTTCACAACAACCCAGCAAGATAGGTAGTACACATATGATTATACCCATTTTCCAGACTAGGAAACAGAGGCTTGGTGGCTTATCCATCATCATAGAACTATGTGTCTGAGGTAATATTTGTACATTCAGGTCTCCTGACTGCAAGTTGAGCATTCCATAGAGTAGCCCTCAAGTTGTTAGGGAGAGGGATTTATCATATTCCAATGTCTCATCTGGAGGCACCTAGGCAGCACAGTGGATAGAGAACGCTGCACCTGGGATGAGGAAGACTCATTTTTTAGAGTTCAAATATGGCCTCAGATATTTACTAGCTGTCTGACCTGGGTAAGTCACTCAATCCTGTTTGCCTCAGTTTCCTCATCTGTATAATGAGCTGGAGAAGGAAGTGGCAAACCACTCCAGTATCTTTGCACAGAAAATCCCAAATGGGGTCACAGAGTTGGACACGACTGAACAACAGCATGTCACCCCCTTGTTGTTGTTATTGTTTTCCTTTGTTTTCAGAGAGGACCAAGATATCAGGGATGTGATGTCATGACTTGCAGTGAATTGGATTGAAATGAGGCAGGGCTGTGCAAAGTTACCAGCCTCACTGTCTCCTCCAGAGCCATCTGGGTCCAGTGGCAAGATACATATCAGGATGACTGGTGATGGCACATTGTAACCTCATTAAAGATGAGGACTTATTCTTATTTTCTTACTTGGAACCCTAGAATGTGGAACATTATACACATTTAACCCCTTTGTAAATGTTTGCTGTTACTATTGTCATCTCCCTCCTCCCACTACTTTTTTTTTTTTTTTGGTGAGGCAATGAGGGTTAAGTGATTTGCCCAGGGTCAAACAGCTAGTAAATGTCAAGTGTCTTAGGTCGGATTTGAACTCAGGTCCTTCTGAATCCAGGGCCGGTGCTTTATCCACTGCACCACCTAGCTGCCCCCTCCCACTACTTCTTTTTTTCTTTTCTTTTTTTTTTTTTTAGTGAGGCAATTGGGGTTAAGTGACTTGCCCAGGGTCACACAGCTAGTAAGTGTTAAGTGTGTGAGGCCAGGTTTGAACCCAAGTACTCCTGACTCCAGGGCCAGTGCTCTATCCACTGCGCCACCTAGCTGCCCCTCCTCCCACTACTTCTTAACTCTTTCCTCTTGTCAATTTTCTCCCTGTTCCTGTCTCTCCTGACATCTCTGTCCCAATATAACTTCCCTTCCCTCTGTTCTGTGAACCCACCTGAACTTCCATCCACACTCTTCTCTGTTGACTAATCTGAAATACCATTGCCTCAACACGAACTGCCTCAGTCCTAGTATTGGTTCAAATGTGACACTGATTCCTAGTGTTTTTTCCTGGAGTTGGACCTGTTTGGAACATCCTGTTCTATTTTGCTGCATCAGAAATGATTGAGGACATTTTCAAATTGGGAAACAAAGTTTGCAGTAATTTTTCATGTCTTCACATCTATTTGTACATATTAAGGAATGAGAAGATTTCAAACAGATGTTTCTGAAAGCAAGCACAAAGAAAAAAAACCCAAATGAGGTGATAACATTTCACCTGCCAAGAATAATCCAGAACTCGAATAGTGCTCACCAAGGAGAGACTGACTGGCACGTAGAAAGATTGATTGACCTGGAGTTAGGAGTCCCAGGGTTCAAATCCTGTGTCTGACACATACTAATGGTACTACTGGTAAGTCATATAAACTTTCAGCCTTAGTTTTATCATTATAAAAAGGGGGGAACAATACTCCTGTATCTCAGTCTAGATTTTAAGAGCCTCCACAATCTGGCTCCAGCCATACCTTTCCAGTCTGATATCACATTACTGATATCACATTCATACAACCCACATTCAAGCCAAACTATTCCCTCAACTTGGAATTTCCATTTCTCATCAATTTATATTTGTACAGTACCTCCCTCAAGTCTGGAATGAACTTCCTAATCTCTACCTATCTGAACTGTTATCTTCTTCAAAGACAGCTTCATCTGTCATCTCCTCTAGGAAGTCTTATCAGATCCTCACTCCTACCAATTTTTGGCATTTTTCTTTCCAAGGGGAAGAGAACTGAACAACAGGGGGGAGGGATAAGGTTACATCCCCCTACCCACAAGTGGAAATGTCAATAGAATATAAGGTCCTGAGGGCAACAATTTTGTATTACCAGTACCTGGCATCAAGTCTTAAATTTAATATGGGTTTTTGGTTCAGTCGTTTTCAGTCATGTCTGACTCTTCCTGACACCATTTGGGGTTTTTTTTGGGCAAAGATACTGGAGTGATTTGCTATTTCCTTCTCTAGCTCATTTTACAGATGAGGAAACTGAGGCAAACAGGGTTAAGGGTTTTGCCCTCGGTCACACAGCTAGTAAGTGTCTCTGAAGTCATATTTGAACTTAGGAAGATGGGTCTTCCTGACTCCAGACCTGCCCCTCTATCCACTCTGCCAACATAACTGCCCACATTTAGTAGATACTGAATAAATGTTTGTTGAATTGAATATGGATAAAACTTGTGTTGTCTACCTCACTGGGCTACAAGTAAAGTACATTGTAAATCTCAAAACAGTATATAAAATAAGCTTTTATTATTATAATAAAGTGCCAAACTGACACCAAATCCCTTCTGAGTTGTTTCCATTATTCTCAAGTTTTAGGAGCTCTTTGCTATTAATAACTGATGTCTTAAGGATTGCAGGAAAAGCCTCGACTTTGTTGAACCATCAGCCATACAAAAGATTTCACCTCTGGTCAAATCAAGTTGTTCTTAAGTGTTCTTAGCTGCCATATAATGTATAATCCCCTTTGTGGACAGAGTAAATCTATTTGGGGGCAAGCATTGAGATTTGCCATTTTCTTCTTCTGTCCTATTTTCTTTCACTCTCCTTTCCACTTTAGCTGTTGTTTTGAAATAGCCATTATTTGTATTTCCATATTTATTTACACTGTGCTTTATAGACATTGAAAAGGAAGCAACTGCTGGGGAAAAAATCCCTTCATACCTATTGCAGGGAGCTGGATCTCTATTTATATTAGGAGTTTGGAGAAAAATGATACCAAGAGTAAATGACTATGGTAGGAATGGATAAGTTAGTGGTAGGAAATATTTCCTCACAGGCCCAGAGTAAGAGAAACAGAAATATTTGGTAAGTACAAGGAGTATGCTAAGATACATTCTACCTATAGTAAGCACTATGTGTATTTCTCTCTCTCTCTCTCTCTTCATCTATCTATCTATTTATCTATCTATCTATCTATCTATCTATCTATCTATCTATCTATCTATCTATCTATCTATCTATGTATACTATACATATATACTATACACATGTATACTATATATATGTATGATATACACTATATGTTGACTATACATGTGAACACACCAGTCTACATTGCTTTGGGCATTTTCATTTAATAGGCATTTCATCTATTAAAGCAGTGGCTTGATTTAGGTATCCAGATAGCATATCACACACACACACACACACACACACACACACACACACACATAAAATTTTTACTGGAGCAAAAATCAAATTTCAACTAAGTTCTTGAAGTAGAATGAACTTCAAAGGACCCCCTCTGGGGTCAATTAACACCTGCAAATGCACCTTCAAATGTTAAACTAAGCAGTCCCTTAATGACAACTTGGCTTAATGTGGGTATATCTAAATACTGAGAACTGGTTTAAAAAAAGCCTTTTAAACAGGTTTTGAGTTTTAAATGTGTCTTATTATTTAAAAGATCCATCCCTCTTCACATTCTACAATAAACAATTGAAAACTAAGTGCATTATGGTATCCAGGGCAGCTGGTGTGTTCTGTCCAAAATACATCTCCACCATTGATGAGGGAAATGGTTGAACAAACTGTGGCATATAAATGTAATGGGATATTATTGTGGCACAGGAAACCAAGAAAATGAAGAATTCAGGAGAGCCTGGGAAGTCTTCTATGAATGGACTCAGAGCTACATAAGCAGAGCCAAGAGGAAAATATACAAGATGACTTCAATAATGTAAACAATAGCAGTGCTAAAAGGCAGTCAAACTCTGATGAAATGTAAGCAAAAATCTCAGGCCCAGAGAACTATAATGAAATCCATGCACCTCCTCTCAGTAGAGAGGTGGGCGAGATCTCAGTTGTAAAAGATGGTACTCACTGCCAGACTCAGTTACTGTGTCAGTTTTCCTTAAATGTTTTTCTTAATTAGAAGGAACATGTAATGGGGTCAGGATCATTAAGGAGAAATAATTGTGGTAAAAAACAAAAGGCAATAATAGAACTGAAACAAAAATACACATTGAAGGGATTTGGTCTGTTAATAGTCCTACAAACTACCTGGGTCAGTGGCATCAGCAGCACGGTCACTTAAACTTTTAAAGACCAAGAGAATCCCAGAGAACTCTCAAGGCAGCGGGAATGAACTGCATGTGGTATTTTCACTATACATGTGTTCTCAATGAGTACATCATGGTCATATGGATCTCATCCATCCTATGAGTCTCGTTCTTTTGGCAGACTTTCCTTGCATAGGTTGTGTGAGAGAATTAAATATATACAGACAGGGTTGGCAAAAGCACAATGCCCTATGCACCAAATGTGAAGGCTAAGTATTATTTTTACAACTTTACGTGAAACATGTGTTTTTTCTCCCCAGAACATGTCTGAACTCCATAATAGAAATCAGTGTAGGAAATGATTCCATATACAGGTGTTCTCTTTGCAGACAAGAGGAGCACATATAATTGATAAAGTAAAATTCAAAAGGTACCCACCTCAAGGAAGCTGAAGACAGATGCTTTGGGAGAAATGGCAATAATACAGAATTTTCTCCAGGGAGAATCTCAATTTAAAATTATGTAATTACAATCATTGGTAGCATACATATTGGATATACTTTAGTATTTGGGGGATGAGTATTTTGATATGGGACTGTTTGAATGCTGTGTGGGGATTGTTGGTGGACTTTCCTTTTTTGGGGTTATGCGGCATTTATTTCTGCTGATCTGTGAATAAATCCACTTTGATATTTTAGTGGTTCTATGATGTCTTTAGTGTTAGTCCTAGCCTTTCAAATGCAGCTCAGAGTCACGATGTCTGTAGACCATCTCTGTTAATCTTATATAAATCAAACTTCTAGAAGTATTTCTTTGGTTCTGTTACCATGTCGTAGGATCATAGAGTTGGAGACTGAAATGAAGAATAGTATAGTGCATAAAGAGCTGTCCTCAGACCCAGAAAGAAGTGGGTTTAAGTCATATATCTTATACCTATTGGCTGTGTAAGCCTAGGAAGTCATTTAAACCTTTCAGTGTTCTAGGCAAATCTCTAAGTCTATAATCTGTAGATAACATACTATCCTTCAATGGTATAGGGAATTTCCTTGTCTAAGAATTCCCTGTACTGATGGTTCTCTAACTTTCCAGTCCAAGGACCCCTTTATCCTCTTAAAAATTATTAAGGACTGCAAAAAGCTTTATTATAGAAAATTTTCTACAAAAATCTGCTTATTCATGTTTTTTTTTTTAAATTTTGATTTTTTTGGTGAGACAATTGGGGTTAAGTGACTTGCCCAGGGTCACACAGCTAGTAAGTGTTAAGTGTCTGAGGCCGGATTTGAACTCAGGTACTCCTGAATCCAGGGCCAGTGCTTTATCCACTGCGCCATCTAGCTGCCCCCCATGTGTTTTTTTTTTTTAATCAAACATAGCCTTGTTGTATGAACAGATCATTCTCATTGATGTTCTGTAGATGCGATAAAGTAAACACATGGGAGGACAGCAGCTGATGCTTTCTTGGATATCTTTTTTTGTTTGTTTATTGAGGTAGTGTCAGTGATCTTTTTCCATCCTTTGTTAGAATATTTTCCCTTGTTGAGATATTTTGAAAATCAATTCATAAGTATTGATTTTCATTATCTTCATTATGATCACCATTTCCCCATTCTTCATTGAGTCCTAAGGAGGTTGAGTCTAAATGTGGTGGTTTCTTCATCACTAGTGAGGAAAGATAATTACAAAAACAGCAGTAGATATATTCCAGTGGTTGTCTATTAGTTGTCCCCCTTTCAATTTTATCTGAGAATGCTCTTGGGGTCGGGGGAATCTGGCTTAGCTGGGTGTTATGCCAAGCTCTCTGCAGTCACATTGCTTTTCATTCTTCAAGTCAATATTGCTTTTAATCTTCCATCAACTTGAATGGTATTGCTTTGTACTCTAAAGCAGTGCTGGCCTGGGCTTCCATGTCTCTCTTCTTGGAAAGGAGATGATGAAGTGATTATAGACTGAGGTGATTTCTGGACATGTTCTCCTTCCTCCTTGATGGGTGATTGGTTTGCATCATTCAAACATCTCTAAAAATGAATGTCTTTACTCCTGTTGATTTCCCATTTTTTGGAATTGACAGCTTGTTTAAGAGGTTAGATGAGAACTGTGTCAATCACCTACCCTACCTTCTCATCTCGATCCTTTTTCTAATTTAGCATTGATTTTGACCTTTGCTCTAAATATTGGATGATTTAAGTGCATACAACATTGTGGATCAGAGGAAAGGGGGCTAGATTTGGAGTAAGAGAGTTGGAAACCCAGCTCTACTCCTACCTGGGTGATCTTTGACAAGTCATTCAATCTGAAACTGGGCTTCAGTTTCCTCATTTGTAAAATGAATGGATCAGATTGTATGATTTCTGAGGTTCCTTCCTGTTCCAAATCTATGCCACCATGGTCCTCATTCAGAAACGACTGTTACAGCTGTAAACAGTTATTTCCTCTCCATTAATGCATACTCAATTTAATTTTTTTTCATCTTATTTGGTGTTCCCCACATCCAGTGCCTTCAGACTCCATTCTTGAATTAAGTATTAATGATGAACAGGTGTGAGGCCTCTGAGCCATTCACACAACTACAGCCTTTTTTATTTCATGATTTTAAACCATATTTTTCTAACCAGTTTTTGGGACCCTTCCATCTTTACCACCTAGGATTAGACATACTTTGACTTTGTTTAGAAGATCTTGTCGAGTTGTCCATCATATTTCTTTAATTCATCATTCTCTACAAAGGATGCCATTATATATTGACTGCAATTATCTACTTGGTGGTCCATCAACCTATGCTCATCATCAACATTGCTAAGCAAGATGGTCAAGAGATCCACAAAATGACACTTTTTGTTGGTGTTTGGCGCATACGCATGATGAAATCAACTCACCTTTATTATCCTCTCAGGGAAGAACCTGTGAGCTATAATTCCATTTACCCAATATTTCTTTATGTCTTTGTGTTTCATTTATAGTAAGAATTCCCATAATGAAATAGTTCCCTTTCTTTAACAGTGTATCACCAGCTTGGTCAGTAGAGGTTTCAAGTCTGGGTGACTGGGAGTATGGTGGTACACATCTGAAATGGGGCCAATATAGAGCAGAAAACTGTCTTTAATCTTCTATCATGTTACATAGGTTGACAGGGCCAAAAAATTCACAACCCAGTGGTCAGTTTTCTAGAAACGAGCCTCTCCATGGTAGGGTAGATTGCCCTCAGATGACAGATTAGTACTGACTTCCCATCCTGCCTTTCGAAAATATTCCAGAGAATAGGTATGATTATCTTGTGTACCATAATGAGCAAGACTAGAGTAGGACTTTTGAGTGGGGGAAAATGGCTAACAACAATAGTAATTAACACAGGGTAATGAGGTTTACATAATGCTTTCTAAATGTCACTTTATCCTCACGACAGCACAGGGAGGTAGATATCATTATTCCCATTTTACAGATGGAAATTGAGTCAGACTCAGGTTAAGTCACTTGCTCAGAATCACACAAGTGGTAAGTAACTTAGGACACAGGACTCCAGCTCCTGTGCTCTATCAGAAAACAAATATTGAAAAAAAAAATTGGTTCTGGGTAAGCTCTGAGCACCCAAATCTATAATATAATTTACCTTCAATCATAGCTACTATAGAACTACCTCCTCTTAAAAATAAATCAAACCCAACAGCATTATATTTTCTCTACTCACAAGTGATATAAAGCAAAGTTTCTGTTGACAAATAATATCCTAGATGACTTACATGCAATTATTGTTGTCTTTATTTATTACTAAATGAGGGCAGGTTCATAGTAGGCCTGAGGGCAGTTATGGGTCTAACTTGTCTCATATCATTAATTTGTTCCACAAAAAATAATAAATAGGTGAAATTAGGTGGGATGATATTGCAAGATTCAAATAATTCCATCACAATGATTTTTTAAAAAACGATACATTTCAACAAAAGTTGAGAACTATCTTTACATGTAATGGAAAAAATAAAATACCTCATACATTAAAAAAAAATTAAACAAATAAACAAATCCTTCTCAAAAAAAAAAAACGATACATTTTGGAACTGCCTGAACAATATTACAATAGGGTTTTGTGATTTTATTATAGGATCTGGTTATAATATGTTAATGATATTATTGTGAAATGCCACTGGATAGGAGTACTACATTTATTAATTTTAGGTTTTAGTGATGCCTTTTGTTTTTTAATCACATATATTTCTCAACATCCCCTTAAGATTTCCTTTGTAATATGTTTAAAAGTATTCAGCAAAAATAACTAATATATTGACCATGTCATGGTCATTGCATGCAACATTTCATACCCATAGTACTCCACTTCTTCAGTGAAAGGAAGTTGGTATCTTGTCTGTTCTCCAGGTCCAAGTTTTTTCATTATAATCATATAACATTGAATTTTATCATATTGTTATATTTACAGTGTTGTCATTGTGTACATTGTTTTCCTGGTTCTGCTTTCTTCATTCTGCATATGTTCATATGTTCCATTATGCCCTGAATTCTTATTATTTTTTTCTGGGTTTTTTTTTTTTTGATGGGGCAATGAGTGTTGAGGGTTAAGTGACTTGCCCAAGGTCACACAGCTAGTAAGTGTCAAGTGTCTGAGGTCAAATTTGAACTCAGGTCTTCCTGAATCCAGGGCCAGTGCTTTATCCACTGTGCCACCTAGCTGCCCCCTTAATTTTTTCTTATGCTGCAATAACATTGCATTTTATTCATGTACCACAACTAGTTCATCCATTTGCCAATTGATGCACCCGTTTTATTTCTAGTTCTCTGGAGTCTCGTTAGATGCTGCTGTGAATATTTTGGCATACATGGTAACTTTATTTTTGACTTTGATATCCTTGGCATTGTAAGATTTCTGAGTCAAAAATTATAGTCACTTTTTCTACATAATTGTCTACTCTTTTCCAGAACAAAATCATGGTTCCATTAATGGTATATTAGCATGCTGACAGAGCATCTTTATGCAAGTAGAGTATTACACTAAAAGTCAGGAGAAACCTATTCAAATCCTGACTCCAATATTTACTAGATGTGTGACCACAGGAAAATAATTTATTCTCTTTGAGTTTCAGTTTTCCCATGTGCATGATGGGGATTTGATTACTTCTGGTACCTCAAAGGACCTGTGTTCAGATTCCACTTTTGTTGCTTACCGCCTCTGTGGCCTCAGACAAATCCCTTAACCTCTCTAGGCCTCAGTTCCCACATTTGCAAAATAAGGAGAATTGGAATAGATCAGTTTTAAGATTCCTTCCAGTTCTGAATCTATAATCCTATGATTCCAACTAACAAGACTGTTGCAGGATAAAATGAGATAATGTATGCGAAGCTTCTCACAGAACTTTAAAAGCCTGTACAAATGTCAGCTATCATTATTATTATTATTCTTAAAACGGCAACTATCAGCAAATAGGGAGTTCATGAATAGGACTATTCTGTGAATTTCAGACTGCAAAACCTTTCCCATCATTTGGACAAATAAGTTTCCACTAAGTCCCTTTAAGTGAAATAGCAGAGAATTCGAGGTCCTTCCCATTTGGCACACCAGCGAGCCTTTCTGTAATGTTATCTCGACTGTGGAAAGAACAGACTTCTTGTTTACATTCATACTGGACAACTTTTAAATGATAATCTTGGGGGGGAAATCATTCTCAGGGGCCAAATTATGACCTCAATTATTTTGTGCACAGAGCCTGGAGCTCTACAGAAGAACAGGAAGGGAGAAACAGAAAGGATAAGAGGCAGAGAAGTCTGAGACATGTTTGGCCATAAGCCAACATAATCCTATAACCCATTTCATAGTCTTCCAGCAGGTCTACAAAGTTATTGCACAGCCACAGCCAGCTTCTTTGTTGGCTGAGAAACGCCAATGAGCACTGCACCCAATGCTTCATTAATACTATTTATTAGTGCTGGGGCACAATGTGTGCCAAAAGGCAAGAGGTCAATCAGGTTAACGGCCCATCTCCCTCCATCCTCCAAGGCTGTCCTTTTATTAATAAGGACACTATTACCTACAGGTCTATTATGGAAAACAAAGGATGATAGCTAAAGCAAAGGTCACTGCACCTGTCCGGTGTTCAATGAATTTTTTCTTTAAAGCACTGTAATTTCACCTTTGGAATAAAACATCTTTCTGCACCTGTTTTTCAAAATAGACAATGATTTATTTATGCCAGTGAAGAGAAAACCATTCAGAGAGAGTAGAAAGAAAATTTGATTGTGAGTTAGTTCTAAGTTAGATGTGCTATCAATTAATTTGTTGTTAATTTGCTGTCAATTAATTTGCTAGAAGATATCTTCTAGCTAATAAGCCTACAACTTAATTGTATATTGTGGTTGCCTGAGTGGTGTCATGTAAAGCACAGTGTCTTTAAAATCAGAGGATCTGGGTTCAAATCCTATATCTGTTACATACTTACATGACCTTGGGCATCCAAACTCATTATTCTTCTCATACCTTATTACGATTCCTTTCTATAGATTCCTTTTCTATAGATTAGGGCATTAGGATGGTGGTAGAGTAAATCAATGGTTTCCAAACTTTTAAAATTGTGTCCCGGATCAGTGAAATATATCATCAGCATGCACTCAATGAGTGTATATTTACTTATTTATAAATTATACATATGTACTTCTATATTAATAATTATATTCATTATGAAACTTACACAAAAAAGAAATTTAAAAGGGATGAAATAATATTTGACTCTAAAGTCAATAGGGATCCATTGGACTTTCTTGAGTAGGAGAATGACATGGTCAGATCTGTGCTTTAGGGAAATACCCCTAGTAGTTATGTGGTGAATGCACTGCAGTGAGGAAAAACCTGAAGAAAGGAGATCAAGTAGGATGCTATTTCAATATTCCAGGTAAGAAATGAGGAGTGCCTAAAACAAGGTAGTGATTGTGAGGAGAGAGAAGAGGACAGTTGTAAGAGAGATAGAAGTAGAAACAAGGGGCAGCTAGGTGGCGCAGTGGATAGAGCACTGGCCCTGGATTCAGGAGGACCTGAGTTCAAATCCGGCCTGAGACACTTAACCCTTACTGGCTGTGTGACCCTGGGCAAGTCACTTAATGCCAATTGCCTTGCAAAAAAAAAAAAAAAGAAGTGGAAACAAGATCTTTTGATTGATCTGTGAGGAAGAATTAAGAGCTGAGGATTGCACCCAAGAAGATGTAAGCCTGGGTGGTTGAAGGAATGGTGGTGTCTTTGACAGTAAAAATAGGTGGATTTTGGGAGAAAGATATTGCAATGAGAGCTCTGATACAGATCATAATCCATTCATATTTATTCTGTGGCATTATTCTTCCCATAATGAAAGGGAGAGGGGGTGCTCTTATTGATCACTGCCCTGAAGTGCAGAGCCTGCCCTTACTGCAAGCCTATCTGTTGTAACCAAGAGTTGATTATCTAGGAGCAGAAGGTGGATATGCTAGAGTTGCGGGTGTCAGGTAGGGGACAGGCAGAATTTTTCTAATGTCACCTGTGCAGCAGTTGCCATTGGTGGTCTGTAAAAGGTTAGGTTAAAAATTCCCTGAAGAGCCCATGCTCATCTCAGGAGAGGGATAATTGGGAATTTACAAAGTGGGTGGAGGGGGCAAAATGGAGTTTTGGGAAGTAGGGATAGTTGTGGTTATTTTAGAGAAAAACCACATGATTGGTTGTCTGGGGACAGGGTTGGGGTGGGGAGAGATGTGATCTGTCTTCTGGCCCTCTAATTCTTTGATCACATACCCCTTGGTATCAGGCAGGTCCACATGACCCACTTTGGAACCTATTAGATTAGATGATCTTTAAGGATCCTTTGAGTGACTTGTAGAGGCCATGAGTATGCCATTCCTATGAAATTTCACCAGTGTTTATTAAGGCCCTATTCTGAGTAGAGAACTATGTTAGTAAAGGGGATGGTAGTGATATATGTTCACAGTTTTGATAAGATACATCCCTGCCCTCAGGGAGCTTATATTCTAGTTAGTACATAAGACACATACACAGAAAATTAAAATACACAACATTCCATGGTAAAGATATACAAAACAAGTGCTACTATAGGTTAGATAGTTTGGTCTTTTTTTTTTTTTGTGAGGCAATGAGGGTTAAGTGATTTGCCCAGGGTCACACAGCTAGTAAGTGTCAAGTGTCTGAGGCTGTATTTGAACTCAGGTCCTCCTGAATCCAGGGCTGGTGCTTTATCTACTATGCCACCTAGTTGCCCCCAAGAGTTAATTTGAAGGATAGTTTTTCAGAATGTTTAGTCTTTGGTCACTGTATCTTCAGAATCACTTATAGATTTAATAATGTCCCAAAACAACAGCAGTGAAAGCATCTGTCACCCAACCCTACTTCACAAGGGCCTCCTTCCCTAGCTTCTCTTTCCCTACCCAACCCCACCCCCAAGTTAAGAAAGGAGGACTAAGGTCTGGGAAGATTCTGATGCATTTAAGATCTGGAAATGTTTAGACAATTTTTGTTAGAGTTCTTCCAGGAGATGATAAAGTTGGAAAAATTAGCCCTTTTCCCCTGCCCTTGTGGATATGCAGTGAGAACAAGTGATATCCTTCTGTTCTATCAGCTCATATGTTCATATGACAACACAAAGGCCATCTAATAAATGCCCTGGTTCCAGGAATCTAGCCCAACAGTCATGTTCTTAGTTAAAGTTGTTCAGTCTGTGTTCTGTGAGGCTCCCTGCTTCTTCTCAGGCAGTGTTCTTAACTTTTGTATGTGTGTGTGTGTGTGTGTGTGTGTGTGGTTCATGAACCCCTTTGTCATTTCAGTGAAGTTTGTAAATCCCTTCTTAGGAAAATGTTTTTAAATGTATAAAATACAATGTATGGGTTTAAAAAGGAAACCAATTTTACTGAAATATAGTTGTGAAAATATTTACAAAAACAAATTCACAGAAGCCAGGCTAAGAACCCCTGCCTAAGTATTGTTAGATGAAAGAAAGGTTAGTCATTGTGCATATTTCTCTTGTGCAAAGTTCATAATTTTGAAGGGTAGGCAGATAACTAGAAATATGATTTCATTTACTGCAGACAATTATAAATGTGAAAAAACTCCCGGCTCATCTATAATATAAAGTCTTATAGAGACTTGTTTGAGGACACTGAATGAGAGGATAAGTGATGTGCCTTTGGTCACACAGCTAGTGTTTTAAAAGGTAGACTTGAACCAAGATATCACAGCTCCAAAACTAGTCTTGTATTGACCTCTCTAAGCTGCTGAGACCTCCAGCAACAAAAGCATTCTAAATCTGAAGTTCTGGAGTATGAAAAAATGTTTAGAAGAGTATTACAAAAATTTTGAAAATCATTCCCAAGGTTACCATAGTAATGCAAGTCCCTGAAACCCACACCTATAAAATTTCAAAAAATAGCTTTAAAATTTGATAGAGCCTTTAGAATTTGATTCAACCTCAATCATTACCACATTTGTTCATTTATTCAATAAATATTCATTGAGAGCTGATATTACACCAATAGCACATAGAAAAGAAGATAAATACATTTCTCTGTCCTCAAACGGTTTATATTCTAGTTGGGGAGAGTTGAATGGTGAAATATAAGTATGAGACAACTTGAAGACAAAAATAATTACACCAGTACTGGAAGCAGCAAGGGTGTTGTGATAAGCTAATGATGAGATGTGATTGTAAGAGATAGTGATGAGAAAATGCTTAGATGAGATAATGCATGTAAAACATTTTGTGAACCATAAATTGCCACATCAATTCTAGTCATTGTCATTGTTGTCATCTTTGTAATTGTCATCTTAATTATCATCAACAACACCAACACCATCACCATCACCACCACCATCATCATCATTCTACAGTCACTAAGCCTCTAGTCTGGTGTTGGCTTCATTCCCTGAGCCTTCTATTGCACTCTTGCCAGGTTCAACCATTGAAGTTTCTCTTGGATTGATAGAGAAGAAGCAAAGTCAGAACTTTAACTAGACAGGGCCAACCATAGCTTTGCTCCAAGGTACCAAAGTTTAAAAGGCATTTATAGCACTTTCACTCCATCAATAGAATAGAAAAATATTGCTTAGTTCATAGCCATCAAGAATAATCTAAATAGTAAGGTACTATGAGTTCTGCTTCTTTTGCATTGGTGGCTAGCTCAGGTAACTTCCTCCTCACTGGACCTGTCCATTAATAGCATCTCCAACAATGGAGATCTCTGTTTCTTTTTCCATGGGGTCTTGGGTCATAGAGGCTCCTTCCTCAAAATTGAATTTATCTTTAAATACTTGATTTCAGAATTGGAAATCAAAGGAATGCCCATCAATTGGAGAATGGCTAAACAAGCTGTGGTATATGATGGTGATGGAATATTACTGTGCTATAAGAAATGACAAGCAAGTTGATTTCAGAAAGGCCTGGAAAGACTTGTATGAACTGATGTATAGTGAAGAGAACAGAACCAAGAGAACATTGTGTACAGAGAGAGCAATATTGTTTTATGAAGAACTGTGAAAGACTTAAGTATTCTCAAGACAATTCCAAAGGACTATTGATGAAACATACTATCCACCTCCAAAGAAAGAACTGATATTGATGGAACACAGATCGAAGCATGCTGTTTTTCACTTTCTTTGATTTTTTCTTTTATTAATATATTCATATACAAAATTACTGATATGGTAATGTTTTACATGATTGTGCATAACCTATGTCTGACTGCTTGCTGCCTCAGGGAGGGAGGGTAGGAAGGATAAAAATTGGAACTCCAAACTATAAATAAAAATATTTATTACTTTAAAAATAACAAAAAAAAGACTTGATTTGAGGAAATTCATGTTCTTTGCAATAGAATGAAAATGGTATGAGGATGAGAATAAGTGAGTCACACATGAAAGGAAGAAATGTATAGAATGTAAAATAATGATAGCTGAAATTGGATCAGTATGGGGATTTTGATGAGAGTGCAGGTAAAGAGAAAAGAAGCCCACTATAGGGTATACCCAACTCATTTCATTAGAGCATTCACACAGGTAATTTAATTTTTTAAAGTGAACATTTACTGAAGTTGTAATCACAAAGACAATTGTTTTCATTTCAGTGAAGTGCTCTGAAGGAGGGACAAGAAACAGGTTTGTTAGCCCCCGACATCTTGATCATCACTTCTCTTGAGACCCTGAGCATAATAGCCTAGGACTCTTTGACTGAAAGAAACAACAGAGCCTTGCAGATCACCTGCTCTTCATCCAGCCCACCATGTGCAGCCATTGTCTGAGGGAACAATTCCTCTGTATGAAGAGATTCCACATTACAATTGCTTTTAAAGGGATTGCAACATCTGTTTTCTTCACTACTAAAGGCTACTGAAGAATCATAAACAAAGTTTTCACCACCGAAGTCCTTGGTTTCTACAAATGGCACAATGGATGTGGTTTTATCAATGGAAATGACTTTAAAAAGGTGCTAGACAGAGTAGGTGATTGACAAATGTCTTTTCCCTTTCATTCATTCATTCATTCATTCAGTCAGTCAGTCAGTCATTGATTAAACTAAAGAAATAAAAACTTAACTCATCTGGATTTTTAAAAATATAACTGAACTTTCCTTAAAAATTCAAACTTAAAAATGAGATGCAAAATGCTATTTGGGGAGACATTTGGGTTTATCTAACACGCTTCTCAGTGGTTAACAACTAAGACCCAAAGATATGACACCCTCTCTTTTACCTGCTGCCCATGAGATTGGGCTAAGTGAACATCAGCACCTATCTCTTTAAAATTCCCTCATTACAACATACTTTTTGGCAAAGCAAAACCAAAAAGACTAAAAAAATATAAGTAGTAGGTATTTTAAAGTATTTTTATACCTACTTTTTGGTTCACATCATCCCCAACTTCATTTCTTTCAATACTGGGTACAGATGTGGAAATCATTTTCTTGGTTCTACCATACATATAGAGGCTGGGCATTTGTTTTAAGGTATATAATTTTCTATTATGTCATGATTTATATAGTTCTTTGATAACTTGCCACTTCCTATCACCATATGAACCAGAATAATTTATGCCTAGGGCAGGTCAACTTTGCCACTATTTGGGGAGACATTTGAAAAAAAAGTGTGTTGTACCTTTTAAATTAGAACAAGTCATGAAGGGCTAGAAGAAACAGTCAGTTAGAAATATGTTCTAGATCTGGACAGATAGGTTCTGACTGATTGCCACTCTGCTTTGTTAAACTTTCAAAAGACATTTATGGTGACCTATTTCTGATGATCAGTTTTGTTAACAAGAAATTGACCAGTGAATGACATATCTTTCCCTTTTAAAGTGTCCTAAAGAACAATGTGAAAAGCTCACTAGTTCTGGAATCAGAGGAATTGGGTTCAAATCCCACTTTTGATCCTTACAACCTGTGTAACATTAATTTATTTAACCTCCCAGGACCTCAATTTCCTTATCTGTAAAATGAGGTTCCTTCCAGTTTCATATCTATGATCCTATAAATTGAATTTTTTTCTTTTTCTATTTGCCCTTCCTTCCTTTCCCTCCATATATCTTAATATTTCAAAAGCTCCCTGATTTAATGACTGTTATTATTTCTTCCCCTTAGGACAGCCTGATTTGGGATGACATGTATATAAGGAAACCTACCCAATGTAATAATGCATACCAGAACCTGTGTTCCATTGTTCTAGCCTTCTGGAACTCTGTGTCACCTCCACATCCCTCCCCTAGGGCAAAGCAGTAGGAATCCAGTGTCACCTTCACCACATAAATTATTATCTATTTCTTTAATATTTTCGCAAATTAATCCCCCCACCTAGACAGCAGGCTGGATTTAACTAGGAAGCTTTGTAACTGTGGCTTAGCAGAGTTAGTTATCCTGGTTAATTGGATTGATGGAGACAACAGTAATTACCCTAGATGAGATTGCCTGTACTATAATTATGTTTCCATCTTCCATATGAGCCAGACTTGTGGAATACATACTGGTAGGTTCTTCCAATTATAATCAGGTTAAGAAGAGCACAATATTTGCTATACAAATCATGTTTGCAATTTATAGAATTAAAAAAGTGTCTGGGCTGAAAGAATTGTTCATCTGAAGCAGCTTTTATGATTCAAAGACATTAATTTGCAGAACTGTGTGTTTAGCAAGATAACTTCAGTGCAGGGAGATTGATTGATTAATTGATTGTTTTTTAATCAAAGGATCATGGTGAAAAGGAATCTTGGAAGTCCTCTAGACCAAAAGAGGAAGGAGTTGAGATCCTGAGACACCAAGGTTATACAAGTAATAAAGGGTTAGGGTCCTCATTTGAACTCAAGTCCTCAATTTCATACCTAGCATTCTTTCTAATGCACCAGACTACCTGTCAATCAGACAAGGCTCATCAGACACTAGAACTGTTATTCAGCTAAATGATAAGCCCACCTCTGGGTTAGGAAGAGCTTGCTTCAAATTCTGCCTCTAGCTCTATGACTGTAGGCAAATCATGGAACCTCTCTGATTTCCAATATCCTCATCTGTAAAAGGTGAATATTTTTAAAGTAATAAACATTTGTATTTATAGTTCTGAGTTCCAATTTTTCCCCCTCCTTCCTTCCCTCCCCTTCCCTCTCCCTGAGGTGGTAAGCAATCAGATATGGATTATGCATGTATGATTATGTAAAGCATGACCATATTTGTCATTTTGTATAAGAAACCTTGAATAAAAATGAAAGAAAGTGAAAAATAGCATGTTTCAGTCTGTGTTCCCTCAATATCACTTCTTTCTTTGGAGTTGGATAGTATGTTTCATCAATAGTCCTTTTGAAATTGTCTTGGATCATTGTATTTTTGAGAATAGTTAAGTCATTCACAATTCTTCATCAAACAATATAGCTGTCTCTGTGCACAATGTTCTCTTGGTTCTGCTCACTTCACTATATATCAGTTAATACAAGTTAAAAGATGAATATGAATAACTTATTGCCTACTTACAGAGTCCTCATGAGGCCAGAACAAGATAATGTATGTGGAGCACTTTCCAAACTTTAAAGTACTATACCAACTTTTACTATTATCTGCACTAATAATTATGTATCAGTAGAAATATTGCATCCATAAAGTTATTCTTAGTTTAAAAAAATGATACACGACACAGAATGAATCTGATTCAAGTTTTCTAAGGTCCTGAAGTTCCCTATTGCAAATGGCTTAAGCAGCTTCAGAAAACAGCAAATTGGAATTCACTTTGAATTGATAAAAATGATGGTAAGATTCCCATAGCTATAATCATGCTCTAACTCAGGGGTTCTTAACCCTTTTTTAAAAATGTCATGGACCCTTTTGACAGTCTGGTGAAGCCTATGGACTTTTTATTATGATATATATATATATATATGTATATATATATATAATTATTATTATTATTATTTTTTTTTTTAGTGAGGCAATTGGGGTTAAGTGCCCAGGGTCACACAGCTAGTAAGTGTGTGTTGTGTCTGAGCTGGATTTGAACTCAGGTACTCCTGACTCCAGGGCAGGTGCTCTATCCACTGCGCCACCTAGCTGCCCCTAGGATATATATCTTTTTGATCATGAAAAGCTAAATTTTAGTTAGATGTTGGTGGGAAGAAGAGGCATATTCCCCCCTCCCCACCAAGTTAATAGATCTCCTGAAATGTCTTCAAGGAACCATTAGGATTTAGAATCCCTGCTCTAACCACTGGTTTCCCTTCTCCCTATACCCAGCAAAGACTGTAACCACAATCAGGTATATGGGGGGCACCTAGGGACTGGCTGGAAGTTTCCTATCCTTTCTCATCCTTCCCCCATTCCTCCTCCTCCCAATAAGGACTATAACCACAAGGATATATATATATATATATATATATATATATTTCTTTTATGGGGGGGCACCCATGTCCTGTTTGGAAGTGTCCTATCCCTTTTCTTCTCCCTCCTCATTCAGTTGCCAGTTACTTGCATTTGCTGGGGGATGGGGGGAGGTTGTAACTATTTCTGGGACCTCTTTAGTATAGGATTTGTGCATTCCGTCCTGTATCTGACCAAAAAATAGTGTTGGGAAGGGGGTTAGCCTGTTTATAGTATTTCTATCCAGGCACAGGAAGTTCAGTACTTACAACTTTGTCTGAAGGAGAGAGGGAGAGGGAGAGGGAGAGAGAGAGAGAAAGAAAAAAAGAAAAGAAAAAAGTTCATCCTGAATTAACAAAACAGATGTTGCACATCAAATGAAACCTGATTTTCTAACAAGATAGGAGTGTTCCTATTGTCTTTCTTAATGAGATTAGGGCTCCCTCAATCACTGTTTTTGACTGATACTATTGGAAAGTTGAGCAACTTGGTTAATTGAGCTCTGTTGGACCCTGGTGGGAAGACCTCAGTAAAATCTTCATCTGATTTGTATTGGAGCCCCTGATGCAGGGAAGGGGGGGGGGAACGGGGATGGGAGGAGGGTGTAAACCACTTTTTCTTTCTTCCCTTCCCAGAAAAGGCTTTGAGGACAATATAGTACCCTGCCACAGAGACTCACAAAGGATGTGTTTCATGTGATCCAGCTTCAGAGACAAGCGGTCCTCTGCCTCATAAAGGGTCTAATCAGGCTGGAAACCCAAAGACAAAAAGCTGTCTCCTTTCTCTCTCTCTCTTCCTCTCACTTAGGAGCCCCTGGGCTCACTGAAGCTTTATTTGCCTGGATCCTCACTTGACAAATACCACAGCCAAGACCTCCAACTATGAACATCTTCTTTTTTTTTTTAATTAATTTTTTTTTTTAGTGAGGCAATTGGGGTTAAGTGACTTGCCCAGGGTCACACAGCTAATAAGTGGCTGAGGCTGGATTTGAACTCAGGTACTCCTGACTCCAGGGCCGGTGCTCTATCCACTGTGCCACCTAGCTGCTCCCTATGAACATCTTCTAAAGGTCACACTATATGGGGTTCAATGAAAGGCTGTAATAGGGGGAAAAAGGCAAAAGTACAGCAATTGAGAGGCAGTATAGGAATAGAGAGTAGACCTCTGAGTCAGGAAGACCTGAGTTCAAGTCTTTTCTTTGACAGGACAGGCTGTGTGACCTTGGGCAAGCCACTTATATAAGTGCCTCAGATAATCCTCTGTGACAGTGAGTTGAAGATGTTCATTGGCAGAAGGATTTTTCTCCCAAGAGCTGCCTACACCAAGTAAAATTAAAACAAACAAAAAGCAAAACGACTTCATCGTCCAACCAAGAAATAATAAAATTAGGTCTTACCTTAGAGGGGCCTGGGTTTGTCCAGTCAAAAAATCTATGTAAGAACAAAGGAAAGAAAGAATGAGTTACCTCATTATTATGTCTTATCCCTGCTACACTTACATATATAAAGCATATTGTTGTCGTAAAGAACATATAAGAGGCAGCTAGGTGGCACAGTGGATAGAGCACCAGCCCTGGATTCAGGAGGATCTGAGTTCAAATCCAGCCTCAAACACTTGACACGTACTAGCTGTGTGACCCTGGGCAAGTCACTTAACCCCCATTGCCCAGCAAAAAACAAAACAAAACAAAACAAAAAACCAAAAATCCCCATATAAGTGTAAGTTACCATTATTAACTGAGGTTATATACATTAATTTAACAACTCAATTGCAGCCTTTCCTTGGTTTATGGACTAGGTATGTTTTAGCAAAGTTGTCCACAAAGCAAATTCCATATCATGAATAATATTTTCCCATTTATTTCTATCATTAAATAAGAGGTATATATTCTCAAGAGGTGAACAAACTTCTCCAATAGATTGAGTTGAAAAAATGTTACTATAGAAGGGTAAGAAATTGATAAACAGACCTTATCCCCCTTAGGTAGGGAGAGGCAATGTGGTTCAGTAGACAGAGTTCTAGGCATGGAATGAGGAAGAACTGGGTTCAGATCCTATTTGGGATGTATATTAGCTGTACATCCATGGGCAAGTTACTCAAAGTTCTAAAATGGGCATAATCGTACCTATAGTAACCACTTCACAGAGTTGTTGACAAAAATGAGCTAATGTAAAGCACTATATGTGAATTATTATTAGATATGGAAGTGTAATACCTGTGTATCTACATATGACACTTGGAACACTGCAATAAGTTTATGTGATACCTTCTTTTTATGGGATGACAGCATGTCATTGTATTAATTATCCAGAGAGGAAGAATAATATATGAACTGTCCACTAGTCAGCACTATGTTTAAGACCCCAGCCCAGGAACCATCTCTGTTCCTTTCTGTTGCATGTGTGGGTAGCCTCCCCAAAGCCCATATCTCCTCTGGCCATCAAAGGGCACTCGGCCTACAAATATCTAGGTTGCTCACCTACCACCATGATGCATACCTTCAAGAGGTGGCACTGATCAGTCTAAATTCATGCTGGACAAGTTCTGAATCAAACCAAGAGATGATATAGAACATTGCTCAAAATATTAAAACAATAAAAGGCCCTGCCCTGTACCTGAACTGTTTTCCCTATGATCATACCATCTAAAATTCACCGGATATATACATATACATACATATATACATATACACACATATAATGGCCATGTAATTAACTAAACTTAACAAAAATAGGGAAAAAATAAATCTTCCTACATTTTCCTTGACATCTTCCCAAACTGCTTCAGGGGGACCTTTCTGGTTTTCTGAGAGTATCCATGGAATTCCTAAAGTATAATGGAATGAAACTTCTGGGGCATGACTGCATTATAGCTATCCTGGTTTGTTTGTGAGAACCCAGGATTTCCATTCCAGTATTAGTGGTCACTTGCCCCCAAACAGCTGAGTGGCAATCAGAAAACCTAGCTCCAATAGCAGCTGTTGGTTGTCTCAGTTCCCTATACATGAACAAGAAGTCCATGTCTAAAGGTATTTCCTTGGGCTTCCAGTGATGCAGTTTGTTTGAATTTATCATATTCTTTCTTTCCAGATAATCATTCCATACGCAGCTAGGCTGCAATACCACCCTTTGCCACTGGTGTTGCTATATAATACAGGTACTCTGGTCTGAAATTTTCTGCTTGAGGTTCTGGAAAATGAATGTTACTTTAATAAATAGATATACATAACTGTAAGTGCTATTAAAATGTATGTGCATTTCTCATATTTCAGAATTTCAAAGACCTGCAAAGAAACTTATAGATCATCTTTTTTTTTTTCTTTTTTCTTTTTTCTTCTTCTTTTTTTTTTTTTGTGCAGGGCAATGAAGCTTAAGTGACTTGCCCAAGGTCACACAGCTAGTAAGTGTCAAGTGTCTGAGGCCAGATTTGAACTCAGGTCCTCCTGAATCCAGGGCCAGCCCTTCATCCACTGCGCCACCTAGCTGCCCTCAAAACTTATAGATCATCAAAGAAACTTATGTCTACCAGGAGCCCTAGAGATCTTGTAAGCTATATAAAAGATGAAGTTGGCCAGTGCAAAATTAAGAGTTTAGACTAAATGGCCCATAAGGTCCTTTTCAACTCTAAATCTATGATGTGATGATCTGCTCCAGCCTCCTTGCTTTAGAGATGAGGAAACAGAGACTGGGTGAGGCACAATGTCACACTCCTAGTTAATGGCAAGATCAGGACTTGAATCCACATCTCCTGATTCCTTGTTTCTTTGTTTTCACCTTTCTAATTATACTGATACCAAATCTGTTTATGGATGTGCCTTGTAAACAAACGCTAATCCAGGAATGATTATTTTAAATTTGTGTATCTTCCAACTCTGGATACATAGACAATTTAAAAATAATACCCAGAGCAATAATGTAGGCTTCAGTTGTTCATTATGACTCTTGGCATCTGGGCTTGTTTTTCCAGGATGTCACATACTTCCTTTGGGTCTAGAAACGTTTCCTCTCCCTGGGCTGAAAGAATGGATTTCACTTCAGTGTTTTGCTTTGCTTTGTAATCTGTGTTTAGCCAACAATGCCTGAATTCAACAGAAAGGTTATAATACTTTTGACTCTAGTACCTTTTCTTTAGACGCAACGACATATTGATAATTTCATCCTGAGCATGCTTTGCTTCAGGGGCAGAAACTATGCTTTGTACACATTATTAGTGGAGATTAAAGCAAAATTAACATTGAAGTGTACAGTGAACTGCAAAAATCAAGGAGGGAAAAAAAAAAGAAAGACATGGGATTATGTGAAAATCCTTTTACTTATTTAAAAACAGTAAAGGGTATGTTTTAAATTATGGCAAATTTACCCTCTTTTTGTTGGGTCTCTGCCCTGGAAGGAAACGTGTAATTATAGCATGCCTCCTGATTTTAGCTAGAGAGGTTTTAAGGTGAAGTGTGTAGTCACACTTGTCTCCCATTCCCATGTACCTTTTGAAGTAAACAGTATGACAAATAGCTGCTGCAACTGCTACCCTCCAATCTCTCTTCTATTTTAGAACAGTTCTGTGGTTCCGGCAGACTTCTCTAAAGAGCGAATACTTTGACTTTGCAAGAGAAGACAAAGGGTTACTTTAAAGGAACGACAGACTACATGTCATTGGTTGGAGTAAAGGGAATTGAAAAGAAAGTCAATCATCTCTAGTTCTACCCATATCCAATTGCCTCATAGGCTTTCCCCCCTTTTATGTGTCACCTAGAGTGGGATTATAAACCGCACTAAAATACCTCTAATTTAAGGAGAAGACATAAGAAATGATCTGGGACTGTACTAACTTGCTTGGTCTTTTTTTTTTTTTTTAATCCTCTGGGGCAGAAGGTATTTTGAAATACCTCTTTTCTTCAAGTCATAATTGACTTGAAATTTGAAAAGAAAGGGCTTTCTTCAAGAATGAAAAGTCCATCTTTACCTACACATTTTGTCTTCCCCTCCTCTTTTCTGGCTATAAAACGGGGGGAGGGGGATTGGAGAGTGGTTTTAAAAGCAGTATTTTTGCCCAAAGTGCCAAAAAACATGATAAAGAAAGGAGGTAAACATGAGGAGATCTAGATTCCAATTAATGTGGGGTCAGCTTGCTGTGTGATTCTGTATGAGTCACCGAATTACAGAGCTGGAAGGGATCTTTGGTGGGATGTCACAACACTTTCATTTTACAGATGATGAAAGAAACTCCCAGAGGTTAAATGACTTGCCTGAGATCACATTGTCTTTTTGGTAAGAGAGCGGAAGGGGGTGAGAATCTTAAAGATTAATGAAGTTTGAGGAGAGTGGGAGTAGATAGGAGCAGTTGCTTTCATAATCTATCCCCTCCACTCAATTTTAGGCTTTAAAAATCAAGGAAATAGGGAGCCTTCTACAAGTAAATACAATTAATCATGAATCTTATGTTTTTAGCTAGAAACCCGATAATGAAATGGGTATGTGCCATCCTACTTTTTGTAGTTTTTTTTTTTACTAATTCATAGTTTTCTTATTTTTGCTTATGACAGCACAAACCTTTCAAATTCTTGCCTGAATTAATATATTAATATTATCAAAGCATTTATGCATGTTACTGTACTGTAATGTGCTTCTTCTCAAACACAATATCCCATCTTCCAGCTCCATGACTTTAAATAGGTCATCTCTCCTACTTGGAAAGCACTCCCTTCCAAACTTCTGCCTCATCACATGTCTTTTTTCTTTTCTTCCAAAATACACAAAATAAGTAGCATCTTCTATATGAAGCTTTTTCTGAGCCCTGCCCTCCCCCACCAATGCTAGTGCCTTCCCTCCATTTGCCTTTCACTTCTTTTTATTTACTTAAATTTATTCTGTATATACTCACTCTTTTTTGTGGGCAATAAGGGTTAAGTAGCTTGCCCAGGGTCACACAGCTAGTCAATGTCAAGTGTCTGAGGCCGGATTTGAACTCATGTCCTCCTGACTCCAGGGCAGGTGCTTTATCCACTGTGCCACCTAACTGCCCCTATTCTATATGTACTCAAATATGTACTTGTCATCTTCCTGTCAGAATGGAAGCTCTTTGAATATATAGATTGTTTCATTTTTTTGTACTTGTATCTCCAGTGCCTGGCATATACTAGATGCTTAATAAATACTTGGTGACTGATTGATGTACATAATTCTTTTTCATATTATTAGGGCAACTTCTCTAATTTTGTTGTTGTTTTGTCGATTTAGTCATGTCTGATTCTTTGCGACCCCATTTGAGGTTTTCTTGGCAGAGTTATTGAAGTGGTTTGGCATTTCCTTCTCCAGCTCATTTTACAGATGAGGAAACTGAGGCAAACAGTATAAAGTGACTTGCCCAGGGTCATACAGTTAGTGTGTGAAGCTGGATTTGAACTCAGGTCTTCCTGATTTCAGGCCTGGCATTGTATTCACTGCTTCACCACAATTAGTGATAAATATTTGATCCTAATTTTCCAGTTCATAGGTTGAAATGCTTGTCAGGTTAGGAAGCTCACAGGATTACAAAGGGTGAAGGATTTTCTTCCTTCTGCTTTTATGAGAGCAATCTGGGACTTTGCAACACTGCTGTGGTCCTGTTCTTTGGGGCTGGGAAGGACTAGTAGGGAAATCTTGCTACCTATAGGACTTTATGGGTTTTAACAGTTTCTAGCTCTGTATCAATCCTAAATTCTCAAGGATTTGCCCCTTTAAAGAAGAAAAGAAGGGTGTATTTGGTGATTTCCTCCTCTATCATACCTTTGTTGAAGTGTGCTGTGTAAAGGAGCCTGTCATTCAGAGCATAGCTTGGAATTGTTGTGATCTCAGTCCTTCTTTGTCATTTTCTCACCTCCGCTCATCCCATCACTGCATACTCTTTCTAGTCATTGTTAATGTCTGCCCACTGTTGTGTGTCCACATGACTTTAACTGTCCTCTGCTCCTGCTGATCCTACTTTCACCATTACTATTTTTTTTTGATGGGGCAATGAGGGTTAAATGACTTGCCCAGGGTCACACAGCTAGTCTGAGGCCAGATTTGAACTCAGGTACTCCTGAATCCAGGGCCTATGCTTTATCCACTGTGCCACCTAGCTGCCCCAGCTGACCCTACTTTCATGATAATTTCTCTCCCCTCCCTCAGTTCCTTCCTCCATCCCTCTCCCCCCTTTCTCACTGTGTCTCTTTGTGTGTGTCTCTCTCTTCTCTGTTTCTCTCTCTGTCTCTGTGTCTGTCTGTCTGTGTCTCTTTCTGTCTCTGTCTCTTCACTCTCTGTCTCTGTGTCTGTCTGTCTGTCTGTCTGTCTGTCTCTCTCTCTCACACACACACACACAAACACACAGACACAAACACATAAACCTCCCCAAATTTCTCTCTTGGACTGATGCCTTAAACACTGACCTCTCTGCAGATCTCGAAGCTCACCTCCTTCTTCCTTTCTAATAGTTCAGCCATCATCACTTGCTTTATATGGCATATGACATACACATTCTTTTCTTTTTTCATGTTTGAGAGAGTTGTTTTATTGTATGTACTTAAGGTATAAGTTGAACCATCTGCATTCTGATAAAACAGTAAACAGCAGCCCACCTCGCCCAGGCTATACCATTTTGTTTGTCCATCCTAAGGTTTTTAGCAACTTTTCCTTCACAGAGTCAAGAGGCAGTGTGTGCAGACCTGTAACTGATTTGTCTTTAAAATGTCCATAAGTGGAACATTTAATAAAACCAGGGAAAATGGATTTCTAAACAACTCATTTTTATCATGGGTATCCTTGTCTTTGGAGCATACACATTATTCTTGAGAAGCACATGTAGAAATTTTTTACTTGGGAGTCATGTGTTAGACCTATTAGTTTCAGAGTAGCAATTTTATTCTAGGAGTCTAAAAAGGAGAAAATGGAATTAGAGTATCGGAATAAAGCAAAAGTATTTCTGTCCATCCCCCAGCAAAGATTGAGAATTGAGAATATTGAATTCTATTATTTATTCTATAAGACAGCTAGCTGGCTCAGTAGATAGAGCAATGGCCCTGGAATCAAGAGGACCTGAGTTCAAATCCCAGCTCAGACACTTACTAAATGTGAGTTCAAATTCAGACTCATACACTTACTAGCTTTGCAACCCTGTGCAAGTCACTTAAACCTCAATCTCCTTATCTGTAAAATGAGCTAGAGAAGGAAATGGCAAACCACTCCAGTATCTTTGCCAAGAAAACCCCAAATGGGGTCACAAAGAGTCAGATATAACCAACTGACTAAACAGCAATAATTATTTGTTCCATTCCATTTTAGTCTAGTATATTTTCATATATTAAATACTTATTATTTGCAAGTGGTGTTGATGTACTGCACTAGATGATGAAGATAGAAAGATAGAAAATAGCATACTCCTTATCCTAAAGAAGCTTAAAATCTAATGTATAGGTATGAGACCTATATGCAAATAACCATTGCACAATTTAAAACATATCTACCATAAGCAGAGTGGCAGGAAATAGTTGAGAGGGGAAATCATATCTAGCTAGCATGATCAGGAAGGAGATGGTACCTCAAATGATCCTTGAAAGAAAGAAAAGATTTCAACAGGTAAAGATGGTGGGGGAGCTAATTTCAGGAATGGAGGCCAGTGTGGGCAAATATATGGAGTTGGGAAAGATGAAGGATGGGGTCATGGAAGAGTGAGTAGTGTCTGAAATGTAGAATGAGTGAAGTGGAGGATATTAATTAAGGCTGAAAAGATAAACTGGAGTCAGCTCAGGATGGCTCTTGGCTAAATCAGATTTGTGAGCATTTACACTTCCTCAATCAGCAAAAGTTACAAATCAGAATTTGATTTATTGTTCTGTTGATTTCTAGACTTAAGAAAGTGATGAAGAAAATGTTAATCCTGCAGATTAAGTATAAGTGTTGGGCAGGCATACACTTTTTTTTCTTTCAGAGAGTTGATTGTTAGACATTTACTAGCACACTCCTACCAGTAGCCAGTCTATGAAGGGCTTGAAATGCCAAGGTAAAGATTTTATGCTTTATGAGTTGATGAGTAGTTACTGAAGGTTTTTGAACAGAGAGTATTATGGCAAGATGTCATTGAGGAGATAGCATGGCAGTGATGGTAAGGATGTAGAGGAGTTGTGAAGAGATGAGAGGCAGGGAAATCGGTTAGGGGAGGCAGGAAGGGAATAAACATTCATATAGTACTTGCTGTGTGCTGGGTACTTTTAGAAAAATGATATCATTTGTTCTTCCTAACAACCCTGCCAGATAGGTACTATTATTATCATCTCTATTTTACAGTTGAGAAAACTGAGGCATATAGAGGTTAGGTGACTTCTCCAGGGTCACGCAGTTGGGTTACATTTGAACTCAGGTCTTCCTAATTCCAGGTCCAGTACTCTAACCACAGAGCCACCAGCTGTCCCTGTTAGGAGTCTCATAGGTGAGTTCAGGCAGAGGTAGCAAACTAAGGTTGAGGCAATAGAATAATAATAAACAAGGTAAATGAGGTTAAATCAGCTTCTTTGTAAGAACTAATAATGCCTTTCAAAGTTTGGGAAGTCTTAAAAGCACCTTCTTCCTCTTGCCAAACAGGAGACAGCAAAACTCTGCCTGCAAGAAATGAACTTTCCTTGGGCATGACTCTGCTCAGCTTTGTTTTATTCTAAATAAGGAAGAAGACCCTGGAAGAGAGTGTTTTAAAGTTTCTTTAAGCAATACTTCAGACCCAAGGGCTTAAGAAACATTCCTGATTTGGAGAATTGTTCATATAAATTACTTGGTTGGCTCAAAGGCATCACTCTTTTCCTGCCTAATCCTAGAACCAAGAATACACACACACACACACACACACACACACACACACACACACAGTAGATGTGTGTGTATAGGATGTATGTGTGTATATGTACACATAATGTATATAATTTTATATTATATATTTAAAATTTTTATAAAATCATTTAGCACAGTGCCTAGCACATAGTAGGTGCTATATAAATGCTTATTCCCTTCCTCTCTGCTCCAACTGGTCTTCCTGCCTCTAATCACTTTGGATCATTGCCAGACCATTTCCTTAATGCCAGGTTACCATGAAAATCTATGCATATATGTGTGTGTGTGTGTATGTGCACACACATATATTAAACTTTAAAATTATTATCTCATTTGATCTTCACAACAACTTTGGGATACAAGAGCTATTATTATGCCCATTTTACCAATGGGAAACTGAGGCAGGCAGAGGTTAGGTGGCCAGACAGCTAGTAAGTTGTCTGAGGTCGAATTTGAACTCAGGTCTTCCTGACTCCAAGCCTGGTGTTCTAACCACTGTACTACCTGGGGGTGGATGGGTGGGAAATATAGACATTTTAGAACAAGGTTAAAGACAAGGACATACCCAACACAGAATGGTACTTCTCTGGATGGAGTCCAGAATGTCCGGAGGACAAGTCAATCTTTCTATGATTTCCATGCTGCCAGGACCCTATCTTTAATGATCCCCAGCCTGCCTATGTTCTGGGAGATCATCACTCATCATACTACCGTGTCACAAGCTTGTCAGGATGAAATTTATAACAGTCAGAAGCAGACATAGTTACCTTTAATAAAGAACAAAGTGATGTACCATATGGTTTGGGTAAATAATAGTAGGATATAAAATATTACAGACCATCACTACAATTAGGCTGCCATCACCACGGTGGAACCAGTCCATAGGCAATGGAGAGAATTCACAATCATTTATGTGTAATTTTCTTGAAGGGCCCTTCTCCAATGCAAATTTTTATTTATGTCACTTTCATAGAAGGTAATTGGAGGAAGCCTCCTTCTCCTAACTGAGGGGTTTGTTGTAAACACTTTACTCTATTTAGCTTGAAATTACCACACAGTTAAATGGCTAATCATAGACACCAGGCTCCACGATCATTGGCTAGGACAGCCATATTTAACACGGTAGAAATTAGCACTGAGGAAAACAAGGATCTTTCTCCTTTTTTTTGTTTTCTCCCCCTAATTCAGTTTCATCAAGATGACCCAACCACAAAGGATGAGACAGAATTAGTCCAGGTTGTCTGAGCCAAAAGAAAATGTATAGCCTCAGGCTGTGTCTCACTCTAAATAGCAGTTGACTCACTGCTGCTTTAGAGAAGGGGTGAGGCAGAGACTGCTGGTTCACTCTGAGAAGGACTTTGGCAGGAGGGGGCATCTTATTTTTAATCCCACCGGGGTGACAGGACTAGACTGTTCTTCACCATCTCATTCCTACTTAACCCTTTCCTTGTAGGTCACAAAATAGTGAAATGTCAAAAATATTATTAATCTCCTACTGGGTGTTAGGTAGGCACTTACATTAGGAACTCTAAAGCTGCAAAGTTAAATAAGATGCAGTCCCTGACTTCAAGGAGCTTATCATCCACTGTGGGGAGATATGAAAAAAATGGGGGGGTTTGGAGGAGAAGGGAAGCTATGATTCATCAGTGGGTGAATTCCTAGTATGGAAACTCCCTCTACTGACTCACAATTCATTTGTAACTAATCTTGGAGAGTTGCATGAGGCACCAGAGGCTAAGTCACCTGCCCTCAGGTGGGCAGCTAGTATGTGTAAGGGGAAGAGCTTGCTAAGTTCCACAGCTGCCCACCAGGGCCTATATAACTCCACTGGCTTTGTAAACATACATTAGTCTAAGACAAAAGAGGGCATGATAAGTGTATAAAAGGACAATTCATTTTGAATGTTCCAGGGAGGAAGACATTATTTTCTGACTGTTGAACATTGGTGTGACCATGTGTATGTGTGTGTGAAAGAGACAAAGAAAGACAGTGAAAGACACAGATAGAGACAGAAAAGCCAGAGAGAGACACAGAGAGACAGAGTCACAGATAGAGATAGAGAGATAGAGAGAGACAGAGATAGAGAGACAAGTCAGAGAAACATAGAAAAACAGAATCAGAGACAGAGATAGACAGAAACAGAGAGATAGAGTTAGGTACAGACAGAGATAGAGAGACAGAGAGACAAGAGAGAGATACAAAAAGACAGAGACAGAGATAAAGACAGACGTGGAGGTTAAGGGAAAGAGACAAAGATATCTGAGTCGCTGCTTTATATAAACATGTGCTTTAATAGAGGATGATCAAATCCTCATCTCCTGTTACCCTGCTTAGGATAGAATACCTAAGTTGAGCTCTGTCAGGAACTTAGAGGGACTAAGTCTAGGGCTGGAATAGCCAGCAAGGTTTTTCAAAAGTATCCAGGACAGTGAAAAAAAAATCAACCTTTCACCTTCTTCTAGGGTTTCAAACTCCATGTCTCAGCTCTCCCTTCAGAGTTTCCTGTCAAACACCATCAGGAGTTGGGGTACCCTGCTTGTAACCCACTTTGGGGAAAGGTCACAGAAAGATCAGTGAACAAAAATGACTCCAAGAGACTGGCAATAAAACTTACCTCCCACCACTTGACAGAGAAATATTGGACTAGAAATGCAGAAATAGATCTGTCTATATTCGTAAACATGGCCAATGTGTTAATAATTTGTTTTGCTGGACTAGACATATTCATTTCAAGGGAAATCTTTTGGGGGTGTGTGTGTGGTAGATTAGTAGGTAGTGATAGATGTCCCCAAAAGACCATTTAATAAGACATTTTAATGAATAGAAGAAAAAAATTGCAGGAGTAGTTTTATTACTACCTTGTTAAATTGATCAATCAACAAACATTTATTAAATGTGTTCCTTATTCATGCCCTTTTAAAAGCATACTGAAATGTTTGTGTTTGTTAATGATTATTAAGTACACAATAAACAAAAAAAAATTTATGAGTCCATGAACCTTGATCAAGTCACTCTCTGGGCCTCCATTTTTCTTACTGAGAATAACAATAAATAACCAACATTTATAGAGTTCTTCACAGTTTCAAAGTACTTTGCAAATATTCTCTCATTTTATCCTCATGACATTCTTGGGAGTGAGGTACTATTATTATCTCCATTTTACAGATGAGGAAATTGAGGCAGATGCTGGTTAAGTGACTTGCCCCAACTCACACAGATACTAAGTGTCTGAGACTTGATTTGAACTCTCCTCTCCTTAACTCCAGGTCTATTGAGCTAGCTACTATGCCAATTGGCTACCTCTAAAGATGGTAAAATGATGGGTTATTATTATATTAGTTATTATGATTATACCATACTAGCTTATTATACTACTATGTTATCATATTATTTACTAGTTATAAAATAACTCAATTAGTACTAAGATTCTTTGATTCCTTGTCTTGGTAATTCTATGTCTACAGCAGCTAGGTGGCACAGTGGATAGACTTACTAGCTGTGTGACCTGAAGCAAGTCACTTATCACAGTTTGTCTCAGTTTCCTCATCTGTAAAATGAGATGGAGAAGGAAATGGCAAACCACTCTAGTATCTTTGCCAAGAAAATGACAAATGGGGTCAAAAAGAGCCTGACATGACTGGACAACAATAGATGTCATTGTCTAGGGGGCACTGGGTATCACAAAGTGCTCTCAAAAGGCTGCCAAATAAGCTGAATTAGCACAATGGCATTTGAGTAATGACACAGGTTTGAATTCTGTTTTTGACACTAGAATCACAGGGTTTAGAGCTAGAAGGGGTCTTATAGGGGTCATCCAGTCTAACCCCCTCATTTTACTAGTTGTGTGACCTTAAGCAAGTCACATAACTTTTCTGAAGCTCAGTTTCCTCTTCTGTAAAATGGGGGCATTAATATTCTTCTCACCTACTTTGAAAACCTTGAAGTGTTAAATGATCAGGTTCATATGTCTATAAGTGTAAGGGACCACAGAGGCCCTCTGGTCCAATCTCCTTAATTTTACAAAGAAGAAAAACTGAGGGATGGTGTCAAGTGACTTATCCATGTTCACATATATTGTTAGCATTAGAGCTGAGAGCTGAGAGCTGAATGCAGGCAGGTTCTGTGATTAAATAACCAGTTGTCTTTCTACTGTACCAACTGCATTTCTGTTCTCTGAAGAAGGGATACTTTGGAGACCTAAGATAAGGGTATGAAGGTATCCTTGGCAGTCAGGAAGGTCTGGGTATGAATCACTCCTTAAACACTTACTGGTTGTGTGACCTTGGGCACCTCTGGGTATCATTTTCTCCACATGTTAAAAAGGTGTGTGTGTGGGGGGGGCAGCAAGACTCAAAAACTTCCAAATTCCCTTCCAACCTTAAACTAAGATCCTATGAACTACCCAAGCTCAACAAGACAATCTTAAACATGCCCAGATAACACTGCCTTTGAAAGCATTATCTTCCAGCACCTCAATTCTTCTAGGAATACTTCTTTTCTCTTGCACTGAGAGAGTACCCAACCTAGCCTCAGAAGGAAGGATAGTATCTGGAGGGTTGGCCTTTGAGATGACAAAAGCCTAAGTAGGAGATTCACTGCACTCTCAGATCCCCAATTTATAGTTCTGAACATACGCAATCTGTTGGGCCAACCACTGATATCCCCCTAAGGGACAGATCTTTGTTCTTATGGGATCAGGAACTCTGTTTATAAAGATGAAGAAGGTAAGGGTGGAAGGAAGGAAACTGCAGTGCTAATTCTATGTATTTTACTCCCTGGTAATCAGGGACTTCCCTCGGAGGGCTGACTGGGCAAGGAACACAGACTCAAAAATATCTTCCTCCACAAAGCCATACACCTATTTATAGGTGGTGTGTCAGAGTGGACAAAAAAACACAAAAAAACCCACTAGACTTTGAGTCAGAATATCTGAGTCGAAAGTTTTGGTCCTAGTTATGTGACCTGGAGTAAATTGGTTAACTTCCCTGAATCTCAGTTTCCTCCTTTGTAAAATGGTAACTACCTTTTACACAAGGTGGGTGTGAGGAAAGCAATTTGTAAAGCTTAAAGAATTTAAAAAATATGAGGATACCAATTAGATATTAATTTGGTTTAATAAGATTCTCTTTAAAATGTAAATCCCTCTCCCCCTCACGATAAGTTTCATTTATACCCTAACATTAATTACTTTTAAGAAGATTATCAGATCAATGCCTAGCTAAGGTACCATTCATAGGATGGGAAGTTAGAGGAGAGAGGCTGGACCTGGGTTGGTTTGAGCTGAGGAGGTAGGGCTTTTGGTCAGCTAAAGTGTGCATTAGGGAAGTGTATGGGGCAGACAGAAGAGGAAGAAATAATACTATTTTATGGATAGAAGGGATGGACCATAAAGTCCAGCCTCCTTGTCCATGCTTCAGGGAAAAAAAGAATACATGTATATGTTGTGTGTGGACCTTAACACCACAGATAACCACTGTGTGGTTACACATCTAGAAGTTGCCATCCAGAAGAAACTAGACATCATGGAGAATGAAGTCAAATGGGTCTTGGGAAGCAGTGCTAATAATAAGACTGATGGAGGTGATGGAATTCCAGCTGAGCTATGTAAAATCCTAAAAGATGATGCTGTTGAAGTGTGGCACTCAATGCCAGCAAATTCAGAAAACTCAATAGTGGCTACTGTAATGGAAAAGATCAGTTTACATCCCAATCCTAAAGAAGGGAAATGCCAAGGAAGGTTCGAATTAATGAATAATTGTGCTCATTTCACATGCCTGCAAGATTTTGCTTGAGATTCTGCAAGCTAGGGTTCAGTAATATGTGAATCAAGAATTATCAGAACAGCAGGCTGGTTTCTGAAGAGACAGAGGAACTAGAGACCAAATTGCCAATGTTCACTGTGTTATGGAGAAAGCAAGAGAGTTGCAGAAAAACATCTACTTCATTAGTTACACTAAAGCCTTTGACTGTGTGGATCACAACCAAATGTGTCAAGTCCTCAAAGAGATGGTAGTACCAGATTACCTTATTTTTCTCCAGATGGAACCTGTATACTGGGCAAGAAGCAATATCTAGAACTGAAGAACATGAAAGAACTGATTAGTTTAAGATTGGAAAAGGAGTATGACAAGGTTATGTATTGTAACCTTATTTATTTAACTTATATGCAGAGTACATCATGCAAAATGCCAGGTTGGATAAATAAAAGCTGGAACTAAGATTTCTGGGAGAAATAATAGCAACCTCAGATATGTAGATGATATCACTATAATAGCAGAAAGTGAAGAGGAATTAAGAAGCCTCTTGATGAGGGTGAAAGAGGAAAG
The DNA here is from genome assembly GCF_019393635.1 of Dromiciops gliroides. NCBI lineage: Eukaryota > Metazoa > Chordata > Mammalia > Microbiotheria > Microbiotheriidae > Dromiciops > Dromiciops gliroides. The sequence goes on from NC_057862.1 coordinate 172,568,372, forward strand.
TATAAAAGTTGGCTTGAAGCTTAACATTAAAAAAACAAAACCCTAAGATCTTGGCAACTGGCCTCATCACTTCCTGGCAAAAAGAGGGATAAGAACTGGAAGCTGTGTCAGATTTTATATTCTTAGGCTCAAAGATCATTGCAGATGGTGATTGAAGCCATGACATTAAAAGATGTTTGCTCCTTAGAAGGAAAGCTATGGCAAATATGAGCAGCATACTAAAAAGCAGAGACATCACATTGGTGACAATGGCCCATATAATCAAAACTATATTTTCCAGTAGCAATGTATGGATATGAGGGTTGGACTATAAAGAAAGCTAAGTGCTGCAGAATTGATGCTTTGAAATTGTGATGCTAGAGAAGACTTTTGAGAGTACCTTGTACTCTTGGACAGCAAGAAGGGCAAATCAGAGAATATGTAAAGAATTTAATTCAGGCTATTCACTGGAAGGGCAAATACTGAAGCTGAAGCTTAAATACTTTGGCCACATAATGATAAGATGGGACTCATTGGAAAAGAATGGGATGTTGGGAAAGACTGAAGAGAAAAAGAGAAGGGGATAGCAGAAGATGAGATGGCTCAGTAGCATCATGGAAACAACAAATATGGACTTGGACAGACTTCAAGAAATAGTGGAAGGCAGCTATGTGGCATAGTGGATAAAGCACTTGCACTGGATTCAGGAGGAGCTGAGTTCAAATTCAGCCTTAGACACTTGACACTTACTAGCTATGTGACCCTGAGCAAGTCACTTAACCCTCATTGCCCTGCCCCCCAAAAAAAAAATTAAAAAAGAGATAGTGGAGGATAGTAGAGCCTGGTGTGCTAGGGCCCATGGGGTCATGAAGAGGCAGACAGGACTGAATGACTGAACAAAATGTGCCAGGCATTGTGCTAGGTAATGGGGATACAAAAGAGTCAAAGACAGTCCCATAACCCACCACCATTGTTTTTAAGGTACAGTATCTGGATTTCTCTATTGCTGGGATATAACTTTAAGATATATCCCTGAAAATGTTGAGTATCTGCTCTCTTATTTGCCTGTTATGGTTGTTAATAACTAACTATAATCTATCTAGTAAGAATCCTATTGGAAGGAACTTAATGGAACATCAAAATTACTTCATTCCATTCAATAATTCATCTCTCTTACTCTGGGGCAAAAAGGAGGTGCTAGTTACGTTGTCCATTGAATGGAATCTAGATAAAAATGCAGCACAAGATTCATGAAATAAAAATAAATGGGGGTTTAGAATATGTTTGTGTTTTGGTTCAGTTTGCTTTCTCACAAATGGTGCTTTATAGCAGGGGCTTGGAAAATTGTCAAGTAGGGGAAGGCTGGCAGCTGAAGTCTTGGAACTCTAATGTCAGAGATGACAGAAGGGGAGAAAGAATGGAGGAGAACTAGACAATAAGGAAACTGGGAGGGAGGTCAGGAACTGAGCTGCTAATTCTAGGTTAAGGTAATGATAATTTAGGAGCTGGCCCATTGAGCCATAAGTACCCCTTCCATTATCCTTTTCCTGTAGCATGCTGTCCCTGACTCATACTTGTCTCCTTGTACTGTAGGCTGATATTGAAATGAAATGAAACATTGGTAGGTTGTTTAGTAGTCAACCAAAAAAGTCAATTTAGTTATGGCATAGAAAGGATACTCAACAAGAATGTAGCAATCAGAGCTGATAGAATTGTGTCCCCAAAATACATACCTTGGGACATCTACTGAGTTTGAATGGCTAGGTATTGGGGACAACTTCTTTGTTTTAAAAAAAAAACAGCTAGTTTAACTTCATGGCAGGGGAAGGAAGCCCTGATTTATTACACTCTCAATGTGAAATAAAATGATGGAAAAGTATAGGAGCTAGCCCTCTAGGGTCTCAAGGAAGATTGTAGATTTTCACCTGTAACCAGTTGCTTAGTGAAGGAAGTATATAAAGGAGGGGAAATATGGAGGGGAAGGAGCAAATCTCTCTAGTCTTCAGTTGTAACATGTTTCCCATCATGACTTTCCTATTTTATTCTTTCCTGCTCTTTACCCTCCTTACCTTATTGCCCCCATCTCTGGGACCTTTGATATCTAAGCTATTACTAGGAATGAGAGAATTAAGGATAATGTCAAGGTTCTAAATTGGGAAGACTGAAAGGATGGTGATGACTTCAACAGAAATAAGGGCTTTAGGAGAGGGGAGATTTCATGGGGAAAGAAAATCAACTCAGTTCTAGATATGGTGAGTTTAAGATGTCTTCAGGGTGATGAGTTTGGAATGTTTAATAGGCAATTGGTGACATGGGCTGAAGCTCAGAGTAGAGACTAGGACTGCATTTATAAAGAGATCTATCAAAGTATCTATCTATCTATCTATCTATCTATCTATCTATCTATCTATCTATCTATCTATCTATCATCTATCTATCTATCTATCAATCTATCATCATCTATCTATCATCTATGAATGAGTTATCTCCACGGAGATCACTGTTAAACCCATGGTAGCTGATGAGGTTACTGAGGATGAGAGAGTGTAGAGGAAGAAGAGAAGAGCACTTAGGATCGAGTCTTGGAGAACGCTCCTAGTTAGGGAGCACAATACTGATTATGAGCCAACAAAGGTAGCCAAGCAGAAACAGTAAGACAGGTAGTAGGAGAACCACTACTATCATAAAGACTTGAAGATAAGAGAGTCCTCAGGAGGAGAAGGCCAATAGCATCACATGCAGCTGAATCAGGCAGGTTGAGGCAGTCGTTGAAGCTTTCTGGTCTCAGTTTCCTCATCTGTAAAATGAGGGGGCTGGACCAGATGGACTCTGAAGTTCCCTCCAACTTTAATTCTATGCCCATATGAACAAGAGCAGCAGCAGCAGCAATTACAAAGAAAATAAAAAATTGAAACTAAATGATATGTAATTATAATGACTGGCTCAAAAGGAGAGATATAAGAATGTCTCCTATGCAAAGTTACTGGAAATATGAGTGCAGAATAGTACATACAAAATCAGACTTGGTTGAAGGGTTGAGATTAGTCTTGCAGAATTGTTTTTTCTCTTTCTTTCTTTTAATATTTGTTATAAGCTATGGATTTCCACAAAGGGACAAGGGAAGGATTTTTTGGGAATTTTGGGTGATAGAAAAATAAGAGATTTCAATAACAAAAAATTCGTGTCAGGGTACACAAAAAGAAAAGGAAAAGAAAAGAAAAAGAAAAAAAGAAAGGAAAAGAAAAAAGAGAAACCAAGAGGTGGAACCTGGTGGTGAGACAGGTGTTCAATGGCAGCCAAGAGAGCTGGTGACAAAGCAGTAGCTTGATTGACTCCCTGTTTCTTCCAGTAGATCAAGCTTGATTGACTGAGGCCAGCTGCTGACAGCTGTGGCCTGACAGCCCCGTGGGGAGGGCCCTCCTTTCAGCACCCTACTTGATTGGCCTTTGAGAGAAGGGGCTAGATAAGAGAATCAGCTCCTCCATTCTTGCTGTGTCTTCCTGGAGATGCTTCTGCCTCCTCAATCTCTGGGGTTCATGACTTTCCTCAGTTTTTTCTTCTTTTGTTTTTTTTCAAAGGTTCCTCAGGCCTAGACTAGCCAGTGTGCTGGGGAAGGAGAACAAGGGACCCCAGGCTTGGAAGTTGCCTGCTACCTCCTGCCCTGGTCTTCCGCAGCAAGAGAGGGGAAGTGAGAGAGAGTAGGTGATAGGTGAACTCCAGGTGGGGACATGGGGAAGTAAAGGCATTCCCAGAAAGGAGGGGAGAAGTCACACCTTCCTGGCAAAGCCTCTGCTTCCCTCATCCCTGGGACTTTTCTTTCTTTTGAAGCATTGCTCTACTTGCTGCTTGAACTTGGTGGGGGGTGGTGAGCTGAGAGACCAGCCTATGCCTGAAATAATGGACTGGCAGCCCCTTTGTGCTCAGCTGCTTAACAGTCGTGAGACCAGGGACAACTGCTTTGGAACAGCTGTTATCCCCATGTGTGCCCCCATGGTAGGCCAGATTTTTAAAAATATATTTATTAATTTCATGGAATATTTCCGAATTACATGTAACATTTTTTTTTAACTTTCATTTAAAAAAAAAAATTGAGTTCCAAATTCTCTCCTTTCCATCTCTCCCATACACCTTGAAAAGGCAATCATGTTAAAGAATTGTGAATGACGGGCAGCTAGGTGGTGCAGTGGATAAAGGACCGACCCTGGAGTCAGGAGTACCTGAGTTCAAATCCGGCCTCAGACACATAACACTTACTAGCTGTGTGACCCTGGGCAAGTCACTTAACCCCAATTGCCTCACTAAAAAAAAAAAAAAAAAAAAAAAGAATTGTGAATGACTTAACTATTCTCAGTAGGACAATGATCCAAGGAAATCCCAAAGGACTAATGATGAAGAATACAATAAATCTCCAAAGAAAGAACTGATATTGATGGAAAACAGACTGAAGCATGCTATTTTCACTTTCTTTCATTTTTTCCTTTTATTCACATTTTCTTGTAGAAAATGACTAACATGGTAATGTTTTACATAGTCTTACATGTATAACCCATATCTGATTGCTTACCATCTTAGGGATGGTAAAGGAGGGAAGGAGGATAAAAATTAGCACTCAAAACTAGAAATTAAAAATGTTTATTAATTAAAAAAGAAAAGGCAATCATGTGAAGTCATGTAAAGCATATTCCCATATTAGCCATGCTGCACAAGAGAACACACACACACATACACACACACACACACACACACAGACACAAATGAGAAAAACAAAGAAAAAAATTTTAAAGTATTCTTCCATCTGCATTGAGAGTATATATATTTCCTCCTTGGAGGTGGATAGCATTTTTTATCATGACTCCTTCGGAATTGTCTTGGATCATTGTCTTGATCAGAGTAGCTAAATCTTTTACAGCTGATCATCTTTACAACATTGTTTTTACTATGTACAATGAGGTAGGCCAAATTTCAACAAAATAGTTGAAAGAGCATTGGACTGGGAATCAGAAAAAAAAAATTAGTCCTAGTCCATACTCTGACCCTAATTTTGGTCTCTGTTTCTTTTTCTGTAAAAGGAGGAAGCTGGACAAGTGGTCTCTAAGATCCCTTCCAGTTCAGACAACATATGACTCTATGAGATTTGGGCTCCACATAACTCTAATTATGAACTTGCAAACTCTTTTTGGAGAACAATCTATGGTATGAAGTAGAAGTTACAATAATAATCATAACCTTTGTCTCAATAATTTCATTCTCTGGAATATTCTCTGAAAAACTTATCAAAATCAATAAGAATCAAAACTAGGTGATTAGGATATATTTACATGTAATTGGAAGGAAAAAAATCCCTGTAGCCCATCTAAATGCCCATCAATACCAGAATAGTTAAATAAAATGTGGTAAATTAATATAATAGAATTCTGTAATGCAATAAAGGCAAATAAGTACGAGGAATACACAGAAATATGGAAAGACCTTTAGAAAATTATGCCAAGTTAAAAAAAGGCAGAACTACAAGAATAGAATGTACATTAATGATGATTATGGGGAAAAGAAAACAAGAAAGACTGGGCAGAGAATTCTGATGGGGATTAATACTGGGCAAATGTAAGTGGTAAGATACTCTATGAATCGACATTCATTTGGATGCAATTAGTTACTAAGCAAGTTTATTTACATTGATATTCAAAATTGCATTTTAGTGAAACATTAAAGAATATTTGTATACATTTGACTCTATATCAGCCCAAACCTTAATTTCAGTAAGAAGTGAATTTGCCTTCCTCCATGACCTTGGGCAAGTCACTTCCCTGACTGTGACCTCAGTTTCTTTCCTAGAAAATTCAAAGTGTTGAGAAATAGCCAGGTATAGTGGAGGAAGCAGTGTCTTTACAAAGACCTGGGTTCAAAACCTACCTCTGATGCTTACTACCTTTGTGACCTTGGGCAAATAACTTAACTTCTCTGAATCCCAGTTTATTTTCTGAATCTCATCTGTACAATGAGGTAGTTCATAGATATGGATACATCACTGGCCCTGGAGTCAGGAAGATCTGATTTCAAATTGGGCCTCAGACATTTATTAGCTGTGTGACTCTGGGCAAGTCACTCAATCTCTTTCTGCTGCAGTTTCCTCATCTGCAAAATGGGGATAATAATAGGACCTCCCTCCCAGGGTTGTTGTGAAGATCAAATGAGATATTTGTAAAATGCTTAGCACAGATGATGAGTGAGATGAGCAGAACCAGAAGAACATTGTACACAGTATCATCAACATTGTATGTTGATCTACTGTGATGGACTATATTCTTCTCACCAATGCAATGGTACAGAAGAGTTCCAGGGAACTCATGAGAGAAGAGGATCTCCAAATCCAGGAAAAAAAGAAAAAAAACTGTGGAGTATAGATGCTGAATGAACCATACTATTTCTTTTGTCTTTGGTGCTGTTGTTTTTCTATTTTGAGGTTTTTTTTTTGTCATTGCTCTGATTTTTCTCTTATAACATGACTAATGCAGAAATATGGTTGATGTTATTATGTATATGTGCATATATATATATATATAAAACCTATGTCAGATTACCTGCTGTATAGGGGAGGGGGGAGGGAGGGAGAAAAATCTGAAATTACAAAGCTTGTATAAATAAAAGTTGAGAACTATCTTTACATATAACGGGAAAAAATAAAATACTTTATTACAAATTAAAAAAAAATGCTTAACACAGTTCCTAGAACATAGTAGGTACTTAATAAATGCTTATTCCCTTCCCCTACCCTTTCCCTAAAATGAAATGTTTGGACTAGGTGGCCTCTGAGGCTCCTACTAGCCACAGCTTCATGATCCTATGAGTAGATGGTCCCTAAAACCTAAAATTTCTTCCATTTCTAATTTGGTACCATTATAGTTTTGTTTGTTTGTTTGTTTGTTTTGTTCGTTCCTTAGTTCCTTCTTTCCTTTTTTGGTGGTGGTGTTAGATATTCTTTCTTAAGCCATCTTTTAGCTCCATCTCCTAAAACATCAGTTTGCTGTAAGGATTATCATTGTACCCCAAAACATTTAATAATCAGGCTTCTTGGAGACTAAATGTGAAGAAAAAACATCATCCTAACACCTAGTCATTGAGTATTAGTTCAAATGCAAAGCTACCAAATGGCCTGATTCCTCAGAGTAGGGGGTTGGGGGGATGGGCAGCCTACTAGCAGAAATCATGTGGTCTCCCCTTCATTTCCTGGCATGGGGTAGCATCTTTTCCCCTCTTTTCAGTCTCTCTCATCTCCTGTCCCCCCCCACATAGACACACCCCAAGGATGCCTTTCACACAGTTTGCCCTGGGCATGGGTTGTGGTACTCATCCCTGGTACATTTCATAGCTCCACTCTCACTAAGCTTTTGACTCTTGACCTCTCCTTTGGCTGGTTTCAGGCCTTACAGTCTTCCTTAAATCTTCCATTTCCCCAACCCGCATCTTCAGGCCTAAAGCCCTGGAGACTTTTAGCTTCCAGCCTGCCCTCCTCCCCTACTGACAGCTTTCCAGGCCCTGCTGGAAGCTCTCTGGGGAAAAGAGAAAGAACACAAACACAGGCATATCTCCTACGAAACCTGTCAGATTTTATTTTGAAAATCTCACGCTGCATTTAAATACACTTAGAGCATAAACCAAAGTACCAAAACAAAGTTTTCTTTACAGATGGCCTACTGCATGGACAGGACTTGTGAATGCATCTGTTCTATAGGATGCTACGTTTAAGAAGATAAGCGAAGCACTGTTACTATGGGCCATCTGCTGGGCTGTGGAAACAGCTATGAAAAATGGCATTTGTTTAGAAGTGATTTTATCTTCATATAGAATAATATCTTGATAAGAATATCACAGTCCTTTCTAGATCTAACTTTTTAAAAATTGTTTTTTATCATTGTTACTATTTAATTAAACTATTATTCAATTAATATTTAATTGGTCATTAAAGTTAATAACATTACGAATAATAGCAACTAGCATTTATATAGCACTTTAGGATTTACTAAGTGCCTTATAAATATTATCTCATTTTGTGCTCATAATAATTATGAGAGGGAAATGCTATTATTCCACCCATTTCATAGATAAGGGAACTGAGGCAGTTAAACTGAGGTTAAGTGACTTGCTCAGGGTGACATGGACAATAAGTATTTGAGAGGTGGGTGCTATTATTTTCCCTGTTTTACGTTTAAGGAATCAGAGGGAGAGAGAGGTTAAATGATCCTCCAAGGGACACATATAGCTAGTAAATGTCTGAGGTCACATTTGAATTCAGGTCTTCCTGACTCCAGGTCTTGCACTCTACCTACTGCACTCAACCTTGCTGCCAGTTTCAGTGATTAATTCCATGAAAGAGTTTAACATTTAGAGCCAGAAGGATCCTTGGAGAAGCATGATATACTATATATGGCACTGGACTTATAGGGAAGAACAAGATTCAAATCTTTCCCAAGACACTGAATAACTGTGACTGTAGGTAAGTCACTTTGCTTCTCAGTGAATCAGTTTCTACATCTGTAAAATGGGGGAATTGTGTTTAATGACCTCTAAGGTTCCTTCCAGCTCTAGATCCATGATCCTATAATTATCCCTCTCATTTTGCATGTTAGGAAATTGAGGTTAAATAACTGTTCTGGATTAAAGAGCTAGCAAGTAGCAAAATCAGGATTTGAATCCAGTTCCTCTGAAGCCTTATCCAGTATTCTGACTACTTTACCATACTTGATAAGCCAAATATAATCTGGCCAGAAGAAAATTGAATAGTTCAGAGAAATATCATAGGCTCTTCCCTTCCCCTCTCCCATTTCCTGAATTTAATTCAACAAAGACACATTAAGCAATCTGGATAAAATGGTAAGCTAGGATATGAGAGAAATTGTTATTATTCAATTATTTTTCAGTCATGTCCAATTCTTTGAGATCCCATTTGGGGTTTTCTTGGCAAAAATACTGAAGTGGTTTGCCATTTCCTTTCTAACTCATTTTACAGATGAACAAACTGAGGCAAACAGGGTCAAGTGATCGGGGTCACACAGCTAATAAGTGTCTGAGGCCAGATTGAATTTAGGAAGATGATTCTTTCTACTCCAGGTCTGGCACCTTATCCACTCTGCCACCTAGCTGCGCCCCTTGAGAGAAATACAAGGATTAAAAAAGTAACGTCTTCAAGGTACTTATATCAAGTTAGAGGGTATAACTCAAATGGTATTACATAGAGGTCTCTGAGTGGCATATGAAATAATTCTCTGTAAAATGAACACATCACCTACAGTAATTGTAACTTTTTACTTTCCCTGTTGGGATACTAGTTGCAAGGTTTGCTTAGCTCCCAAGAGTAGAGAGTTTAACTGAAATGAGTCCTGTTTACAAATGCTCATCATATGTAGACTTATTAGTGTTCCTTGGAGCATAGAGAGGAAATATCTTAACATTTTTCTGTTGATATAAGGTAGAAAATTATCAAAAATATGGACAATTAATATATGACAAAGTCCTGAACATGGGCATTACTTGAATTTATGACATAGAACCAGTTATATAATCAATTTAATATGGTAGTGTCAGCATTACTCTTGCTTGTTCAGGGGATACCCTTCTGAACTCCCTTCTGTTCTTGTTGGTATATTTTTAACTGTTTTGTTGACACTTTTCCTTTTTCTGCTTTTGAAAAAATCACCATTACTACCCTCTACTCCTCTCCCACCCAAGAAAAAAGCCTTCTCTTAAAATGAAAGCATAAATGAGTACAACCAATTTATGTTCTAATTTTCTATGTCTAAAAATATATGCCTTTTTTCATACCTATAGTCTATTAGTCTAGCACTTCACTAAGAGGTGGCAGGGATGCTTCATCATCAGTCTTCTGGGTGAGGAGCAGTATCTTCATCAGAAAGATAGATACTGGCCAAGTTAATCTCTTAGGAAAATGATTTCAGAGAAACCCAGGATGACTTCTATGAATTGATGAAGAGTGAAGTGAGCAGAACCATGAGAACAATTTATACAACATTAACATTGTAGAGACATACAAAATTGAAAGACTTGTGTAATGACCAACCACAATTATAGAGGACTCATGAGGAAACATGCTATCTGCCTGATGACAGATTGACATATATACTATTTAGATTTGACCAGTGAAGATTTTTGTTTTACTTGGATATACATATTTGCTACAGGGGAGGCTTTGTTTTTCTTCCTTATTTTTCCCAGTGGAAAGAGAGATGAAAGGAAGAGAAAACAGAGTTTGTTAATTGAAAAAAAATAGATTAAAAATTTATCTCTTCAAGAGGTGAAGAAGTTATAGCCAATGAAATCAGTGCTCCATTTTGTTGTTGTTGTAACAGCAACAAAAGTCAAAGGCTAGGTAAACAAATTGTACTAGATAGAAAGAGAAAGCTATAGAAAAAAGATCATGAGAAACTTTGAATGTACTGTAGAAAAATGAAACTGTATATATCCCTACTTCTCTCCTATCTTAATCAGAAGTTTCCTGTGCTCTAGGAAATAATTTCAAATGGGTGGGACTATGATTAAGATTTTACATGTGTGCAGAAGCCCAGTATTATAGCAGAAATTCTATTTGTTCTCCTGACTGCATTTTTGCCTGCCTTACCCTAGCAACAAGCCCTAAGTAACATCATTTTTTCAAGATTTCTATGAATTCACCAGAATTGGGAATGTTAGGGAGAATATGGGGAATGTAATATACTTGAAACCAACTATGTTTGACTCTGTTTAATATATTGCATCCTTTTATTTTTGTGGGGCAATGAGGGTGAAATGACTTGCCCAGGGTCACACAACTACTAAGTGTCAAGTGTCTGAGGTCAGATTTGAACTCAGGTCCTCCTGAATCCTTGGCAGGTAATTTATTCACTGCACCACATAGCTGCCCCACCTCTGTTTAATATATTTAAATAATGTGCTTTTTAATTAAAACAAAAGTCTAACAGATATCCAGCCAGTCTTGGAACCAGGAAGACCTGGGTTCAAATTTTACCTCTGACACACACTAGCTGTGTGACCATTAAACTTAGTGCCCTGGGTAAGTTTCAGGGAAGGCTCAGACTTGTATGGATAGAGAGAGTTTTTCCACCTGACAGTTTCTTATACCAATGAAATTAGAGGTTCAGTCCTCATCCATTTATTAAAAATATAAATCTCAAGTTTAGTCATAGAGATAATAGAATGTTGATTGTCTATTAAAATTTCTCTATTAATCTAATATAACTGATTTAGTGAAATTTGCCTCTATAATGCCTGGATATGATGAATTCAATAATGAATAATTCTTATTTTCACACATTAAAATGCCAAGTCGGACCTTTGTTCGGGTTATGTGTGACAAGGTGACAGGTACATTGCAATATGTCAGGCCACATCAGGTTGCATGTGGGATCTGAGAAAAGATTAGACTTGACATAAGCAGATGCCAAACAATGCACATCCCTCTGCATTAAAGCAATCTTACTGGATGCTTATATAACAAAGTAGATATAAAGACACTTTACACTTATATATTCTCCATATCTGTAGAGCTCAAGAGACTTTTTTAACACCATCTCCTCAAAATCCTTAGCATTTTTGAACAAAATTAAAAACTACAGCAATGGGAGAGACCTTACAAAGTCTTCTAGTCTATAAACCCTACAGCAATGTTATTATTTAATGTAAGGTGGTCTGGCATTTAATAAACATTTATTTAATGAATGGCAAAATTTATCAAGTCTCCAAAAGGCAGGTCTGCTCCAGGGACAGGTAGGTCTAGGGGGAGACTTAGTGAGAATAGTACAGTGTTTAGAGCCTAACTCAAGATCACCCCGGTCCGGAATTATTAAATTTAGGGCATTCTCTCCACTTTCGGCCACCATATTTTAGGAAGAATGTTGACAAGCTGGAGTGAATTCAGAGCAAGGTAACCAAGATAAAGAACACACTCGATTGAAGATGAGTTGGGAAAAAAATGGGCATATTTAGCTTGGGGAAGAAAAAAAAACCTTGGGGTTTTGGAGAAGGGACATAATAATTGCTATCTTCAAACTTTTAAAGAATTTTTATGTAAAGGGAAGAGATTTACATTCCTTGGCCCACTGGGCAGAAGTGAGACCAATGATTATAAACTACAAAGAAAGCCATTTTGGCTCAATATAAGAAAAACATTTCTAATAATTAGAGAAGTTCAAAAAATGGAATGGCCTTGGGAGATAGAGAATGTATGTTCATTGGAAATTTCCAGATAGAGTCTAAAAGACCAGTTATCAGTGTTATAATAGCAGGAATCAATGCTTGAGGTAAGGGTTGGATAAGATGACCTATGAATTAGGTCTTTCCTAAATCTAAGATGCCATAATGAAAAACCTTTTCTCAAGGTGTTGTTTTTCTGTGGTATTGAGTAGGTGCCAAATAATAGGTGAACCTTGTGCTTGTCTGAGCTAAATGTTTATTTCAAGATAGATAGTGCTGATGGGGCTAACATATGGTATTCCTGGCTTTCTTTCTACCCCCTGTTCTTCTTCCCCTTCCCTCCAGTTAGCCAGTATTGAGAGCTCTTGAGATTCTCTACTATAGTTCCCTGCTCAGTGATATCCTTCTGAGAATTGTACTAGGTGCCCTTTAATTATCCCTCTTTTCTCCTCCGCCCCTTCTTTCTGCTTCAACATTGCTCTTCCCTCAGTGCTTTGCTCTTAACTAATTATTTCAAAGGAAAGTGATTTGACAAAATAATCTATATAAAATATACAGAAAACTTAAAACAACTCCAAGATGAAGGTGTTATTTCCCCTTTTATGAGTATTTGCATGTTTAAAAAAGATGATGTTTAATTCAAAGGAATAAATCTCTATTTCAGGCAGCATATGAGAGGTTTCTAGGAGCAATGCTTTGGGTTCAGAAAGGGGTGAATAGAGGAAATCACACTTTCTTCTGTCCCTCAAATTATATCTTCTTTCCCATCTATGGGTAAAGCTAACCTAGAGAATATACATAGACACCAAATTAAATTGCTGAGCACATGGATGTTTGTTTCATACACACAACATTGCCAAACTTTTATTTCCAGGATGGGAGAGTAGTTAGGGGCCAACCATTGAGTACCTGTTGTGTGCAGCTTGGCTTGAGGGCTTGAGATGATGGCTACTAAAAAAAATGGACAATGAAGGTCCCGCCTGAGGGAGCTTTCAGCCTAATTGAGCAAATGGAGCAAACACAATGAAATAATGACAACTGCTGGATAAACTATTAACAAGGAAAGAAGACAGAGTGTGACTTGAATGCACCCACAATCAGGGGATACAATGTCAAGAAGTAATTGGAGTGTGGTGACCCCAGTCAAAGAAAGCTTCCTGAAAAAGATGAATTTTGAGCTGGCTTGAAGAGAAGGCAATGGGTATTGGATAGTCAGAGAAGAGGAGGAGTGAGTGGTATTTGAGGTGACCATGAGATTCACATGGGAATTATCGAATCATATGCAATGTGACCACAAACATTTTGGCTTAGCAAGGAACCACATTAGAAGATAATGAGACAAATGAAGTGTAAGAGAAGCCAGGAGGTGGGAGAAATGACAGCTATAGTAGATTATGGGGGCTTATTAGCAGGGAAGTTTCTATATGATGAGAAGGGGGGGAAAAAGAAAAATATTGCTGGCTTTGTGGCAGAGTTTGAACAATTATAAGAGCTTACCCAGGAATTATTTGAAGGGAGACAAACATGATTGAGCTGAACTTGGGTAGAAGGGGTGGAGCTATGGGAGTAGTCCATTCCTCAGAGTCCTGTCCATGCCCCTGTAGGTCTGCTTGGAGGGATGGGAGGAAGGTGGAGCTTTAGAGTTGGATACTGTAGTAATGGGACCCTGGAGGATGTGGTTAGAGAAATAACTAGATTATGAAGTTTATCAGAGGATTGTTGTTGCCACAGGGACCCCTAAAAAATCATATCATCCTAGGGCAAAGCCCCAGTGGCCCCATTTTAATGACCACTATGACCACTGGAATTGTGGAGATGAATGTCTTAGCAGGCTTTGAGTTAAGGTGATGGTGGGGTGGGAAATGAGTTGTGCAATGGTTGGCTGAAGGCTGCCTGGTGGGCATAGGATGGACAAAATAATTTAGATAAAGTAAACCAGGAATGAACAAAGAGTATGGATAGAATATTGAAGATGAGAGAAGTGAACTATTGGGGACATCTGGAGGAAGAAAAGTTTTGAAGTAAATTATGAACCTTGTACATTGCAAGTTGTCCTGTGAATATGCTCACCATTCACCTTAGAATTTAGGATACCTCCCCTCAGCCCTTCCTTTCTGTGGAAGCATCTTTCCACTTGCTTGATCACTCTGATTCCCAGCCTATTTCTGATTACTGATGCCCATACTTGTTTTACTGGTCATCTGGCCCTTTTGTCAGTCTTTGTCATGTCCTCTATTATTGGACTCCCTCAGCACTGACCTCTGCTACTGACCAGTAAGCCCTTATTTACCCACTCCTTGGGGGTGAATCTGGCCCTTCAGGTGATGCCATGGAGGAAATTCCTTTTCCCACACATGGGACCAGACTTTCTCAGTGGTTACCCTTTGGTACTTAGCACTTCATGAGATCAAGTCTACTCCCTTGCCTCATGACAAGTCTATATCTAAACCAGGTGTCTATCTATTGAGGGAAAGAGATCTTACCACTTCTTTCAGTTACTCACTGCTGAGCCTAATAATTCTGACAGTCAGGAAATTCTCATGTCATGTGTCTAATCTGTTTTATGTCAGATACACTGAAAGCAAAGGGAGTAGCAGCAAGATGTCTCTACTATTTTCTTAGACCTGGCACAGACATTCCCACTTCATTTGTAGCCCTGGCCTCTGGTGGCTAAGTAACAAACGTGACTGCCCCAGGCAATTAGCCAGCATCCAGGCGGTCCTGAAACTTTGTCAGACCCATTCCTTCTCACCAGTGGGGTGAAGAAGGCATATATGGCAAACCCAGAAGTGTTCAACCTCAGACATGTTATTTTCTATGACCTTTTAAATATGAAAGTCATTGAAACATTTTGTAGGGAGATCTCTCTGGTATTTTCCACATCTTTAGAAATCTTAGTTGGTATGTATGCTATTTCAAAACCTAAATTTGAGAGCTTTAGAAGTTTGCTCAGGCCTCATTAGCAATTTACATCTGAAAGGGCTATAATCTGGAGACTTACTGCTTAATGCTCCTGAAAGGTGAGTGAGTTAGAGAATGACTGATTAATTTAACATTCATGTTCAAGTTTTGTTTTTTCTCTCATCAAGATGCTTGCCAGCCTTAACCCCATGCATTGTTCACAAGTGATACCTGGAAAATGCACTCATAATTCCTGATTTCCATTATGATGACATAATTTGAGGATGAATTGTCATTAGTGATCTCTTTTCCCTCTGCCCTTCCATGAGGATAAGTAACAATCATCTTTTTGGAGAAAACACATTGAAAAACATTGTAAGCATATTTGAGAAGACTAACCAAGAGGCCCATGCTTAACTAGAGATTTCTGTTCCCAGGGCAAAGGGAGGGCAGGGAAAGGCAGAAAGATAGGAGGGCAGCAAGGGGAGTTCACCTGGATGTGGGTGGGAGAATGAAGAAGTGTGGTCAGGGCCACAAATTAGGTTTATCAGCTTCCAAAGGATTGGCTACTGCTGGGGAGTTGTAGGGCAGGGAATACTGGAGGTATAGGCACTGGGTATAAGACTTGCTGAGGGTGGGGCTGAGTGGGTAGGAGTTCACCTTGGGTGTGGCCAACAGTGATATGTTCTAAAATGGTACTGTCTTTATTCTCCAAATTTTCTCCAGCCCTGGGGGCAAAAATCTAGTTATCCTGCCTTAGTTACAGTGTTGCTGAGCTGCTGCACTAGATAGGGGCAAGATCAGTGGATTTGTGATCAGATAACCTGAGGCTGAGTCTGAGCTCTGACATTTATTAGCCATGAAATTTGGAGGAAAAATCCTAACTTGGTTAAACTCTAGTTGACTTATTTGTAAAATAGTTGTGTCAAAATTTACATTCTTCACTCTGCAAGGGGGTAAAGCACTTAGTAAGATGAAAAGCATTATAGAAATGTAAGCCATCATTATTGTTACATAAAGTTGTACCACCGAGTATCTTTTTCCAAGTGGAAAATTGTAATTTTCCATGTGGAAATTGCAAATAATCAGACTTCAAGGTGAGTTGCTACTGTACTTCCTGGTGAACAAAGCTGAGATAATTGTGGAATGAATCCTGGCATTTCCTACTTGTATGGAAATATGGCAACGTCTGATGCTTGTAGGTGTTCCTTGTTTTAAGGTGTTCATGAGTCATTTGAAAGCATGGAATAGAGGAGAGAGAGTTGGCCTAAGAGTGAGGAAGACAGGATCTCAAGTCCTATCCCTGAAATTTGTTAGTGGTTGTGACACTGGGCAAGCCAGAGTCCCAGGCAACATCCTGAAACTAAAAGTTAAGACTTACAGAATAAGTTTTTACCTGCATTGACAGTGTTTTCTTCATAACAATTACATAAGGACAGTGGGGTGAGCATTATCACTCCCATTACACAGATGAGGAAACTGAGGCCAAGAAGGGGAATAGGCTCATAGATTCTAAACTGGAAGAGTCCTTAGAAGTCATCTGCTCCAATGTCTTCACTTTAGAAAAGAGGAAACCAAAGCCAAGAGAATTGTTCAAAGTCAGGAGTTTAGTAAGTAGATGGTTTGGAATATTTGCATGTGGCCCAAGAGTCAATAAGCTTTGGAGGTACTTCCTTTGAGTTTGATATATTTAGCACAAAACAGGTTTAGGAAGTGCTTTCTTCAAAACATTTATATGTAGGGTATGCATCATTACTCACATTTAACATATTGAGAAACAGTATTAGAGAAGTTAAGTGACTTGTCTTTCCTTGAACACAGACAGACCTTCTGATTTAAAATGGAATGTTCTTTACACCATTCATACTAACCTGCTGTTGTTGTTTGTCCTCAGTTTTCAGACCATGCCATCAGGGTCATGTCATGACCTGCAGTGAATTGGATTTAAGTGAGGGAGGGCTGTGCAAGGTCACCAACCTTACTCTCTCTTCCAGAGCCTTCTGGGTCCAGGGGCAAGATATAAATCAGCACAACTGGAGACGTCCCCAGATATTTTTATGGCAATTAGGATTAAGTGACTTGCCCAGGGTAACATAGTTAGTAAGTATCTGAGGTGAGATTTGAACTCAGGTCCTTCTGACCCCAGGGCCAGTGCTCTATCCACTGTATCACCTAGCCTCCCCTTCATCCTAACTAGTCGTCCTGCTCTAAATCACCCATCTAGGTAGTAGCAGATTAGGTGTTTGATACAAGAACACATCAGGGCTACTTGAGGAGGGAAAGGGATGATGTTATATTCAGGGTTTAAGGATTTAAGATGTACTTCAGAATGCAAATGTGTATTTGTGCTGATTTAGTTTATCAAGCAAAAGAAGGGAATATTTTGTTATGACTCTTTACTTCCTCAGTTACTGTTCAATCTTATGGAGAGTAGCATGGAGTGGCAAAGTAATTACATGTTGAGTACCATATATTTACGATTATTTATATTTTCTAGATTGGAGTATAGGGTAATTATTTTTGGTCTTATTAAGTGCAAATTACCAAGTAGTCTTCAGGAACATGTAATTACTATGTTCTGTAGTCACATGCCACTTACCAAGCAAAACTGATGCTGAGAATTGTCATTTAAGTCAAGAGAACAGGCATGTGTGTGCCTCTCTCTGGGAAACAAACTGCTATTTTCCTTGCCTTGTGGACTGGGTTATAGAGCACCAAAGCATGAGCAAATCAGTGATCTATTATTTTAGCCATTTTCTAACCCTTATAATTTTTCATGCATATACCATCACTAGGTACTACAGTATTATGATTAGTCAGAGATGAGCCCGAAATGATAAAACCATGGTGCATCTTGCAAAGAGAAAAGAGAAAATTCTTTCTCAGATGACAGCCTTTGGTTATTATTTCTGACATTTAGCCAGTTCATTACTGACCCTTTAAGACTATGGAATGTATCCAACACCCTTAATCCTGATGGCTTCAAAAAAAAGTTGGAGGGAGTATGTTTCATTCTTGTTAATTATGTTTTTATTACCTAAGGTTTTCTGGTTTCTGCTTGTCTGGTATGTTTGAGATTTTTGTGATTATGTGTTGTATTAGTATATAATTCAATTAGGTTCAAGAATATTTATTAGGTTCCAAGTATGTGCAATGCACTATTAGGTGATAGACATACAAAGACAAAAATGAAATAGTTTAGCCTTCAAGGAACTTAAATTATCTGTAGGCATACAACATGTGCACAGGTATGTAAATATTAAGCAATACAAAGTGTGTGTGTGTGTGTGTATGTGTGAGAGAGAGAGAGAGAGAGAGAGAGAGAGAGAGAGAGAGAGAGAGAGAGAGAGAGAGAGAGAGAGAAGAATTGAAGGAAGCAAGGGAGACCAAGAAGTAGAGATGAGAATAGAGTACATTCCTGTGCATGGGTGTGTGCACACACACATTTAGGACTTCAGAATCTTATTTGATTCCTTCCTCTCTCTCAATCTTTATATCCAATCATTGCCAAATTTACCTCCACATCTCACAGCCATCCCTGCCTCTCCATGCATACCACTAGCACTCTAGTGTAGATCCTAATTACCTCTTGGCTAGACAAATATTACAGTCTTCTCATCTAATTTCCTACCTCCAATCATTCCTTTGCACTATCACCTATATGATTTCCCAAATGTACTGCTCTGAGTATATAACTTTTGTATCTTTATTGGCTCCTGTTGAGTAATTTCTCAGCCTGGGTTCCATGAGAGTCCTGGGAGAATCTTACTAGTCAGAAGATCTATAGGACTGGGGATTAAATAAAGTAAGTAACCAAACTGTTCCAACATGTGCACACATACTGAAATATTAAGTAATAAAAAAGTGTGTGTGTGTGTGTGAGAGAGAGAGAGAGAACAATAAGAGATAAGGGCTTAGAACATGAAAGATCTCATATAGAAGGAATTGTGTTTTGAAGGAAGGAAGCAAGGGTTAAGAGATGGAGGTAAGGAGGGAGACCATTTCTTGAATATGAGCATAAGTGTATACAGGCAGCTAGGTGGTTCAGTGCCAGGACTAGTGTCAGGAAGACCTGAGTTCAAATCCAGCCTCAGACACTAGCTTTGTGATCCTGGGAAAGTTACTTAACTTGCCCAAGGTCACATAGCAATTGTCAGAGGTTGGATTTGAACTCAAATCTTCCTGACTTTAGGCCCACCAATCTCTCTACTGCTTCCACCTAGCTTCATATATTTATAATAAATGGAAAGGGTAAAAGGCAAATAGGGCAGCTAGGTGGCACAGTGGAGAGAGTACTGGGCATGGAGTCAGGAAGACTCATCTTCCTGAGTTCAAATCTGTCCTCAGACACTTACTAGATGTGTTCCTCTGGGGAAGTCACTTAACCATATTTGTCTCACTTTCCTCATCTGTAAGGTGAGCTGTAGAAAGAAATAGCAAATGACTCTAATATTTTTGTCAAGAAAACTCCAAATGGGGTCAGGAAGGGTCAGACATGACTGAAAAACAACTGAACAAAAGGCAGCTGGGTGAACATAGGAGAATGAGATCTGACTGAAGCTCTCTCCCTCTTCCTTTGGCTGAGAGGGGAGTTATGTCCCTCAGTATTATCTCTAATCCTGTTAGGAGTCATGAGTGGTAAGCTGTGGAACAGTTGCCTGATCCCTCTTTTCCTGGAATTAAAGATATTTCTGATAGAAAACTAAAAGATAATCCCACATGTACACATTACCTTTAAGTCATATGTAAATCGTCTCTTTGCCTGTCTCTCAGAAGTACACTTGTAACCTCACTTCAGTCTTTCACTGCAAATTACTTTTAGAAATTAAATCCTGTTTTATTTTCAGATCTGCATTCTCTTCCTCCTACCTCCCCTCACCCCTTATTCCCCACCCCACCATGAGAAAGGAAGAAAAATAACTTCTTTGTTATAAACATGAGTAGTCAAGTGAAACAAATTCCTTTATTGTCCATGTGATATTCATTTATCTATCTATCTATCTATCTATCTATCTATCTATCTATCTATCTATCTATCTATCTATAATCTATCTAGTCATCTATCTATCCATCCTTTCATCTACCATCCACCCATCCATCCACCCACCCATCTATCCATCCATCCATCCATCCATCCATCCATCCATCCATCCATCCATCCATCCATCCACACAGAGTCTATTGCCTCTCTGTCAAGAAGAAGCATGTTTCATTATGAGTCCTCTGAAATTATGGTTGCTCATCGTGTAGAACAGTCTCTAAATCTTTCCAAGTTGTTTGTTTTTATAATATAGCCAGTATTATATGAATTGTTCTTCTGCTCTGCTCTTTTCACTTTGCATTAATTCACATGTATCTTTTCATGTTTCTCTGAAACCACTCCCTTCATCACTTCAGGTGAGGAAACTGAGTCCAACAGAGCTTAAGTGAATTGTGCAAGGTCACACAGCTGCATTTGAAATCAGGTCTTCCTGACTCTAGGTACAGTGCTCTAATCACTGAGGAATCTAGCTTCCTTGAAGTCAGTGGATCTGTGTTGAAATCCTGGGTTTAGTTGTATATGACCTTTGTGATCTTGGACAAGTCACTTTCTATGAACCTGAGTTTCCACCTCTGAAAAATAAGGGCATTAGACTAGATGTTCTCATAAATCCCCTCCAGCTCTTTGATCCTATGAATTTAATTGAACTGAAATATAAGTCACTTCAGGGTTGCCCTTTGAGCTACCAAGTACTCAGGAGAGTGTGCCTTTTTATACACAATAGGCCTACACCCAGGGTTTGTAGGTCAGATGATTGTTAAATTTTCAATGTGAGTATTTATACCTTAGAAATCCACAAAATGTTGCAAATAAGGGATTGATTTATTGCTTTGTTGATTGTCTAGATTTAAGAAAGTGGTGAAGAAAATGTCAATAATGCACATTAAACTTAAAAGTACATCTTTCTTACTGTTTCCCCTCCCCCACAGAGCTGATTGTTAATTTTTTTTTTGTGGGGCAATGAGGGTAAAGTGACTTGCCCAGGGTCACATAGCTAGTAAGTGTCAAGGGTCTGAGGCCAGATTTGAACTCAGGTCCTCCTGAATCCAAGGCCAGTGCTTTATCCACTGTGCCACCTAGCTGCCCCCTTCAGAGCTGATTGTTAAACATTTACCAGCACACCACTGCCTATAATTAATATGCCACATGTGGTACATTTATTAAACAATTCTATCTGAATTCCCAATGGACTTATTCTTAGTATCTTAACTTTGGACCTTGCCTTGGCTCTCAGTGAAAGATCAATGAACCTCTGCCAGAAACTCATTCCTTTAGCTTCTGTACTTGGGATTGGCAGGTCTCCTGCTTTCCCCACACTGCCCAGAATCATTTCCTCCCACATCCAGATGCTGTTTGGGTTGTAGAGTCTTAACAATTCACTCTCTGTTTATCTGACTCAGTTCTGGGCCTCCCTTTTGCTCCATTTCTACAAGCTCTTATAATCTTGGTTCTAAACATTTCACAAGTTGAATTCCAATTAAGACAAAACATAAGTATATACCGCTTTATACAATAGATGGATTCTTGAAAAATTGTGCAAAAAAGCTTAATTGGATCATTTTTTAAAAATGCACTTAGGGGAATCATTATTTCAAGTTTAACAACATGCATCATTTTGTAAAAAAAAAAGTGACAAAACATGCACACAACAATTTTCTGAAGCAAACACATACAGCACTTCTCTCCATCATTCCCTACAAACTTCTCTGTGGCCCCCTCATTGCCCATACCAGAAATCATGTCCTGGAGGAATTTCAGCCCTTGGGTACAGCTCTCCTAATTGGTGGCCATCTCTCACCATTCAGGAAAGCCAGGCCATGCTTCCCTTCATTCCCTTCTCTCCACAACCACCTTGCAAATAACCTTTCTCTCCCTCCCAGTTCTGGGACTGCAAATAATACATGAGTAAATCAACTTTGCTGTGGTTCCTGAATGAGAAGTGTTGATCTACTCCATCTTTGCACTCATTCATTCTACCAGTATATTTCTGGGCCAAAGTCTCCCTCTTTGACCTCAATTCCCTGATGCGTATGGTTTTCTTTATTAGAATGTTAACTCTTTGAAGGCAAGTACTATCTTTGGTTTTGTGTCCCTAGTGCTTTGCATAATGTTGACACACAGTAAGCACTTAATGTAAGATTGTTTTCCTTTCATTTATTCATTCAAATACTTGCCTCTTAATTTGTCTTTTGTTTCATGTCAGATTTTTATATTTTCATTTTCATTGTAGGTCACATATGCAAAAATTAGATGTAAAAGAGACACAAGATAACATTCTTTTAAGTTTAATCAATGCACTAAGAGGATGAGATGAGTCACATCTCCTGCTCCTCTCTCATAGTCAATTGTGGGGTTCATCTATAATAAAGCCAGTATATCTGCAACAAAACTACAACACTGACCCTACTATTCCTTCCTCTATTCAAGCTCTCAATCCCAATCATTTTGACCCAGGTTTGGCCCCTAATATCTTGCCAGGCATCCACAGCAGCAGCTGCTCAGGTAATATTGGGGAAATCCTTCTTCTCTCTCAATTTATCTATTCCCTGCCCACCCAGGTCACCTCTTAGTTGAAATAGGCATCTTCTCTAGTGAAGACTCTGTACTCAAGGGCAGTGACAGGTGAGTAAGATCTCTAGCTCTCAACTCTTTTCATTTTGAATGGAACAGAGTAAATTGCAGTAGGAGTAGCTATAAGGATAAGTTGTGACCAGTACCACAGCTTTCACTATATTTCTTTATTTGCAAACCACCCCCTTTCCCAAACTTCCCTAGTATTGTCAAAGGCACTAGTCATTTAGGGTCTTAGTCTTGGTAGACACCAAGACTACTCTCCCTTACCCTATATATCCAATTAGTTGCCAGATATTGTAATTTCTCTCTCTACCACATTATTAACATCTGTAGCCTTTCTTTCTACTCCCACAATCACCACCCTAATTCTTTTACTCTTAATAACATCCTAACTCCTGCCTTTCTTAAATTTATCCTCCAAAGGCTATTTAAGTGATTGTTTCAAAACTCAAATTTGCTCATGTCAGTCCCCTACTTGATAAACTCCAGTGACTCCCTATTGATTCTAGGATAAAATATTTTTTATCTTCCTCTCATCCTTTAAAAATATCTATTTTTGTATATTTTATGGTATATAAAATTCTTAGTATAATAGTACGTGAATATAATTTATAAATAAATATATACATATTGCTGGTAGAAGCTTGAAAATTTTGATTTATGGTTAAAAAAAGTTTAAAGCCTCCTTTTCTGGCTCTATGATCTTATAATGGCTTTTATTAAGGGAAGTAGAATGGCCATTAAGTTGTCTTACTCTAACGACTCCCACCCTATTCCTCAATAGAAAGAGAAGACTATAGGATCAAAGAGACAGATCTGGAAGGCACCTGAGAGACCATTTAATCCAAATTCCTCATGTTAGAGATGAGAGAACTGAAGCTCCAGGAAGGTAAATGACTTTCTCAAGGTAGTATCAGAGATGAGAATGAATGATTACTGCATAGTGACTGGTGAACCTAAATACTTAGTCTGATTAAGCTATTTCAGTAGACTGGGTAGAGATATTCAGATTTACTTCCAGTCTTTCAATGGTTTTTGCTCTCTTGTGGAAAAAAAATTGGTTGTTATATATGGATGTGACATCAAATTCTTTTTCTTTTTTCAGGGCAATGAGGGTTAAGTAACTTGCCTAGGGTCACATAGCTAGTAAATGTCAAGTGTCTGAGGTCGGATTTGAACTTAGGTCCTCCAGAATTCAGGGCCGGTGCTTTATCTACTGTGCCACCTAGCTGCCTTATCAAATTCCTTTTGAATGGAATCCAACTTAACAAAACCTATGGTACCTGACTTTTTTTTTTTTTTTTTTTTTTAGTGAGGCAATTGGGGTTAAGTGACTTGCCTAGGGTCACACAGCTAGTAAGTGTTAAGTGTCTGAGGCCGGATTTGAACTCAGGTACTCCTGACTCCAGGGCCGGTGCTCTATCCACTGCGCCATCTAGCTGCCCCGGTACCTGACTTTGAATGATCATGCCCCAAACTTTTGATTCCAAAAGCTGATGGTTAAATGATTATTCCAAAAAAAGGAAAGGAATATAGTTAAAACTCAGAGTAGCCAGGAATTTCATTCAGACCAATGCAACTAGCCAAAATGTTAAGTAAATTTTCATTTGACTAGAAAACACGTAGTGAAAAACTTACTCAGTGCTTAGTTTATGTTAGAATATGAGCATAAGAAGCAGTTCTTACCTTCAAGAACCTTACAATCTACTTTGTGAGACAAGATATATGCATAGGAAATAATCATTGAATAATAATCATCATAACAAAAATTATATAATGCTTTATGGTTTGAAAAACATTATACGTATATTACCTCACTGATCCAAAGAAAGCAATATTAAACTGTGCCCATGTTTATATAACAATATGATAAAATACCCAAATTTGTAGTACATATAATTAGAGAGTGGAATTGTGGTCAAACTATTTTGTATATCTATTTTAAAATTCCATTAAATTCCCTTTTGCAGAACAAACCATTTCAAAACACTATTTTAAGAAAAAATTTGCTTTTTTAGAAAACACTTTCTGGTATAATCTGGCATTTTTGAAAAGCCTATCAGAGGGACATATAAAGAAAACCGGTAGTCAAGGGAACCATTGTATGCATATAACTAGCTCACTGTGAGACCCAGTTGCTTACAGGAAAATGCAAAGGAGTACGGTGGACCTCTGAGAATAGGGGTAGGTGGTAAAGCTCAGAATGAGCTGAGACAGCTGTGAATGCTAAGAACAAAAAAAGAGTTTTATTTTTTTAATCAGAGAAGTAAGATGAAAGAGATATAAGAAGGGAAAGGACCATAGCTTGGGTGAATGGAAGGATCATAACAGAAAAAGCAGCATTACTCATCTTTTAATTTTCATCCTTTTTCTCTACCAAGACGAGAAATCTCCAAACTAATAAGGAGAAAGCAAAAAGTGTTTAAAAGAGAATTACTACTCAAAATGATTGCAAAAATTGGTAAGAGAACACATGGTTATTTTCAATAAATTAAGATGAACAAGTCTAGACAAACTATGAAAGAACTAACTATAACTAACAGGATGTGATTATTGAACCAATTATCTTTAAAAAAAAGTCCTATAGAATGAAAAAAATGTCACACGCCTGGCAGAAATACCCCAATTTCCTCAAAAGGGAAGAAGATGGAATTCCACAAACTATAGGTCAATAAGGTTGACTTCAAATCTTGACAAAATCTAAATTTCTGTTGGGAGAGGGAAGTTTCCTTTCATCCTTATAATAGATAGTAATTATAATAGTATAAAACCACACTATTTCTACTTGTATTGGGGGATATGTGTGATGGTATTTATTGGTAAGGGTTGCTCTTCTGACATTCTTTTTAAGTTATTTAATTCCTGAATATCCTCAGTATTTGGGTGGGGAAGGGAGCAATGTCATGGGCTCTCTCTGGTAGTAGAATTGTAGTTTTTATTTTATTGATATTCTAATAGTCATTAAACATGGAAAAGGGGATAAGATAAATGAGTTGTGGTATCAATTTCAACATTCCATTAATTCTGCATAGAGAATGATCCCTGGCACCTTTAAGACATATAACAAGAACAATAACAACAATAGCAGCAACTGATATGTAAACAGCACTTTGGACTCTTTTTCAAAGCATTTTTCATATGTAGCCTCCCTTTCACTCTACCACCCCATTCCTACTTACTATTCACCAGGTGAAAGTCAGGTCTCCAGTGGGGCAACTAGCTTCAGGTTCAAAGGTGCTCTAAAACTATAGCTCAGCAGCCCCCATAAGTGTGCTTACTTTTGATATTCAGCAGGTAGATACAATTAACTCAAAGCAAAGAGATTTACTAAGATGGTACAGTAAGAGCCATGGCTATAAACCTCTCCCTCTCCTCCTCCCCCCATAAACCTGGGATATATACTCCCACAAATGGAAGGGAGGAAAGAAGGGAACAAATGTGAACAAGGCCATTCCTTCAGCAGGGCTCAAATTCTCTTTGTCTTCCTGTGGTATCTTTATACTCTTCCCACTCCTTCCATCCTTCCCAACACTACCTCTCTTCTCCCATCCTGGGCATAGTATCTCTGCTTGACTTTTTGCTCAGTTTGGTCCCCTGGGCAACTACTCTCTCTGCAGCTTGAATCCCAAATGCTCTGTTTAATTCTTTCTTGAAATTATAGCTGACTCTCTTCTCTGCTGCCAGGAGTCATATTTCATGGAGTCACCTTCACTGATTTTCATGGGAATATAACCAGTATTTTTTAAGGCCACCAAAGGTATGAATTATTTTTGGTTAGCCAGTAACTTAACTAGCTACTCTTCTAATTGAATCGAGGAAAACATCTTCATATTTTTAGAGTCAAGAAAGTTTTTTTTTTTAACTATTCTTTTTACTTTGTGATGTAGTTTGAAATATCATACATGAATACCTTGCCATCTTTGTTACCTGATCCTTATGGAGTTTCACCAGATGGGCTGAGGGAGGCTAGGAATCAATTGATCAGGGGTGTCCTGATTATCACTTCCTAGTATGTGTACATTATCTTAATTATGCAGCAACTCTACAAAGTAAGTCCAGGTATTATATCCATTTTACAAAGGAAGAAACAGTCCAAGAGGGAATAAATGGGATAGCTAGTAAGTTTCCGAGGTAGGATTTGAAACTGACCCTCTTCTGATTTGAAATTCAGAATTTTTTCCAATATACTATGCTACTTCATATATCCATGACTGTTTTTTGTTTTTTTAAGAGACAGACTGAGGAACCATATAGATGGAAAAGCAAAGGCAACTCAGAACTTAGTTAGCTAATTAAGGATGTTGAGAAGACAGGAAAAAAATGTTTCCTCTTATTTCTTAGAAGGAATTAAAATATTAAGTTATATGTATTAGAATATATCTCGGGGCAGCTAGGTGGCACAGTGGATAAAAGACCGGCCCTGTATTCAGGAGTACCTGAGTTCAAATCCAGCCTCAGACACTTGACACTTAACTGGCTGTGTGACCCTGGGCAAGTCATTTAACCCCCATTGCCCTGCAAAAAAAGAAAAAAAAAGAATATATCTAGGTATATCTAAATGTAATAATGTAGAAAATTTACATTATATATGTCATATATGTGTCTTTGTGTGTATCATATCTATGTTTGATATATATAAAATATAATTATATAACACTAATAAAATTTAAAAAAAATTTAAAAAGTAGTCATAGATAAGACCTGTCCCTGAAGAGTCAATGAAACTATTAGCATTTTAGGAATATTACCTATAACAATTAGTAAATTATGGGGAAATTTTGCCTCTTAAAAAAGGCAAGTAAGGTGAATTACATAGGAATTTGCCAATGAAGTATCTACACAAGATCAAGGTTGAGCTAGTTATTATGGCAACAAGAGGCTAGCAGGAAAAATATGAAATTATTTTCATTATTTATTATGATAGCATAGGCCCCTGTGGGTTTCTTGTATAGCTCTGGGACCCCTTGATACTTTCCAAGTTTTATGCGTTGTCTTGAGCCAACATTTATTCAGTTCCATGGCCCCCACCCAGTGACTCTTTGCCAGGCTATTTCCAGATGACATGTGGAATCAGAGCAGAAGACATTTAATTTAAGCAGAATGCAAAGTAATAACAAGGAATTGAATCAGGCCATAAACATTCCCTCAATGAACTCAATGAATCCCTGAACCTCCCCAACACAGAAGGAGAGGGACATATCAGTTCAAATTCACAGCACAGGTAAGATTGGAATCTTGAAAATAGGTCTCTATTAAGAAACGTATTTTTCCATCAGAGCACAGTAGCATCTGAGCGACCACTTTTCTCTTAGCAACTGGAACTTTCAGGCTATCTGGACCATGTCCACACCTCTGGGCATCTCATTCTACCTGTCTGCCATCAACACCCACACCAGCCTGACTTTCAAGTCCCCATCCATGTCCTCTGTTTGACATAGATACACTTGTCATTTTTCCTATTTCTGTTGTTTCTGCAGCGCCCACACCTGCTAGCTATAACAAAACACATCTATTCAATTCAAGAGGGAGACCCACAGGCTCTTTTAAACTACCCTCATTCCATACACTTCTAATCAATCAAAGTTTGCCCTGGGTGACATAAGGTCATACTGTGGAGTTCACAATCTCCCTTCACCCATCCCACCCTCCAAAACATAGTAGGGAAAATGGAGTCTACCCTTTGTGTCTCTTTAAATTTGCTTCTTCATGTATTACTCTTTAAAGTATTTAATATGCTGGGTGGATTCAGGATAAAGAGATTTGTGGAAAAATAAGCAGAGAAATCATACAAGATAGGAAGCCAAGGAGGGACTCCAGACATGCTATAAGGGAGTACTCATAATGTGAAATTACAGGTTCATCAAAACATCCAGTTAGGAAAATTTCACTATGTCAAAATAATCGAGGTATCTTGAGGAGATCATTATAGGATTTTTACATGTAAATAGTTTGTGTCTTAGCTTTTCATATGTTTTATTTAATCCCTTTTCTCCCCCCTTCCATTTTACAAAATGAACATTTAAATTCTTTTACCTAATTTTATTCGGGGATTTTTAAAACCAATAAGTGTTTTGTGAGCTGTCAACCTCTTACTTTTTTAATAATTAAAAATATTGCTTTAAAATTTACTGTTAGTTTTTATTTTTAATTAAGTGCTTTTTTGGGTCAGATTTTTAAAATTTTTCTACATTAAGAAAACACAGGGGGAGGCTAGGTGGCGCAGTGGATAAAGCACCAGCCCTGGATTCAGAAGGACCTGAGTTCAAATCTGGCCTCAGACACTTGACACTTACCAGCTGTGTGACCCTAGGCAAGTCACTTAACCCCCATTGCCCTGCAAAAAAAAAAAAAGAAGAAAACACAGTGGCTTCTTTTTACTGAACACATATTAGATATAATTAGAAAACAGTTAAAACTGTATAAGTGTGTTAGGCTTGCCACCCCAAATAAACCACAAGTTATTTGAAAGCAAGGATTGCATCTTATTTATTTTCTATATCCTCCACATAGCCTAAAACAGTGCTTCACACAAATCTGGTGCCCACAAAATATTTCTGATTATGTATTGATTATGGATTTTTAA
The DNA here is from genome assembly GCF_019393635.1 of Dromiciops gliroides. Lineage (NCBI taxonomy): Eukaryota > Metazoa > Chordata > Mammalia > Microbiotheria > Microbiotheriidae > Dromiciops > Dromiciops gliroides. The sequence goes on from NC_057862.1 coordinate 172,597,651, forward strand.
AATAATACTTGATGATTCTAGACATTTGCTAGTACATTTTTTTAAGCTTATAAAAATTCTCCTCCCTCCAATATTCTTTTGTTCAAATGTTTAGTTTCTGGGAAAAAATGTTTCAAGGGCTTTAACATATCTCCATAACTTTTGGAAAAGCAGAGGTACATGTGTCTCAATTTTTTTCCTGGGATAGAAAGTTCACTTTCTTTTGCTGTGGACATGGCATCCATTCTATGAATGGATCCTGGGTTTGCAGCTTCTTGTAGGTTCTAACCAAGCTAGAAGGGGACAAGTACAATTCTGGTGACAGGCTATGTTTGCTGTCTGAGGACCAACTTAGCATCTAAGTATGAAGAAGCTCATTTCATTAGACTGACCAATATGTGGTAAGTTTTTTGGCTAATGTCACCCACATATTCTTCAATATTTTAAGGGATCTGCTATCTCTTCAGTGTGGGTGCTCCTTCCAATTGTGCCAATCCACTTAAACCATCCACTGTTCACCCCATGTGATTCTTAACCATGTCTTTCTATGGATGCTTTGCAGAAGGTAGTTTCTGCAATAACTTCTCAGAGAAGAAAAGCCTATGCCAGTCCCTGGCTTGCCAGTAGACCTTGGGAGTTTCTCAGGCAGTATACATCAAAAGTTTGTATTAAATATCTGTTTACCAATCTAACAAAATTACTTTTTTAAACCTTTCTAGGAAAGTGTATTATGAGTAATGAGTTAATATTTTATATTTTAAGCAATGTATCAATATGTGCTTATAAGCCCTTTGTATTTTAAGTATTTCTTTTGCAGTGGAGAAATAAATAACAATCCTATATCTGATATCTACTTTGTGTAATCAGTTCTTTTCTAGAAGGGACCCTACTAATCCTTTACCAGGAGACTCCTGAAATGAGTTGAACTCAAACTTTGTGTAGGAGATTTCCTCCACAACTTTGGAGTGGTGGCATAATGAACTACTGAGTTTAAATTAAAGCAAAGCAAAATAAAAACAAGCACAAATCTAAGCAGGGTCTCTCAGGACTGAACCTAATCCATGTCAATTCAGAGCCACAGCTTTTGTGAGACCTCAACTCCAGTCTTGAGCCACAGGCCACATTTTCTTCAATTATACTCTCACTGAAAGTTCTTAGAGGGCAAAGATTTTTTGTTTGTTTGTTTGTTTTTTAATCCTTTTATCCCCAGTTTCTAGCACATAGTAGGCACTTAAATAGTTGTTGAATTGAACCGATTTTATTTTATGGGTAGAAATCTCTTCATAAATATTTGCAAATGGGTTTACAACCCATGCTGGAGGAGAGATGGGAACAAGAGTCCATCTAAAAATAAGCAGGTCACAATGGAAGCAGATTAGAGAGAGAAACTTGGCTTCTGTTACCAAAGGCATAGCCAGACAACCTGTATAAATCCAAATTTAGAAAGGGAGGCATGATCAAAAAGGTCAGAGGCATCCAGAATCTTACTTTTGTACAAGTTGAGACAGATGATGGCAAAGATAGTAACCACAGGATGATAGGATTTAGAGCTAGAAGGGGCCTCAGAGGAAATCTAGTCCAACCTCTTCATTTTCTAGATGAAGAAACTGAGGCCTAGAGTAGTTTCATGGTTTGCCCAGACCCATCCAGCTAGCTGATCACAAACCTACTATTCAAATGCAAGTGTTTGCCTTCAAATCTACTGCTAGACTGAGGTCAATGGATGTTAAAAACAAAAACAAACCAAAACAACTACATTAGGTTTAACTGGTTTCCTTTGTAGTCCTATTTATTTGGTTTTAGTCATTTAAAACATTATTGTGGGGCTGCTAGGTGGCGCAGTGGATAAAGCACCGGCCCTGGATTCAGGAGTACCTGAGTTCAAATCCGGCCTCAGACACTTGACACTTACTGGCTGTGTGACCCTGGGCAAGTCACTTAACCCCCATTGCCCTGCAAAAAAACCAAACAAAAACCAAACCAAACAAAACAAAACATTATTGTGAAAATGGGTCCATAGACTTCATTGGACTACCAAAGGAGTTCATGAAATAAACAAACAAAAAAGTTACATACACCTGACCTTGAGGGAAGACTAGATCTAGCCTCCTGGAGTCATTTGCTAATCATTTCATTTCTCAATTACCAAGTCCTGATAATGTTCCTTCCATATGTCCAGGCAAGGTGCTAGGTACTAAGGATACAGAAATAAAAATTACACAGTTCCTGTTCTAAAGAGGCTTTTATTCTATTCATTGACTACTTCTAACAGATAGGAACACTAAAACCCAGGGAGAAGAAATAGCGAGTTTCATGGTCTCAGTGACCAAAAATGAGGTTCCAAGAAGTCTAAGGTTGAAGTCAACTTTCCAGGAGGGAGGTCAGTGTTTCTATCCCAAACTCTATCCAGGGGCAGTGAACTACACATTGTCCCCAGGACCAAGTGCTGGCCACAGAGAACAGAGTTGAAGCTAAGGTGAAAAACAAAGCCAGGCATGGCATAAAAACACAAAGCTCTTTACTGTTTGTCTCAGGTTTTATTTTTTAAATATCTTTTATTACATTATAATTAAAATTTTAAAAAATTATATTTTAACCAAAATTTTTAAATATTAAAATTAATTACAATTAAAATTAAATTAAAATTTGTTTTAAAATAATAAAGAGAAATAAAAACAAAACCTAACAACCAGTAGCAATAATAGGAAGGCAACCCCTTCAAAACACAAACAAAAAAACTTAACCACCAATTTAAAGAGCTCAAAGTGTGTCCCCAAGTTCCATTTTATCTAAATTCTATAGGCCAGTGCTAATAATCATTTACTTCTCCTGCACAATGTCAGATAAAAAAAAATATACCTAGTTTGTACCATTTGGGCTAGATAGAATTAGAAAAAAACAATCCACTTGAGTTTGGATTATGCTCACATCTCCGGCAGTGATATGTACTAAGACACAAAATGATCTAAACCAGTGGCCTTGACCTTTAATGGGCATATACTGCCCTGTGATTCAGAAGGTACCTTTTACATGGAACATTTCTATCTCATTTAGTGTCTGAGGGCAGAACTGATTTCAGCTTAGGAAAATGTGTGATCTGGCTTCTATCTTTGATATTTGAACAAAATACTGCATAAGAAACACTGCTTCAAACAGGAAATCATAGGTTTTGTTTTTCAAGGACTTGCTGCCAGAAGAACAAATATCTTTTGGTCAGTTCCAGGAGAGAATAAATTCAGACAAATAGCTTTGAGTTTCATATTTCCTTTATAAAAAGAAACCAACTTATAGTTTTTGTGCACAAACTGTTTAATTTTTAATCTTGCAACTTAAAAAACCCATTATTTGATTATTTATCCAATTATTTGATCAATTTCCCATCCCCTACTGAAAGGAGATAATACCAAACCTAGTTTTTTTGGACAACATTGGATCTGGAGAACAGACTATGTATGATAAAATATGTGATAACAGAACTTAGTTAAGAAACCACAGCTTTTAAGCAAAAACTACGGAACAGAGTATTTCCTGAAATGTTTTTCCAGGAAAACATCCTAGTCACTAAATAGTTCACAGCCTCAGTCTGCTGGCTTTCTTTGGACTGGATGAAACCTTTGGAATGTCTTTGTCATAGGCTTTTTAAAATCACTACTTGTACACTATGTTGTTTTAGATGGTTAATCAAATTCAGCACAAAGAGCAAAGGCCTAGCCCTTTGACTTAATGGACTGCTTTAAACTCTAGAGTTTTCTAATCAGAAAGCTCCCAGCCCATTGTGAATCAGTAAGAGGTAATCCACACTCTCAAGGCCATTGGCCAGAGAGACTGGTTTTATGAATTCCAGGAACGTGGGCCTCTGAGAATGTTCTTTGTTTTGTTCTTAAGTGCTTTCCTTCAGACCTGGTTGGTGGATTTTTTTTCCCCCTTTTCCCTATTCCCAGAGAAGAATGAATATAGCAAATGCTGCTAATATTAGCCTCAAAGATATTTCAGGTAAGTGGGTCAGGAAGTGAGTCCCAGTGGGAAATGAACTTGTGACCTTGTCAATTAAAAAGGTAATGCTGAATTTATAAGATATATGTTGAACCATAGTTTGTAGACAGAAAAAGGAAGGAAAATTCAATTCAGGCTCATCACCTTGTACTATTCCAAATTGTACATGGAGTCAAATTAACATCAGCTCTTGGATCCATCCAGAGTGGCTGAAACCCTCCCATCTGGCAGCATACAAAAAAGTCTGCGCCTCGGCGACTCCATTCAGAGCCACTGCGACATATTGGACCGCTCTCTAAGCATCCGCCAATTCAATTACTTGGATTCCACTGACCTCTCTCAGACCAGCTGAAACATTAGGTAGGACCTCACTGAGCCTTTGGCACCAACTTAATCACTTGGGTAGGAGCATTCTAGGAAGAGCTGTAAACTATCCTAATTTGTCTTTTGCCAAGGGATAGCCTCTTGGAAGCAGGACCATGTGGAACATGCTTTACTGGAAATGGAAAAAAAACCCAACCACCCGACTGATAAGATGGGGACACAATTATAAACACCAGGAGTCTGGGAGGGGAAGGAAGGAAGGAAGCCTCAGGAACAAGGGCTAGAAGCATGAAACTTACATTAATTGGACCCCAGAAATAGTTATGTGGCTTGTGAAATAGCAATTACTTAAATTTCAAATACTGCAATAGTTTGTGAATTTATTTTTCTTACAACAGTAGAAGGTAGGTCAGATGAGTATTACTGCCCTCATTTTGTAAACAACATGCTCAAAGTCATATTGTTGGCATGTAGAGCAGTAAGAACTTAAACTCAAGTCTTCTGACTTGATATCCCATGGTTTTTCCATTGCATGTTGGGAAATTTGAACCTGGAGTGGAGGTATCCCCAAATGGGGCAATACCTCACCAAGTGTCTTAGTGTAGCTATATCTGCAATCAAGTAACAATTGGATTAAACCCCCCATGGAATCTGTATGTCTTTATGATTTTACTTAATTAAATTTAAACAAATCATTTTCTAAGCCCCTGCCATCTAAAAGGAACTTTGCTGGACAATGAGTATACAAACACAAAACAAAACAGTCCTTACCCTCAAGGAGTTTACAATCTATTATGATAGGACATGTAAAATAAATACATGTAAGCATATACAAAGTAATTTTGAGAGAGAGGATGCTAATAACTAACAAGATTAGAAAACAAAACAAAATAAACTTGTTTTGGAGGCATCACCTCAGCTGAATTGTGCTTTGAAGGAAGCTATGGCTTCTGTGAGGTAGAGATAAGGAAGAAGGGCCTTCCAGATTGAGGGTGCCACTTGTGCAAAGAGAAGCAGCCAAGCAATAGAATGTCATGAATGAAGAATAGATTAGTAGACTAGTGGAATGCTCAGTGCATGAAGGAGAGTGATATGAAATGAGACTGGAAAGCTAGCCAAGAGCCATATTAGGAGGTCTTTAAATGCTGGGCTGAGGCATCTGTGTTTTATTCTAGAGGTAATAGGGAAACACTGAATATTTCTGAGTAGGGTGGGGGGGTCACATGGTCAAATCCATGTTTTAAGATTTTTCAATTTGGGGCCTGTGCAGAAGATGAATTAAGGAGGAAAAAGTCTAGAGGCAGTGAAAATATGCAGTAGTTCAGATGAAAGGTAATCAGGGCTTGAACTAAAGGAAAATGGCTGTCAGCTCATCTTACAATAGGTTTCTAATGGTCTCCCCACTGTTGTTTCCCATTCTTTTCAATCTAGCCTCTTCATTCAGAACTTCTCAGGTTTGCTCCTTAAAATCACAGTCAAATAAACTGTTGAGGCAACCCTCAGTTGATTGAAGCAGCAGACAATTAGAAACTATTCTCTAGACATCCCTGTCACAAGGAGGCATAGGTTAGATTATGTGCTTTGCTCTTAGTACCTCCTTCCAAACCTGTGTCAGAGCAGAGCTGAGTTGCAAAGTCAGGTTTTGTCTAGTCCATCTTATCTGAATCATGAGCATGGCTGAGCTTGCCTGTGAGTTCCCATCTGCAAAGGTTAGTGCCTAGGGGAGTACCAAGCAATGAAGAAATCAGATCTGTATAGGTGGGGAGGAGATGAGAAGATATTCTAGGGCACGGAGGTGGCAATCACAGAATCACAGAGTTGGAAGAAATCTCATCGGGCCACCTACTCCAACCCTTAATAAAAACAAGAATGCTCTCTACAACATATCAGACAAGCAATTGGCCAGCTTTTTCTGGGGGTTCTCCAATGAGGGAGATTTCACCATCTCCTGAATCAGCCCACTCTACTTTTGAGTAGCTCTATTTGTTAGGATGAAACTATAACATTTCCTTGTGATTACAGCTTCCTTTTCTTAAAAAGAAGAAAGAAAATATTGTTTTGTTATCTTTTGTTTTTATATAACCTTAATTTATGACTATATCTCTCGCTCCCTCTACCATTTCTGTGGGCCATCTTTTGTAACAGATTTTAAAAAGAAAAGAAATAAACCTGGTATCTTTTTTATATGTTAAATAACCAGCCCTTTAATAATTAAAGAGTAATATGCATTTATCTAATGGAAGGGGAGGAAGAGGATTGTTCTGATAAGAGTTGAAGGTTTGTATTGGGGAGTAGTGGGAACTAAGGTTGTACAGGTAGATGATAGAGTTATATTAGAGAAGTTCTTGAAACCAAGCAAAAAAAGATATAGTCTCAATTATTCAATCAAGGAACATTTAATTAAGTGCCAACTATGCAGCAAGCATTGTCCAAGGTGCTGAAATGCAAGGACAAACAACAACAACAACAAGGAGCTTACAATATTGTAATAAGGAAGACAATAATGTATATGTATCAGGTATACACAGGAATCATACATCTTATGGTATAGTAGCATAATAGTCACCATAGGCTCTTCAGCAGTTAAGTAACATAAAATGCTTTTCATTTATTTATTTTTTACCTTGATCTCCAAAATTAGTATTTTTTATTAGACTCCTAATGATACAAAAAACCCCCCATACCTCTGATTTCCACCTTACCAAATCCCCAGTTTCAGCTATTTTTGCTCCCTAACATTTGGTATAAACGACAGACCAGTCTCTACCTCCTGGGTTCCTTAGTGTCTTTCAAGTCTTGACTCAAGTCCCATCTTCTGCAAAAAGTCTTTCCCAATCCTTCTTAGTCATAAGACCTTCCCTCTGAGATTATTTCAAACTTATCCTGTGTACATATTGTTTGTACATAGTTATTTCCTTGTGTTCTCCTCCATGAGGCTGGGAGCTCTTGTAGAGCATGGACTGGATTCTAACTTTCCTTTGTATTCCTATGCTTAGCAACAGTGCCCTGCAAATAGTAGATGCTTAATAAGTGTTTCTTGACTTGATTCTAGTGTTTCTTTTCCTTTTCTGTAAAAGTGAAGTGTTTAGAGTAGATGATTTTTAAATTCCCTTGTAACTAAAATTTGCTACACTTCTAGAGTTTGGTACAATGGAAATGTTCCTTTATTTGGAGTCAAAGAACTCAAGTTTAAGTCAAGTTGAACATTTATTAAGTGCTTACTGTGTGCCAGGCACTATTCATATCTTAGCTCTGCCATTTACTATGTTACTTTAGGCAAGCTACTGGTCTTTGGGTCTCAGTTTCCTCATCTGTAAAACTAGACAGCCTCTAAGTTTGTTTTCAGCTCTTAAATAGAAACTTCTCTGGTAGGGTTCTATTTGCAGAAAGGTTGGACAGGGAAGGGTGCAGCAATGCCAGGTGCCAGCAGGGGGCAGAGTAAGGGCTATTGAGTTCTTGTTCATGCTCAAGACCTCTTTTCATTTCCTGAGAATTCTAACCTTGTGTATTCTCTAGTCTCTAGCTCCTCCTCCTCTCAATTGATTTGTATGCAAGTCCTTTCCCCAGGAGCAGTACAGCTGACCTTGCATTCATTGTAGGGTAACAAATTAACTGGCCCATTCAAACACAATAGTTACCCAGGTCTAATGGCCCTGGCTTTTCCTTTGATGGGAATATGTTAATAGACTCCAATGCATTGACTGGGCCCTTAACAAGGAAGTAAATCCAAAACTTAACAAGAAATGCAAACCTGATTTGATTTTCTTAACCAAAACTGAGAGGAAGCAGCCCACCAAGCAACATTGGAAGTGTGCAGCTCCTAAACGTTAATGACAACATTTGTGCTGCTTGATGAGGGCAACAGGAAACCCAGGGTTCATCAATTATAAAGAGTGGAATTCAGTCTGATTTTCCTGCTTTTGGCATTCTGCCCCATGTTATTCAGTTAATTCAGGCCTTATTCTAGCTGCACTTAATGAAGGCAATCCATAGCTTTCATTTTCATAGCTTTGCTTCGGCTCATCTACATAGCTTTGTCTAATTTCAGCTTTATCTATCTCCTAAAGAGGGGTTCTTAACCTCTTACATCTATGTAGGTCCTGTACCCCTTGGGAAGTCAAATGAAGCCTATGGCCTACTGCTCAGAATAATGTTTTTAAATACATAAAATACAAATATTACAAAGGAAAGGAATTTGCATAATAATAGTCAGCATTTATACAGTGTTTCTTTTTTTTGGACAAGGTGTCCCAAAAGTCATTTAGTATTGCTGTTGTTTTTCCTTCATTCTCATAGAAGACTATGACAAGGTGATGTTGTAACTTGTAGTGAATTTGATTTAAGTGAGAGAGGGTTATGCCAAGTCACCAGCCTCACTCTCTGCTCCAGAGCAAGATATATATCAGAATGACTGGAGATGGCCCTGGATGTTTGAGGGAATATGGGGAGGGAGTTAAGTAGCTTGCCTAGGGTCACACAGATAGTAAGTATCAAGTGTCTGAGGCCAGATTTGAACTCAGGTCCTCCTGACTCCAGGACCAGTGCCATGTAACTGTAGGGCATGTGTATGTGTGTGTGTGTGTATATGTGTTTGTGTGTGTGTGTGTGAAGTGAACAATGAGGCCAGGGATAGGCCAGTCCTAGGTGCAATAGCATTGTGAGAGGAGAAAAGCTGTCCCCCAGAGAGAATGGCCCTTTTTTCTATAGGAATTGGGGAAGGGGTGCTATAATGATGAGATGTGGCCATCCAAAAGTTGTTGCATCACACAGTGTGGGCCAGTAGTGGATCATGAGACAAGGGAGGAAGTACATCCACTTTGAATTGCTGCTCTGGTACTCCCTTGCTCCATGCTATTTGAAGCTCTGCTCAGCCCTCATCCCAAGCCTGACCACCACTGCTGATGAGATGAGATAACTCTCTAGTTCCAAAAATGATTTGCTTAGCCAGTGTTCACTTTGCTGCCTATATACAACTGTTGTATAAAATGAAGCACTTAGGTGGGGAAAATATTCCTTTAAAGAAATGAATTTTATTTTCAACTGTATGTCATGCAAAATTAACACATTTTATGTGGGCTTGTCCTTCTAACAGGATTCTTTCCTGAGCCTATTTTACAAGGTTATTTTTGTGTATTAATTCATAGGGTTTTAAAATATCATATCAGGAAATAGCAATTAAAAATAAAATATATGAGGTGTTGGATAATGCTAATAGAAACAGAAACCGTAAATCTGGTTTTCATGTCATTGGTGTTGCTTTGACTTCCAGAGCTGTCTTCCTTCTTTCACAAGATACAGTGAATTCCCAATGATCTAGTATTAATTAATGGAGGGAAGCATTAGTTTCTATGAGTATCTTAACTCAGCAGCCCTAGAGGCCCCAATGAGTTATGTATGCATAATTTCTGCTTTTGAGTAGGCCTGTGTCCCTGACCCAAATGGGTGGTAGAAACAGCTTCAGGATCATGTATAAATAATTAAATTCTCAAATCACCACCAATGTACTGAGTGCCTACTATGTGTAGATTCAAATGAGCTAATATATGTTGAAAATGTTAGAGTACAATATGAATATCATTATCATAATAAAAAATAGAGTGAGAAAGTTCCCAGGACAGTTAATTGGGAAAAATCTTTGGATTGAATATCTCTGATAAATGTCTGATAATCTAGATATATAAGTAGTTGTTACAAATATATAAGAACAAGAGCTAACCTTTAAGAGATGAGTGATCAAAGGATATGAATAGGCAGTTTTTACTTATTTTTCTTTTTAAATTTAAATTTTATTTCCAAATGAAGAAGCATCTTTTCTGAGAAATAGGAAGTTTTCAGAGGAAGATTAGTTTATTATCAACAATCATTTGGAAAAAGATTCTCCAAATTAATAAGGGAAATGAAAATGCTCTTAAAGTTTCATCTCCTTCCTATCAGATTAGTAGTCATAACAAAAAAGCAAACTGACAGATTGTTGAAGTGCATATGGAAGGACAGCCTTGCCAAAGCATTGTTGGTAGGTCTATTCACTGGATCAATTATTATGGTAAAATAATAAGGAATTATGCCAGCAAAGTTACAAAACTATGCTTATCCATTGACCCAGTGATACCGCCACTAGGTTTATACCCCTAGTTAAAGACAGTGGGAACAATATTAAGTATATATATCTTTTAATAGCAGTATGTTTTTTAGAGGTAAAGAACTTGAAAGAAAGTGGATGCCCATCAATTGGTGAATGATTGAACAAACTATCGTTATATGAATATACTGGAATATTTTTGTAGTGCAAGAAGTAGTAAATATGATGGATTCAGAAACACTTGGGAATACTCCATTAATTGATAACAGAAAGAAATAAGGACAATTAGAGATTGTTTAACATATTGTTAGTTGACAAGATGATCACAGCAATGTAAAGAAAAATACCCTTGAAAAATTTCAGAGTGATAACCAGTGCTGTCGATTGTGACTTCAGAGAACTATTGATAAAGCCTGTTTCTTATTTCTTGGCAGAGAGGTGCTAGACTCTATATTCTCTTTTCACAGAGAATACCTTCATAAATAAGCTCAATGTACTCATTTGCTTTGCTTGACTGTATTTATTTATCATCATTTCTTTTTTTAAGAGTTGGTTCTATAAGGTAAAGGTAAAAGGAGTCAGTGGGAAAGGAATATGAAATTAAGAAATGATTATCAATAAAATATTAAAAAACAAAAGAAAAATGTTCACGGAGGTTTAAAGTGAATGCTATGAATATTCATGGAAGGGAGGGATCATTTTACACACAAAAGGAATTGAGATCATGAGTTGATTATACTTGGGAGAGGTTAGAGGACATTCTGAGAAGGGAGTGCCAAATTTGGACATCTCAGTTCAAATCCAGCTTTAAACTCTTAGTAGTTGTGGGATCCTGAGAAAATCACTTAATCTTTCAGCCTAAATTTCCTTATTTTTACAATGGTGGGGGAGGAGAGAAGACTTGTAATAAAATACACATTACTTACCTCACAGAAAAGTTGTTAGAGAAGTGCTTTGCAAAACTTGAAGTGCAAATAAATGTGAATTGCTACTGTTTTCTTCAAGGCATTGAAGGCCTCCATTAAAATACAAATCTGCACTTGCTTATTAACTGAATTGAATTATATAGATATTGTCCTGAAAAAAAAACAACCAACTAGGTCTGGGAAGATGTTAAGCATTGAAACCTTAACAGTCATCGGCTTATCAGGTAAACTAGATACAACAGAGGTTTTGAGGACAGGACAGGACAATACATGAGTAAATAGAGGGGACATCAGAAAAGTCCTAAATTATGAGGTTGAAAGGAAGAGGACAACACAAGATGAGACCATAGACATTCTGAGGGAGTGGGCATTATGACACTGGATACCTGATAGATATAGTTTGGAGAGGGAGAGGGCTGCAAAGGGGAAGATGAGATGCTTATATTTTGGGAGGTTATAAGTGTTGGAATGGATAGAGACCTGCACTTGGGAGACAGGAAGACTAGAGTTCAAATCCTTCCTTAGACACTGATTTGCTGTATGAACCTAGACAGATCACTTACTATCTGTCAGTGTTAATTTCCTCATCTTTATGATAGGTATAATACTAGTACACTTTACAGGGTTATTGTGAGGGTCAATTGAATGTTAAGCACTTTGCAAACCTTACCATACCATATGAATGCTATGAAAACAAACTCTCTTGCTTTTCTAATGTGTATGCATGTGAATGTAGCTAGTTCAAAACTTTGCTTCAGAGGGGTAATCTAAAATTTCCTTTCCCTTTCTATCAGTCACCAATGCGCTCATTTCTTACATGTAAATTAGTTACTGGGACAGCTGATGTTGGGAAGGTCATGCAATATAGTGGACCCGGCTTGCATCAGATTAGTACTCAGGGGACCTCAGAGTCTATTCCTAACTCTCCCATTAGCCAGCTGTGAGATCTTATGGATGGCACCTGATGTCTCACGTTGGTGGATCTCCTTATCTGTAAAATGAAGGAGTTGGGGGAAATGATCTCATCTATGGCCCCATCTGGTTTTAAAGTTCTGAATCTATGGGTTAATGATCTAGAATAATTTCCAGGATAAGCTTATCCTGTTGTCTGGGAAGCATGCATGTCTTCCGGAAGACAATGTTGTTTTTGCTCACAGCAATCATAATAAAATGTTAAATTCTAAGTACAAGTATAATCATTCCTGATCTGTAGTTGTAAATCCTTTATCTTGTATCAAACCTGAAGAAAACCGTTTTCTCCTAGCAAGCGCAATAATCCCTGTAAGAATGCGGACCTCCACACTCCAGCGCTTTCCCCCCATGGTGTTTGTAGGAGAAATACACAGAAGCTATGTCACCAAAACAAAGCCCTTCTGTTGGTTTCTCAAAATATGTTACCTCACAGGCAGCTAAATACAACTAAGGAATTATGTGTCTACATAGCCTGCATGTAAATTCACAGTCGGTTACCTCTAGGTATCTTTGCACTTGACTACATCTCTTGGTCTCTTGTTAACCAGGAAAAAAAAAAATGTTCAGAGATGACAGAACAGCGAGAGGCAGGAAACTGCTTTCTTAGACATTAAATAGAAAAAAAAGTGAATTCTAAACTCACAGTTCCTCCCCTCACTCTCTCTCATAAGCCTCTCTAGAGCTAGTCCAAGGTGATCTGAGATTTAGACCAGGCTTCTATTGGGTGAGACATCTCTCTTCTCTTAACTTCTCTCCCTTTCCCCACCCCACCTTCTCTAATATGCAATACATTTTGGCAAGTGCCTGACACATTTTGGTACCTCATCCTTTCCAGCACTCAAGGGTTGTTGGAACTCCATTGCACTGTGGTACTGGGACAAAACCTTTGTTCCGCCTCCCCAATTCAAGAATGACCTTTCCTCTGTTCCATTTTGGCAGGGTCACCATTTTTTTTTTAAAGAGACAAGCTTTCTGCTTGACGACAATGAGATGTAGCGGGTCAATCAGATTCCTCTGCTAATATGCTGCCAGACTTGGAATGTAATGCTTTCACTCAGCTAAAATGCCTTTGTCTCCATAAGAAGGCCTTTAATAAACATAAATGACATTTTCCCCCTAGTGCTTTAAGGCAAAGGTGCCAAATGCTGTTCATGTGGCCACAGCACTCCCCTTTGAGCCTGGACTAGAAAAAAATATAATTGGGAAATATTTAACAAAACAAATAAAAACACAATTAAACATAGATAATATTACATTTTAAAATTAAGTCAATATATGCTCTGCAGAGATCCTTAAGCATGTATTGTTGGCCCCCATTTCCATTTGAATTTGACACCACTACTTTAAAGTACAGAAAGGATGCTTCATACATAGATGCATACATACATTAACATATACTAATATATGTACAATATGCTATCTATAATATATTATGACAGACAATAGTGTATAATGCATATAATATTATACATGATATACATAGCATACATAATATTATGCATATATGGATATAATTTCACTGAAGAGCATGCAGTAGATAGAGTGCTGCTCCAGGAGTTAGGAAGCTTTGTGTTGGAGGCCTGACTCAGACATTCATTAGCTGTGTGAACCTAGACAAGCCATTTAATTTTTGTTAGCTTCAGCTTCCTCATCCATAAAATGGGAATAATAGCACTTACCTCTCAGGATTGTGAGGTTTAAATGAGTTAATATATGCAAAGTGATTTGCTTTCAAGTCTCAGAGCTCCATATATGTAATAATTACTATTTCCATTTTAAAGATGAAATCACTGAGATGGACAATTTCACTATATTCCCTAAGATGCCTGGACTGAATATGAATATTCATTGAGAGAGCCAAGATGGTAGAGATTGATTGCATGAAGCACAACCGTGAGACAGAGAAGTAATAGAGGGCCCTGTGGGGCCAAAGACACTTGGAGCAGGGAGCCAAGACAGGAGCATACTGGTTATTGAGAGTAACTCAAAGAGTGATGAGTTGAATAGTACCTGTAGCAAACCAAGCCATTTGGGGCATGAAGTCTAGGATCAATTCAGCTACTAGAGATACTAGAGAAGCAATTCTCAAGCAAAGAGTCAAAGACTACCTCCAAGAAAGCCTCAATCATACCTTATTATGGTTGCAGAGACTTTACCTAGGCCATTCTTTTTTTTTTTAGTGTTTTTTTTTTTTTTTTTTTAGCGAGGTAATTGGGGTTAAGTGACTTGCCCAGGGTCACACAGCTAGTAAGTGTTAAGTGTCTGAGGCCGGATTTGAACTCAGGTACTCCTGACTCCAGGGCCGGTGCTTCATCCACTGCGCCACCTAGCCGCCCCAACCTAGGCCATTCTTATAGAAAGAAATGGTTTCCCAAACTACTCTGGAAGGAAGGAGGAAGAGATTATATTCATTTAGGAAATATGTACTTCAACTGTTTTCTATTTCTTCATTGTAATAATTATTCATTTCGGTACCTGTAAAATACTTTAATCTTTCAATGATGTTCCATGCCTTGGTCTGTTCATATGGTGAGCAATTGAATATTTTATAATTTATTTATTTTTATTCTGAACTTAAGATGCCATATAAAATGACCATTTCTATGTACACAATAGAATGGGAAACTTAAGATCTTTATTCTGTATAGCTTCCTTTTGTTTTTAAGTATATAATAAAGTCTACCTGTGGTTTTCAGAGGTAGCCTAAGCAACTGAATATTGAGTTAACCTTAACAGTTTTCAATTTTCAAACTGGGTAGAGGGCAAAGTGATTGAGACAGGTGATTCATCACTGAGAGTTGCCCACAAATTAAACCCAAGTCCAGGAAGGTTCAGAATTGGTTGGGCCATAGGCCATACTACATCACTTCAAACTCCATACATTAATTAGTTCATTCAGCCAACATTATTCACTTACTGTGCACAGAACATGGTGCTAGGTACTAGGGAAAGACATTGTTCCTGTTCTTGTGTGAAGCCTATCATTCAGTAAGAGGATGTGACACAAAGAAAATTATAATCTAAAAGAATAAATAAAAGCATTAGATAGAATTAAAAATATGGTGCTATGTGATGTTCCAGGGGGAGTATTTTGTGACCTGAGGGAATCATGGACAGCTTCATGAAGGAGATGGCATTTGAGTTGGCTTATAAAGGATGGTTAGGAATTCAACAAGAAATGAACAGTCCATCCCTGTCCAGCATTCAAATACCCTATGATTTGGCATGTAGCTCTTTGTCAAACCTCATATTCAACTTTCTATCTACACTGAACCTCTGTTCAACAAAAGTTAGGTTGATAAGAACCAGGAGAGAGACTTTTTGGTTCTGGGGATTCAAAGTATGGAAGTCTCTTTATAGGGATTCCATTTATTTTGATATAAAGGTATAGTACAACGCCTCACCCTTGACCATGCATAGCAGTATATGAAAAAGAAAGGAATGGGGCTGACCAGGTAGAGAAGGTAATCACTTTGATCCTAGATTTGGCATTATTTGGAAGGCTTAGCGCTCACAAAACTGTGGAACTTTCAAACCTCAGGATTGTTTGAGCAAAGTACTTGGCTTCAGAAGAAGTCTAGCCTTCAGAAATTAGGATAGAGAAGTATAACAAATGTTCGCCATAGGGCGAGATCTATGTCATGAGACCAGGCTCCTGGACCAAGAAGAGACTTCAAAGAAAAGTTTAAGGTTAGCTAGCTAGTGGGACCCTGTGCTTTGTTTTAGAAAGCTTGTGGTCTGGGGCTGGGAATGTCCTTCTATTTAATTATTTTTTTAAATAATAAACATTTTTATTTATAGTTCTGAGTTCTAAATTCTATCCCTCCTTCTCTCCCTTCCTTCCCCACTCCCTGAGGCAATCAGATGTGGGTTATATATGTGCAATTATGTAAAACATTACTATATTAGTAATTTTGTATAAGAAAACTTGAATACAAGAAAATATAGCACGCTTCAGTCTGTGTTCAATCAATATCAATTCTTTGGAAGTGGATAGTATGCTTCATCATTAATCCGTTGGGATTGTCTTGGACCATTGTATTGCTGAGAATAGTAAGCCATTCACAGTTCTTCATTAAATAATAATGCTGTCTCTGTGCACAATGTTCTCTTGGTTCTGCTCACTTCACTATACATCAGTTCATACAAGTCTTTCCAGGCCTTTATGAAATCATCCTGCTTGTCATTTTTTATAGCACAATAATGAGAATGTCCTTCTAGAGAAGATGAGATGCTTTAATCATCAAGGCTCTGAAGGAAAAAAAGTAAAGCAATCTGAGCTTCTCCTTTTTGCTGGTCCCACGCAAGAGTTTCTACATTTTCTAAAGGAGGATTTTTTTGGGGGGGCGGGACTCTATGTACGGGATGTAAGTTAAATGGAAGCATTTTCTCTTCCTTGGGGAAGAGAGAATGACAGATTTTGGCTGTTAGAAGCTGGAGGAAGAGCAAGGTCCAGTAGAAACTATAGATGACTGGTATATGGTGGAGGTTACATGCCCTTTAGACTTTTGTCTAATGAAGACTACAAGACCAGCCTGGCTAGAACTGTGTGATGACATCACTAGAAGACATCAGAGTTCCTGCTGCTTTGGAGGCACAAGCTGCCCCCTTCACATGCGTTTCTTTGCCACATAGATTCCTTACATGAGAGCCTCTCATATGTATACCCTGGCCATCTGGATTCCCTATATCCATCCTCTCTTCCCACTGATGTGTGTATGTTAGAGAGACTGTACCCCAGGCATATGGGGGATGCTTTGTTGCTACTTTTCTTTTACTATGCAATTTCATTAAGTGTGTTTGCTTTGGACTAATTCTGTCTTCTGGCTAACTATTAAAGGTAACCACATCAGTGGGAAATCATGAGCTATGGTTTTATGGTGTGGAACCACATAGTACCTTGAACCTGGGATAGCCATTCTCTGGAGAACCAACTGTGAGTTGGGAGGGTGCCCCCAGATACTAAAGAGACAATACTATTGAATTCCAGAAAAGTCATACTATTTGCCTCACCCCACAAATCTTCTGGCCATCTTCAAGCTACCCTTTAAGAAACAAAAGTCTTGAACAAGCCCTCTTCCTTTTAATTACACAGCTGTAGACCCATTGAGCAATGAAGAATTTATATATTAATGTAGTATATTCCTACCAGGGACCATGGATAAAGGGGGAACAATTTTGGTGAAGACCATTCTACTCTGTAATATGTGATTAATTTTCTTTGTCTGTGAAAAGCATTTCTAAATCCTAATTAATGCACTACAGTTCTTCATTGGTTATTTCTGGATACAGAAAGCATCTTTTTAAAATGTATTTAAAACATAAGGTACTTTTAAAAAAGTCTGAGTGTAAGCAGCTGGTGTTGTCAATGAGAGTTGCTGGCTCATAATGAGGACAGTGTATGGTCAGAGAGGAAGTTTTCCAGCCAAAAGGACTTGGTTCAAAATTGTCTTTCTCTTGTGGAACAGCCAATTTCTTCTAAGTAATCTGCATGGTAATATGTTGTCCTTAATTAAAAGGTAGATTTGTGTATTACTGAATTTTAGAATTGGGAAGTAATCTATATCCTAAGCCCCACCTGACAGGTGAGTATCCTCCCCACCACAGTCCCTGGCAAGTGGTCATGTAGCCTCTGTTTGAAGATGACTAAGGATGTTAGACTCATCCCTCTTCCACAATCTTTCATCATTATCTAATTTAGTCGGAATTTTTTGGAGATAGCTTGAATTATTAAGATGTTCTTCCTTCTGTTGAATTGGACTATTTCTCTTTAACCCCTACTCATTGGTGCTAGTTCTGATTTCCTCAGTTAAGCTAATGAAGGCTAATTCCCTCTTTCACATGATAACCCTTCACAGAACCACAGTATTTCAGAGTTGGAAGAGACCACAGCATCTATCTAGTCCAATCCATGTCTGAAAGACATTCATACTTAAGTAGTCATCCAACCTTTTATCTGAACACCTCCAGAAGGGGAAGGGCTACTAAATTCAGAGGCAGTTCATGGCAAATTTGTATGGCTTTCATGTCTATGATATTTGTCCTTAGCACAAGCTTGAATTTTGTCTCTTTGTAACTTCCATCACTGCTCCTAGTTCTTCTTTCTAGGGTCAAACAGAAATGTGTATTCTCTTCAAAATATGGAAGAGAATGGAGCATATTTCCTCTAAGACTCTTCTTTAGGCCAAATGTCAATTGTTCCTTTTCTTTAATCATTCCTCTTATAACATGATTTCTCAAACACATTACCATGCCCTGTTCCAGGCATAGTCTACTTTGTCAACATCTCTCTTACAATCTTAACACATCCCATTAGAACATGGAGCACAGTATTCCAAATGTGTTCTACTGGCTTCAGAAATCTGGGTGCTATTCTTTTTACAAGATTGCAAAAAGTTTTAAAATTGAAAATTTTGAATAATATTAATTCTCATAGGCAGCTAGGAGGTGTAGGAGACAGAATGCTGGAACTGGAGTTAGGAAGACCTGAGTTCACATCCAGCCTCACAGACACTAGCTGTATGAGCCTAAGCAAGCCACTTAACCCTTTTTGCTTCAGTTTCCTCATATGTAAAATGAGCTGGAGAAGGAAATGGAAAATTACTCCAATATCTTTGCCAAGAAAATCCCAAACGGGGTCAGAGAGAGTCAAACATAACTGAAATGGCTAGACAACAATGAAAAGATCATAAGAGATTAAAGTACAAAACTGACTTTAGTAAAGAAGACAATTTTTGATTAGATCTGGATTCAGAAGACCCACATTACAATGCCAGCTCATTTACTTAGTCTTTTATTTTTTTATCTTAGGCAAGTTACTTAACTTCCCTGGGCCTCAACTTCTTCTTTTGTAAAATGAAAGGGTTGGATTATCTAGTCCCTAAGATCCTTTTCATCTCTATACCTATATTGTTATGACTTTCTTTCAATAATATCATGCTATTTTCAACCTCTCTAATGAGAAGATTGAAATACCTTCTCCGTGATAGTGTTTCAAAACAAACAAATAAAATGAATGTTTTTTTTCTCTCTCAGTATCACCGAACAAAGCAGGGGTAATAATACCTACTTCATAGGTTGTAAGACTCAAATGAGACAATGTATGTAAAGAACTTTGTAAATTTTCAAAGCACCATAGAAATGATAGCTATTATTATTATTATTTTTATGTGTCTATTAATAATTTCCTGTCATTCAGTACCCCAATCCCAGTTTTCTTCCTTTTTAGTGAAATATTCATCAGTGTTCAGCACACCAAGAGTGTTTCCTTTGGCAGAAAATATAAGCATACTATTAATAGGGCCTTAATCCACCCCCTAAAAGTGTAAGGGTGATAGGCGTGGGTGTGGACTAAAGGTTTTTTTATGCAATCCCACTGGGAAATTATCATTTTATTTTTTTACAGGCATGGAGTTTTATTAACTGCTAGTTAGCAGCAATTATATGATAAAGTAAAAATATTTATGTTCTTCAAAACTTCACAAGTGCCATGTGAAGTGTGACAGATTTTTAAGTAATTTCACTTGCAACTTTGGAAGGATTAGTTCTACAGCTAAAAGCATAAAATTGAAATAGGTGATGAGGGTAGAATCAAATCAAACCTGTCTCCCTCCCCTTCATTCGGCTAGAATTTATTGCTACTATACTATCTCTGTAGACACGGTGCTCACAACCAAAATCTCCTGTCATTAGAACACATACTATTTGGGCTTAAGGAAAATCAACCAACCAACCAATTCAATTTATGCCCTTTACCTGAAACTGGCACATATGGAATTCTGTCTTTTCCTTCTTTAAGGTTTAATGGGCTATTTCCCTGATGGCCAGTAGGGTTTCTCTGTGTATTTTTAAAAACAATTTGGTTAGAATTTGCAGTTAAGAAGGTCCTGTAAAATGTTGACAAATAATCCAAATCTCCCTTTTCTACCCTAGTGGCGAACTAAAAAGACCACCTAATTAAACAATAATTAAGAAATCCAAAGAGATACATTGATAAATTCCTCTGTGCTGCTGACCATGGCAACACCATAAGCAAGGAAGTCTCAGTGGGGAAGATTACAACACTTTCATGGGTGGAGAAGTTGCAGCCAAGACAGAAGACCATGCAGCACCCCAATGGGGGAACACTCAGGAAAATGGAAAACCATGGCAGTGCACAGACCCTGGAAAGCAAACTATAGACCTCAGACTATGGACACTGAAGCCTGACAATACAGTGAATGTAAGTAAACACTCTGGAGGAAGTGGAAGCCAATGGAAGGAACTGAGGAAAGTGGTATCAGGACCAAATAGGGCCTGGACACCTAATCCAAGAATGTTGGAAGGGGCTAAGTCTAGCCCTGATATAAATTCCTAAATCAGGAAATGAGGCAGGAGAAATGAGTAAATGGAGTAAGGTACCAACTAAGAAGAAACATCATTGGTCAAGAAATGACCCATTAAAATAAAATAATTTCACAGTAGTTATAAGCAAAAGCTAGGAGGAAAAATGACTTTGCAACAAAGACTACAAGACTACAAAGAAGAAAGAAAGCAAGAGATAAAAAATGAAATCATAAGTGAAATAAGAGTCATAGAGGATAGAAGTAGGAGAATTAAATGGAAAACAAAGTTCTCACCCAAGTATCAGATTATTTAGAATAGACCAAACAGAACTCAATGACTCTATGAGAAGATAAAAAAAATTAGAACAAAATCAAAAGATTGAAAAACATAGTAAAGCTAAGGTATCTTCTTTCAAAAAAGCTTCCCTTAAAAAGGAATTTTAAAGGGAGATAATTTAAAAATCATTGAACTCCCACAAAAGTATGACCAAAAAAAGCCTGGATATCATATTTCACAAAATCATAAATGGAAAGTGTACAGGTTTATTAGAACCAGAGAGTAAAGAAGAACTAGAAGAATCTACTGGTTATGTCCTAAAAGGAACTCCAAAATAAAAATTCCCAGAAATATCATAGCTAAAATCCAGAGCTTTCAAGTCAAAGAAAAAATTCTTCAAGAAGCCAGAAAGAATGAGTTCAGGTATCATGGAACCATGGTCAGAAATTACATAAGACATGGTAGCTATTTTCATAAAGAAGAGAAAATTTTGGAATATGATATTTGAATAGATAAAAAGATAAATTCTTATAGCCAAGAACAAATTAGGTTGCAAAACTGAGTATAAGTCTAAAGTAGACATGGATTTTTAATAGAATAGAGGGCTTTTAAACATTCTAGTTGACAAGATCAGAGCTAGGTAGAAACTTTGAAATACAAATTTTCTAGTCATGAGAGACCTAGAAAGGTAAATGCATTTGAGCATTTTGAAGGGGCTAAATGATGTTCGAGTGCTTATATTTTAATGGGAAAGAAAGGACAAGTATCCCTTCAGAAGTGTAATGCCTTCAAGTAACACAGAGAGAATTCAATATGACACATTGAGGAAATGGGTGTGTTTTTGTTCTGTTTTAAAAATCTTCTAGGGAGAAAGGAGGACTTAGCAATGTTGGATCTCAATTATCAGGAAGAAATGTTTGTGATTCCAAGGCTGATACAACCCTTACGTTTTTACTTTGCTAGTAATCTTACACTTTAGGTAGCTACCTCAGGTAGCTAGGTAGCACAGTGGATGGGCTGCTGGGCCTTTGTCAGGAAGATGAATTCAAACCCAGCTTCATACACTTCCAAGTTGTGTGACTTTGGGCAAGTTACTTAACTGCTCTTTGCCTCAGCTTCCTTATATATAAAATGGGGATAATAATAGCATCTACCTTGACCCTCCCCCCACCCCCAGCCCAAGGCTGCTGTAAGAATCAAATGAGATAATATTTGTATATGCTTGGCACATAGTAGGTTCTATATAGATACTGGCTGTTATTATTCTATGTACTCTTTGATTCAGTGCCACTGGCCTCCTTGTTGTTCCTCCCACAAAATATTCCATCTCCTCTCTTTGGGCATTTTCAGTGACTGTCTTCCAGGCTTGGAATTCTTTCCCTCCTTCTCTATGTCTTTTGACTTTCCTGATTTCCTTCAAGTCCCAGCTAAAATCTCACCTACAAGAAGTCTTTCCTGATCTTCCTTATTGTTAGTGCCTTGCCTCTGTTGATTATCTTCTAATTTCCCTGGATATATCTTGTTCATAACTGTTTATATATTGTGAGATCCTTGAGATCAGGGTGTGTCATTTCCCTTTATTTTTGTCCCCAGTGCTTGGCAAAATGCCTGGAATATAGTAGATCCTTAATAAGTGTTTTTTGACTGAATGCTGGCCTGTTTATATCTTAATACACCATACAGCTACAAAATATTATCTTTTCTTTATTATTGTAAACCTTGTCACTAACTCAAACATTTCAATGTACATAAAAGGATAAGAAATAAGATTATATTAGAAACTGAATTTCTGTTACATATTTTAAAAATTATTATGTGTGTGTGTAATACAAGGGAGCAACAAATTGTTCTGGTTGGATATAGTTGTGTCTATTGTACTTTATTTGGCTTTCTTCTGTGTATTAAAAACTGTTTTGTTGATTTTTTTTCATGTCTACCATTACCCATTACCTTTTCCCCTAGACATTTCTTGTAATAAACATGTGCTTTATTTTCACTTTTAGATTCCCTCCCTCCACTCCATCCCATTGATTTTACCTCATTTGTTAACCACTTGGGTTAGCCTCTCCTCAATCCCTCCTGGCAGTTCTATGCTCGAGATATCCCTCTTTTTATTTGTAGCACTGTGTCATACACAATAGTTTGTGTATCTGACATGTCACCCTGGCTATCCATTAGAGTACCATTTGGAGCTTGTGTAGACTCATGCCTTTCAAAGAGAGAATGTGCTTTAATGGCTGGCCAATCAGTGGGTAGATAATTGTTATTAAATTCCCAACAAGTAAGGTTAGGAGCTGAGGTCTTCTGATGTTAAGGACCATAGCTATTAACTTATTTCATAGGATCATAGATGGAGAGGTGGAAGGCACCTTAGAGGTCAATATGTCCATTTTTCACTCATTTTTGGATGAGAAAATTTAGGTCCAAAGAGTTGTAATGCCTTATCCAAGATCACACAACTAGTGATTGAGGTGAGATTCAAACCTAGAGCTTCCTGCTCCCAAGCCTACTGGAATCCATCTACTCTACCATACTGTGTCATTTCACAAAGTACCCCAAATGAGCTAAAAATGAGAGTAATTTTTGATTGGTGTAGTCAAGAAATAGGTAGAGATGAGTTTTTATTTAAATCATAATTTCAACTTTTCATACATGCTGGTCCTCGTAGACTTTTTATTTATTTAAGATGTATATACATATATGTATGTATAGATGTTATCTTGTAAGAAATTGAATTGCAATTGGGGGCAGCTAGGTGGTGCAGTGGATAAAGCACTGGCCCTGGATTCAGGAGGACCTGAGTTCAAATCTGGCCTTAGACACTTGACACTTTCTAGCTGTGCGACCCTGGGGAAGTCACTTAACCATCATTGCCCTGCAAAAAACCCCCAACAAAACCAAAACAAAAACAAAAAGAAAGAAACAAACAAAAACCCCAAAAACCCCCAACAAACCAAAACCCAACCAAAACAAAAAGAAATTAAATTGCAAGTAATACAAAAGGCAATTGAAAGATGGATGGTGGCTATAATAGCACTGTTGGTATTGTGCCAACAGTACATACAAAGACTAGTACCCAAAGATGTTACCATATACTTTGACAACTAGAAAAGGCATTGGACCAGTTATTAATTATGTATGAGAGACAGCAGATAGATATATTGAAAGGTACCAAGATTGCCTAAAAAAATAAAAAAGTCCTCCAGCACATCAGATGGGTCTTCTATGAAGTATTTATCCATCAATGAATCAAAATGCATTTATTTAGTGCTTCCTATGTACTAGGAACTATGCTAAACTGTGGAGATGGGAAGACAAAACATGAAATGATCCCTACTCTCACAATGCTCCTATTCTATCATTTATGGAAATAATTATACACGAGGAAGATGCATGTATAGGAGAATATGGTCATGATCTTTATCAGTGGAAGGAGTAGCTAAACCAATGAAATAAAAGATCCATGAACATGTTAAATTATTTCTTAATAACCACTCACATTTACATGGATTTTACATATTATTTCATTCACAGCCACCCTTAATCTGAACTTCCCTATTTCTGTTAAAATCACTATTATTTTCTCTCTCTCTCTCTCTCTCTCTCTCTCTCTCTCTCTCTCTCTCTCTCTCTCTCTCTCTCTCTCTCTCTCTCTCTCTCTCTCTCTCTCTCTCTCTCTCTCTCTCTTCCACGTTTATAATTTTGGTGTTTTCCTTGACTATTTATTATATCTCATCCTATATGTTCAACTAGTGGTTAAATCTTGCTGTTTTCCCTCCATGACATTTTCCACATCTGATGCTTTCTATAGACTCACACAACTACCATGTTAGTTCAGGTCCCCATTTCTTCTTACCTGGATTATCATAACAGCCTCCTAATTATTATCCATGCTTCTGGTCTGTCCTCAGGCCAGTCCATCTACACAATGTTGCAAAAGTGATTTTCCTTCAGTACAAATCTGACTGCTACTTAATAAACTCCAGTGGCTCCTTAGTTCCCCTGGAATTAAATATACACTCATCTGTTTAACTCTCAATTTCCTTCACAACCCAACCCTGACCTATCTTTCTAGGATCAACGGATACCATTCCTCTATCCATAATTTACCATTTAGCCAAAGTGGCTTTCTCTTTACTTTTCACATATAACACTCGATTTCCTATCATTCTTTTTGCAATGGCCATCCTTCAGGCCTAGAATGCACTCCCTCCTAACTCCAGCTTCATAGTTCTGTAAATTCAAGATGCAAAAAGAACATCACCTCAAAAAACCTTTTCCTGATCCACTCAATTGCTAGTGTCCTCCCTCTGCCCCCTCTTTGTATTGTTTTCTTTATAGTTATTTTGTCTATATGGATATGTATTTCTTGTCTCCCTATTAGAATGTAAGCTCTTTACAAGTGGAGATTATTTCATCCCTTTTATTTGTACCCCAAGTATCTAACACAGTGGAGAACACACAGTAGGCGCTTGCTAAATGGTTGATCGGTTGCAACTGGCATACCCAGCAGTGATATTCCTTTTTATGCATGAAGAAATCGGGTAAGAAATTCTCCCCAAATCATAAAGCTTTAAGCATTAGAGACAGGACTCAAATCCAGGGCTTATGACTTTAAGTCTAGTGCTATTTCTACTGCACCCATGCTTCCTTTTGTTATGAATAATTGATGTCCATTTTGTAGCACTATGCACTTATAATAGGGATAATAACATATGTATTATGCATTTTTCTGCCCTCATGTATTCTCCTCCCAGCTACTCCTTCCCCCTATATTTTGAGAAGACAATTTAAAGAAACATTTTCCCTCTTTCTGCTTTAAAACTGCAACCACAGCTGTCAGACAAAGCTCCTCAGGGGACTTTAGGAACATCACTTTCACAGCAAGAGGCAGAACAATCTAGATAAGAATACAGCTTCTATTTTCTTCTCTTTACAACATGGGGTTTCATGAGGGACAATATTTTGCATAAAGCAAAATCAGTTTACTTTTGTCTAGAAAAAGGGTTAAGTGGAAGGAGTACCAAGGTACATCGAACTGTTCTCTGCTGAATGGGAAAGGGAAAGGGGGCTGCAAGTCATTGTTCACTTCTCTTGCTCCTCTCCTTGCTTCCTTGATATGTCTATGTCTCTACTACTTTATTGGACTGTTTACTTGAATTCCCATTACATCTTCACCTCTCTGGGGAGGTGATTGAAAAGTGAACTATATACATAACTCCTGCGAGGTCCTTCTTTCCTACCCAACAATATTTAAGTCTCAAAGCTGAAGCTTAGCAAGAAAGGAGGGGTTGTCAACTGAGCAGATGCAGAACAATTTATGCCATAATAACAACATTGTAAAAGCAAACTATTTAGAAAGACTTAAGAACTTTGATCGATGCAATGAATAATTATGATTACAGAGTAGCAATAAGGAAGAATGGGAGGATGGACTACAAAAGGAGGTGTACATTTTTGAATGTGTTCAGTGTGGGAGTTTGGTATAACTATTCATATTTATTACACAGATTTTCTTTTTCTATCTCCTTTATTCCCATTGGAAGAGGGTAGGCAAAATAGAAAATAAATTCTTCTTAATTAAAAAAATAATTAAAACAAAGAAAAGAAAGGAAATCCTAAATGTAAATATGACTTTCAGTTGCTTTGCAGAGCATTTTGTAACCTCTCTTCTATTGTGTCTCTCATGAGATCATATGTGTGCAAATGTTTTGAAAAGTATAAAGAACCATAACAAATTCAAAGTATCACTCTCACAAACATGCCTGCACATGCACGTACACACACACACACACACACACACACACACACACACACACACACACATTGACACTCCCCCACCCAGTCTCTCCATGGCAATTCTGTCCTCATAGTTTGATTTTGCCTTAAGTAGCATTTTTTAGGAAATGGAGGAATTGCTGAAAGGGACAAATGTTATGAGATCTAGAGGCTAATTAACTTTGCCACTAATTGCTGTATAACTTTGGGGGCATCCTTGTTCTCTGAACTTCTTAGAGCCATTTATTAAAAATTAATGAAGGCTGTCCAGGATAGCACTAGAGTGGTCCCAGCTTATATAATTCTCACTCCCCTTTAGCCTACTGATACTTCCCTCTCCTGATATTTTTAGTTAAATATTCAAGGAAATTATGAAAATAAATACAAAAATTTTTATAATCCCTCATCCAATTTTAAGAGCAAATTACCTAGTAATATATTTTATATGCACTAAAATTAGAGAAGAATGGATGTCCACATCATATGGTAGCACAAAAATCCTTTCACCTCTTTATATTTCTATCAATCAATGAACAATTATTTATTTTGAGCCTGTGTGGTAGGGACCTGGATACTAGCAATATGAAAACTTGAAGTCATCTCAAGGAACATGCATCCTATTAAAAGAGACAGTGTGAATACATAAAAACATATACAAAATAAGTGTGTACAGAATATATGCAAAATAAATACAAGACAATTTTCAAGGAAGAAAGTGCTATTAGCTGAGGAGGGGGACTTGATCATATAGGAAATGTCCTTTGAGCTGAGCTTTGAAGGAAACCAGGGATTTTAAGAGGTAGAAGTGAGGAGGGAATGAATTCAAGGTATGGGAGGAAGCTTATGCAAAGGCATAGACATTACAGGATAGATGGATAGTAAATAAGTAAGAAGATGGCTTGGCTAGGTTAAAGAGTGTGTGAAGAGGTATCATGTGTCTAGAAAACATAGAGTATGAATCACCATTAAATATCAAATAGAGGACTTTTTAATTTCAGTCCATGGTACTTTTCCATGTAATTAAAAACAAGAAACTCATTTTAATTGTGGCTATTTTGGCCCTTTGGGGTACTGGTGATTTTTAACAGTGTGGGCGCTCCTTCCCACTGATATGAATACTAAATTTCTCCTTGATTTTTTTGTCTTTGGTGATTTTTCTCTATTATATCCCAAAAGTTCTCCATTGGAGATTGCCCAATTCACTATAAGTTTCTTTCTCTTTTAATATTTCAGGTATGCCAACTAACTATAGGGTAGTTAGCAAAGTTTAAAATAAATATTTTTCTAGCAAGGTTTAAAATAAATATTTTTTCAAGTCACACATGAAATTGGTCTGCTTATTATTTTATATAATAGCATCTTCAGAATCACAAGTAGGAATTACAAAACTTGGGACAAATTCAGAGGAGTGATGGGGAGACAGAGACTGTGAAGCTGCTGCTGGGGAAGTCAGCATGTGTCCCACTATTGCTGCTGACCCCAGGAATACATGGTATGGGTTCTCTGGCCTAGAAGGAAGAGGTAGGCAGTGTGGTTGGGCAAAGGGTAGGGCCCTAGTGCCCAATTCCCAGTTACTGGCTGGTGGAAGATTATGGCAGCACTTAGGAGAAAGTGTGCTTTCTCTAGAGATTGGTACCTTAGGTCAAAATCCCAGTCATTCTGAATTAGCTACAGACTTGAAATGTTAAGGCTGGGTGTATTATCTCTACTCATCTTGTTAACATGATGCTACTTCTTAATTCTATGGTGTGGATGCCTGGCTAACCCTAAAGTTTTGGCTATATATAGTCTTTCCAGATGTTTTCACTGCAACTGGAAATTCTTGTTGGTATCACCAGAAGGTTCATACTAAGTTCATTTCATCCCTAGTCCACAAAACCCCAGGTGGATAGGTCTGGAGCTGTCCATGGTATTCTCTTCTATTCCAGGGTAGCTCTGGGTTCTGGGACTAACTTAGACCTCAGGCCTACTCTTTCTCGGGGACCTCAAATGATTTTCTTTGTAACCACAGCACTCCACTGAACTTTACTCATGATGGGCAAGAGGTGAGGCAAATGGCTTGGTGTATCAGACTTTTAATAATGAAGGGCTGAGGAGCTAGCTAACATTTATGAATGTAGGGGTATCAGCTCAGAAGTTGAAAGAGATAATATAATTCAGTGTGGGCAAAGTTTCCATGTTTGATTGGACCACGGTGCAATGTTGTAGCACCATCAAATCATACATTACATTGTTCATGATATATTTAAATAATCTTCCATTTTCTAAACTACTACTGTGGTGCACTAAATATACCACAACTGATACAATTTAATAAAAGTTGATTAATTAAATACCTACTACATACTAGACCAGGGATAATGATAAAGATGAAACACTTCCTGTTCTCAAGGGGATTATATTCTATGTATGGGCCAAACAAAATTAATAGAGTTTTTTTTGTTTGGTTGGTTGTTTTTTTTTTTTTTGTTTGTTTGTTTGTTTTTTTTTTTGCGGGGCAATGGGGATTAAGTGACTTGCCCAGGGTCACACAGCTTGTAAGTGTCAAGTGTCTGCTGAAACTGGATTTGAACTCAGGTCCTCCTAAATGCAGGGCCAGTGCTCTATCCATTGTGCTACCTAGATGCCCCTTAATGGAGCTTTTTAAAAGGCCCAAACT
Organism: Dromiciops gliroides; assembly: GCF_019393635.1. Lineage (NCBI taxonomy): Eukaryota > Metazoa > Chordata > Mammalia > Microbiotheria > Microbiotheriidae > Dromiciops > Dromiciops gliroides. The sequence continues at coordinate 172,626,962 of NC_057862.1, forward strand.
ATGTCCAGGGAATATCTTAAACACCCAGAGACTCCATTATTCAGGGCAAAGTGAAATTTAAAGAAGAGTGGGCATTTTCCAGTGGGTATTTATATGGACAAATTCCTTTACCTCTTTTTTGTACCTTTTCCCACCTCTGTGTTTGCTTCCAGGAAGGAAAGGGCCAAGAAAGAGGTGAACTTGTTCCAAAGAGAGATGTTTCTGGCAGGTAGAAGGATTTTATGATAATAAAAACATGTACCAACCAGCAGTTGCCTCAGCTGAAGAGCAGCTGGCTCTACATGTTTTCTACTAAACCCCTCATTGGCAATGCTTCCAGTTTCTAGCATGTGGGCCCACAACAGGGTTTCCAGCCATTTGATCTTCATATAGCTGAGCACTCCCCTGGGGATTCCCAACTACCAAGTGCGTAAAGTTTGAAAAGCTTCTCATCACTATCCCTTTTCCCATCAACTACTGTAGGTAAAGTACATTCCCCCTGTAAGTACTTCCTCCAATTGGAAGATGAAAATGGGGATTTTATTTATTTCAAAGAGCTTATGTATACAATAGTACAAGATAAATGTAATTCAGGGAAGGAAAAAAAATTCAAAGTCAGTGAATGCTTTAGAAAACAAAAATCCAAGCCCTTACAAGTGAAAAATCTTGATTACATTTAGATACACAAGTAAAAATCTGAATATTCTTTTCTCCATCTTTATCTATTTGGTATTAACAGAACTTTGAAGAAAGATGAGCCAGAAGGACAAAACACACAATGACTACAATTATAGGAATAAAATCTAGCCCAATCCAAGATTCACCTCAAAAACAATGGACCCATGCAGTGGTCATTCAGCTTTTGCTGGAAGTTTTCCCTTAAGGGCAATCATATACCTCTTGATGTAGCCTTGTGATAAAATAATGGGATTTAGCAGATACTCAAAGGCCCACCTGGAGATTAATCTAAACTGCTTGAATTAAGTGAGAGTGATTGACTGCTGATTAGCCTACTTCAATTTAACTAGGTTGTAAGCACACCTGGCTAGCTCTTAAGAAGGTTTTGTTCTCAGAAGCTAAAGACTTTGAACCTAACTCAAGACCACCTTCAAGCCCAGTGATCAATGGATTTGGATGATGCTAACCTACCCAGCTTGAAGCAGTGTGTAAGGACCGCCCATGCTCCAGACCTATAAAAAGCTTCCACACTCAGTTTGCTGGGGAGTTCATGATTGAAGCAGGCTCATGGCGGAGGATTTGAGGAAGAACCCAACCAGGCTAGAACTCTAGGCTAGATAGGCCTTTTCTTAACTTTCTGAACTCCACTTGAATACCTGGTATGCTTTAATAAATGCTTAATGCCCAAAGACTGGTGCTAAAGCTTCTAATTTAAGGCGAACACACAATTTAGATTTTGAACATCACAGCCTGCTCCATTTTTGGATACTTCTAATTGTCAGGAAGTTTTTTCTTATATGAAGCCTAAATTTGACTTCAACCCATTGTTCCAATTTTTGTACTCTAGGGTCAAGGAGAACTTGTTTAATCTCTCTAGACAGTCCTTCAAATACTTGATGACAGCTGTCACATCTTCCCATATGCTTTCTATAAGCTCAACACTTTCATTCTCATAACATCCTTAAATTGATCCTAATAAGTTAAGTTCCTGGTGATCTTCCTCTGGATTTTTTCCAGACTATTAATGTGATGTCCAGAACCAAATACGGTACTTGAGGTCTGGACTGATAAAGGAGGAGTATAGTAAACACCAAGAAGCAAAAAAATATGGTTCAAATACAACAGACAGTGTTGGTCCCATTGTTGGCTCCATATATTGATTGGTTGATATGATACCAATGTTGGCACTATATCAGGGTTAAAGCATACATGTTCCCTCCCTGTGAACAACTGGTAAACTACAACAGTGGAAACTGACAATCTGCTATAAAACAAATTGTAACAGGTTTCGTTTAACTGTTTGGGAGGAATATACATTTTCTATTTTTAGTTATTTGTGTGTGTGTGTGCGCGTGTGTGTGTGGCAATCAGGGTTAAGTGACTTGTCCAAGGTCACACAGTTGATAAGTGTCAAGTGTCTAAGGTCAGATTTGAACTCAGGTCCTCCTGACTACAGGGTTGGTGCTCTATCTACTGTGCCTCCTAGCTGATCCAGGAATATACATTTTCAAAGGGGTTTTCTTGGTTATTCTATTGAGATGAGTTAAGCACCTATAACTTAAAAAAAGAACATATAAAATAATAGTTCACATTTATGCAGTGCTTTAAAGTTTACCTCTGAAGTAAGTAGTCCAAATATTATTAGTTCCATTTCACAGATGAGGAGACTGAAGCTGAGGGAGGTAAATTGATTTGTCTAAATCCATGTGGCTGATAAACATCAGCATTTGAATCCAGGTTCCCAGGATCCCAGCCCAGTGCTCTTCTCACTATGCATGTTGCCTCTCTAATGCATGTGGGATCCATTTTTATTGTTTCTATGTTGGTAGGAGATTGACTTTAATAATAGTTCCAAAATGCATTTCTATGAGAGTTTTATAGTATCTGAGATCAATCTGGTTGGTTTATTGTTATTTCTCTACATTTTGTTTGATATATGCTTGAGCTCTGATTTTTTTTCACCTACTGCTAGCCCTGTGACGTGAGTCTTTTTCAAGAAAGAGCAAAGACAGCAGAACATACTTTGTTTCATTTTGTTATAACTTCCTGAATTCCAGAAGTTAAAAATACATACATTACAACAATGGAAGCCAAGCAATATTATTTGATACGCCTTTTAAAAATCTATTAAAAAGCAGCCTTGCTGGGCACCACAGAAATCATTTGCAAAGTACCAAAAGGAAGCAGGTAGATAGACAGACAGACATTTCATTCTGCAAAAGGGTCTTTTTAAAGCTCAGTGTAAAAGAAACAAGCAGTGTACATAACAATCATTCTATCTCCAAACTGTTCTTTTGCTGATGCTGTTTCCTGGCAGTCATTGGGTGCTTTTGTGCTTCAAGCTTTTATGGGCTCTGGTGGAACCCCACTTTGGCAGGTGCATTTTAATCATCTCTTCTGAATTTTGGGATTGGGATGGCTCCCTGGGCTACCCAGAGAAACAAGGATCCAGATCTACACAGTACAATTATTGTGATTTTTGTTTGTCATTTTCAAAACAGCAATGACCCGCCACTTGATTCTTCCCAAGAGAAGGTTGAGTTGGGAATGGAATATCATCTGTCAGATAAACTTCTGTTCCTGGATCATTCATGAACTCTTTGGGGCTGGGTGAAACTACATGGCTTAGAGAGGCCAAAGTGGCAGGTTGCAGCCCAGATAACTTGGCAGTGAACATTCCTGTCCTGCAGCCACAGGGAATGTTCCTGGACTCTGATAATCTTGTCTGGAACACATCTGCTGCTGTTTGTAAGAGGAATCTGGGTAAAAGTCTGGATGATTCATGTCAACCTATCATGACTACTGAGAAAATAAATGTAGACACACATGCACGGCTGAAGGAGATATGATCAAAAGATTATAGATTTTGAAATGGAAAGGGTCTAAGAGATCATCTAGCCCAACTCCTTCATTTTATAGATGAGAAACTAGGGTCCAGAGAGATTAAGGTTAAAGGGATGGGGTTTGAACTCAGAAACTCTGACTGCTCTTTTCATTTATTTTGGAAATATTGGATGGATAGACCCCTTCCTTAAATGCTTAGGAGAGAAAATGATTCCTTTCTGTGTAAGTCTTATATTTTCTGGTCCAACTAACATAAATTTAAAAAAAAGGTTTATTAGACTATTGTGGAAACAAGACTCCTTTTGGAGTCAGAAGCCCTGAGTTGGCATTCTGATTCATTAATTTACTATCTGGAGGGGGTGGGGTGGGGCTTGGGGAATTACTTAAAGTCTCTTTGCCCTCGGTTTCTTCCTTTTGTAGAATATGAAGAAAAATAAAACATTACCAACATTATAGGGTAGATATTTTAAAAATTTTCTTGGAGGGTGAGACAATTGGGGTTAAGTGATTTGCCCAGGGTCACACAGCTAGTAAGTGTCAAGTGTCTGAGTTCAAATTTGAACTCAGGTCCTCCTGACTCCAGGGCCAGTGCTCTATCCACTGCGCCACCTAGCTGCCCCTTTTGTTTTGTTTTTTTATGAGCAAAGCACTTTTTAGAATAGCAAGGTATTTTATAAATAAAAATAATTGTAAATAAAGATAATGACATACCTCTGTGCCGTAGTCAACAACTTATTTCCAAACTGCAATTGGGGTGTAGGCTGGGATAGGAGTGTGTTATATACATTTTCAGGAGTATGCTTACAACTAGCCCTTTATTTGTATTCTAAGATATACCATCCCTTTTGGGTTTATGGGCAGATGTAATGATGAATGTTTAAATTCTTAAAATTTATATTCAAATGGTAATTTTTTGTGAGCAAGAGAAGAATGCCACAAATGAACCATTTAGTGTTATAATCAGATAAAACTTAAAACAGAAATAATCTGACACATTAATGATCTGCATAATAGTTATTTTATACATTATATTTGGCCACAACTGAAAAAAAATCTGAAATTGTCATTATACACACACACACACACACACATTCAAATATATTCTCTCATCAATGTTGATCATTTTCTCTGATTCCATATACAATTGAGTAACAAAAACACATTGATCCTGACACTGATCAAAATGAGAGAATACTTAGAACCAATTCACTAGTTACTCGTATTACCTATCACTAATGTTCTACCTTTCTCTCAAGGTCTATCATACCTTGTGCATGCTCCTTTCCATACAGGATCCCTGTCTCCTATTCTCCTCCCATCTCTATTACCAGAAAAATCCTTGAGTAAGTACATCTAAGCATAGGGATAGGGAGTGGACCTCTGATTTCACTGGTATGGGAGATGTACAAGAGCAGCAACAACAAGCAACTAGGGTAGAATTATATTACATCAGAAGCTTGGACAGACAGATGACAAATCTCCATACTATAAATTCAAATTTCAACATGTCCTAGAGCACTCAACTGAAAAATTGTAATAGAATCAGACTATTATCCCAGTCTGAACTGTTTCTCACAATTACCCCTATGGAACATTGATCCTCAAAAACTAAAGACTAACATTTTTTTTTCAAATCAACAAATAGTTCAAAGTATCTACTAAGTGTCAGGCATTGTGCTGTTACCATACCAAATACTTAAAATCTCTAAACTACATGGAGCACAAAGCTCACAAAATATACTGATTTAGCAGAACAAATCAAATCATGTGGGAACAGGATTAGGTAAATATTGTGTCTCTTACTGGAATTTTAGTAAAAATGCTTTCAGTGAGCCTACAGAACTGGGATTCTTATTCCTTTCCTTTTATTCTACTACAAAAAGCAGTTAATTTACCCATCAATGCATGTCTATGAAATATAAAAGATTAATAGCAGGATAGTAATTGATCCTAGAACCATTTCTATATGGGCCCTATTGCAAAGATGAACATGAAATAATAATAAAATAATTATTATAGGAATAATAGGAAATAATAATACAAATGATAATGGTAGACGTGGTAGCATCTATATAGTTCTTTGACATTTTCAAGGCACTTTAAATACATTAGCTATTTGAATGACTCATTTAAGCAATCCTTCCATCAACATTTCTAGATTGAGGGCCCTGTTCCCCAGATATTATCCCCTTTAGAATCCTAACTTTTCCAGATCCTAGAGTGTTTGTAGATTACCTCTCCTTTGCCTCTGTTGTCTAAATGTTTTGGAAGCAGAAATAGCAGGAGGGCTCAGAAATTTTGGCAACATGAGTTTGGTACTAGCTACCTAGTCTTCAAGGGAATCTTGTTCTCACTCCCAACCCTCCCCCACACCCTCACTCCTATGAAGCAAATCTGAAAAGAGAAAAAAAGACACATTTCCTTCTCTTTGTTCTTAGCAATTAATTGTGTTGCCAGTGCAGGGGTGCCTACCCTTCTGCCAACACAAATGTGTCTTCACCACCAGAATCTCTTTTGTAGGGGGAGTTCTATCTTCTAGTCTTATTTTTCTTCCTTGTAGTTCTCCTTTCCCTCTACTCTACTTATTTACCTTTGTATCCTCTACTGGTCACTTTCCTACTGGTATGTAATCTCCTGCCCTTGTTTATTTTTACCTCTTAGGATAAGGGACAATAAAGAGAAAGATGTAGGAGACCATTTTGTCCAGGCGAATTCTATCTTCAAGGTGAGGTGGCAAAAAATAAATAAAAAGCTGTAGGAAGAAATCCTTATAAAAACACAATCAGTAATACCGTTGTTTGTTAAAGTCATTTCAAGATTACCTCTACCCCTAAACAAACAAAACTCTCACTTGTAACAAAGAAAAACAACCAAATACAGTGACTGCATCTGATAGTATATGGAACATTCTGGTCCTGTGGTATCCCACCATTTTGTCAAGAAGAAGAAAGTAAGTTTCATATCATGTTCTTCAAGGCAAAGAACAGTTATAATAATTACTCAGAATTTGTCTTCCTCTCTGTGATCATTTTGCTTATATTAAGTTCATCATTTTGTTTATTACTCTGGTTCTGCTTACTACACTGAACTTTGTAATTTGTCATTTCTTTCTACATAAAGCTCTTCTGCTACATTTATATGCCATGATTCGTTTGGCCATTTCCCAATTGATAGCAACATTTAAAAAAATATCATTGCTACCACAAAAAAGTACTGCGATAAAAATCACAATACACTGGACTTACCTTTCTGATTGTAACCTCTCAGGGTATATTTCTAGCAAGGAGAGCTCTGGATCTAAGGACATGAACAGCTTAACCACTTCTCTCAAATTGGGACCTATATCTTGGGTCCTTAATATTGATTATTGATTTATAATTTTAGATTGTTTTAGTGCACATAGATCAATCCACAGCTCTGTTAATGATGTATTCATGTGCCTTCTGGAAGAAGTGTTCTTGTTTCCTGTAGTTACCTGCCTATGGAAAAAGTTTAATGGAAATGCTCTTGGTGACTCACCTTTTCTCTCCCACCCTTCTGCCCCTCCCATACTCCATGACAACTCTGATTGCAGTCACATAGATCAAAGAATGCAAGAAATATAAAACATCTTAGAAATCATCTAGTCTAACCTCATTTTATGAATAAAGAAATTGAGGCCCATATTTTTAAAAAAAATTACTTGAGGGGGGCAGCTAGATGGCACAGTGGTTAAAGCGCTGGCCCTGGATTCAGGAATACCTGAGTTCAAATCCGGCCTCAGACACTTGACACTTGCTAGCTGTGTGACCCTGGGAAAGTCAATTAACCCCCATTGCCCTGCAAAAAAAATTACTTGAGCAGAACCAGAACTAAAAAACGATGCCTCCCAATATCCAACTTAGGCTGTTTTCTCATTATTACAAACACTGGTAAACACCATTCTGGTTTATTCAATGGATAGAGTGCTGGGCCTGGACTCAGGAGGATCTGAGTTCAAATTCAGCTTCAGATACTTATTAGCTGTGTGACTCTGGGAAAGGCACTTAACCTTGTTTGCCTCAGTTTCCTCATTTGTAAAATAAGCTGCAGAAGGAAATGGCAAATCACTCCAGCATCTTTGCCAAGAAAACTCCAGCTGGGGTCACAAAGAGTCTGACATGACTGAAATGACTCAACAAGGGCAAACATCATTTTCATTCCTTATAAAGCACCGTATGAGACATCGGACATACAAAGATGAAAAATCAAAGCACAAAAATGATAGGTTCTGCCCTTCAAGTGCTTATGTTTTACCTAGGGAGGGAGCAGGGAGGGATATATTATGTACCCAGATAAGTATAGTACAAAGTAGTATTTTATGGGGATGAAGGGACATATGGACAAAATGTTTTAGAAAAATTGAGGAGAGAGAGAGAGAATGCTTTCCATTTGGTATAGAGGGACCCTCCATTTTCTTCTCTCTGTCATATAAATATGTAATGGTATTTATTCAGTTGAAAAATAGAGCATGTTTATCTGAGCTTAAATAATTGGACCTTGACATGCTTAACGAAAACTACCCAAATGAATTCACTATGGAGTGTGGACTATGAATGAATGCTAACTTTCTGCACTCTCGGTGATTGCTTTCAAGCAGAGGCAATTTCTTTCCACGGTCCTTCATAATATTATATCTCTGACCTTCAGTCATATTGGCAAATGAGTTGATGTAACATCAATTGATGTAGTGTTAGGTAATCCTAATATGACTAGGTATTAAAACCTAAATGATATCTCTTTAAGGGCAGGTCACTTAATACCTTGATTATTGAACAGTCAATCTGGAATAGTTATTGGTAGGTAGAGAGCCCATCGATAAGTGTCCACTCTCTTCACCTAGTGATGGATAACATAGCAGCCTGGTTTAATTCACCTTAATTTGTAATTCAATTGGCTACACATTTTCCCTCAAAGCGTTAATCAATTTTGGGTCAAAGTCGACTGAAGCCTCACCCTGGTTCTCTCTCTAGGGTTCCAAAACACCATTTATTTTGGAAATAAAACTCAGCCTTTTGATAAATGTAGGTCTATGCTTGGCACATTTCAGCTATGGTTTTGTTGGTTGGTTGATATACAAATACGCTCCAATGATGATGTACCAATAAACATTTCTAAGTTCATTGAAGAAACTGATTCAGACAGAATGGTTAGGATAGCTCTAGGTAAATCAGTTTTCCTGACAACTTGCCATTGTCTGAGTTTTGATTTTTTTACCCTGAGCCTTCGTATCAAATTTTATCTTATGAATTTCTCTGTTCCATACCACTATTTACATAATTTAATAACTACTAGATCCAAATCAGCAAGACAAGAAGCATTTTCCTTAGGCTGTGGTTATGTCCAATGCTGGCCCTAAGCAAAGGAATGAAGTAATAAATGTTGGGATGGGACCAAAACTTTGCTCGTTGGTTATATATGAGTTTCCAATAGAAAGTATATGAAAGGCAATTGATAAGTAATTTTAAGGACACCTAAAGAGGTCTTACGGTGTATCAAAGAAATCATTAGTATGCATCAATTGCCTAGAAACCTCACATTAGCAAAGGAATTTAACTCTATTGCTGCTTTATGGAAAACTAAATGGCTCAGAGTAAACTGGGGCATGGGGAAATGAATGGAAGAAACAATAGTGGCCTGAGTCATAAGGATAGGGAGATAACTGGGGTATGAAATTTAGAGAGAACTGATAGTATCAGTTAGGGGTGGGCTTGAAGCCCCCTCTTCCCCTACAGCTGAACGTCTAGGCTTGACCTTATCCCTGCCAGAAACCACCAGTCCTTTAGTAGTGTGGAAACTTTCCCAAGCAAAGGTATCTTCCCCTGTTGACCATACCCCCTGCTTCCCCTCACCCCAAATTACTCCATGTGCCAGATTTATTAGTCATGCCCCTGATGAGGTGGTGGTGTTTAATGTGTGCCCGTGGGTGTTGTTTAATATTATCAGACACTTGCAAGCATCAACAGAATTATGCTAGCCTTAGAACTCATGCCAACCCACTCACTTGGTGAGTTATATACTGACTGGGGAAGTAAAGCCACACCAAATCAAGATTCTCTGTCAGGTACAGGTTGGACTAGATAATCTCTAAGCTTCCTTATACTTCTGACTTTCTGTGATACAGAATTCCTATATTCCTGATCAGATAATGAGAGGGAAAGTTAATATTCCCTCAAACTCTATCCAATAGTCTCCTCATCCTTTTTCAAAACCCTCATCCTAGGGGACCATTATCTCTGGTTGCCCAGGGCTAAGTGTCAGTGGTATCCTAGCCAGCTCTGTCTTCCTGGATATGCATAATTTATATTCTGAACCTTTCCTGACCTCACTACTAATCAAAGCTTACCTATCCAGTTTTCCAGTCCCTTGGGGTTTTGGTAGATAACAGTTGCCAAATTATAATTTGAGCAATGGGATTCTTGAATAATCATGGGTAAAAATTTATTTTGTTGTTGTTCAGTTGTGTCTGACTCTTAGTGATTCCATTTGGGGTTTTCTTGGCAAAGATACTAGAGTGACATCCCATTTCCTTCTCTAGCACATTTTACAGAAGAGGAAACAGAGGCACGCAAAGTTGATTTGCCCATAGTGACACAACTAACAAGTGTCTGAGGCCAGATCTGAACTCAGGAAGATGAGTCTTCTTGGCTGACACTCAATCTACATTGCCACCTTGCACAAATACCTATAGAAATTGGGATTTTAATCTTGCCTCTGAAACTTACTATTTGTGTGATCATGAGCCAATTACTTAACCTTTTGGATTCTCAGTTTCCTCATCTATAAAATGGCCATAATAAATATTTGCTCCATCTACTTTGAAGAATTGTCAAGAAAGTGCTATAAAGCACTTAGTGCTTAGTGCCTTAAAGTGTTATCTAAATGAATTATTTTAATTTTGATTCTTATTAAATTCCTTCTCCTTCCTTATAAAAATTTCATTCATTATGACAGTGGGGATTATAGTTTTGGGTAGGGGACCCTTTTGATGCCCCCAAAATCATAACAAATAGGTACTGCCTATTGCAGTTACAGGCATGGATGACCATCTGTCCTGGGTAGCTTTGTTTTATTAGCTACTGCCTTATTTCAGCTGCTGTGAACAACCTCACAGTTCAAGAAAATTTCTATATTCAGTCTTTAGAATTGAGGTTAAATGATGGATAAAGTTCTTCTTGTTGTTATAGACAGTTCTCACTTTATATAAGTGGACCATTCTACAGTGATTTTTATGTAATGTGAATTTCCCCCAGGATATATGAAAGGGAGAGAGGGAAGGAGGTAAGAAGGAGGCCAACGATTCAAAGACACTTTGGGGCTGGGGACAGAGAAGTGAGAGTAAGAGGAGGAACAAGGTGGCTGGGGCTAGCCATTTGAGGCTCTGGCCAGAACTGAGAGGAAGAAGGTAGGGGCAGACACACAGGGGCCAAAATGGACACAGACATTCAAGGTGGGTACAGACATATATACACAGACCAGGTACTACAGTGGGTGGACAGAGAGGAGGCAAAGGTCTCCTCTCTCAGTGCTGGTGGTCTCAAGTCAAGCCCCAAAGCAGGTGGTGGTGGCAGCCTCTCTGTGTCAGTTTTTCTGCTTTCACTTGGGGTTATTTTTTTAGTTTTTCAAAAAAATTTATTGGGGGTTGGGGAGGGTGGAAGGCCAGAAATGCCCAGCCTATGGGCAGGAGTGGAGAGAAAGCAAGCATAATACAGTAAAGGTAACATATTTTGGGGGGGGGGCAGAAGTAAAAATTCTTTACATAAAGTTAAATTTGCATAAAGTGAGAACTGTCTCATATTGTTATTATCACATATATCATTTTCTCATCTTGTTCATTAGTGTTCATATTGCAAAGATCCTAGAACAAATTCTTATCTAGTAATTATTATTTTTTGCATGTATATAATGTTTTATTGGCTACATTATACAGATGGATAAAACAACTTTCCTTTGTACTTGAAAAAAGTATTAAGATACACATAATATCATCATCATTATTATGGAGAGATATTTCTCATCTTCTCTGATGGAGTTTACATAGCAATGATTCTGGGACAAGTTGATGGTTGGTCTTGGGTCTTTTCAAGTCTTTCCCTATTCCAGCCCACCCTCTACTTTGCTTTCATATTGATCTTCCTAAAGTGCAGGTCTGACCATATCATTCCCTAGTCTATAAACTTCAGTGGCTCCCTATAATATATATATATATATGTGTGTGTGTGTGTGTGTACATGTGTATATATAAATATAAAAAGGTGTGTATACATATACATACATACACACATATATGTATATAGACATATATATATATATATGAATAAATAAATAATCTTTTGATTGGCTTTTAAAGTCCTTTATTACCTGGCCCCTTCTGGTCTTCTTATACCTTATATACCTCCATAGTCTGAAATCCAGTAACATCTCATTCTAGTTGTAGATACACCATCTTTTGCCTCTGAATACTTTCATTGATTATTCCTCATGTCTGGAAGTTTCTCCCTCCTCATCTTCATCTCTTGGCTTCCCTGGCTTCCTTTGAGTCTCAGTTAAACTTCTACCTTGTACAAGAAGTCTTTGGGGGGAGGAAAGGGAGGGTGCGGAGGAAAGGGAGGGAGGGAGAAAAATTTGGAACTCTAAATATTATGAAAATGAATGTTGAAAACTACCCTTACATGTAACTGGAAAAAATTAAATAAATGAATGTTGCAAAAAAATAATAATAAATGCATACTGCCTAAAAAAGAAGTCTTTCTCTGTTCCTCTTAATCTTAGTGCTGTCCCTCTGAAATTATTCCCAATTTCTCCTCTCTATATCTTGTTTGAACACAGTTGTTTGCATATTGTCTTCCCTATTAGACCATGAGTGCTCCAAAAGCAGGAGTTGTGTTTTGCCTTTTTGTATTTGTATACCCAGTGCCTGGCACAAAGTACACTTGATAAGTGCTAGTTGGTTGACTCACTATCCTGCTATTACTCTTGTATATGTAATGTTCCATGGACTATTGCACAGGTGGACAAAATAATTGCTTTTGGGGGGCAGCTCGGTGGTGCAGTGGATAAAGCACCAGCCCTGGATTCAGGAGGACCTGAATTCAAATCCAGCCTCAAACACTTGACACTTACTAGCTGTGTGACCCTGGGCAAGTCACTTAACCCTCATTGCCCTGCCCCCTCCCCCAAAGAACAAAATAATTTCTTTTTTTGGTTTGTTTGTTTGTTTTTGGTTTTGTTTTTTGCGGGGCAATGGGGGTTAAGTGACTTGCCCAAGGTCACACAGCTAGTTAGTGTCAAGTGTCTGAGACCAGATTTGAACTCAGGTCTTCCTGAATCCAGGGCCGGTTTTTTATCCACTGTGCCACCTAGTTGCCCCCCAAATAATTGCTTTTTGAAGATAAATAAATCTTAGGGTGTCACCTTATCTTCCCTAAGTTCCCCAAATGTATCTTTAGCTAAACTTCAGTACAAGATAAGGTAATCTATACCTCATCCTGTTCCTACATGATTTGATTTCTTCTGTTAATCTGTATTTTGTGAACTTTTTCATTCATGTACCTTGGAAATTATAAGTATTAGGCATGGAGACATCTATTTAAAATGTTGTTCTTACGTTTTTAATGTTATCTTCAGGAGATTGTGGGTAACAAGTCTAGTCTATAACAATGGTTTGGCTCAAGTACAGTATATTGATTGTGTTTCTTGAGAATATTTTGAAGACTATATTTGTAGCAGGGGGATATATCATCTGTCAGTCTATAAAAGACAATAAGCTTTTAATAGATAATATTGACCACTAGGCTATGCTTTGTTAGGTGCTAAACTTTGGCAGCTTGCAGTGATGTGTTATACGGTTTCTTCTTGAATGTTCTTTCTTGAACAATCTTCATTGATTGCTATTTCTGGGCTAATTAATATCCTTATCCTTATTATTATTATTATCATTATTGCTACTGCTACTCTTCCTATTACACTACTATGATTATTATTATTATTACTTGTCTGCTGAAACTGCAATCCTTGTTTTTGGAGACTCCTTAGTAGAAGACAGTTCGTATTTAATTTAGTTTATTGTAAACTTTCTTGGTTGTATGCTGAAATAAAAAGGTTTATTGTAAGCACAACTCTCTGGTCTCACAAATTTGGATGCTAAAGTTACAACTCCCTCATTCTATAGATAAAGAAACTGAGGCCAAGGGAGGTTAAATGACTCCCTAAATAAGTATGTCAATATCTGGCTTTTCTAATCAAATGGAATTTTGAACTTAGGGAGCAGGTAAAACAGGACACTATTTTACCTTACAAAAATGGAAGCCTCCAGTCCAGGGAATTTTCAAGAGGGAATGAACACATTGGATGTTAAATGGTAGGACTTCTTGAATCATATGGTAGTTGTACATAAAGATTCCAATAAAAGGGGAAAACAACAAGGGCTAAGTTCTGCTGATGTGGAGGCGAAATTCTTTCTTTCTTTCTTTTTTTTTTTTTTTGGTGAGGCAATTGGGGTTAAGCGACTTGCCTAGGGTCACACAGCTAGTAAGTGTCAAATGTCTGAGGCTGGATTTGAACTCAGGTCCTCCTGAATCCAGGGTTGGTGCTCTATCCACTGAGCCACCTAGGTGCCCCTGGAGGCAAAATTCTTGGACTGTGGAGTCAGGAAGAGTTTTATCTCAGACATTGTTAGAATCTTATCTCAGACATGGATTAGCTTTGTGGCCCTTGAAAATGCCTGATCTCTCTAAGTCTCAGTTTCCTCACCTGTAAAATGGGGATAATGATAGGGCCCACCTGATAGGGTGACTGCATGGAACAATTGAGATAATGTATGTTAAATCATTACATAAATGTGAGATATTATTATTTTGGGGGCTTATAGGTCCAAAGTCAGGAAAAAGAGATAAAGAAACAAGAGAGAGGAGATCCCAGAGCTGGGAAAATGCTAACAGGTTTTTGAAGGTTTATAAAACTCTCAATTCAATTTAACAAGCATTTATGAAACATCCACTTTGGTAAAGCAATCTACCTTAACAGCTAGCATATCATAGTTTTGACCACCATTTTAATAATTTACTCATCAAAAGATTCTAAGTGAATGGGACTGGGAGATGGAGAGAAAGAGGATTTCCTTTACAGAAATGCATTTGAAATTCCCATTCCACAAAATGAGAGAGATCTACAGTTGTGCCTTGTGACCATTCTTTGTGGACTGCACTGAATGGTGCTATCTACCATGGCCTTGCTCAAAACAATCATGTTACTCTTCTCACCATACAATCAGCATATACAATAATATTTCAAGGAATGCAAAAATCTCATGAAGGACCTTTTTATGAAATAACCAGCTGCAAAATGGAGGAATAACTATCCCGACTATGTTTGGGAAACAGTTCTAATCGCTCAGAGTATTCAGAAACTGCACAGGGAACTCATTTAGAACAACCCTGAATATACCATGAAAAACCAGCCCTAAGCTAATTCTTCTGATAGTTCTCTTGGCCAGCTCTTCAGGAGAGCTAACACTATGCAGCTGTAAAAACACAACAGAAACACATTTGAAATAAGTTAGGTGCATACATGAAGAGCACAGCTGGCTTACTCCCCTGGATCATCTGCTGATATGACTCTGTTTTTGGATGAGATTTTGCAAAGGAGAAAAGATCATGTCTATCCCAGCAGAAAAGCCATAATTATACCAGGACTCCCTTCATAGACATTTCTCTCCTGACTTTGGCATCTCCAAACAGTTCTCCATAGGAGTCACTGTTGTGAAGGTCCCAACATGACCAAAGTGAAGTACAGGTTGGGCACTGATCTATTGACTAGTAAAAGGTAACCTGGATCTTCACTATTATGCTAGGTGGTGCAGTAGGTTGAGCACCAGGACTGGAATCAGAAAGATCTGTGTTCAAATCTGGTCTCAGACAATAGCTGTGTGACCCTGGGCAGGTCACTTAACCCTGTTTGTCTCAGTTTCCTGAACTGTACAATGATCTGAAGAAGGAAATGGCAAAGCACTCTAGTATCTTTGCCAAGAAAACCCCAAATGGACTGACAGAGTTGGACACAACTGAATGACAAAAATAACATTCTGTTTGCTCTTTTTTCTGTAAACTCTCCAATTTATAAATACTTATCCACTGGCACCCTTAACTGAATATAATTCTCCAGATGTGGTCTGGTCAGAACACACTGCTTCAGTCACAGAAATTATACCTGCTTAAATGCAGCCTGATGTTGCATTCTTTTTTTTTATCTGACACATCACACTACTGACATATTTAGCTGGTAGTCTATTATGACCCCCACCTTCAGACAAATTTTGCTCTAACCATGTCACTCTATCTTATACCTGGGAAGTTAAATTCATTGGAACTCAAGTGTATGTTGTTTCATTTCCCCTTATTAATTGGGCTCTTCTTCAATTTAGTCAAATGCCTTTTAAGAATTTTTTAGATCCCATGTGTTGTCTATCTCTTTTACTTTTGTTATTACCTGCAGCTATTATAGGTACATCATCTAAGTCATTGCCAAAAATATTTCACAGCAAACCTAGAGAATGAGATAATGTATTTTGCACATTGTAGGTATTTAATACATTAATTTAATATGTATCTGAACAATGCATAAAAATACCTTGTATCCATTGTTCAGTAGTTTTCAGTTGTTTCTGACTCTTCCTGACCCCATTTTGGGATTTTCTTGGCAAAATGACTGCAGTGGCTTGGCATTTCCTTCTCCAGCTCATTTTACAGATGAGTAAAATGAGGCAAACAGGGTTAAGTGACTTGCCCAGGGTCACACTGCTAGTATCTAGGGCCAGATTTGAACTCAGGTCTTCCTAATTCCAGGCCCTTTCTATCCATCCCTTCTATCTATCCATCATGCCACCTATCTGTCCTCTTTGTATTTACAAAGTATTATTGAAATGTAACAAGGGTGAAAATATAGGGATTTTATCCTGGACGCCAAACTTTAGAAGGATTGCTAATAGTATTTTCAGTCCTTTACCAGCATAGAAACAAATGAATTTAGTACCTAGTTAGGAAGTATAATGACTTAAAATTAAAAGTAACTAAATGGTAGCTTCACCTCTCTCCCTAGTTATTCTTAGGCTTAGATCCCTCCTGGCTTAGCACTTCTTCCTCCCAGATTCCCCATATTTGTCCCTTCTCCCTCCTCTCAACCTCCAATTGAATTGGGGATGTTTTTTGTGCTCCTTGCAAAAATTGCTAGTTATGGCTCTAGCAATTATTGTCAGTTTCCTCATCTGTGAAATGAGGAGGTTGGACTAGATGGTCTCTAAGGTCTCTTCCTGCTCAAATGGTTATGAATCTATTATTATTATAATAGATGATGTGTTAGAATAAATGGAGTCTCTTTTGGTCACTTCCTTCTTGGAACTTCCCTAGAGTTAGTAGCTTCTACCTTGAGCACTTACAGCAGTGACTGGCACATGGGTGCTTGTTGTTTTGATCACTTAATTAGTTCTTTTCTTCCTGTTCTTACTTTTCTGTCCTATAGGACCCTGCAGAGGGCTGGACAGTACATTCTTGCTTGACTGATCAGCTTGTCTGTTCCAGTCGTGCAGGATCTGTATTTGTTCTAAAATTTTTTCTTTCAAAAACCAATAAGAAAATAGCAACTGACAATGGGGCTACAAAGTTCCCCCTAAAATGTGTTAGGATACACAGGAGTGCCCTTCAAATGTTCTTTTAGCTAAGGGGTGGGGGGAGATGAGAGAGATTCAGACCACATACAAATTTCAGCTATGAGTGGGTTTCTGAAATTATGGATTATTCACTACAAGTCCCATTTTAAGTTCTTATTAAGAGTTAGCACCTAATCTAAACTAATTAAGTCTTCACAGTATGCCTTCATTATGTTGTTTGAAGTGTTGTGAATTCTCAGAACACTGGATATATCCATATGCAAATATAGTATAAAAACACATTTCAGAGCCAAATAGAAACGATTTTTTGGATCATCCATATAATAATCTCTGCACTTTTATAAGCCTTTCTATTTCTTGAGAGGTAGCTTGGCGTAAAGAATAGGGAGCTGACTGGATGACCACAATTAAAGTTCTGTCTCTGACATATACTGGAAGTGTGACCTCTGGCAAAGCCCTTTAACTTTCAGTGTTCTAGGAAACAGCACAGTTAAAACTGCCCTATGGCTTATGGGACATCCTATATTTCAGAGAAGGTGCTCACCTGCATTGATAGAAGGAGTTTCTTCACCTGATGTGTTTCTTAAGGGAATGAAATCACAGGACAAGTCTCTATCCATATGTATGTATGCATGTAGGTTTATAGGTATACATACAAATATATTTAAAATGCTTTTACCAGTAGTATTTCACTCTAAAATGAAGACATTCAGGAAAGGCTTCCTATTCTAGTGGGTAGGTGAGCTACACCGTGAAAGAATGCTAGAAATTATAAGATATGTAAGGGTTCAGTGCCTCAGTTTCTTCACTATAAAATTGGGCTAATAATAACTTCATTACTTATTTTACAAAGTAGGTAGGGTCACAAAACAGCTCTGTAAAATAGATGGGGAAGTTATTACTAGCCCCATTTTTATAGTTGAAGAAACTAAAGTGCTATACACTTAAGTACCTTTTAATTACTAGCTTTCTTTCATGGTTCAGCTCACCTACCCATTGGAATGTTGAAGTTTTTGTGTTCTATTCTTTTTCAAATTGTCTTGTATGCAGTTAGCAATTTACAATGTCTATGCTTGCATTTTGTCTGGGAGAATCTACTGCTCTTGCTCCTAGGAAGGGTGCTTACTACTGCTCTCCTTAATTACTCCCAGTGTGACAAGATCAAAACTCCCTTCCCTAACTACTATTTCCCTTTATGGATTTTGTCCCCCTTTGGAAGGTAAGCTCACTGAGGGGAAAGACTGCTTCATGTCTCCACTGCCTAGGACAAAGACTTTCATATGGAAGGTATTTTGGATGACATTTGGATGACAGTGGACCTTTTTAAAGTCCTAGTGCTGATTCATGACAAAAAGCAAGATGAATTTGTGATGTCAATCATTTTAGCCCTCAGGTGTCCTGTCCAGAAACTGTGTGGGGTACTGAGAGGTTGGATAACACTCCTACATTCACAAAAGGAGCTATATATATGAGAAGCATGAATGATGAATGGATGCTGGACCATCTTGACTACAAAAGCTGCTCTCAACCCATTAGGACATGCTGTTTCACTATATTAATTATATACACATGCACGCACACACAGATATACAATACATATATGCATATATATGTATTATGTATACATGCATACTACATATATACAATACATATATATATATATATATATATATTTGTTATTATCTTTTCTTTTGGGATACATACCACTTTGTGTGTGTGTGTGTGAAGCAATTGAGGTTAAATGACTTGCCCAGGGTCACACAGCTAGTAAGTGTCAAGTGTCTGGGGCCGGATTTGAACTCAGGTCCTCCTGAATCCAGGGCCAGTGCTTTATCCATTGTGCCACCTAGCTGCCTGATACATACTACTTTCTTCAGGTGAATATCTGATCCTGGAAGACCAAGGCTACTTTTGCTTTTGTTTTTTTATCTCTTGCACTTAGAATAGTGCTTGACTCTATACTGGTAAATTAATGTTGAATGGGTGAACCAGTAAATGAATGAATAAGATCTTCAAGAAATAGTAAAAAAAAAAGCCTAATCCCTTGAATAAATTCACTATGTGCTAATTGTCACTTAGCTGTCTAGTAGGTATCCGCTAAGTCCTATTACGATATCATTAGAGGTTTCCATGGTAGTAGAAGGTGATGACAAGAATATCACAATATAAAGGAAAGTTCGAAATGATGAGTCTTGTGTTCTAAATTATCTTGCTGTATCATGTAATTAATCTAGGCGGGATTTTTTCTTTTCCTACAGTACTTTTTCTAACACCTTGTCTAGTAAAAGGTGTACTGATCAATTTTCCTGAAGCTTTTGCCACAGTTTTATGGTTTTCACTGAGGGTTTTGCCTGAATTTGAGCCTTTGTGTTCCTTCCTCTAATTTTATCCCTAGGGTCCTAGGTAGGTCTTTAGAACTAGATCTTGTAGCAGGGAAATAATTTCTTTTCTTCATGAGTGTTTACATAAGGGACCTAGTGTAGTCATGAAAAGAACATTGGGAAGGAAAGGGAGAGGGAGTAAGGGAGATGAGAAGAGAAGAAAGAACACTGGGATCTGACTTAAGGAGAGCTGAACTTAAATCTTGACTCTCATTTACTAGCTGTGTGACTCTGGGTGAGTTACTTTCACCTCTTTGAGCTTCAGTTTTCTCATCTGTAAAATTGGCTAACAATACATAATAATATCTACACCTCATAGTGTCATGGAAAATTTGCTTTGTAAACCTTAAAGCACCTTATAAATGTATTATAATTCTTTGTGTAATTCTAAGGGGTTATTATAATATTCCTTCCCTAATTTTCAAATAGTGAAACTCCACATTGTTAATTTTTACTCATAGTTTCCCATTCATCAGAGTTTTGACTTCAAAGAATGATTTTATGATTTTTATGATGACTTGAAAAGTTTGGAAAGGATTTTATGAATCTTATATGAAGCTCAATTACAAAGGATCTTATTTATTAGAACATTAAATTAAAACTTGGCTGACATAAGCCTATTAATTATTGTTTTAAACAACTGAATTCTCTTGCAGTGTTTTGATGACTCTCAATTTAGGTCATGTCTACAACTATACAAATCAGCAGACTAGTAAGGTTTTGGCTTTGTGCACTGTTCTAGAAATGATGTTACTTTGACCTTCTAAGACATTTTAGGTAAGAGGAAGTTCTCTTTTTCAATAATACTTGAAAATAATTACAAGGAAAGATAGTTTCTGCAAAGGCCTGGCTTTCCCTGGGCTAGGTCATGAGATGGCTGGAGTTTGTCTGTGTTTTCCCCAACCTCCCATTACACATTTTTCACCCTTTCAGTGACATCCTTTCTCTCACTCCCTGATGCCCAGTACTCAATATGAGCAGCATTTTAGATCTTTCATTTGTATCTTAAAGGAAACAATTCTTGGCAGATAAAAGTATCATTTCCTTCTAGCGGTATATTTATTTCAACAAGGACCAAGACTTTAAAATTTAATCACCTTAGGTTGATTGAGAAATTTTAGGTATTTGTTAATTGGGGTGGGGGGAAATTTATCATGTGTGGTGGGGGTTAGGGAAAGAATCAGTGACTTCCTTGCCTTTAATTCAAATATTTATAATGTGGGCCCTGGTTTCTGGTTTAATGGCCCCTCCCTATCTCTCCAGTCATTCTATATATATGCCCCACATGTACTGTGGTCCAGTCATACTGGCCTACTGGCTGTTCCTCATACATGATATTCCATTTCCTATCCCCCTGCTTTTTTCTAGCTACCTCTTATGTCCAGAATATTTTTGCTCCTTACATTTGTCTGCCTCTTAAAATCCCAAATTACTTTCTGTAGCTGGTCTTTCTCAGTTCTGTCAGCTGCTTGTACCTTTATCTCTAAGGCTACCTTCCATCTATTCTATATGGACTCTTCCATGAACCTAATTTATGTACATGCTTTCTCCTCCATCATCATATAGGAACCTTGAGAGGAGGGACGATTTTCTAATTTTACTTTTTTGTTTGTTTGTTTTTCCTATCCACAGCGTTGAAACAGGTTCTGGCATACAGTAATAATTTAATAAATGTTTGCTGGTTAACTGATAGATTAATGTCTTTGTAGAAAGTTTTATTGATAAGTTTTGTTTTTACATTAAAAACATTTCTAGATTCCTCTACTTCTTTAGACATCTTTTATAACAACAACAAAACAACACACACAAATAAGTCAAACTAACAATACAGAAACAACATTTGAAAGTGCACATAATATTCCATATCTGTTGTCACAAACTCTATTTTTTACTTGGCAGAAATCTATTTTCTCTCCATCCCTAAACCCTTGGGGGAAAAACACAAAAAACAAAAACAAGTTCCTTATATAAATATAGCCATGCAACCCCCCATTTTTACAATGATAATTAATATTTAATATCACTGTGTTATATGATAAATAATATAAAAATTAAAGAAATATAATAAATGTAAAATAAACAATATGATAAATAAGAAAATATATAATATACTATTTAATATGTAAAATATCTATTTCATTTTGTGCCTCAAATCTAACATTTCTGTCGGGAGATGGACAGGACTTATTTCATTGCTGGACTTTTGGAATCATGGATGGTCATTATATTGATTTGAGTTCTTACAGCTTTCAAAAAATTTTTAGTATAGTGTTACTATACGTTGTTCTTTTGGTTCTGCTTATTTCATTCTTCAGTTTATGGAAGGCTTAAAATTATTTATTTTTATAAAATTGATGTTAGAGTATAAATCTTTCTATTGGTTCTGCTTCCTTCACTCTGAATCAGTTCATATGTCTTTTCATGTCACTTTGAAACCATCTATTTCTTAATTTCTTTTAGCAAAATGGTACTCCATCTCATTCTTATATCATAATTTATTAGCCACTCATCAAGTGGGCATCCATTCAGTTTCTAAGTTGTTGGATTTTTTGCCATCACAAAAAGAACTCTCTATTTCTTTGATTTTGGAAAATGAACTATAATCCTACAGGGAAAATATGAATCTTTAGTGAAATAGAGGACTTTCAGACACTTTTGATGGAAGAAAATAAAGTCAAGAAGAAACTCTGAAATACAAATATGGGAGTCAAGAGAAAAAATAAAAAGGTAAATGCAAATGAACAAAGAAACTTTATAAGGATGAACTGTTTACATTTTAATGGGGGCAGAAGGGTCATGTTAAAAGAGGTTGCAGAGTTAGTCATTTGAGACAGGGTAATGTCTACAGGATAGGGACTAGATCTGTGATTTAAATGATTTAAATAACTCCATTGTGAGGAATCTCTACCAATGTAGGTCTGCACCTTCTCTGCAACTTAAAGGTTTTGAAGGTTGCTTAAAGCAGTTACGTTGTTAAGTTCTTTGTCCAAGGTCTTCCTGGCTGTGAGACTGGCTCTCTATCTTTCAAGATATCCACTGTAGGAATTTAGTTATTGAAAGGAAAACCTTGGAAGTATTTTCTAGAGGGCACTGAACTTTTATAAAGAAAAATCCAATTCATTTTAATGCATTTCAAATCAAGAAACATTTTATTAAATTCTTATTTCTTATAAGGCTCTGTGCTAGGCACTGAAACTACAAAGATGGAAACAAGGACCCCTGCTCTTCAAGAGCTTACATTTTTCCTGGAGCGATACAATATGTGCACAGCTAGATTAAATACAAGATAATTTGAGTATACAGAGAGAAATAACAACTAGTGAGCTCAAGAAAGATTTACCTTAGGAGATGCTTCCTGAGCTGAACCTTGAAGCTGCCTATGGAGTCATCAGGTGGAAAACGCGTAGGAGTGCATTTTATGCATGAAGCAGCCTATGCAAAGGAATTCAGGCAAGACATGGAATGCTGAACAAAATGTTTTTTCACTGTCAGTCCCCTATGCCTGGAATAAATTCTCTTCTTCACTTCCACCTCAAAGAATACCTTACCTCTCTTACACTAAAATGTAGCTTAGACCATATTGTCTGAATGAAAACTTTTACTACACTCCCCTTCCCCACCACTGCTCGTGCCAACCCTACCACTATTTTGTTTGTATGTTGAAGAGCTTCCAACTAAGCTTGGGTTATTCTTCGTGCTTTTGCTATGGAGAAGGAGACGAATCCTAATTGGGAGAGAATACTAAGTGCCATCATGGTGCTGAGCTCCTGTGTAAGGGGAAGAATTGGTGTCATGGCTTCATTGGAGAGAGACACATGGTTCCAGACACCATTTTGGAGAGTTATGTAGAAAGACTATGGTCACTGCAGACATGTAGGGGGAGCTGGCTCATTGATATGTCCTTGATTTCCAGATTGTCTCCCTAGAGACTTTGAAAAGAAACTTTCATATGGATGAAGACTGGCCCTTTCTCTTGGTTAAGCTGAGATGTCTTGTCTTGCTTCCATTTAAAGAGCTCATTCACTCGTTTATTTTCTACTATATTCTACATTTATGGAACTTCTCTGATCTCTGTTTGTTTGCTTGGGTAGATGGGATCATTCACAATTTGCTATTTGTGATGGTCTTTTTTGTAATTTACTTTTGGTGGAAATGGGTATAAACTTAAAGCTACCCCTCTCTCCGAAGAGCAATCAAAGAAGTGAATTTCCTTTTGACTCCCTTCCCTATAAATCATATCCCAAAACCACAGATATTTGAGTGGGTTAGAAAGATGTAAATCTAGCCTGATATGCTTCTTGGATATTGGCAAAAGGAGTAAGTGCCCAATCATGGGCCCTCTTCTACTCCCCTCAAGACAGAAATCAATCTCCCTTAGAGACAGGTAGGACAGATTGCAGAGAAATCTATTCATTCCGTTAATGAACTGCCTCTACACATTTAAACAGCCCACAAGACATACATGTTTTCCATGGGCAAACATATTTTATATGTATTTGCAATTATTCACTTTATAGTTATGCTATATCTATTTGCAAATGTAATTGTTTTTTCTCCATTTAAAATGTAAGCTCCTGACAAGCATAGATTGTTTCATTCTTTGTACTTGTATCCTCAGTGCCTAACACAGTGCCTAGCATGTGGTTAGCACTAAAATATTTGGTTGATTATCTGATCTCAGGAACAACAAGTATCCAGTTTGGCTGTGATATAGAATATGCGAAGTGAAGAAATAAGAAATAAGTCTGGAATGGTAAGTTGAAGCCAGGTTTTAGAGATCTTTAAGTTCTAGATTGAGGACTATTTGTTTTTTATCCTAGAGCAATAGGGAATATAGAAGAATTTGATCAGGGGACTGATGAGGTCAGATCTTGTCTTTTAGAGATATTAATTTGGCAGCTATATGGAAGACAGATTAAAGAAGTGAAAAGACTTGTAGCAGTGTGCTTCCTTTGGAGGTAAGTATGGTAGTTCCGGGTCAGAGGTGATAAGGGTGATAATGTGGTGCCAAGGAGGCTAGAGATGAAGAGATGGATACTAGAAGTGTTCCAATGGTGGAATCAATGGGACTTGGCAACCAAATAACTATGGAGGGGGAAAGTGAAGGAAATCCTTAAGACCTCTAACTCACTATTCCTCCCACATCTGTGATGTGAATTTTGTGCCTTTACTCATGTCTTTCAAGTTGTTTTAAATGCTCTCCCCATGCCTTTTAACCTATTCAAATCTTACACATTTTTCAAGGTTCAAGGCCTTTTTTTTTCTTGACCGGAAACTTTCTGGACCACTTTAGTTCATAATGATCTCTCTTATCTCTAAATTCTTTCATAGAGTCTGGCCATAGCCCACTTGACCTTTGATTATTCTTGAATTGCTTTGTATAATTTAATTTTGTTTCCCTAAACTATGTTATAAGCCCCTTGAGGAGCATACCTGCTTTTGTTGTTGTTTTTAAACAATTCCTTAGCTGCTAACAAGCACATAGTAGGTGCTCAAGGCCTAGTGGCTATTGACAGCTTCTTGTTGACAACTACCAATTAGCTAGCACCAAGCTAGGTTTGATTTTCACCTCTTTCCATCCTTCTGCACATATTTTTGCCCTATAGAGTTCTTTGGTCATTAATAATCTTGGATTTTAAAGATACTAACTTAAAAGAATTCTGACAGATCTAGTCAGATCCTATTTGGAATAGATTATGATGTTTCTGTCTTTTGCATACATTTCCCTTATCCCATATACAACACATAATGAATATTTATCCTTGCAAAGATAACTAGAGGCCAATAATAAGATACATTTTCCTTGGAAAGACACAGACATCATTACTTATTTCCAGTCACCTAACAATTTTCCTAAATTGCCCTTCAGGGATGAAAATTCATGTGGTTTAAGCCTGGAAGTAAATGAGAATGTGAAGACCATGACTATTTGTAGGGTCATGGGGAAAGATAACATTGAACAGGAATCATTATATACTAGCAAATTTGATCAGTTTAGCTTGCCAAGGGAAAGTCAGTTAATTGAAATTACATATATGTATACATACATGTATACATAATTGGGGCAGGTAGGTGGCACAGTGGATAGAGTGCTAGGCCTGGAATCAGACTCATCTTTATGAGTTCAAATCTGCCTTCAGACACTTACTAGCTGTGTGACCCTGGGCAAATCACTTAACCGTGTTTGTATCAGTTTCCTCATGTGTAAAATGAGCTGGAGAAATGGACAAACCATTTCAGTATGTTTGCCAAGAAAACCCTAAATGGAGTCATGAAAAGTTGGACATGACTGAAATGACTGAAGAACAACAAAAACAATATATTTAAATATGTATACATTAAATATATACTATATAGAATTAAATAATACTTACATAGATACATATACACCTACCTATAAGCATATGCATGCATTCATGTATTTAGCTCTTTGTGATAGTTGGGAACTGCTCACCTTTGCTTAGTGGTAGGGGGGAAGGGGGTCACTGTCCCAAGCTTCAGGCTTTTTTACCCCTTCTGTCTTCCAAGCCCCCGCCCTGTGGTCAGGACCTCATCTCTACTTCCCATTTTTACTGTTTATGTTATACAAAGGATAAAGTTAGTATTTGAGAAAATGGTCAGGTAATTCAATTATTCATTAATTCTTGTCCTTATTGCTCACCAGAATTTTTCAGGCAAAAGTGATCCTGTGGTTTTGCTATCTGGAAAATCATTGCAATTTCAGAAAGTATTTACAAGTTCCTAAGAGCCATAAACAATGATTTTTGTGTCTAGGACAAACTGCACCAAATTCTAGCATAAGTGGGAGGGACAGAAGATGCCAGGGCTCCTTTAATTTGCTTCTAAGGAGGGCATAGGATTTAGAAGGAGCTCTTCTCTGGGGAAGGGCTGGTTGGGTAAGGAAGCCTTGCCCCAGGACATCAGTAGGCTGCTATTGAAGAGGCTATCAAGGAAGAGGCACAAAACACAAGGCATTGGGTGGGCCTGGGTCAAAGAGGAATAAACTTGGGATGTGGTAGTGGAAGGGAGAAATCTTCTGTTTTAACAAATTGTCTTTCTAAGTAGGTGCTAAGCTCAGTTGTGTCTATATTCATGAAAATGGCTAGTGCTGTCAACACCCTCTAAATTTTAATTCTCTGGAGGCAAAGCTCCACTTTACTATATCTTATTTAGGGCTCTGAGTATGTACTATATACTCAGCCTTAATTTTCCACTCACCTTTGCTACTATAGTCTTTTTCCTTATTAAATTTTCTTTTTAAAAAAATTGATCATTTAAATTTTTGAATTATCTCCATTCCCCAATATATTATTCCTTTCTCCCCTAATTGTAAAGTTATCCCTTTTAACAACCAGTACAAAAGTGGGGGGGGGACCAAAACAACTAACCAATTAACCAATTAATCAAATAAAAGTAGCCAACACATCAACCGGTTCTGACAATAATGTGCAAGACTCATAGTCTGTCCTCTGCAAAGAAAGGACATTGGTGCTTCATTCCCTCCCCCTACACACACACACACACACACACACACACACACACACACACACACTCCTTTCAGTAATTCTAGTTCTCCGGACCTCAATTTCCTAATCTGTAGGATGAAGGGATTGGTCTTGAATCTCTCTAACATTCTTTTTAGCTCTAATGATATACTACTCTCTTGCTCTTTATCTTTTAATAGTAGGCAGACAAATATAAAGTGGGGTGGTCATACAAGCAAGGGGGTATCACTTAAAGTACTATTCTCCTCTAGCTGTGACATTAGAATCAGCAAGCTTCTGGGTTTCAAAATTATAAAGTACCTTTGAACAAGTGACTTGAATGTGTATATTATGTCACACAGAACTCAGATCTGGGAATATGTCAAGTTATATAACCAAGGAATTTTGCAGAGAGGGGACCAAGGAGAGTCCCAGAATTTGTCTTTGTTGTCTTACCTCTGATTCCCATAAAGGGATCTCCCCTATCAGGTTTTCCTTTGAATTAGAACTATTTGCAGTACCTGCTATGTCTTGGCAATATATTTCCAAAGACAAAATAGATAAAAATAAAGATACATAGCCATTTAATACTCTTTGTTTTATGCTATAGAAATAAATACATGAGAGCAAAGGAATAGAAAAACTCCTAAATAAACTTTATCTCCTATCTTATACATTCAAGCTTTAGGTGAGGGTTATAGACTGGTCTTTTTCAACTTTAGGCACCATAGTAAATAATAGAATAAAACACAATAAAAACTTTTAAATCAAAATAAGGAATGAAAACATACTTAATGAATTAAATAAGTCTTCATGTTTCCCAAGAAGACAAATCTAATATAACAACATAATTAGGCATATGCCTCAAAGATAGCCTTAAAGATATATAAACTCACATGATCTTTAATCTTTCACCAGGAGCCCTGTTTAATTTCTACTGTCCTTTTCTTGATTGAGACCATGTGATATCTTGTGAGCCCATACTTTTTTGTCAGTTCTCATCTGCTTGTTATCAACACACTTATTCTCAAGGCCATCCATTTCAACACACTGATTTGTCTACCATTAAGCTCCCCACTATGCCCCATGATGGAAAATATGGGAGTGGGGGGAGGAAAAATTCATTTCCCATCTGTGGCCCTGAAAGATTCATTACAGTTCCCTCTTATACCTCAAAGGGAGAAATGAATTTAAGCTTTGTATTTGTCAATAGTGATCCAAGTGGCTCAAATGTACAGTCATCTATCGATTTATGTATTTGGTAAAAGAGGAAGACCTGACTTTCAGGGATAGAATTGTTTCACAGGTCTGCAAAGCAGAGCTCCAGAGTACTAAATGTTATCACGTTTATCTTTTTACTTATGCTAAGCTAAAAGAGTGACCAATGAGTGCTTCTTTCTTTCATCTGTTTGTGGAAAATGAGTTAAAACTTTGCCTAGCATGAAAATTGTATCCAACATAATTTAATATTTCCTTGATGATGTTAATTATGATGATTTTGGACACTTTTAGACCTACCACACCTTTTAAATTATCCATAGATCTTCAGAGTACCACTCTCTGCTCTGTACAGAGCACCCTGCTGGGTGCCAAGGAAGATACAACATTTCAATAACTAATTGTTCCAGCTCTCATAGAATGTTCAGGCTAGTCCAGGGGTAGAAGAAATAAATATAGATAACTATAATACACAGTGACTCATGAAGCATGAAAGAAAGTGGCTTTTTTGAGGTTTAAGGGGAAACAAGATTACTGTTGGGGCAGTTGAGATATGTTTCATAGAGGAAGTGGCTGGTGTTTGAATTGGGTTTTAAAGGACTGGATAGATATTTAACAGAAACTTGACACCAAAAATAAGAGAGAGTGTAGAGTATATGGAGGAGAATAATAGGAGGCAAAGCTAAACACATAGGGTGATCCCAAATTGTGGAGAGCTTTGAATGTCAAGTAAAGACTGTTAAACTTGCGTAATGGCAAGCTATTCAACCTTAGTGATCAATCATAGCATCAGAGTTTCAGAGTGGAAAAGGACCTTGGTGTCTATTTAATCCAACTGATAAACAATTCTCTTCATAACATACCAGGCAAGACTGCTTAAAAACACCCGGTGAGGTAGAATCTGTTAGCTCCCAAGAAAGCTTCTTTCATTTTTTTGATAACTAATTATTAGAAAGCTTTTCTCTTATATTAAGCTTAAATCTTCCTTGTTGGGGCAGCTAGGTGGCACAGTGGATAGAGCATCAGCCCTGGATTCAGGAGGACCTGAGTTCAAATTTGGCCTCAGACACTTGACACTTACTAGTTGTGTGACCCTAGGCAAGTCCCTTGACCCCAATTGCCTCACAAAACAAAAACAAAAACAAAAACAAAACAACAACAACAAAAATCTTCCTTGTTACAGCTTTCTATTCATTGCTCCTAGTTCAGCTTTCTGGAACCAAAAAGAACAAATGTAATCCCTCATCTAAATGACAACTCTTCATCTACTTGGACATAATTATCATGTTCCCTCCCCTATCCCCAATCTTCTACACTCTAAACAACCCAGTTCCTTCAAAGTGATCTCCATTTGACTTAAGTTTGGGGCCCCTCACCATCCACCCCACCCTGGCCACTTTCCAGGTCATCAATCTCTTTTCCAAATTGTAAAAACGATACAGAATAGTCCAGATGGAATTTGACCAGGCCAGAGTACAGCAAATGAAAACCAAGTTGTTTTTTTTTTTTGTTTGTTTTGTTTTTTTGCCAGCCACATCATACTGTCAACTCACATTGAGCTAATACACTAAAACCCCCAGATCCTTTTCAGATGAATTGCCACTTTCCCATCTTATACTTGTGAAATTGAGTTTTTGGACCAAAGTGTAAGGTATACTTGATAATTTTTGTTGTATTACTTTTGGCCCAGTGTTCTAGCCTGTCATGGCCTTTTTGAATTCTAACTATTATTAGTGTCCAAGTGAAGTGTGGAAGTTCTGGATAATGGCACAATTCCTATTGATATTTAGGAAAAGCTGGTTTAGTCCAACTTGCTATGTAAAAGAATAATTGTAACTCATATTTGTATAATTATGGCATGATGACAAATCTCCGCCTTTTTCTCCTTTGATCTTTATGAAAATCCAAATATTGTTAGCCTTATTTCATAGATGAAGATATTGGGTCTCAGAGAGATTGAATAACTTGTTTAAGGTCACACAGCTTGTATGTGACAAAATTAGGATGCAGCTCTGAATCCAGTACTCTGTATTTAGCAAATAAGCAACCATATATATATATATACTAGAGAAATATGATGTAATTATCAAGAGCAGATATTTAGAATAAATAGGGAGAATGACATTTTCTTTACCTTAAGAATATAGGGGTCTGTTTGGAATTTGTTTTTCCTTAGGTTTTGTGTATATTTAAGAAGAAGTATCTATATTCCATAGAATACAGAAGACTTTTGTATATTGTCTGTTAAAAATAATAATACTGTACCTTTTGTTTAATAGTTAATTTTCTAAAACCTAATAAGAGATGTATGACTCCAATTTAAATTTGTTTTAATGTCTGTATAGATATTGGCCCTTCTGGAAATTAACATTTTAAGTAATGAAAACATAGTGATCTAAAAACAACAATGAATTTACCAGAATTTAAATACATCATTAGTTATTAATTTAACATGTATATATTTTTATTTTATACCTAGGAACATCCTTCTCTCTGACCTTGGACATGTCTTGTCTGCCAATTTGCAGATGGAGTGATTCTGGTATGTAAGCCATAATACATACTGTATATACTTAACTTTTCTGAGTATCAAAAGTACTTTACAAATTGATTTTTAAAAAAATTTGGAGTTGGGAGTGGGAGAACTGAAAAGAGTTAGCCAAGGCTATGTAGGAAGTCATAGTGTGGATGAACTAAAGTTTGGGAGTAGTCTTTGCTTCTAGCCAGGTAATATCCCTAAAACTTCAAGTTAGTATGTTGGCTAACTTCTGTTATATCCTGGTTGGTCATCCTTCCGACTCAGCTAAGCTTTCCCCTAGTCATATATGCTAATTATCAGGAAAAGGTCCTCTTCCCCACTGTTCCATGTACTCATCCCCACAACAGCAATCCTGATGCATTATCTATTTGAGGTCAGAGTCACAAGCTGAGAGCCCAGTTTCTCTCAGAGCTTCCAAGATGAGAAACTAGCTTTATAATGACTGCAGGAACCTATCTGGGGAGGCCAATGCAATTTTCTAGTTAGATCAAAAACATTTTAAATATGGTAAATATTTTTAATATGATAAATGATGAAAAAATTTTTCACTATAATTCTCAGTGACAAACAAACTAAAAGGTTAGAT
Source organism: Dromiciops gliroides (assembly GCF_019393635.1). Lineage (NCBI taxonomy): Eukaryota > Metazoa > Chordata > Mammalia > Microbiotheria > Microbiotheriidae > Dromiciops > Dromiciops gliroides. Next base: position 172,658,352 of record NC_057862.1, read on the forward strand.
GGAACAGACTGAGCAATGGGCACAGGCATTTTGGGGGAGAACTGCTCTTGAGCAAGAGATGACTTTTGCCTAGTCTTTTTTTTTGGGGTGGGTAGTGTCAGGCTGAGTACTGTTCTCTACAATGAACAGATACTTTAATACTTGTGCCAAAGGAGTAACGCAAGGTAATTTTGAATGGTACAGCTAGGTATAGACCATGGCTAAATTGTGAAGTAGGGAAAGTTGGTCTTTGGTGTCTTCCCCCTTCCCTATCAGTACCCCCTTTGTTATTCAGGTGCTGTTCCTTCCACTAAGTCACATATCTCACAACTCCAGGTTGTGTCTTATATCTTATTTTTTGCCACAACATATGTGTAAGGCATAGTGGAAAACATGGACTCAAGTCTCATCTTTGGCTCATACTAGGTATATGACCCTAGGCAAATTACTTCATTTCTCGGGGCTATAGGTAGCTCTCCGAGATTATAAATTGAAGAGAAAGTGCCAAACTGAAGTAATGGAAGGAATTTCCTTACTTGGAAAGTTCTCTGTGCCAACAAAGTCATAGGTCTAGTCTTTATCCCATATACACACATATCTTTCATACAGATATACATATATGTGTGTATACATACATACACACAGATTTTGGTATTTAATAAGTTCAAGAAACATAATTTCTGGGTAATTAATAATTTTATTAATAATGCTAACATTTTAATAAAAGGTCAGTGGCACTCTCAATTGCCAAAGACAATCATGGTGGCAGGCTCATGGCTTATATGCCCTTGGAAGAGGGGTGTTCCTGAGGGTGGCTATAAACTGTAATTGATTAACAATTAACAAAGGGTTGACTTTACAAAGAGAAATGAGCTCACTCCAATGTGGGGCTGAGAGTGTCACTCTTGGATAGAAAGACTATCCCTATACTCAGACTACTCCCAGGCTTGGGCAATCTAAACAAAAAATTGATATTTCCCCCACCCAAGCCTGAGCTAGTTGGGTGAAGTAACAATACCTAGAATGAGGAGAATTTTAGCCGTGTCCTTGAGAGATTAGGAAAAGAAATAGGACAAGAATGGGGTTTCTCCAATTTTAATAATTGTCTATTAATATGAGAGAGAAATAATCATTTCTTTCAATATATAACACACATACATAATACACATAAACATTCATAATTACCACCATATCTGGTCTCTTGAGAGGGAGTCTGTATATGAACATTTAACATGAAACCACTAACGACTGCCAATCCTACCTGTCTAATGAAAATGGGCAATAATAAAAACAACAATAACCATAGCTGTCATCTATTATAATACTTTAAAATTTGTAAAATACTTTACAAATAATATCTTTTTTATATCCTTAAAACAACCACAAGAGGTAGGCGCTAGTATCATTCCAGTTTTAGAGTTAAGGAAACTGAGGCAGACATGACTAGCCCAGATTTACACAGTAAGTATCTGAGGCTGTATTTGATCCCAGGTCTTCCTGACTCAGGTCCAATGCCAAGAGGCTTTTAGTGGCACAATGGATAGAATTCTGGCCTTGGAATACTTGAGTTCAAATTAGCCTCAGACATGTACTAGCTCTGTGACCCCGGGCAAGTTACTTAACCTCTGTCTGCCCTCAGTTTCCTCAACTGTATGATGGAGATGCTACTAGCACCTACCTCCCAGAGTCATGGTTCCCAAATGAGAAACTATTTGCAAAAAGCACTTAGCACAGTGCCTGGAACATAGTAGACTCTATATAAATGCTTATTTCCTTCTTCCTTCCCCATCTACTGTGTATAAGCAGATGTGCAATAAAATTCACTAGTGGGGAAGAGGGAAAAAGAAGCTATAGAAATGTATATAGCTATACACAAACAGATATGGCATTACATCAAAACACATGCAATAATAGAAAAATGCAATTTAAACTAGTATCTTTCAAGTGTTTTGCTCCTTCCTAATACATGGTCATTTGGGTCAAATACTATGTTACTTATACTGCCTCCCAATATGTGGTTGTGTAATGAAAGGCCAAATAGAAGAAATTTGTGCATATACAGGCAAAGGGTCAGAGGCGAGGTTAGGGAAAGAAGTTTCAGTCTGATTAGACTTCTTCTGTTAACTTCAAATCCCAACCATAATGTTTCACAGATATATTGCCCATGTAATTTGAAAGAGTCTATTTGCCGCAGATACATATATAGCACTTTGACGACATATACTTTTTTCAACCAAGACCTAACCTGGTCAGGACACTTTTCACACACGTACCCACAGTACATGCATGTCCTTGACTGGCTCCTGTTTTCATTTAGATCTTGTTTGGTTTGTGCAGAAGCAGGCTAGATAGCCTGTTTCGGTTCAGATAGCGCTACTTCTAATTTTCTGGTGACTGCCTTATATCTATCTTGCATAAGGGCAGGCTATTAAAACCTGGATTTGTATTCTGGGAAATGGGATCTTCAAAACACCATCACTCCTTGCTTGGTGACCTTTAGAAATGCTCTATATCCTTCCCAGGACATGAAAAACCCATTCCAGTTCCTTTTAAATGTCTTCTAGAATGTTCTTCCTAATGTTGTCAAAGAATCATGTAACTATTTTCAAACTTAATTATACCTATAGTTTCAGCTGGGGGAGGAGAGGGGACATAATTTGCAAGTAGGGTATGTTTTGAGTAATAATAGTTGTACTAATGTCATTATTTGGGGGGTAATTAGCTAATGATGAATCTCTTAATTTTGATGTTTTTAATTAAGGTATTTAATAGTTAGGAAGAAGTATGGGAATACATTTGCTTCAGTCCCCCTGGACTGTTCAGAAGTTACATGTGTTATCTGAATGTGTTTGTTCCAATAAGGAAGAGAAGATGGAAGAAACTTTCCAAAAGAAGCAGATCTTTTCTAAATTGGACACGATTAGGATTCTTTGGCTCCATTACCCCAGTGGTGCCTGCCAGACCCAGTTAGTTCCTCCCCCTCCCAACCTCCCCATTACCAAACCAACAGATTCTAAGTCTGCAGGCAATAGGAGGAAGTCCAATCCAATGGGGATATGGGTTCTACTTCCTTCACTCATGTATCACATAACACTCAAATTAAGTGAAAAGTTTTTCAAAGTTTCAGATTTATTTCTCCTTTACCTTATAATGACAGTAGAGATCACTTTTAACACTTGTACATCACCCTGGAATAATGTACTAGTAGGTTTAGGGGACTGAGATTTTTAGAATATTAATTCAAATTTTTTTCACTTTCCTTTGCAATTTAGACACAATTTTCATGACCTTGATTTAGAAACAGAATCAGAGATGGTAAGTTCTATTCTATGCTAGAAATTATATGCCAAAGAACAAACATTAGGCCTATATGGTTACTGCTCTGTTTGGAAATTCATTAACTTTTACGAACTAGCAAAAAGAAAAGAATCACCTTCTGTTCATAAAAGAAGGTTACAAATTAAGGAGAAGATTTGTCTTTCAAAACTGGGTTGGGATGAAATCTCATAGAGCATAGAGCTATTAGAATGACTTCATATAGTAACACTTCTTTATAGAAGTTATTGTATAAGGTGCTGAGGTTGTCAGACATTTCAAATCAAGATAGATATATTAAATACTTATAGTAAACTTTGCTAAGTGATAGACATAGGCTTTTATTTTTGGATGGGACAATGAGGGTTAGGTGACTTGCCCAGGGTCACACATCTAGTGAGTGTCAAGTGTCTGAGGCTGGATTTGAACTCAGGTCCTCCTGAATCCAGGGCCAGTGCTTTATCCACTATGCCACCTAGCTGCCCCCTAGACAGAGGAAATTAAGAAAAAGAAATGGTCCTTTCCATTGCATACATTTGATAGGATGTATGTGTGGTGACGGTGGGGACGAGACATGGACACAGATATCTGGTTGTTGTCTTTCATTCTCAATGAGGACCAAATTGGCATCACTACAAGGGGGTCAAGGTACAGTGTATATGATTATGGCTCAGAATTTTCTACCACAGGTTGGGAAAAAATGGTCCATATGAAGATTTGGAGAGAAGATATGTCTAAATTTGCACATCTCACATTTTGTTTGAGCTACTATAATGCTGCTTTGCTCATAGAATATAGTGTCATCTTCTTTAATTAGGGAATGCCGTACTGGGTGGTCCTGTGCCAGTGTCTCCCATGTGACACAATTAATTCCAAAAATCTTCAGAGAGGCCTTGGAAGTGTCCTTGTATTGCTTCTTCCAACCTCTATGTGAAAATTTGCCTTGTGTAAATAAAATAATCCTTGAGGCAAATGTACATTTGGCATTTGAAAAACATGGCCAGCCCATTAGAGTTGTACTCTCTTTGGTAGAGTTTGCATACTATAATGTAAAGGGCTGATAGAAATAAAGAAGAGATCTAGATCAAATGCTTTAGCAATATTTGAGAAGGGAAAGAACACCATCAGTTGGGGAAATCATGAAGAGTATACAGGATGTGGAGACACTTGAACCAAACCTTGCAGCAAGGCAAAGATGCTCAAAGGGAAGAGGTGAAGATAAAGTACAATAGTAAATAAATTAAATAAAGCTATACTCCAAAGAGAGGTGAATGGTTTTTAAAATCAGATACTCATCAAGTTCTGAAGACCCCAATTCAAATAATTTCAATTCAACTAACATTTATTTTGTGCAAGACACATTGTACAAAGATAAATTAATATATATGCCCCACCTTCAAGGAAACTATAATGTAAAAATGGAGGGATCTGGAGATACTTTTAGTAAGTATAAGTCCAGGAGATGCTTGGAGGTAAAGAATAATAACAGAGTATAATTAGGTTTATTTTTCTTTGTTTCCTTAATGCATTATATTCCTATTCTATAGCTCTGCTTTATAAAACAAAACAACCCGTTCCCCCCCAAAACCCAACCCAAAATCCAATTAGTTTCTCACATTATAGTACATGTTTAATAAACGCTTGTTGACTGATTGACTAACTTTCTCCACCAGTTGGAGGAATACCAGACATTCCTTCCATGGACAATAAGCCTCATTTTACATTTAAAAGATAAGATTCAAAAATGCAAATTTGCCTTCAAATGTGCAATCTGACTTAAATTCATATTAAAATGTAAATATCCCACTGCCTAATGCTTTGTTACCTGCAGGTTTTGACAGAGGAGATGGAAGAGCTTTGGATAGAAGAAAGTAAATGGGAGGAAAGGGTGTAGAGATAATATAAAAGGGAGTCTTTCCTCCCTCCTTCCTTCAAATGGCTCTGTTTCTTGGTAGGGGTTTTTGACAAAGGATTGGAAAGCAGAACTTTTGATGATATTGGAAGAGATAGAACGAGAGGGAAACAAGAGGCACGTGGATTTAATGTCTCACCAGTTATTTAATGAATGGAAGGAAGCAACAGGAGCTACTGCTAGTGAATTAGTGCAGCAGGCTCAGAAAAATCAGCCTTTCAAGGCTGATGTACTCATTAAAGATTTTCACAGAAGCTCAGGAATATGTCACCCAGGCTTCACACAGAAACATACAGAGCAATCTGCATGGTCAACCTCCCACCTTCAAGGTCTTGCTGCTGATGAAAAGGCATTACCTTTTGTCCTCTGGGAAATAGCTATTCATTTACATAGTAGAGGAACTTTCCTAGTTGAAGTAATATGGAAAACCTGGCCTTAAAATGATAATGATGATGATGATGACAACTAAAAGTTTGTACTTTACTCTGCTGACATGTAATATCATTTGTAATCTATAAGGGATTGTTCTACATGCTAAGGATTGTAAAGTGTGGGGGGAAAAAACAAATCCTAAACCTAGCAAAGAAGATGCTATCTTTTTTCATCATTGGGTCACTTTACAGAAATTCTCATCATAAAAATCACACACATTTTCCAGGATTTTGTCTTCCCAGACAATTTTTCCATTGAAAGTATGAAACTAAGACATTTTTCTTAAGGTGAGGTGTTTTTTTAATTTAAAAATGCCCTCATTCGTACCAACATGATGGTGAAGTACTTAGGAGGTTATGACTTTTGGAAGGAATATCATTACAAGATTGCCTTTCCCATCTTCTGTAGGTGACTTTACATACTTACAAACTCTATTGTTTTTGCAGGGCAATGAGGTTTAAGTGACTTACCCAGGGTCACACAGCTAGTGTCAAGTGTCTAAGGCCAGATTTGAACTCAGGTCCTCCTGAATCTAGGGCCAGTGCTTTATCCACTGTGCCACCTAGCTGCCCTTCAAACTCTATTTTCTAAAGAAAAAAACATTACAATATTCATCAGTTTCTATGGAAAATTTTGAAGAAGATGTTTTCCACAGCTCCCAACTATAACTGTTAATGGAAGAAATTTCAGAACATGATAAAAAGATATGAACATATATATATATATATATATATTTACATAAATGCATATTAGTGTGTAAATAGATAGATATAGTAATGGGCAAGAATGTATAGGGCAGGCTTGTGCCTTGGCAGTCAGTTAATCAGTAAACAGTTATTAAGGAACGACCATGTGCCAGTCACTATGCTAAGCACTAGGGATAGAAAAAGACAATCCCTTCTCTTAAGGAGCTTCTATTCTAATGAGGGAGACAACATGGGAAATATATATATAAAGCAAGCTACATACAGGATAAATTATCCTTTTGGCTAGCTATATGAACTTTTTTGATCACACACTCTAAAATGTAAAACTTTTTCATCATGCCACCAATGTATAAATTATATACATGGACTACTGTACTATTATATATATATATATATACATATATATACATACACATATATATACACACACATATATATATGTACATACATACATACATATATATATATATATATATATATATATATATAAAGTAATAGCTGGGGGCAGTTAGATGGCACAGTGGATAAAGCACTGGACCTGGATTCAGGAGGACCTAAGTCCAAATCCAGACCCAGACACTTGACACTTACTAGCTTTGTGACCCTGGACAAGTTACTTAACCCTCATTGTCCCCCCCTCCCGACAAAAGTACTAGCTATCAAGATATACAACTAAATCTATACATATAATATCTCTATATTAGTAGAGATGCTTAATTATAATTATCCAAAATATATGAATATAACTAATATTAATATAGCTGTTATCTACAAAATAGAAATTAAGATGACTAAAGATGAAATAATAGTTAATCCTAAGGTGGATAGGGACCAACTAGAGTTTGTAGTAGGAGAGTAATGTGTTAGATCTGTGCTTTAGTAAAAATTCCTTTGGCAGTTGAGTAGAGAATGGATTGGGGAGAAGAGAGACCTGAATGAGGGAAACCACTTGGAAAGCTATTGTAATCGTCCAAGTAAGAGGTGATCAGGGTCTGAACTGGGATAGGAGTTGTTTGTAGAGAGCAGGGGAAGATGCCAGAGATGGAATCAACAAGATTTGCTGATTGAATTGGTAAATGGGATGAGTAAGAATGTGAATTAGAAGATGAAACAAATCAAATATGTGAACTTGGGCAACTTTGATTGTTAATTACATAACCTCTTGGAGTAAGACCATGGCCCCCAGTTTGGAAGACACTGCTCTATACTCCTAATAGAATACAAATGCTACTGAGTATAACTATCTTGTACATTATCATCAGCTGATAATTAGTTAAGAGCAAGGTTCTGTTGGAATGGAATCTAGGATAAATGTGTGAAAAGGGAGGTATCATGTCAGGGAGAGGATATAGAAATAGTGCTGAGAAGATAACAGAGACAATTTCTGTCTATTATTTAGTTTGCCATGGACTCAGAGCCACTTATTTCCCCTTCTAGGGATGGAAGGTGATAGCCTTCAGTGTTTCACATGGTTGTAAAATTCTAGGGTTGTCCTCAATCTAGTTTCCCAGACTTTGGTTTCCTAATCTGTAAAATGAGGTATTGGACTGGATGATTTAGCAAATGACAACCATGCAGGGTACTAGAGGAGATGAAAAATATAGAAAAGACAATCTCTACCTTAATAGAAATCTCAGTTTATTAGGAATATAGGACACATTTGCTGAAAATTATAATCCATAATAAAATATATGTTCATTGAGAGGTACAACTAGATAGATCATTATGTGACGTCCGAGGAGAAAAGACCACTAAAGACTAGTGGTGATTATTAGGGTGATCTAGAAAGACTTTGTTAGGGGGAGATATTTGAGTTTAAAGCTTGGATTGGCAGCAGATATTCTAGGAATACTGACACCGGATTTTGGTTTTAATCCTGCTTCTGGCACATATTACTTGTACGACCTTGGTCAAGTTACTTAACCTCCCTATGCCTCAGTTTCCTGAGAAAGTTTGACTTAATGGTCTCTAGGGTTCTTTCCCAATTCTAGAACTGCGATTCTATGAATGTCTTACTTTTCTGACTTGATTTGGTTCATAGGACCATAGATGAATAAAGCAATCATTAAGGACTTATTAACCAATATATTTTGGTAACCTAGGTCCAAGTCATCTATTAAGCAAGATCCTACCTCCATTACTTCCTTTTTGTGTTGCTTTATGCAAGTTGCTTTACCTCCTTGGGCCTCAGTTTCTTCCTCTGTAAAATGAGATATTTAGACTAGGTGGCCTGTAAATTTATGATACCATGATCAGTTCTCTTATTGGCCATCAGGATATAGTTGAACATCTGGGGATGGGGAAGACAAGCCTTCATAGCATACATAATCATCTAGGTACCACAACACCAAGCCACTGTATAACTAATTAGGTTTTATAATGATCACACCTCCAAATCTTTTGGGTCTGCCTAGGTATTAAGTAATTTATAATTAGTCATAAAGTACAACTCGCTTTCTGTTTGTGATTTATCCCAGTATCAGGCATCTTTAGGAAAATAAGCCTATTATATTTCCTTTATCAGCAGAAGCCTCATTAATTTGTTTTTTTTTCTCTCCCTCTTTGATATGGCTCAAATTATTAATCTAAGAGTAAGTTTCACCATCTTCAGCGACACAAGAGGGAATGGTATGCAGGCAAGTGGAAACACGGGACTCTGCCACCTGCACCAAGAGAGTTATGTCCCTTCCTCGGCAGCACAATGCTTGGTCTCCTGGGGTGCTGAAGATTATGTTGAGCATGTTAATTCAGGCTGGAATAAAATGGCTTAAGTCTTCAGGCGATTCTCCGGGTGCACAGATAGGGCAGCCTTTGCTGGGTGGAAATCTTGTCAGCCATGAGACATAATGCACAAAGCTGCCGCTAAATTATACACCAACTCCAGTTGGTATCTGTGGCAATAGATTTTATGATAGATACAACACAGAAGCAGGGCACACACAATTTATATCTTTCCTGCGTCCCTCGTCTCTCCTTGATAAAAAGTCAGTAGGAAGGCCTATTTGTATTCAGGCTTCCTCCATCTAGGATGTTTAGCATGCTTATGGGCCAAATGAAGACGCTCCCGGTTTGTTATCTCTTGGCTTCCAGAAATAAACTGCCGCCCGATAATGTGCCACCGGTGTTCTGAGTTACCACATAATGATGTAATGGCCCGGGGAGTGCGCTGCAACTACAAAAGTCCAAATGAATTGACACAATTTCCCGCAGAGGAAGCAATTTGAAAATAATATACAGAAATTGGGGCTCTTTTCATCCTTGAGAGTAGATGACAGTCATCAGTGAAGGGGTGCCTGGGAACGATCTAAGTTGGCCCGTGGAAGAGGAGCCCCATTGAAAGGGACCCTGCCTTTAAGAGGAGCTGCTTTTAAATGAGCCAGCTGATGGTATTGTATAGACACACTCTTCCTAAGGGTAAAAGGGGTGTGTGTTTTATGGAGTAAATGAAAGAAACAGAGGCCTGCTGAGGTATTGTAACTAAGTCATAGCATCACTTTATGAGGAAGCTAAAAAAAAAGTGAGGCTTTACTTTGTTACTGAAAAATAGTCTTCTCTCTTTCTCTCTTTCCTTCTCCTCCTCCTCCTCCCCCCCCATCTAGTCAGAGATTACGCACACTACTTTAGTCATTGCCTATAGCCCAAATGCTGCTGAAAGGTGACTGCGAATGAGTTACAGAAGCGTAACAGAATAGCAGAGTTAAGGAGAACACAAGGCAATGCACAATCAATCCAGTTCAATAAAATTTTATTAGCTACCTGTTATGTTCAAGGAGAGCATCCCCAAATCTTTACTAGATTTACAAAGCCCACTTTGCTTCCATCTTGAGGGGGCAGTGCTGCCAACAATAGTAGCAAGAACAATGAATATTTTTAAGTGTATACCACATACATGGCACAATGCTAGACATTAGGGAGGTGGTTGTTCAGTTGTTTAAGACTCTTGCTGACCCCATTTGGGGTTCTCTTGACAAAGACAGGAGTGGTTTGACATTTCCTTCTTCAGCTCCTTTTACAGATGAAGAAACTGAGGCAAATAGGGAAAAATGATTTGTCCAGTGCCATATAGCTACTAAGTGTCTGAGGCCAGATTGGACTCAGGAAGATGAACCTTCCTGATTTCAGGCCTAGCACTCTATCTAGCTGTTGGCATTAGGGATATGAAGCCAAAAATTAATGCTTGCCCAAACTGAACTTACACTCTACTGGGGTAATGCTATTCATATAGTACTACAGCCCTCAAGCATGTTGGGGAAACAGAGATTTTGTTTTCCTACTGTCCCTCTTCTGCAAAAAAGTATACTAAGTGTACTTATAAGAGTTTGGATTAATGTTTTACAGCATCCAACTGGTCAACCCAATGGAATAGAGAGGAGGATGGAGAGAAAATAGGCCAGGGTAAACAGTCTTTGGCAGAAAGGCCCATTTCAAGGAAAATCATGCTGATTGCCATTCACCCTAAACCCCGAATTTTTGAGTGGTTATTTGCTGGAGTTGTCTCTCCCCATTTCCTCCCTCTCACGAGGTTGGCAGAACAGGGATTGGAATCTTGGCATAACACTTTTAAAAGGTTGCTTATCTTTGAAATAGGCTATGGTTTAATGCATATATTTATCACAGGCAATCTGGTTAGACCTTGGACATTAAAGGGAATTATGGACCTTCCCCCCAACCTAGATGTGTTATTTCTATCCCTTGAGACTTAATGTGTTCTTTGCCCAGTGCTCAAACACAAATCTATTTCATGCACTGACATTACCAAACTAGAATTCTCACCCCAGGTGACAAACCTAGTTAGACAAGGGGAAAAAAGTGATTTGCATTGCAGATGAAGTATAGAATATTTGAATATCAATTCCAAAAAGGGTCCTTTAAATCAGGGTTTCTTAAACTTTTCCCACTTGTGACGGCTTTTTATTAGAGAAATTTTTATGAGACTCCGGGGTACATGGGTATATAAAATAGGTATACATAACATTTTACTTTTGCTAAATTTTGCATGACTTCTACATTCAGTTACATTACCCCATATGGGATGGCAACCCAATTGAAGAAGCAGGGCTTTAAATCAAAACATTTCATCATTTCCCACAACTCCAAGGAAAGTCTGTAGTAGATTGTTGTTTGTCCTTCATTGTTGAAGAGGACCAGTGACACCAGAAGGGTGATGTCTTGACTTGCAAGTGAATTGGATTTAAGTGAGGCAGGGTTGTGCAGAATCATCACCTTGACTCTCTCCTCCAGGGTCATCTGAGTTCAGTGGCAAGACATAGGTCAGGATGACTGGAGATAGCCCCAGATTCAAGTGGGAGACCTTGTGGGAGAAAGTAGTAGATAGACTGATATTTAGAGAGGGATTACAGCTCCTCTTGGACTGGTGTTGTGCAGTAGTCTAAGAGAGAAGTTCACACATGTATCCCATTCTTTGTAAGTAAAGCTTTTTTAGTGCATGGTCACTGGAAGAGCTTTGGAGGCCTCCCATTTTATTATGGGAGCCTGAATTCTGCACAGTCTTAGAGGACACAGTTAGGGATGGGGGTGGGGGAAAGAAAGTCATGGTCTGATATAGGGGAAAGGATTTTAGATCTGGAATCAGAGGACTTGGGTTAGAATCTTGAGTCTGCCATCAAGACCCTGAATAACTTTGGGTAATTCACATCTAGTCCCTGGGACTCATCTCTAAAGTTTCTTCTAGCTCTAAATCTTTGATTCTCTGAGGTACTAAAAAAAAAAGCAGAAACTCAAGAACATGCCATTAGCTGGCAAGCTGTATGTTGTCTTTTGGTGACTTCTCCCTTTCAAGGTTGCCCTGACAGTTCATTTTAACTTTCTTTTACCTGGTTACACTTGCTGGTTTTGGTGATGGTGAAGGGGTGTGTGTGTGTGTGTGTGTGTGTGTGTGTGTGTGTGTGTGTGAGAGAGAGAGAGAGAGAGAGAGAGAGAGAGAGAGAGAGAGAGAGAGAGAGAGAGAGAAAGAGAGAGAGAGAAAGGAGGTGGGTACAAGGATTTGCTTGGCCCCTGCTGCCCCTCTGTTTCTCAAGAGATTCCTCTGAGTATAAGGCAAAATTTTCAGCTTTATAGGTCTCATGATCTAAAAGCACATAGTAAATAATTAATATTTTTGTTATATTTTTCAAAACTAGGGCTATCCTCTTTAGGCAAACTATATAGTAGGCAAAATTTATATTTGGTTTTAAGGAGGATAGTATGGTAAAGAAACTCTTCCCTCAGTTATCCCAAAGAAAGAGGTGAAGGATACTAGAGAGAGAAAAAAAGACACGAAGTATCTTCTCTAAATATTATTTCTGAAAGCCCTGAATTAAGGTTTTTATTTAATATGATCTTAAGAATGTAGATTTGAGGTGAAAGAGACCTTAGAGGTCACCAGTCCAATTCTTTTACTTTACAGTTGAGGAAACCATGGTCCAGAGAGTTTAAGTGATGCCCATGGTCACACAGCTAATATATCTCGGAGGAGGGACTTGAACCCAAGTCTTTCTGATGCCACACGTAGCACGCCATCTAGTATGCCAAGCTTCCTCTCAGTTGAAGGGAAAAACTTTTCTCATCCTACCAGAAATTCTATTAGAAAGTATCCTGCATTTCTGTGCCTCTCCTTTGGTAGAGGTAAGAGGAGTAGCGATATATAGGTGTGGAACACTGCATGTAATGTCAGATTTTTGAAAATGTATTGATCTGTTTTGCTGAATTTTTTCCTTCTTTCTCATTTACTTTAAGAAAAAAAAAAAACCTTTGTTATAAGGTAAAGCTCTCTGGGAGGCAGAGGGGGAAGGATACAGGAGGAATTCTAGGTCACAGATGTCAAACACGAAGCCTTTAACACTCCCAAATGCTGCTAATCCAGATTAAAATGTAATTGAGAACTATTTAAATAAAGAATTTGATACAATGATCTAGGTGACGTAAAACAAAATATGCCAGTAAAATTCAATTTAAAAAAGAGTCCTAGAAGGGCAACAATGAGCAGCAAACATGTAAGCTAGCCTGTAACTAGTACAGAAAGATACTGTGAAGTCTGGCATAATATGAAATAATATAGTGGTAGGAGGAGGATATTGTCATGTATTTTGTGATAACGCTAATGACGGCATCTTGTATTTCTTCCAAGGTGCAGAAGTGTTTTGCAGACACCATATCATCCATCCATGGCACATCCCCATGAGGAAGGAAGAGGGCAGGCACTAATATGATACAAATGGCAACAACCTAGCAAGCAATCATCTTGAAGTAGAGATAGATAAATTGTTCACCGCTCCTTGTAACCAAATGGCAACTACAATGAAAGTTGGGAAGGAGACACAGCCTCATCCAGGGCTCTGAGTTACATCACCTTGGAGACCTCTAGGTTTGCTAGAACATGCGTTTTTTCCAAAAATGGTATTTTGGACAGCCATCTATCACTGATTAGCACATGTAGAGACTGTTATTTTGAGTCATTTTTGCTAGCCCAGTATTCTTTACCACACACACACAAATCTCTTCTCTCCATGCCAGTGATTACTTCAGTTCCTTCTAACCTCTTGATTGTCACCTATAACTCTTTGCTTCATTACTTTTGAACTCTGACTGTAAGCTGAATTCACAAGACTCACTGAATTTCTAGACTGGAAGAAGTCCATAGAATTTATAGAATTTAGAACTGGAACAGGCATTATGGATGAGAAAAAATTGCCCCAGAGAGGGAAAAGAAACTTATCTAACAACACACAGCTCATTAGTGACAGAACTTGGGCTAGGTAGACACCTACTGTTCTGGCTTTGGAGTGCTTTTTCCTGACCCTTTCTTGATTCCAACTAAATAAAACAACAAAAATAATTTTAAAAATTCTCAGCCATCCCTCTACATTTAGCCATAAAATAAAATTAGGCAAAAATTAGTTCTACATCACTCAGATTTTTTCCATGTATTCTTCTAATCTTCAACTAACCAAGACAGTTTCTCTTCCTGTTTTTTCCTTTAGCTTTCCCTCTCCTTTCCCTCCTTCCTTCTCCATTCCCCCATTAAAAAAAAATCACGCCCTCTTCTATTTCCAATTCTACCCCCTCTTAAGTTTACAAAAATAAGTAATCAAGTGACCAGCACTTAATTTCTCCATAGTTAACAACATGCAGTTTTTAGCCCACAATCAACTATTAAGAGTTAACAATAACAACAACCCAAAGGCAGCCACAACTTTATCGCATCACCATTGCCAGCAAACATCTACAAAGTTAAACATTTACTAGGAGGTAATCCCTGAACTAAGGGCTAGAGATACACTCAGACATGTCATTGTGGTACCCAATGCAATGCCTATGGGATAAGTAATTTTGCTGATGTAATGGGGGTCTGGCACAAGTACAGGTCCCCATCAGCTTTCATTTGCTTGGCTGGTACAACCTCTCCACATGGAGAGATTATAGAAATGGCTTCCATAAGAATTGTGATGATCCATAATGGAAGTACAAAGGGGAAAGTGTGGAGCATGCGTGGACATTCTGTACTTGGCTTGGTTGGCCACCACACATAGTGAGGGAGGAGGCTTAATCCACTGGTTACATAACAGTGTCTTCACAAAGACCTTGAGGCAGCTTTGACCATCTCTGTCTTTACTCCATTTACATATGATGGATCTCAGCAACTTCTTCACTCACAACCTCCAGTGAAGACCCTGCTCTAAAGGGAAAAGTCGCATGGCTTTCTTCACCTCTGAGGCCATAAAACCTCCAAGAAACAGGTGAGGATCCTTGGCATTTTCCTTTTTCCATTTCTGTTCTAGGTATAGAGAGTGGAGTCTCTTTCTTGGTAGGGAGAATTAGGCATAGAAGAGTTAGACTCTAGGCCAGGTTTTATAGCCCGCTTAGTATTGATGTCCCTAGGAGCAAAGAAGGATTTTTGAGGGTGACCTACTGGATCAATGCTGGCAAAAGCTGAAACAGAGACTCACCTGGCAGGAGTGTCACCTTTGGATATAAACTTTGTGAGACTGATGCCATATAGGAACTGAGCTAACTTTTGAGCCTACTTCTTCAGAGACTGAAGTGGTATAGGAAAGAGTATATCCCAGAGGCATTAAGGGGAAATTATTATATTCTTGTTTTTGCTCTAGCTTTGAAATAAATATCCTTTTTTGAAAGCCAATCAATGATAAGTGATGAAATGGAATGGGGTGCTAGTCACGGGCTCCCTAACAAAAGGAAGAAACATAACTAGTGGGGACCATAGCTAATGTTAGAGGAAAAAAAGACATCCATAAACCCCTCAGAGTACCCTTCAGGGTACCCTGGCACCTTGAGGGGTAATATAGCTCCCTATGCTCCTGAGAAAGTAGGGCTAGATTACATTCATTATATTGATATATTCCTTCTGTTAAAAGAATAATTTAAAAATGATTTTTACTTATTTTATTGATACATTTAAATTTTCTATAATAAACCATATATTTATTCTAATTTATCTAATTATAATTATTAATTATTATAAAGGAATTATTTTTTCTACAGCTCGGAATCTGGTGCTCAGGGAAGAATTGGGATTGAAACCAGTAAACTTAGAAGAATAGAGTCTAATGTGTATTTACTGTAAGGGTATGATGTTCTTGGTTCAGCCTATTGGAGGAAAGCTAGAGAAATATGACTCTCCCAGGGGATGCAATTTGAACCAATGCCATCTAGGAGAATCAATCTTTTGCCTGAAAGTAGCATGGGGGGAAGCCAGGCTCTGGGAAGAACCCGAAAGGCAGAGCCTATGGTTTCAGGGCCAAAGACATGATGGGTCAAGGTCAAGAACATGGGGGGGGGACAGGAGTCTTAAGCCCAAAGAGGAAGAGAGCTTATAAGGCCACAGGAAGATGTCTTTGTCATCTGGGAGCCCAGAGTGGGGGAGTGACCCATCTATGCTGGGGATTGGCTCTAGTGAAGTTGAGAGTTTTCAAGGTGTCAGAAGACATATCTTGGTATGGGGTACTATGGGACTAGTAGTAACTGATTAAAGTCAGGTAGGGAGAGAATGAAGTCAGCTATACAGAAGTCAGCTAAAATTAAGTCAGAAAGGTCGATGGCAATTGGGTTATGCCCACAACCTGGTGAAATGCAATGGAAACAATGGGATTTAGGAGTATAGTTGGAAACTCAGCATCCTGGTCCCTGACAATAAATCTGCGAGACAGGAAACAAGGCAGGTCAAAACAAGGGTCCTGGATTAGTTGCAAATTGCCTGTAACAATTTGTCCTGCTTAATGAGTTGGGACCCTTGTCACTTAATTTCCTAATGGGCCACCACCATAGGTAGTGCTAGCTTGTCTCTTTATTCTCACAAATGAGGGAAGTTACCTTAAGTCTGGTAGTGGATAAAATGGGACACATCTCTAGATACTTGGCCAATGAATCTGAGATGATAAAGTCCCAAGTTTGAAGTCCATGACAAAACAATAAATTTCAGGGACTGAAGAAAAAGGTTAGAAACCTAAAGCCTTAGGTTTTTATACCTAGGCCTTGGGGTTGGGAAAGGAAGATTATTATACTGAAATAATGTCGAACCAAAAATACAACAGGATTGGAAAAAGCAACTGAGGCCAAGAAAAGTGGTAGAGGGGCAGCTAGGTGGTACAGTAGATAGAGCACTGGCCCTGGATTCAGGAGGACCTGAGTTCAAATCCAGCCTCAGACACTTAACACTTACTAGCTGTGTGACCCTGGGCAAGTCACTTAACCCCAATTGCCTCACCAAAAAGAAATAAAAACAAATAAAAACAAACAAATAAACAAAAAACAAAATAAAAGAAGAAGTGATTGAGAAGTGGAGGGAGGAAGAAGGGAAGGAAATGAGCGTATAAGTGTTGACTATGCGCTAGGAACTGTACTAAGAATTTTGAAAATATTATCTTATTTGATCCCCACAATAACTCTTGGAGATAGGTGGTATGATCATCACCCCCCTTTTACAGTCAACTGCAGGTTAAGTGACTAGCTCAGGGTCACAGAGTAAGTGTCTGAGAGGCAGGATTTGAACTTGGGTGTAGAATTCTGGCTCTGGAGTTAGCAAGACCCAAGTTCAAATCTGGCCTTAGATGTGTACTAGTTGTATGACCCTGGACAAGTCACTTAACCTATCTTTGCCTCAGTTTCTTCAACTGTAACATGAAGATAGAAATACCACTTACCCCATAAGATTGTGAGGTACTTAACTTAGTGCCCGGCACATAGTAGGTATTATATAAATGCACATTCCATCCCTCTCTCTCAGACTGGGTTTCAAGTCCTGTTTCTGACACATACTAGCTATGGGATCATGGATAAACCACCCAACCTTTCAGCGTCCCAGACAATCTTCTGAGATGACACATTCAGATAAGAAGGGCTGGCATTTCCACACTCAGTTTTCTACACAGATAAAACTTAAACAACAACCCAGAACAAAACAAAATAACTCAGATTTATATAGTGTGTTAAAGTTGCTTGCAAAGCACAGTACATCTCATTATTTCATCTGATTCTCATCCCAACTCCATGAAGCATTGTTATTCCCATAAGACAGATGAAGAAACTGAGGCACACGTTAAATAATTTGGCCTAAGTTACATGACTAGTTTCTTAGTTAGGATTTGAATTTGTCTTTCTTATTCTTAAATCTATCATTTCACTAACTACCCATGTTGTACACAAATCTTTATTGTGTGCAGTAATAATGATATATATTTCTATGGTGCTTTAAGGCTTAAACATATAGATCCCTTTCAGGTTTGCAAAGTGTTTTACATATATTATCTCACTTAATCTTCCTGACAACCATGTGAAATAGGTAGTACAATGACTATCTACATTTTATGAGGTGCAGAGAGATTAAACAGCTTGCCTGGGGTCACACAGTAATTGGCAGCACTGGGACCCAAGCCCTAGTCTTTCTACTCCAAATACGTCTTCCTTTTCTTTATACCAAAAAGGCAAAGAACAAAAAACAAAGAAAAATAAAGAAAAAACTAAAGAAGGAATATGTGCTATTTTCAGGGTTCAGGGTAAGGGAGAAGGGTAAAAGGATATGTCTTGTACCACACCTTAAACTGAATGATGGGAAACCCAGACATAGATGAGAGAATAACCCTGGGTAAAAAAAGCAGAACAAGACAAAATGAAAAACAAACAACAGCAGGCCGAAGCAATGAACCAAATCTTTTGGAAAGAAAAATCACAAACTCCTATCTCATGAGGTAGTGAGTTGTTTTGGGAACTGGGCCTTCAAGGCATATTAAAGGATTGTTGTTGATGACAATCCAAAAGAGCACATGGAAAAGGGCCATACAGCCAATAAGTACTATATAAGTTCAGAAGAGGGAGTGATTATTTTGTGCCAAGTGGGTAGTGATCTCTATGGAACCACGGGGGGAGAGAATTTCAAGGACTGGATAGTCAACAGAATGGGGATAGCTAGGTGGCACAGTAGATAGAGTGCTGGGCCTTGAATCAGGAAGACTACTCTTCCTGAATTCAAATCCAGCCTCAGACACTTACTAGCTGTGGGATCCTGGCAAGTCACTTAACCCTGTTTGCCCGTTTCTTCATCTGTAAAATGAGGTGGAGAAGGAAATAGCAAATATTCCAAAAACTTTGCCAAGAAATTCCCAAATGGGTTCCCAAAGAGTCAGATACCATTTGAAAAATGGCTGACCCAGTCAACAGAATGAGATCTTGCAGAGTATTGGGGTTGAATGAATTCAGAGAAAAAGCCACATTAGATTTGGTGGGGAGGTCATTCGTGACCTTAGAACAATCATGTTACAAAGAAAGTAATGGATTTGAAGTCAGAAGACCTGAGTTCAAATCTCTTCTCTGCTACCATTCTACAGGTAACATTGGGTAAATCAGTTGACATTTCTAGGCCTCATATCCTCATCTATAAAATGAGAGGTTCGGCTAGATAACCTCTAAGGTCCCTTTCAGCTTTCCATCTCCTATGACCTTGGAGAGCAGTTTTAAAAGAGTAATGAGGGTGGTGGAAGCTGCCAAATTGCAGAGTCAAGAAAAAATGGAGTGAGGAAATAGAGGCAATGAACAGAGAATTGTCTTTAAGAAGTTTGGTGGTAAAAGGAAGAGGTTAGATGGAACAACTGCTTGAGTAAGGTCAGAAAAAAAAATGGACTTTGGGGGCCTTTAAAAATTTTTCTTGATATCACATAGATACCAGTGGTTTTCTCCCTGCAACTGCCTCATCTTTTAGTTGTTGTTGTTTTTGTTCCTGGTCATACATTTATTTGATAGAATTCTTTTATATTGGTTTTTATGGGTAATTTTTTTTTGGTATTGTGTTACAGGTTGCTCATGCTCCTCTCCATTGTCCTTTGGGTACATGCCAATTTCAGTTCTTTGAGGACCTATAGTCACTGTTATCTATATCTATATCTACACCTCTATCTATCTATCCAAACACACATATGATATATATATCTGTAAATATATATCAAGAAAGAGATAGATGAGAGACAGAGACATAGAAACAGTGAGGGGAGGGGAGGGGGAAAAGGACTTTCCAGCAAATGGTCACTAAAATGACAGGTAGGGGTCCTACAATCAGGAGCACTTCAGAATGGGACTTTTACTTATTTCTGTTCAGTCCTTTAGTCATGTCCAACTCTTTGTGACCCCATGGACCATACTGTCCATTGGGTTTTCTTGGCAAAGATATTGTTGAGGTTTGCCATTTCCTTCTCCAGTAGATTTAGGTAAACAGCTTTAATGACTTTCCCAGTGTCACACAGGTCTTCATGACTCTGGGCCCAGTGCTTTATCCACTGAGCCACTTATTGCCCCCCACCCCAAACCTGTTGCCCCAATCACAAAACTCTTGTAGGTAAGTAAGCAAACAGGACACAGTGTGGTGCAGTGGACAGAAGGCTGGCCTTAGAGTCAGAACACCTAAGTTCAAATCCTGACTCTCCTGTGTGACTTTGTGTAAATTACTTGACCTTTCTGAGCTTCAGTTTCGTCAACTATAAAACAAGAGTCTTGGACTACATCACCTCTAAAAGTCCCTTCAGCCTCTAATTCTAAAGGATGAATCTACACAAGACAATACAGCTCTGTTCCAGCAAGGGTATATAACACTCCTGCTAGAATTCTCTTTTTCCCAGTATTTCTGAAAGTAAAAAAGAGAGAGACTGAATTTTATTCTTGGTTAATTATACTTGCAAACGAGGTACAAACTCTATTGTCCTAGGAACCATATACCCCCCTGAGTGTAGCCAGAAGACTAGAGCTCTGAGTACAATACTTAGACTTGAAAGTAGTGTTTCTCTAGGAGGCCATGATCTAAACAGAGGCTTTATCCCCCCAAGCTGCTTCATTACTGCACATCCCTGGATAAGCCTTTATTTTCTGTTGGCTCAAAAAAGTTTAAAAACTTTTAATTGTTTCTTTTTCTTTCTCTCGTCCTTTAAAAAAAATTTAAGGAAGATGCTTTATTCTGAAGTCACCTATGAGCTTCAGCTCTCAGAAATACTGGAGGTTCCCTGCATCAGACAGGCTGCCTAGAGAATAAATTGGCACTAGGTAATTATTTTATGTGAACAAATCTTACAGTTCATCAATACTTATCAATTTAATGATGCCCCTCTTCGGACTAATTTCTTTTAAGAAAGGGAGGTACATCTCCATTCACAGCATGTCTGAGATGCAGCCCAAAGCATACGTCTATGATTCATATGAATGCACCCTCTCCCTATGATGGTAAAATCACTTTCATGTTCCTCACTTGCATTTAGTGGGGCAGCTGTGGGGAAGGAGCTCTGAATGGTGAGCATTCTGCACCTTCTTCTGTGTCCTGGGAAAGTACAACAGATTGATCAAATGGTAAATTAGACTTTGGTTAAATCAACCCAGTTTGATGGTAATGGTTAAATTGGAAACCACATCATCAATAGCATCGCCTAGAATAGACATTTTGGAGAATCCTTTGGTAATTGTATTTGGTTACTTAGAGAACCTTACTACTCACACAGGAGAACAGTGTTTAGGCACTAGGTCATACAGCATAATGGTGAGGCAATGTTACCTATAGGAATTTTGGGAAAATTTAAATGATGACATTCATTAAAAAGGGGCGGGGAGGAAATTGATTTCTGAGCTCAGTGCCTGGGGAGTCTTTGTCCTTACAATTTCTGGAGGGGCAGTGAGGCACAGAGATTAGAGTGTGCAAGAGTTGAAGTCAGGAAGACCTTGGTTCAAATCCTGCCCCTCACACATTTTAGCTGGGTGATGGTGAGCAAGTCACTTAAGTTTTCTGAGCCTCAGTTTCCTAATTTATAAAATGGACATAATAATATTGGCAGTGTCTACCTCATAGAGTCGTTATACAGCTCAGATGAGCTAATATAGGTAAACGGTCCTGTAAATGACAGAGATTATATTATGAAGGGCAATGATGGTACAATGGATAGGGCTTTGGGCCTGGTATAAGGAAGACCCGAGTATAAAAACTGCCCCAGACATTTACTAGCTGTGTGACCCCAAGTCCCGTAACTCTGTTTGTCTCAGTTTCCTCATCTGTAAAATGAGCTAGAGAAGGAAAAGATAAATCACTGCAGTATCTTTGCCAAGAAAAACCCAAGTATGGTGGTGAAGAGTTGACTGAAAAGCAAAATTATTATAAAAAGGAATGTAATTCAAATGGGAGCAAAAGAAAAGCTAGAAGTTCATAACCTTCAGATTCATTTTGCCAATCAACCAATCAACAAGCTTTTGTTAAGCCCTGATTTTTGTGCCTGGTGCTGTGTCAGGCACCAAGGATACAAAACTGAAAAGGAGTTTAGCTCCTTTTTACTAAGCTTATGGTTTACAAAAAATAATTTTTCTTCCATGTTCCTTAGAGCTTTCTACATTATATTTTTGGTCCAGAAGAAAGATCGAAAGGATTACTGGAAGATGTAAAGTTATTTTATTAGAATGTAATTGCATCATTTTTGGTTTCTGTACCAAGTCTAGCATATGGGGTCACAGTGACCTAGAAAATGTATTTTCATTAAAAAGTCAGCACTATCGTGACTCCCATCTCCTGGTGACTAAAGAAGCCTAGAGAAATTGTCTCAGAAGTCCTATTAAGATGACATTATATATGTTTAATGTGATTCTACATATATAACCTATATCAGATTGTTTTTTGTCTTGAGAAGGCAGAGGCGGAAGGGCAGGGGGAAGGGCCAGAGGGAGAAAAATTTGGACTTAAAAAATCTTATAAAAACAAATGTTGAAAGATGTCATTCTAGGTGTATATCCTGGCTTTGCCCCATTTCTGCAGCATATCATGTTGGATGAAGGGAGTTGCAGAAACCCCTAATTTATTTTGGATGGTAGCAAGTTGCTTCTGGAGGCCAAGACTCTCTCCATTCCCTCTTCCCATTCACTGGATGAAGGAGGATTCCCTGCCCACATCAGAGAGAGGGAGGCTGAAGAGGCCTTCTATTCCCTTGCCCCCTATCTAAATGCTAAAGTAGTAGAGAATTCCTATTTTGCCCTCTGGGACTCTGTTCAGGCAGACAGAAGCTAAAGCTCCTCAAGATGACTGAAGGTCCCTGGACTGACTATTTTAGTGACCTAAAGAGGGCTGAGGGCTGTGATCATTTTGTAGTCTCTTCTCTGAAATCAAGGTCCAGGGATCATGTCTCTGAAGTGATTCCTTCTTGTCATCATTCCTTCTCTCCATGTCTGTGTCAATATGAGACAATGTGAGGATATCACACCCTGCTCGCAATGATTTATTACTCATTGACCATATCTTGACAGTCTATAGGTAGGCTTCTGAGAAATTGCTTGTAAAGCTAATTTATCTAAAATGAATTGCATTTTAATGATGCCAGGGATAGCTACTTTAAAGGATAATGGGTAATATTTAGGTAGCGTTTTAAGCTTTACAAAGTACTTTCTGAACATGTGACTTGATTCTCACAACAACTTTGTAAGAGAGGTAAAGATAAAAATTATTTCACTTTAACTTTATTTTTAGGAGGTTACAGTTATTTGATAAGCATATTCAGTTCAACAAAAATCTGTTAAATGTACAAAGACCTGGAGTATTATCTCCATTTTATAGATCGAGAAACTGAATCTCAGAGAGGATAAGTGACATTCCCATAAGTCACATAGGGAGTGAGGGTCCTAGGTGGAATCCAAAATTTGATCTCTCCTCTTGCCACAGCCAGCATTGTCTCCATCATTCTATGTTGCCTCTCATCTTTGCAATCTTTCTATAAAGCAAAGAATCTATCTTTAAACTCAACATTTTCCATCCTAGTTAACTTTTTGCATAAAGCTCAATATTCATATTCTTAAAACATGATATTTTGAAAACTAGATCACCAAACGTATCAAAGGTAGAGTACCAAATGTACTTTCCAAACGTGTTTTAATTTGCCTTCTCCAATCTCTGATAGGAAGAAAAGATAGAAGGATGGATGGATGGAAGGAAGGAAGGAAGAATGGAAGGAAGGAAGGAGGGAGGGAAAGAAGGAAGGAAGGAAGGAAGGAAGGAAGGAAGGGACGCAAGAAAATGAATGAAAAGAATGACTATGAGTAAAAAGCATTTATATGTGTTTAATATTTACCAGCACTCTTTAGCACATAGTATGCGCCAGAGGTTGAAATATTATCTCATATAATTTTCACAATAATGATGGGAGGTAGGTGCTATTATTATCCCCATTTTACAGTTGAGGAAACTAAGGCAGCTTTCTCTGTCTCTATCTCTGTCTCTCCTCTATCTGTCTCTCTGTCCTTGTTTCTGTCTCTATCTCTTTAGTGAGCATTTAAAAGTTAGAAGAGTGAGTGTCTCTGAATTGGGTCTATAGGCTGTCCTATCATATTGGAGTATGCACCAGGCTGTGCTGTGAGATTTCTAAGGTCTTGGGGACAGAAGCTGGTGCACAGACTGGGTAATGATGACTCAGAAATAAGGTTAGCCAAAGCTAGATCCTTAACAATATATTCTGAGACTTTATTTTCTCAGGGGTGCCTGTGTTTGAAGCAATGCAATCTGTATAATAAGAGATACTGGGAATGATGGGAAATGAAGCAGCTAAACACAACAATGCTACAACTGGAATCTGGAAGGCCTGCATTTAAATCTGATCTCAGACACTAATTATGTGATCTTGGGAAAGTCACAACCTTAGTTTCCTCGTTTGTAAAAATGGGTATTATAATAATAACACTTACCTGCCAGGGTTGTTGTGGGGATAAAAGGGAGTACTATTTGTGGCTGCTATTTATTATTATTATTCCTACCTTTCTGGCAGCATAAAACAACCTAAATCTTCATGGAATAATTAGTGTAAGTATATAGCAACTTGATTCTCCCCATATAGATTAAGACGGTAAGAATATTTATGCTATATGTCTATGTGGTGTCATAAAATGTCCCAGTATCAGCATACATGTGAACACATATAAGTTCAGAATATTAATGACCAATGCCCTCTCCAAGATTGACCCTTAGCTTCACTGGCATGACCTTTCATGCTCACTATTTTGTTTCTGATGGTTGCAACAAAGAAAAAGCATGATAATCCTGTTTAACATCAACCTCCAAGGCTTTGATATACACCTACAGACACTTTAGTTTTCCTTAGTAAGAAGGAAAACCATTTGTGAATTTATCTATGCCTTTTGGAAAGCTATTTATATTTTTAGACTGACTCATCTATTGAGGTAACAACTTCTATCAGTCTAGTTGACAAAGCATCATGTGTATCACTTGAAAGCTGCAATGCAGATGATAACTCTAACACAGGAGGAAGGTATAAGAAAAATAATTAACATCCAGCATTGTCTGATATTATGAAAGTGAGGGATTGCCTATGTGCCACATCAAATAGTTATCCATATACATTGCTTAGTAAAAGCCTCTTTGATCCTACTAAAATTTAGATGGGGGCAGCTAGGTGGCGCAGTGGATAAAGCACCGGCCCTGGATTCAGGAGTTCCTGAGTTCAAGTTCAGCCTCAGACACTTGACACTTACAAGCTGTGTGACCTTGGGCAAGTCACTTAAGCCCCATTGCCCTGCCAAAAAAAAAAAAAAGATAATACCTTGGGGGCAGGCATACTGTTCATTCAAGATAGCATGAATGGCATTAAAAATGATTTTCTGGGGACAGCTAGGTGGCACAGTGGATAAAGCACTGGTCCTGGATTTAGGAGGACCAGAGTTCAAATCTGACCACAGACACTTGATACTTACCAGCTGTGTGACCCTGGGCAAGTCACTTAACCCTCATTGCCCCGCACAAACACAAAAAAAACAAAAAAAATATGTAAAAATGATTTTCCATAAGAATAACAGGAGCAACCCTCCATAATCAAGTGAATGATCTGAATGGCACCAAAGTTTTTTCTTGTCCTCCAATCAATCCATCAACATGCCTCAGTGGAAAGAATAGTAGACTTGGGAGTCAAGAGACTTGTGATTCTGGCTCTGCTCCTAAATAAGTGTACAACCTTGGATAAGTACTTTTGCCTCTTTTGGTGTCAGTTTCCACTGGGAAAGAGATGATAGGTTCATGGATTTAGAAGCTTGAAGGGACCTCATAAAAATCATCTGATCTAATTCCCTCATTTTGCATATGAGGAAACTGAGACCCAGGGAGAGTAAACAAGTTGTCCAAGGTCACATAGGTAGTAACTGTCATAGATGGGATGTGACTCGAGTGGCAGAATTCTTTCTGCTACATCATGCTGTCTCTGCATGATTCACTCCAACTCTGACATTCATAGACTTCATGATTCTGAGTTGTTTGGTTTAATACATTTGCACAACAAATGTTGTTTGGGAAAGATAATATCATGAATTGGGTTACAAACTCCTAGAATGAATATCAATGTTGCTTAATGTGTGCCAGGTACTCTGTTAAGTCCAGGGATTCAAATATATCTCTATCTCTATCAATCTATCAACAATCGTTGCTCTCAAAAAAATGGTATTCTTTTAGGAAAAGACAGTACATATAAGAGTGGTGACTAGGGAGGAGTGTTTAAACAGGAAATAAAGTAAAAAATGATGATTGGAGTCTTAGAACAAATGATTGACATGTTCTTTTGAGGAATGGTAGTATTTATTTAATTTCTGTTCACAGAGTTAGAATTGGAAAATAAGGGTTGAAGAATAAATTAAAACTATAGCATGACATACAGATAGTGGGGAAGAGCTATTGTGGACAGGAAACCAGGCAAAATAAAGTGCATGCTCACCAATCAGAACCCAGGGTTATAGGGGTGGGAAATTGAGTCTGGGTCAGCAGTCAGAATTGGAGAGAAGATGGTATGGCACAGAGACGACCAGGAAGTGATGTTGTTGGGTTGAGATTGGACAAAAAAGGTATATGATCACTACTCAGAGCCCCAGGAGAGTCATGGGAATAAGAAGCTCAGTGTGTGCTTGAGGTGGAGGAAGGACAGTAGATGATATGGCATGAAGATGGCCAGGGCATGAAATGGTAGGCTTGTGACCTAGCAAGGTAGGTGAAAGAAGAGATGGTATCTTAATTATCTTTATGAGTTCTTCCTAGCACCCGATATTGCTCCTCACACATAATAGCCACAGAGTGAATGCTCATTAAGTTGAATATTATAATAAATTGGATTATTTAGGAGGTAGTCATTTAGCAGAAGGGATGGGATAACTGACAGATGAGTTTTGAGGTAGGGAAACATTAAATATAGCATGCATGAGGCCAGAGAGTAGTTACAACTGGTGGGGATGTTGGGGCTGAATGAATTGCCACAGTGGTGGTCCCTGGATAGTGTCAGGGTATTGGTGACCACTGGATGTGGGCAGAGGCAAAAGAAGGGCTGATGTGATGAGAGCAGATGAGAGAGGGAGATGGAGCAGGGCTCCAAACAAGGTTTACCAGCTTCAAAATTTCTCACAGGGTGGGCCTGAATGTAGATATATTTAAAATTTGTTAGGTAGTTAATAAAACAACAGGACACATTGTTGGAAGGGCCATTACACAGGCATCCTTGAAACATCTAGGGGAAATGGGAATCATTATACACTACATCAGTTCAGAAGGTAGTATTTGTGGGTACTTGATATAACATGTCAGGTTTATAATTTTATTGAATAGATGCCTCCATTGACACACTCCTCTTTTCCTTCATTTTGGTGTGGTGATGCAGGTTCTAGAAAGCAGCATAAGTGGAAATCAATTTCTTGTGATTTCTACCAAGTTGTCAAGGCTTCGAGTATGGCCTGCTGGATGGACTGCATCCCTACGACACAAAACCCACTGAGTATGGAGAGGGCCATTACCAACTTGGCCATGGTGGGATGCTTTTTTTCCCTGCACAGCAACTCTGGTAAACTATCAATTAAATTACATAGTAATTGCAGTCTTCTTCAATGGAAGGAGGACCCGTCCCCAACAAAATAAAAGATCATTGATGGATTAAAGTAAAGTGTATATGGACATATGCAATAAGATATTAAGATCAGATTTATCTGAGTCATAGAAGTAAAATTACTTATTTACTTGATTCTCCCTTTGAACAATCATTTATTAAATAAATACTCTGTGATAGACATTATGCTAGGTTCTGAGAACACAAGACCAAAAGTGAAGTCATACTTGCCCTCAAGAAGTTTGCATCCTAATGAAGGAGAAAGTGTATAGATCTATAGGTTTATACACACACAAATAATTATGTATAAAATGTTAAAAGGCAGATGGAAGGTAACCGTGGAGGGGAGGCAGGTGGTAGAAAACAGCAAAGGGCTCATTCAGAAGGTGGCAGTTAGGTCTTGAAGAACAGCAATGATTCAAAAGAAGTAGAGGTGAGAAGGGACAACATTCCAGGAACAGAAAGGAGTCATGTAGAAGTGGATGCTCAAGATGATTCATGATCTCAACTAATTTTGGTTCAGTATTTACTGAGTGTCTGCTATGTGACTAGGTCTCCTTGATCCCATTCAAATGAAGATCATAGCCTCTCCTCACACCCTTCCTTCCTCCATGAAAATCTCCCCAACATACACGGGTTTCTGCCTGGCCTGATTGCCTCTGGATAACTGTGCCATAAACTCTGATACAGGATTACATTTAGCTTTAAGCACATACAATCTTATGCTCTTCTCTGATTGTTTCATGTGTAGAAATCGTCTCTCCATAAGTAGATTTTAAGATTTCTGAAGGTAGAGACAGTACAATATACTAGCATCTCTCACTCCTAGAATTCGAGCCAATTTAATCCCACTCAACAAGAGACAATGTGGAAAACAGGCTGAATTTGGTATCTAGAAAAATCAAATGTCAAAACCTGTCTCTGATTATCTGTGTAATGACAGAGAAAGCATGTAAGTTCCCTGAACCTTAGTTTACTCACCTAGAGCCCGTGGAGATCAAAAAAATTGTAATCCGTGTTTCATAAGGCAACTGGGTGGTGAAGTGGATGGAGTTCTGGGCTTGAGATCAAGAATACTTGGGTTCCTCTGGAAAGCAATTTGGAGCTGTGCCCAATGGGGATATGGGACTATGCATACTTCTTGACCCAGTAATACTACTACTGGGTCTGTGTCCCTAGGAGATCATGGAAAAGGGAAATGGACTCACATGTACAAAAATATTTAGAACAGCT
The DNA here is from genome assembly GCF_019393635.1 of Dromiciops gliroides. Taxonomy (NCBI): domain Eukaryota; kingdom Metazoa; phylum Chordata; class Mammalia; order Microbiotheria; family Microbiotheriidae; genus Dromiciops; species Dromiciops gliroides. The sequence goes on from NC_057862.1 coordinate 172,687,307, forward strand.
CTCTTTGTGGTGGCAAAGAATTGGAAATCAAGGGAATGCCCATCAACTGGGGAATGGCTGAAAAAGTTATGTTATATGAATATAATGGAATACTTTTGTGCTGTAAGAAATGGTGAGCAGGAAGATTTCATAAAAACCTGGAAAGGCTGAGGTGGACTCATGCTGAGTGAAGTGAGCAGAAGCAGGAGAACATTGTACACAGTAACAGCAACATTGTGTGATGATCAACTGTGATAGACTTGGCTTTTCCCAGCAGTGCAATGATCAAAGACAATTCCAAAGAACTCATGATAGAAAATGTTCCTCCACACCCAGAAAAAAAGAACTATGGATTCTGAATGCAGATTAAACCATACTGTTTTTACTTTTTGGATGTTATTTTTTCTTTTTGAAGGTTTTTCCCTTGTGTCCTGATTCTTCTTTCACAATATGACTAATGCAGAAATATATTTAATGTGATTATACATATATAACCTATATCAGATTGCTTTCTGTCTTGGGGAGGGGGAAAGGAAGGGAGGGAGGGAGGGAGAAAAATTTGAAACGAAAAATCTTATGAAAACAAATGTTAAAAACCATCTTTATATGTAACTGGAAAATAATAAAATACTTATATGATAAAAAAAGAATACTTGGGTTCCAAATTAGCCTCAAGTACTTAACCATTGTGTGACCCAGGACAAGTGACTTAATCTTTGTTTGACTCAGTTTCCTCAACTGTAAAATGGGGATAATAATAGTATCTAACTCCCAGAATTCTGAGGATCAAATGAAATCATATTTGTAAATCCATTAGCACAGAGCCTGAGGCATACTAGGTACTTATCCATTACTTGTTTCTTTCCTTCCTTCCAGAAGATTGTGAGGAAAATGTATTCCTTTAAAGCACTAGATAAATGTAAGGTATTGTCTCCAATTCAACAAATATTCATTAAGCATCTGCTATGTGCCAGGGAATTCCCCAGGCATTCTGGGGCTCTAAAAAGGTGAAAAATGACCCAGGCTTTGTTCTCAAGGAGCTTATAAGCTAATAGTGGATCTAATTTATATAAGAGGCTGTGGGCATAGTGGTCAGAAAGCTAGCCTTGGCGTCGGGAAATCCTGGGTTCAAATCCTGCCTCTGACACATATTAACTATGTAATCATGGGCAAGTATTTAATTTCTTAGTATTCCTAGCTAACTCTGTAAGACTAAGTTACAGACAATTTGCCAATCTCTATCAATGGAGAGAGTTTTAATGTTCAAATTTTCTACTCTGAAAAAATCACAGCTATTTTCATTGCTCCTCCCTCTTAAAAACAACAACAAAAAAACACTCAACTTATACAGAAATAAGCATCAACAACAGCTGCTCAATAAAGAGATATTTATCTAAAATGTATTGATTATTCACTTTAGAATAGTTTGCTCTAAGGGCAAATTCAAAATTGAGTTCCCTTTGACAAAGGTATATATTCTACAAACAAACTAATAAACCCCATACATACATTGCTGTAGTCATCTAAATGAATAGGTTAGAGGTCTTGAATGGGCTGGAGTCCAGGATTATTTTGTTATTTTCATAATTTCAGAGATCTATCAATTCCCAAACGTGCCTTCCCTTAGCATGTCATGGCAATTTGTAGTACTGGAGTTCTATCCTGGCCCTCAGGGTAAATTCTATAGGTGAGGAAGCATTTCAGAATATCCTGGGAGAGATTTTTTTTTTCTTCCTGAAGAAGTACTTTTTTTTTTTCTTTTTGGCGGGGCAATGAGGGTTAATTGACTTGCCCAGGGTCACACAGCTAGTAAGTGGCAAGTGTCTGAGGTCGGATTTGAACTCAGAACCTCCTGAATCCAAGGCCAGTGCTTTATCCACTGTGTCACCTAGCTGCACCCCTGAAGAAGTATTGAGCTGGAGAAAGGAATAACTGATAAGATTGGCTTCCTCAGAATGAGAATCTGATCCAGAGTGTCCAGGTGTTGACAGACTTGGAAAATACTATCAATCCCTTACCAGAAACACAGCATTTGCCACCCCCCTCCTAGAACAGTTTTATTTTTGTTTACCTTTTCCATCAAGTAAGGATTCCAGGGATAATCTCCCAGCTCCTTAAATATTCTCTTATTTTAAAATTGGAGTTAAGTTCCTTACAAAAGGAGAAAGAAAGAAAATGTTGTAAGCAAGAGAAAAGACACACACACACACACACACACACACACACATACATTCTTTGGGGAAACTACACTTATGGACATGAAGGTAAGTCTTTAAAAGATCAGTGAACTCCATGGGAAACTGTCATCCCACACAGGTTGGCTACTTCTTGGAACTCAGTGAAAATTCCAAATCCCTGTCTGCAACCTGATTTGGTTTCCCATCACACTCCATTCCAAAGCTTGTTGTTATGCCAAAGTGATTCAAAGGCCCTAAAGGGGTGCAAAGAGTGTCTTTTAAGTAGTTTTTTGGGAAAAAAAAAAACAAACCTTAAGACAAGTTCATCTGAAATGCTCTTTCAGTCCTCAGGCAGGAACGTTTGCCTTTATTAGGGGTTTTTGAGAATCCTGTGGAAAGTCTTTCATAGCCTAAGGTTTTCAACCTGGGACATTCTGAATAGGTCCTCAGGCAGGTGCCTTTGTTAATTTTCTTATCTCCCTATGAAGTGTAGAGGCTTTTAAGAGAATCTCAGGGATGTTCTGAGGTATTCTGATTGTCTGTCAGCGTGGGAACAGGGGTACCTAGTTGTCTTAAAAAACAGTATTGAAATAGCTTTACTTTTATTTAATTGGTATCATTGGTTTAATTGCAGATGGGGGGGGGTAGGGAAAATCCCTGTCACTTGCCTTCTGTAGCCCAAAGGAGCTGGGAGGAGACTACATCTGCCTTCAGAGGATGGAGCAGACTCTTCAGGGATGCTCTTACTCCCAAACGCTCAAAGTGGCTTCACAGTCTGAAATCCTTCTAATAAGCTTAAGACAGGCCTGAATGTATTTAAATGTCTAATTCTAAATGTACATACGCCTGGTAGTAATGTTTACCATCTGTCTGACACTGCCGGTTGAGGTAATTGTCAAGCTACAGTCTGACATATGCTGTACATATTTGGACCTTAAATATAACAGCCTTGGCATGAAACAATTGGAAACTGAGATTTAATCTTTGGTATCATTCAAGTTGGAGTTGAACAAACAGACATTTCTGGGCTATTACTGTTTTCTCCCTTTATGACAAATACTCCTCTGTGCCCCTGCCTGAGAACAATGTTGCTTTGGGGCCTGGTTTTTTTTTCGTGGTGGGTAACTTGAAGTGGGGTTTTACTACTTTATTTCTGGGACATAGGAAACTAAATGGGAATGGTGGCTCAGGAACAGGAGGATAAAACCCAGGCCTGGGATCCAGGCTCCAACAACATATGGTCTCAATCAACTAGTTCAGAGATGGCCACACTTAATGACCTGGAATCCTAGTGGCTTACTCCATTCAATAATGTGACCCTATGGGATATGAAGGAAAGGAGAAATTATAATTTTCTTTTTATTTCATCTATCCAATTCCCCATTCTTCTTCACTTCTCTTTTGCTACACCTTTCTCAGACCAGATTAAGTGTGGGGGATCCTCATTTATGGATCCAGAAAACCTTAGTGATGTATGTCTCAAGGGCCCTAGTATGGCCATGGAAGGATGAGAACAATGCCTTTTTCATGTTATTTTGGTGGACTGAGACAGGCTCTAAGTGACAAATATTTCAGGCAATGCTCTCTTTTCCTTGAAATACAAGCAGTACTGTAGAATTAGATACAGCTGTGTAGATGCCTAAAGCTTGACTTGAAAGACCTACTTTATGCTTGGATTAGAGGATGAGTGTGTCTATTGTAGCTGCAGTAGCTGTCTGGCTCTAAAGGGATGTAAATATGGCAACAGGAATAATGTAGCCCTGGCACTAATGTAACTAAGAATGCTGCAAATGCCTCTTCTAAATCTGTATGTCATGTCATTATACATGGCCCTTCATACAATAATAACCTCCAGCGTAATGTCAACTGAGACATACTCTTGCTAACCCTATTGCCATTCTCAGGCCCTGTTGCCTTTTCATTGACAAAAGCAGGCATCTGGGGAAATTCTTGAAGAAAGGCATGAGCGTTGAGTAATGATGCTTTTGGGGGGACAAAGTTTAGGGGTGTTGGTAGGTTAAAATGACAAAGCATCAGGTCATTCCAAGTTAGGTCAGGAAAGGATTTTCCCCAGTATGAGACAAAAAACCCAAACTCCAATCTTCTAAAGCCATAGCAACTTGATGCCATAATTTGGGATTCTGCCAAGATCTCTACTTAAGCCTGAAGCTTAACATGCCCTCTGTTTTCCAATTAGCAACAAGACTATATTTAGCAAAGGTCTTTTTGGTGCCACCAAAGTAACAAAATGGTTTGTAAATCTAACATGCATATACTTTATTGGATGAGTTTCAGAGAGGAACCTAAACAATCCTAGAGGCATACAATTCAGGACTCCAACTAGTCTGGAGGGTATGGTGTGATTAAAGAGGACAATAGATTTGGAGTCACTGGGCACAGACATGAACACCAGCTCTCTTATTTAACTCTCTGTATGACTTTGGTCAAGCCAGGTGCATTTTCTGGCTCCAGATCTTTAAAAGAAGAAAACCAAAGTAGGTGATCCCTCAGATTCTTTTTAACCTAGGGTCTGTGAACTTATTTTTTTAAATGATAGTTTATTTTCCCCCAGTTACATATAAAAACAATTTTAACATTCTTTTTTTTCCTAAAGTTTTGAGTTCCAAATTCTATTCCTTCCTCTTCTCACCCCTCCCTGAGATAGATAGATATGGAAAACATTTCCATGTTAGTGATTTTGTGGAAGAAAAGTTGAACAAAAAATAAAGAGAGGAAGGAAGGAAGGAAGAAAGAAAGAAGGGGAGGGAGGGAGGGAGAGAGAGAGAGAGAGAGAGAGAGAGAGAGAGAGAGAGAGAGAGAAAGTAGTATGCTATGGCCTGTATTCAGATGTCATTAGTTCTTTCTCTGGAGGCAGACAGCATTTTTCATCATGAGTTCCTTGGGATTGTCTTGGATGCTGTATTTATCAGAATAGATAAGTCATTCATGCTTGTTCATTTTATGATATTGCTGTTATTGTATACAATGTTCTCTTGGCTCTGTTCACTTCACTCTGTATCAGTTCATGTAAGTCTTCCAGATTTTTCTGAAATCTGCCTGCTTTACATTTCTTATAGCTCAGCAATATTCCATTAAAGTCATATACCACAACTTGTTCAGCCATTCCCCAACTGATGGGCATCCCCTCAATTTCCAATTTTATGACACCACAAAAAGAGATGCTATAAATATTTTTGCATGAACAGGTCCCTTTCCCCTCCCCCCCTTTTTTTTTTTAAAAAAAAAACCTCTTTGTGTTATAGACAGTTGTGGTATTGTTGGGTCAAAGGGTGTGTACAGTTTTATAGTCCCTTGGGCATAGTTGTGAACTTATTTTATGATACATATATTGACAACTGAATTTCAATATAATTGGTTTCCTTTATAATACCAAGCATTTTATGTCTTTCAAAATATTATTCTGAAAAAGGGGCCATAGGTTTCACCAGACTCTCTAAGGGATTCATTATGGAATAAAATAATATTTTTAAAGCACATTTACAAAGCACAGTGCGAGGCACAAAGTAGAAACTTAATACATATTTGTTCCCTCCTTTCCCTTTTCTTCCTTTTCTTTCCCCCATGATAGATTGAGACTAGGCTAAGAACCCTTGTTCTAGATCTCTGAAACTACTTGTGGAAACTCAAGTAAGGCATTTCCCCAAACCTCTCTGGGTCTTGGTCTCCTCAACTATAAAATGAAAATGTTGGACTAGATGTTGAAGTAATTGTCAAGCTACAGTATGACATATGCTGCACATATTGGACCTTAAATATAACAGCCTTGGCATAAAACCTCCAAAGTCTCTTCCATTTCTAAATTAGATGATTTTTCTGTAGATGACTAGATAAAAATTAGGATGATAAATTTGTAAAAAAAATGTTGAATCTCCATATCAGGGGGTGTGGGGACATAGAGGCTGTTGGGGACTTTTGTCCTTCTCACTCAGCCTGCTATTAGGCAAGATTTCAAAATAATTGGTTTGGGAGACTCTTCATGTTCCTTTCAGCACCTTTCTCTTCCTCTTGTCTTTTCCTCTGGTAAAGCTTCTCCTAGCACCCTCTTCACCTACTATTTTGATTTTTCTCCTTAGTAGCATACCATATTTCATCCCTACCTAGGCATCCTTCAAGCCAGCAAGACATTTTTATCCTCTCCTTTGTCCTCAGGGCCTGGACAAGTAAATGAAACTAATCAGCCAAACTGTATGGAATTTGGGGAAGGATGGCTTAATTTGTGGTTCTTTCCCCCAAAATACATTTATATTTTAACAGAGATGTATCAGGCCAACTCAAAAGATTATCAGTAAATCAAGCAACTAGCATTTATTGAATGCCTACTGCATGCTAGGTACTATGCTTGGAGCTGGGGATGCTAAAAAAAAATGAAATTATCCCTACTCTCAGGGAGCTTATACTTTATTGGGAGAAAGAAAAGTACCCATTTAAATATGTACAAATAAACAATATAATATGGGGGGGGAGGGAAGGTACTAACAATTGGGGGAATCAGAAAGGGCCTTTAAAGGTAGGAGTTTCAGAGTGATTTTGGAAGCTGTTTATATGTATGTAAGGGGAGAAAATGTGTTAAACTTTTTTTTGTTTGTTTTGTTTTTTTGGTGAGGCAATTGGGGTTAAGTGACTTGCCAAGGGTCATACAGCTAGTAAGTGTTAAACGTCTGAGGCTGGATTTGAACTCAGGTCCTCCTGAATCCAGGGCCATTGCTCTATCCACTGTACTGCCTAGCTGCCCCGCCTTTTTTCTTTCTTCCTTTTTTTTTTTAGGTATTAAACTTTTACTGGGTTTTGCTTTAAACAGAAAGATAGCATTTGTCTTTCCCTTGCCTTGATAAATAAGGTACAAAAATTGTGCCGTAGAGGTAGAAACCTCTTTGCCAGGGACCAGGGAAGAGAATTTACCTTACATAGTAAGATGAGGGCAGGGGGAGTCCTTGCCAGGTGTGGGGGTGACTTTCAGCAGCATCTTTCCCATCACATTCAATACTATCTCCCTATGGTCTGGCCTCCTTGTTGAACCAACCCCAACTCCTCCTTACCCCAACCCCACTAGAACTGGGATGGGTTATATGCCATTCTTTCCTTTCATTACTTTCTTCCTTCTTTTCTATTTTCCTTCCTGCCTGCCTTCCTTCTTTTCTTTTTTTGCTTTCTTCTTTCTCTTCCTTCACTCCCTCCCCTTTGTTTTCTTTCATTCTTTCTTTCATAATAACACACATTCAACAGTGCTTTGAAGATTATAAAGTGTTTTTTACCCCACTATTATGATAAGTTAGATATCTGTTATACCCATTTGACAGAGGAAATACAAAGAGGTAACTTAATGGCCCATATAAAGTTACACAACTGATGTTATCAACAGAGCTAGCACTGACCCCTAGGCCTTTGACTTTTAATCTCACTCTCTTTACAGTGGAGAATAGCTAATATTTTGGAATGCACACATACAACTGTTCTGGCTCCACTTGGAATCAAAATACATTAGATCCTGAAGAGAGAGCAGGTCCAACTTCCCTCCCTCCCTCCATTTTTCAGAGGAAGAAACTGAGAGCCAGAAAAATAAAATGACTTGCCCAATGTCACATGACTTACTAGAGAAGCTCTGATTTTAGCTGTGCCACCATTTTCAACCAATTACAAAGCCATCCTTTTTTTTTTTTTTTTTTTTTTTTTTTTTGCGGGACAATGAGGGCTAAGTGACTTGCCCAGGGTCACACAGCTAGTAAGTGTCAAGTGTCTGAGGCCGGATTTGAACTCAGGTCCTCCTAATTCCAGGGGCCGGTGCTCTATCCACTGCTCCACCTAGCTGCCCCTCGAAGTCATCCTTTTTAACCTTCTCCCTTAGGATGTGTTTCCCAAGGTTTAAATCAATCAATCCTACATCAATTAATCCACAAGGATTTATTAAGTACCTACTATGGGCCAGGTACTATGGTATACACTGTGAATACAAGTGCAAAGAACAAGGATCTCCAGTGATCTCTACTCACTATGAATCAGAGAACTTGAATTCAAGTCCAGGCTTTATTACTCATTGTCTGGCCTCTGGCAAATACGCCATTTAAACTTCCCCAGCTTCATCTATCAAATAGGTTCGATGATCTCTAAGATGTTTTCTAGCTTAGCATCTAGTGATCCTGCCTCCACATCTTTGCACCAGCAACCTTCCCCTTCAAAAATGAGTCTAATGATAACCAACACTATTTCATCTAGTCACTCAATGCAGGTCCATTTTCAATCTTCATTAGTGTTTGTTAGTTTCCCCATCCTAGACAGCAGGAGTGAGCCAAACTCTCCACCAAGGCATTAAAAATAATGGAGCAACACATGTTTCTGACTCCCTCCCTGTAGGTAGGGACAGAATGAACTCTGTGTCAGTCCCCCAAGCTTTCCCTCTGCAGAGGACAAAAGGAAGGAGGAAGGATGAGGGACTGTTGAACAGAATTCAAGGCTATTCAGGCAGGGTGGGGTTGTGTGTCTCTATGTGTGTGGTGCTGGGAGGGGGGATCCATCCATCCAACTATCTGTTGCTGTGTTCTGGCCAGCTGGCAAGGATGGCAATTTCTTGGAAGGGAACTGGGGTGGGGGTGGGAGGGAGAGGAAAGGAGGGCCACTGTGGATCTGGTGACCAGGTGGCAAGAAAGTGAAAAATGGAGAAATGAAAGGGCCCATTTTAAACTCTTTCTATTTTTTTCCTCCTTCAGTGAAAGGGTAAACTTCCTTGATGATGCTGGATGATTCATTATCTTAGATCTTTTAAATGAATAGTCACTGGACTATAACAGGCTCTGCAGAGTGTTCTGTGTTCTGAGGCCAAATTCAAAAGCATTTGCTATGGAAACCAAGCCTTAAGGTGCCTACCAGGCTCACCAGAGAAATGCCAGCTTCTTTACCAGGAGATGACTGAGGCTGTCCTTTCCAGGGACAAAAGCACTCCTGTCAGATGACTAAGAAAAATGACCTATTTGCCATTAAAAAATTGAAGTGGTTGTATGTACAAGGACTGGAATCTCTAGGCCCCTTCCTTCCTTACATCTCTAAGCATTTAAATTATCTTCAATAGTGCCTATACAGTTTTTTAGTGTGGGAATAGAAAGGAAACTAGTTACGCTTTCAAGGCCTTATTTGGCTATGTGTGAACACATCATGTATGTGGTGGCGGGACTCCATCCTTCACATTGATGTCAGATTAAACTTCCCCAAAATAAATCTAGTTGGTCACATCTCTCCTTTTCTCAAGACCCTTTGATGGCTCCCTATTTCCCCCACCATATTAAATAGGGGCAAGGGAAAAGGGACTAACATTAAGTGCCTTTGTGCCAGGCTAAATATAATCTTCTAACCTAGTATTCAGAGCCTTCCACCATTTGCATTGTCATAATCTTCCTTTTCAGTTCTATTTCACGCTCACTTCCTTCAAATAATTTTCACTCTAATCAAACTGGACTGGTCACCATACCTTGTCCAAGTTCTATGTTTCCCTGTCTTTCTGACTTTATCCATAATACTTTCCTATGCTTGACATACCCTCCCTCCATCTGCTTTTGGAACTATTCTATGCCTTTTAAAGCCCAGATCAAATGTCCATGAAGTTTTTCTGGATTCCTCTAGTTGCTAATCTACCTTTCCTTTTCTTGCCCCAATCCAAATGTTACTTCCACAAATTATTTTGCACTGCAGTTATTTGTGTATGTATCATATCAGTTTGTACAGTGTATAGCCCATAAGATTGGGAACTGTAGGTCGCATCTTTTATTGCACATGATAGGTGCTTAATGATGTCTGATGAAGGAATGAATGAATGAATGATGGAATGGTGCAGGCAGAGAGGAAAATGCTGGTGTTGCAAACTTTGTTTCTGACATATTTGCATGATATGTCTGACATATTGGAGCTATATGTTCTAAACACTCCTTTTATGTGCTAGATACACTCTCCTGAATTTTATTTTCATGTAAATTTTCTAAGGAAGAAAAACATCTACTTTAATGTTAACTCTATGGAGAGACATACAATGGATCATAAAGAATGCTGGATTAAGAGATTCTAGGTTTGAATCTACCTCTGTCCCTTTTTCCCTCTGTGACCTAGTACAGGTTACTTGGCTGGTTGCCAGCTTCTCCATCAGAAAAATGAGGGAATTAGACCAGATGAATGCCAAGGCTTCTTCTGGCTCTAAGTCTATGACTATTGTACATCATTTCTATTATCTTTATGATTAATTTTATTCCTAGCCAGACTTTACCACCATACATATTTGTAATTTTGTTTACTTTACTAAGGGAGTTTAGGGAGTGTGTGTGTGTGTGTGTGTGTGTGTGTTGCATCTTTTCCTTAAGAGAAATGCATTAAGTTTATTTACTACTAAGATGGGAAAATATTTAATAGATGGTTCTCCAAAAAAACAATGTAAGAATGACAGCATTTTAAGTAATTTTATGCTCAAGATGTAGATGTTCAAACTGAGGATTTAACAATCAGCTCCCAGGACCTAGTACAAGCTGGCTCTAGCACCACCCCCCACCCCCACCAGTGTGAACATTCTGCTTGAAATAATTGCAAAGTTTACCCAGTGCTTTGTAGAAATCATATAAAAACAGTTGGACTCTACTGACTCTAGATCAACTTTTGAGAAATTGCAGGAAGACTTTTGATTTGATTTTGGCCAGATTAGTGAAGGAGGAACTGACTTTAGAGGATCTTGATGAGACACCAATGGAGAAGGTGACACTGGCACTCTGGTAGCATAAAATTACTCTAATATCCCTAATATTATCCTTGGTATGTTTATATATAACATCTCTAATCCATATGTAAGGGATGTAATCACAGATGATGAGGTATTAAGAAGGTATAAACACAGAGTGATTCTTTTACAAAGTGTGAGTGGATGCATCTTTCTAATATTGAAGAAGCAACTTGGGATTCATTTGGACTATATATTTGGCCATGCCCCGAGGGCCTTTAAAAGTCTGAGTTGCTAACTGTTTAGCCAGTTCAGTCAGGGAATAAGAGGTGGAAGAAGAACTCAGCTACTGAGAGGGAATTAGTTTCCAGAAGAGGCAGGGGAGGGATTTTCTCCCTCCAAAGAGACATAGATACAGAGAGGCAGCAACTTGAGACCAGAAGCAGTTTCCAGGAATGAAACCTCTTGAGCAGAAAAGAGACCTGGCTTTGGATTTAAGAGAGGAGGTAGCTCTGGCCTCACACATATCACTGCAATCTGTCAGGAATAGATCCTGGAAGTCCTGCTGAGTAACCTACTCAGAACAGCCTGGTAGGATGGGGTGAGATGGTTATTAGGATTTCATTAGGAGGGAAAAGACATTGGAGCTTTGCATCACTGCAGTTGTGAATTGCTGCCTTGGCACTATGTGTTTTCATACATATATGCTTGCCTACTTTTGTCTCTAAATTTGAGCTCATTTTTTTTCTCATGAATATGATGCATAATTGTAGGGGAAAGTACGATTTATGGTAGGAATGCTTTATAGCTCATTGTATTTACCAGCTTTCTATTAATGGGAAATACATTTATGGGGGCTTCTGAACTATGGTAAAGTGAATGGGTATCTTCAACGTCAAGCGTCTAGGACCTAGCGTGCAAACTGATTCAGTGCTGAGTTGGTAGAATAGCCCAGGATGGATACTGCATATATAACTATGTGAAAGATAAATGGTAGGACAATGGAGAGGCAAGATATAAATTGTCAGAAACTGATGTCTTAGTCTTGCTAATTTCAGAGCAGAGGAAGGAAGAGGAAGGAGTTGTATTTTAGATGTTTTTTTTTTCATAGGGAAGGGCAGTTAATATTTGTATTTTGAGCACTGGCAGAAATCTCCCAACACCAGATCAAATATACCTAAACAAACAGAGGCCAGCTGATGCTAGAGAAGGAAAGATCACTATAAAAAGCCTTGCTCATGAACCCCTCACAAAGTTATGAAATGAGATAGTAAGCTTTCTGTAGTAGCTGTCTTTGATGATGATGATGATGATAATTAGTATTTATATGGTACTTTAAAGTTTGTAAAGCACTTCACATTTAAAAAAAATGTTCTTATCTTCACAACAACCCTATGGAGTATGTGCAATTATTGTTATCATCTTCATTTTGCACATAGGGAAACTGAGGCTGAGAGAGGTTAAGTGACTTGCCCAGGGTTACACAGCTAGTAAGGGTCTGTAGCAGAATTTGAACTCGTCTTCCCAATTTCAAGTTGAAAACTTTATACACTGTTCCTCTTAACTTCCTTGCATGCTAGGGACTTGAGGATCTCAGGTTCAGTTAGTATACAGGGCAAGGGAACTGTTTCAATGACCTAAAGAGATTATCCTATGTTTGTTTCATGCTAAATGACAAGTACATTTATACAAAAGTCAGATTGGGGTTCCCCTGCACCCCATAATAGAAAAAGTGGAAGGACCGGAAGAATGCTTCTTTTCTTTGCTACATAGAATCAACCATTGTGGTGGAGAACAATGACAGCAGTGGCAGTAGAAGCTCTTCAGGTAAACATATATCATTAAATTTATTAAGATACTAATCTACCAGCCAACCTTGGATCTCTACTCATGTTAGCCTGTTTGGGTTTTATTATGATGCTTTTTTGACTCAGATTAGCTATCTCTTACCTCCAGTAAAGGAGAGCTTTTCTACTCTAGCTTATTAAGGAAAAGGAAATATTTTTAGCAGAGCAGGAAACCCAACACAGTGGTACATATCTGTAAACCCAGATACTGGTGGTAGCTGGAGGGTAACTTAAGTTCAGGGGATCTGAGCTAAAGTTGGGCTAAAGCCAATGGGGTGCTTGCACTAAGTCCAGAGTCAATGGAATAAACGCCCAGGAGCAGAAGGCCAGTGGGTTGCCTAGGAAAGAAGGAATTGGCTCAGGTCTGAAAAACAGAGTAGGTCAAAGCTTCTGAGCTGATCAGCAGTGGAGCTGGACTTGTTAGTAGCACTTTGAAAGAGGGAGATTCAGTTTTTAAAAATTAATTAATTAAAAAAAGAAAGAGCAAAAGTGTTTCAAAAGGAAAATCATGAGTAAAAAGACCCTGAAGCATAGGGAGTATTGTTGTTCAGTCATTTTGGCCTTGTCTGATTCTTTGTCATGACCCCATTTCCTGGCAAAGTGGTTTGTTATTCGTTCTTCATCTCATTTTGCAGATGAGGAAACTGAGGCAAAGTTTTAATTGACTTGTCCAAGGTCACACAGCTAGTCAATGTCTGAATTTGGATTTGAACTTGGGTCTTTCTGACCCCAGGCCTGGAGCTCTATCCACAGTACCACCTAGCTGCTGAAACATAAGGAAATCCAACCCTATATCAGGAGGCTGGTGTATGGAATTGGAAGAAGGTGATGCAGTGCTTAGCACAGTTCCTCGAACATGGTAGACACTTAATAAATGTTTTTTGATTGATCAATTGATATAGAGAAATGAAAGAAGGACCACTGAAATGTTGGAGTCATATAGGGTGTCCCAAAAGCCATAATGCAGTTTCGAGTTTTAATAATTAAAACTGTACTAAGACTTTTGGGACACCCCATACTTTAGGTTTAAACATCTTCATCGGGTAAAGATGACCCTCGTGAGACAGAAGTATATCCTAGGATGAGAAAGCAGTTGCCTGTGTTCCACAGAATGATGATGATCTACAGGTGTCGCTGGAAAAGCAGCTCTAGGCCTGCCACAGGAAGAAAAGATGAAATATGGGAATTAGGGTTTCTTGTCTGAAGAATACCTGGTCTATGTTGAATGGACATGAGAAATTCTGCACTAGAAACCTAGATTGCTTCTCCAAGGAATATGAATCTAGGACAAGAAATTGAAGATCCTAGGTGCACCAGTAGTGTTTTCATTATTCCTGCATGCCACTTGAAGGCAGGATCTTAAGAAGAAAAGAGAATATATTGAAAAAGACATGCTGTTTAAGAAGACTGTGTGAGAGAAAGGGATTTAGGTTTGCAGATCAGGACTTCAGATAATGGCAGGCATTCAGTTAGGGATGGAATGAATTTAAATGGGGCCAGGAAAATATATATTACCTGTAGACTTAAAATGATCATAAGTACCTTAAAATAAAATGGAAGAGCTAGAAGGAAAATTCTTATATTCATCTACTAATCCCTATGCCACACACCATACTAGACATGACATAATAATGACTCACATTTATCTAGCACTCCAAGATTTACAAAACAGTTTCCTCACAAAAATCCCATGAGTGAGGAAATATAACTATCATTATCCATTTTTATAAATAAGGAGATTAGGAGGCAGAGAGGAGTAACAGCTTATGGAGCTAAGGTATGATTTGAACCCAGGTACCTGATGACTACTCCTACTAGAGTTACAAAAAACAAAAAAAAAACTAATGACTTCAGATATGCATGTGTAAATATATGAAATATAGATAACAAAAAGACCAAGCTGGTTCACGACTTAATGAAAGGAGATGATCTCAGCTTAATGGCTATATCACTAAGACTTTATAGAATGTAACTCCTGATGGGAATATGGCAATGGAAAAGTATATCTTATTTGAAATGCACAGATTTAATTAAAGGATTGGTGGAGTAGCATTAAAAACACACAAAACTGAAGGAAAAACCATGGTAGAAAGCTAGGTGTTGAACAGGATGGACTGCTGGGCTTGGAATCAGGAAGATTTGATTTCATATCCTGGCTCAGACATTCACTAGTTGTGGACCCTAAGCAAAACATTCAACCTCTTTTATTTTTTAATAATGTTTTATTTTTTCCAATTACAAGTAAAAACAAATTTTGACATTCTTACAAAAAAGAGAGCTCCAAATTCTCTCCCTCCCTCTCCTCTTTCCCTGCCCTGTAACACTAAGCAATTTCATATAGGTTATACGTATGTAATTATGTAAAACATATTTCCATAGTAGTCACACCATAAAAGAAAACACAACCCCCCCCCCACACACAAATAAAGAAAATTAAAAATACTATGCTTCAATCTGTATTCATATTCCATCACTGCTTTCTCTGGAGGTGGATAGCATTTTTTATCTTGAGTCTTTTGGAATTGTCTAGGATCATTGTATTACTGAGGATAGCTAAGTCATTCACAGTTGATCATTGTACATCATGGTTGGTACTATGTACAATATTCTGGTTCTGCTCACTTCACTTTGCATGAGTTCATGTAAGTTTTTCCTGAAAGCATTTTGCTTATTATTTCTTATAGCACAATAGTATTCCATCACAATCATATACAACAGCCTGTTCAGCTGTTCCCCAATTGATGCACATCCCCTTAATATCTAATTCTTTGCTACCACAAAAAGAGCTGCTATAAATATTTTTGTACAAATGGGTCTTTTTCCTTTATTTAAAAAATATCTTTGGGATACAGACCTAGTTATAGTATTACTGGGTCAAAGTATACATGTGGGCATAATTTAACCTCTTTTATCTTCAGTTTGCTCATATGTTTTTGTTGTTTTTTTGTTTTTTTTTTTTTGGTGAGGCAATTGGGGTTAAGTGACTTGCCCAGGATCACACAGCTAGTAAGTATTAAGTGTCTGAGCCTGGATTTGAACTCAGGTACTCCTGACTCCAGGGCCGGTGCTCTATCTACTGAGCCACCTAGCTGCCCCTCAGTTTGCTCATTTATAAAATGAGGAATTGAACTTTCTGGTCTCTAAGGTCCCTTCCACCTCTAAATCTGTAATACTTTAAGAGGAAGGGTTAAATAGAAATCAAAGGGTATTGAGAAGATGATATGGACATCCTGGTCAGAAGACAGAAGTAGGTGATGTGTTCATGAACTAGATCATAAAACTTGCATGGAAGCATTGAATAGTAATGGTGGTCACAGGATCACAGATTTAGAGTTGAGAGGAACCTTAGCAGTCATCAAGTCCAACTTCTGTATTTTATATTGTAGTTAAAGAGACTTTAGTCCAGAGGGATTAGGCGATTTATGCAACAACATACAAGAAGCAAATGTCCAAGCTATGACTTGGACGTACGTCTTTTGATTTCAATTTCAATCCACTTTCTACTTTACCACACTGATATCTATAACTGGAATGCTCTCTGCTAAAAGGAACAAAGATGATCATTTCTTTATGTGACTTGATGAACATTCTTCCAAAATTAGAGACAATGATAAATGTGGCTGGTAATTTGGACCTGATTTTACCCAATATTGTTACTGAAAGAGAATGATAAGAACCAAGGAGGAAGTGACCACACTATCTTAAAGTTTTTGAAAATAAGTAAGGGAAAGTTGGACATAATTTGAAATGGAGCCTAGATTTGGGAAGAATAAATATCAAATGGTTCAGAGTTGATAGTTGGGAGTCCATGTCCCCCAGTTTTAGAGAAAGAGTTAGCTTATGGGATAGTATGTTCTCAAGCACAAAGTTCTGATTACATAAGCATAATTGATGGCAATGAGGAGAAAAAAAAATGGGCTTATGTCTTAAAAGACTAATGTGAATACACAGAGTATTCAATGATCCTTTAGATTTTAAAAAGATGTTTCCAAAAGATAGAACTAAGGGCAGACAACTCAGTATGAATACAAAAGAATGACATGGTCATGTATGAATAATTTCAAGTGTTAAAGCTCCAAACAAGCTGAGGCTAAAGACAAGATAAAGGACTTTAAAAAATGATGTTGGTCAGGGGCAAGAAAGGACAAAGAAAAGGTAGAACTGGATTTTTAGAGCAGATGGCATAATGATAAAGAAAAATGGAGAGAAAAAATGACTTGCCTATTTTGCTTCAGTATTCTCTCCCAAGGAGATTTTTTTCTCCAACTAGAAAGAACAAAAATGATTAATAGGGAATTGAAGCTGAAGAGAAGTAAGGATGGAGTAAGAGAACACCTAACTCCTCTCAATGAGTTCATGTCACTAAACCTGAAAGAAACTATTACTGAGCAACTGGGAGTGATTTTCAAAAAAAATGTAGAATACCCAAAAAAGCATAAGTTTTGGAAATAGGCTAATATTCCAATTTTCTAAATAGGTATAAAGTGGCTCCTCTCAGCTCAAGACTGGGAATCTTGAATTCTTGGCATAATCCTATAAGGGACTGCTAAAGGGATGATTTGTGAGCTTGAAAAGCCAGAATGAGTTCATCAAAGATAGATCATTCCATACTAACCCTGTTTCCTTTTTTGATAAGCTTACTAGACTGGGACATATAGAGAATGTTGCAGATGTAGCATTTTAACAAGACACTTTCATTTCTCCTGTTATCTTTGTGGATAAGATGGAGAGACACTGGCTGAATAATAGTGAAGTTAGGTGTATTTGGGGCTGTTGAATTGGCCTGACCCAAAGAGAGGTGCTTAATAGATCAATGTTAACCTGGAGAAAAAAATGTCTGGTGACTCCCTATCATCTTCAGGATCAAATATACATGGTGGGCCAAAAGTCATGAAGGGGTTTCAATTTTTAATAACTTCTTTATTTTTTGTTTTTAATTTATAACACCATAGCATCATATATATGAATTTATATTATATGTGAAAAATCAGATCTCATAAATGGTAATTTTAATTCCCCAAAACTTTATTAAAACATCATGACTTTTGACCCATCTTGTACAATCCTCTGTTTGGCCTTCAAAGCTCTTTATAATCTGCACCCCCCCCCATCCTTCCAATATTCTTATCCCTTAGAGCTATGTTTGCACCTCCAATGTACTCTGTGATCCAGGGACACTGGCCTCCTTGCTGATCCTTAAAAAAGACATTCCAAAATGACAAAGCTGAGATGTGAAACCAGGTCTCTGATTTCCAAAAACTCTTTCCACTGATTCATAGGGTTCCAAATTGGATTTGTTTAATTCTCTTGCATTAGACTCTCTCCTCATTCAATTGTAATCTTCTTGAGGGCAAGAACTATCCTTATTATTTTATTTGTATCCTCAATGCTTAGCACAGTACCTGGAAAATAGTAGGTGCTTAATAAAAGTTTAACGGTTGATTATTTGAAAAAAAAAGACATTCCATCTCCCGACTGCAGGCATATTCACTGGCTCTCTCTCTTCCATAACTGGAATGCCCTGACTTTTCATTTCCAACTCATAGCTTCCCTAGTTTCTCTCAAGTCTCAGGTAAAATCCCATTTAAAAAAAATCCACTTTCTACAGGAGGCTTTTCCTGTCCCCCCTTAATTCTAGTGATTTCCCACTGTTGGTTCTTTCCAATTTATCCTGTTTATAGCCTGTTTGTACATAGTTGTTGGCCTATTGTCTCCCTTATTAAACTGTGAGCTCCTTGACAGGAGGGGCTGTCTTTTGCCTTTCTTTGCATCCCCAGAGCTTAGAACAGTTCTTGCTACATAGTAGGCCCTTAATGAATGTTTATTGACTGACAGACTAGTGAAGTGCCAAAGGGATTTGTCCTTGGCTTTCTACTTAACATTTTTGTCAATAACTAGGATGAATGCACAGATGACTTGTTTATCAAATTTTCAGATAACACAAAACTAAGAGGGACAATAAACAATGGATGATAGAAAAAAGACACAGAATAATCTCAACTGTCTAGGATGACGGAATAAATATAAAAGGGAAAATTAATAGGGATAAATGTAAAGTTAATCCACAAAAGTCCTAATACCTTGTTATGATAGGAACATAACTCTGGGTTCTGGAAGGCTAGATCAGTGGTATGCAAGCTTGGAAGGTGTAGCCACACTGGAAAGGCTTTGAGTATGGGCCCAGGAACAGTTTCAAAGTACCAGCGTAGTTAATCACAGAAAGATACAGCGCTAGGAGACTGACTTATATACTTATTTTTTCACTTATACATGAATTGGGTACATCTTTGATGAGTGTATTTATAGAGAACAAGCAGGCTTTTTGAAATTTTATTCAACAATGGACCACATTTTGACCATCTCACAGTT
Source organism: Dromiciops gliroides (assembly GCF_019393635.1). Taxonomy (NCBI): domain Eukaryota; kingdom Metazoa; phylum Chordata; class Mammalia; order Microbiotheria; family Microbiotheriidae; genus Dromiciops; species Dromiciops gliroides. The sequence continues at coordinate 172,706,383 of NC_057862.1, forward strand.
TACTAAAAGATGAGAATATAAGGTCTTACTGTACTAATTGTTTTACTCATTATGAAAAAGCAATTCACTCAGACAAAAACATTGCCTTATAGGATCTTTTGCAACAAAGTCTCTCCCATACACATATCAAGATTATTCAAGATACTTTGGAAGGTCTAACTACTGAAATAAACCAGTTTAATGATATTCTGATTAATAAATATCATACAAAGCATAAAATATGGAAATATTTACATGCCAAAAATATCTCCTTCTATACTAGAGATCCAGAGTAGAGTCTAGGTTAAAAAGGAATTCACAGTGAATAGAGATATCTTCCAGATGCTCTTGTCTGAAGACACCATTGTGTCAATTGCATCAAGCCCTAAGTTATTATACAGACTCCTGGAAGATATATGTAATTATTCAAAAGAGTTTGAATTGTCCATCCACCTGGGAAAGATGAAATTGATCAGATTTCAACATTTATCAGAATGGAAACCCTATAGAGCTTTTCTAACACTATGTATATCTGAGACAGATAGTACAGACTGACAGTGAGCTGGGTTCAGACTTGAAAAGGTAAAGAATAGGCTAGATTGTTTTGGGTCATGTTTTGAGTCTTTGCAATATTAACATTTTAACAGTGGTGCTATATAGCAGTCAGACCTGAAACATCATTGCTTCTGGAGAACTAGAGAAAAACATTACACACAGGACAATGGAGAGGTACATAGTGGTATAAGAAGGCTGCAACATATAATCAAAGAGCAGCTCTAAAGAACAATGAGAACTAAAATATGTCTTCAAGGAATTCTATAACAGGAAGATAAAATACTTTGGTCTCATAGTGAGAGTGAGGGATGACAAGTGAATGGCCAAAGTGTTCTATGGGCACCCCTGCAATGTTAGGAGTAAGTGGAGAAGTCTTCCAGAATGTTGGGAGGACCACCTGTGTGGAACCAGTAGGAGGGCATGGATGAGATTTGTACCCGATGAGCAAATAGGAATGAGTTCTGATCTGTATCACTGAAGGGAACTTTAGAAATAAGGAGATCATAGATCCATCTGAGTGTTTTAGTAAATATACTGTTCAAAAGCCTCAACAATTCGGGGCAGCTAGGTGGCGCAGTGGATAGAGTACTGGCCCTGGCGTCAGGAGGACCTGAGTTCAATTCTGGCCTCAGACACTTAACACTAGCTGTGTGACCCTAGGCAAGTCACTTAACCCTAATTGCCTCACCAAAAAAACCCCAAAAAACAAAACGGGGGCAGCTAGGTGGTGCAGTGGATAAATCACCGGCCCTGGATTCAGGAGTACCTGAGTTCAAATCCGGCCTCTGACACTTCACACTTACTAGCTGTGTGACCCTGGGCAAGTCACTTAACCCTCATTGCCCCGCAAAAACAAAACAAAACAAAACAAAGCAAAAACTCAACAATTCAAGCAAGAGCATAGAATAGTGAAGACATGGCTTGACAACAGGTCATATGAAAAAAGTACTTCAGATCATAGGGATACATAAAGTATGGGCCAAAGTATGGGCATCACCTGGGGGGGGTCATTCCCATTGGCCCTTGCCCTCAGGGCAAACTCTAGCCACGCTCAAGCCCACAGTTGTTACTGACCTGCAAGCCCAATAAAAATCAGCAGCATGACACAATTATTGCATAGAAAAAGTGCTCCCACTCTCTTAGTCTGTACATTAGAAGCCTTGTGTTCAGAAATAGGAAACAATAGCACATTTTAAAAAAAAATTCTCCTGGTTTCCTATCCAGAAGATGAATCCCAAAATGCTGAAGCATTTCAAAATTTGCCAATCAAGGACCACTGTCTCTTCTTTCATTTTATGATGTTACTTTCAAAAAAGAAGAGCTACAAGGCATTGCTCTAGTCACAAAAAATCAGCAGTATCGCTATGCAGAGGAAATCATCTTAAATCCAGAGGATATCAGCATCACTATGAATATAAGCACTTGACTTTTTGGGATCTAGAAAAATATCTAGCTTAACCTCAAGAAAACAAGTAATAGATGGCAAAGTAGTTCTACATTTTCTACCCATTACTCTCATCCTTCTGTTGAGCAATCAGTAGGTGTTACTGAAAAACTGGTGATGGATATTCATTTATTATAGAAGACTTTTAGATTTACTACATCCAGATGTCTATGCCTTTGACCTGATGGTTTGAAGAGTCAGAGTTGGTATCTAGAGAGAGGTAAGGCAATGCTGACCCTCATAGAGGGATCAAATCTATAGCAGTGTCATCATACATTTCACATTTTTAAAAGGGATGAAAACATACATGCACACACACAATCATACATACACACACATGTATATATGTATATATGTACGCACGCGCACGTGCACACACACACACACACACACACACACACCAGCCCCTTTTTCACATCATGGAAAGGCTTTTGGAACTAGTTTTCAAAGGAAAAAAAAATGTGACTTCCCCTTGTCATATTCCAACAGTCTAGACCATGGGATCTTTCATGTTCATTAAGATTTTAATCCTCTGAGTGTTTTTGTAACCAACTTGCCTTAGGGCAGAGGTGGAAAGACATCTCTTTCTTCCTTTCTAGGTGGCCCCATGCTAGGAAAACAATCCCCAGGAGGCAAGGCAAAGTAACAAATACCCAGTAATCCCACACAGACTACTTTTTGTAGTGCGCATTTAAATCACAGAATTTATTTATATTCTCTCTTTCCTTCCCGTGGTCAATGACATGGGTCAGAAGCATTTAATCAAACCCTTGTAGAGAGATGGGTCCCATTACCACGTGGTATGACTATCTAATTTGTCTTCTGTCAAAAAAATGTATTTTGGGAACAGAGCCGGATATGATAAGTGTGTGATGTCTTTTTATGGTCACTGCTGAAATACATGTACTGCACAGGCTGGCTCGGCTCATTATTTTATCTGTCTCTGGGTAAATATTGAAATTGTTGTTAGTGTGGGTAATAAATATCATAGAGCCATGGGGAGATGTTTCTTTATCCTACATAAAGTCCAGCTGAAGGTAAGATGACTTTTTTGACTCACGTGCCAGCATAAGCCATGGTATACTAGGTGTGGCAATGATGCTGTGAACAACTGTTTCAGTGCCTGATTTCTGTTGGACATACAGTGGCATGACCAGGGTGGCTTCATACTGGGAGAATATAAAAACTTCTTCAGCAATAGGTTGCATTAAAATGTTCCCTACTTAGAATTTTATCCTTATGTAACAGTGGTAGCTAACATTTATTTAACACCTTAAAAGTTTGCAAAGCACCTTATCTATATTATATCATTTGATCCTAAAATAGCCCTATTAAGGGTTAAGTGACTTATCTAAGGTCACACCACTAATAAGTGTCTAAAAAAGGATCTGGACTGAGGTCTTCCTGACTCTAGGTACAACATTCTATCTAGTATTCCATGTATTTTTTTCCTTCCTTCCTAACAACTTTACTATTTGCCATATAATTTTACAGAGTAGAAAATGATTACAAAGAATCTCTAAGTTTCTAAATCTTTTGTACCCAATTAATTGGTTAACTCTACTAATGATTTCTGGATCCCCATTATTCACCTTCTGTCCAACTCTCATCCTGATGACTCTGTGCAGACAGGGACAAGATTGACACCAAAAGTTAATTAATTATAGCTATGGGGGCAGCTAGATGGCACAGTGGATAGAGCACTGACCCTGGAGTCAGGAGTACCTAAGTTCAAATCCGACCTCAGACACTTAACACTTACTAGCTGTGTGACCCTGGGTAAGTCACTTAAACCCAATTGCCTCACTAAAAAAAAAAAAAAAGCTTTATTATTATTTTTTATAGCTATGGACCTGGTTATAAAATTAGTCCTTGTGTGTCATGATAACAATCTCAAAAATAAATCGACACTGTTCTTGCATGCCAAGAAGATAGAACAAAATCATCCTCTCAGAATACTTAGGAAAAGTCTTTTTGTCCTTTGGTTACATGCTCCATCTACTTATGCCTCACCTTACTTGAAAGGCCATAAGGCTTTCAATCTACCCTCCATTGTATCTGGAGTGACCTTGGAAAGAACAGGGGAGCACAGAAAAAAAGTACCAGAGTAAGATGAGTTTAGAAAAGAAACTAAGGGATAAGCACAGAGAAGGAACTTTAAAAAATATTTTTGTAATGGATTGATCATGGAAAACAAGTCTTCATTTCAGACTTGGACTTTGCATCTTCCTATGATGGACATTAACACCCCCATTAAAATCTAGTTAAGAAGGTTTAGGGAATCTCAAGAGCTTAAGTACTTATAGACCCATTCATACCTCTTTGAGGATGATGGATAATTTGATTGGCTCAAGATATTAGCTAGCCTTTTATACTGGGGTTATTAAAAGATAAAGAAGAAAATTAAGGAGATTTGAAAAGGTTGAAAGAGAAAACCACAGAAGAGCTAAGAGCAGACCTAGGCACTGGGGTTTTATCTGAATATCCATACATAGAGCCACACATCTCCCCACGCACCCATCCATAGGAACTACTGATGATAGTCTTGGAGAGGTGGGGGTAAAAACATGACTCAGTTGCAAGTGATATCACCAATGTAACCCAAAAGGTAGAAACAAGAAGCTACAATGATAGGTCCTTTAAATTATATAACCCCTGGAGAACATGCAGCCAGACTCCTGGATAGAATGGAAGAAACTCTTGGACAATGTCAAGCTTTGAGTTTCTGGCCTGAATTTCTTTTCTTTTCTTTTTAAAATAAAAGTATTTTATTACTTTCCAGTTACAATTAAGGATAGTTTTCAACATCTGTTTTAATAGGATTTTTTAGTTCCAAAATTTTCTCCCACCCTTCCTTTCCTCCTCCCTCCCCAAGATGGAAAACAATCTGATATAGGTTATATATGTGCAATTACATTAAAAATATTTTTACATTAGTCATATTGTGAAAGAAGAATCAGAGCACAAGAGAAAATCCTCAAAAAAGTTGGAAAAAAACCATCAAAAAGTAGAAACAGCATGGTTAAATCTGCATTCAGAATCCACAGGTTTTTTGTTTTTTTTTCTGGATTGAGAACATTTTCTATCATGAGTTCTTTGAAATTGTTTTGTATCATTGTACTTCTGAGAAGAGCCAAGTCTATCAGAGTTGATCATCACACAATGTTGCTGTTACCGTGTGCAATGTTCTCCTGGTTCTGCTCACTTCACTCAGCATCAGTTCATGTAAGTCCTTCCAGGTTTCTCTGAAATCCTCCTGCTCATCATTTATTACAGCACTATAGTATTCCATTATGTCCATATAACACAACTTATTTAGTCATTCCCCAGTTGATGGGCATTCCCTCAATCTCCAATTCTTTGCCACCACAAAGAGAGCTCCTACAAATATTCTTCTACATGTGCATCCTTTTCCCTCTTCTAGGATCTCTTTGGGATACAGACCCAGTAGTGGCTCTACTGGGTCAAATAGTATGAACTGTCCTATAGCCCTTTGGGAATAGTTCCAAGTTGCTCTCCAGAATGGTTGGATCAATTCACAGCTCCACCAGCAATGAATTAGTGTTCCAACTTTTTCACAGCTTCTCCAACTTTTACTCTTCTTCTTTTTGTCATATTAGCCAATATGATAGGTGTGAGGTGGTACCTCAGAGTTGTTTCAACTTGCATTTCTCTAATCAATAGTGATTTAGAATATTTTTCCTTATGACAATAGATAGCTTTGATTTCTTCATCTGAAAACTGCCTGCTCATATCACCTGACCATTTCTCAATTGGGGAATAACTTGCATTCTTATAAATTTGATTCAGTTCCCTATATATTTTAGAAGTGAGGCCTTTATCAAAAACACCGGCTATAAAAATTGCTTCCCAATTTTCTGCCTTCCTTCTAATGTTGGCTGTGTTGGTTCTGTTTGTACAAAACCTTTTTAATTTATTGTAATCAAAATCATCCATTTTGCATTTCATAATATTCTCTTTCTCTTGTTTGGACATAAATTGTTTTCTTCTCCACAGATCTGAGAGGTAAACTACTCCTTCCTCTTCTAATTTACCTATGGTATCACCCGTTATGTCTAAATCATATCCCCATTTTGACCTTATTTTGCTATAAAGTGTAAGATGTTGGTCTATGCCTAGTTTCTGCCACACTATCTTCTAGTTTTCCCCAGCAGTTTTTGTCAAATAGGGAGTTCTTATCCCAAAAGCTGAAATATTTGGGTTTATCAAACAGTAGATTACTACAATCATTTACTACTGTGTCTCCTGTACCTAACCCATTCCATTGATCTATTTCTTAGAAAGTACCAAATCTGGACCCAATTTCTTAGAGAGCTGATGGAGAAGTTCATGGGCTATTTGATTTCCTAGAAATTTCTGAGACCCAGCCTTATATAGTGAGGAGGAATCCCTGGGCAATGTCAGATTCTTGAGGAAAAGAGGATCAAGTATGTAGTCCTGGAGTTAGAGGAACATCAAGGGATTGTGCTACAAGTTGGAGGACAAAACAAAGACTTAACACTACCATCAATCATTCAAGATGGTGCAAGTCTAATGGAAACAATGGGTGCCATTCTAGCAACCCCAAGTTCATTCTTCTATGTCTAGTAGTCCCACCTCTTAGGGTAATACTATGGGACTGGAGACTGGGATCCATAGAATAAAGGGAGTAAGGAGTATCCAAACCTTTAGGGTAGTGCTGGAAAGCTATAAGACCACATAGGATCCTGGAGTAAAGATGGAACTCACCAGAAGAAACATTTTCTGACTTGTCATAAAATGGCTTAATGCACTGCTTTTATCCTTTTGGAAATGCTAGGCATATAGTTTCCAAGCCTGCTTTCCTCTATTATAACAATTCTAGACTATTCCAGTCATCAAAAATCAGTTATAAAGAAGTGTCTTATAGATTTCACAGATGTGGAAACTGAGACACAGTTGGTTAATTGGTATGGAAGAAAGAATGCTGCAGGAAGTACAGGGTTTGAATTGTATTAACTATGTGATATTAGAAGATCTATTGAATTTCACTGAGCCTCAGTTTCTTCATCTGTAGAATCAGGAGAATACCAGTAGTTTCTATCTCATAAGATTATTGTGAGAATCAAATGAAATAATATATGTAAAGCAGTTTGCAGGAATTAAAAATGCTAGATAAATGTCAGCTATCATTAAGAGAGTTTCACAATCTTATCTGGAAAGTCAATAATGGAACCTGATAAAGATTCCAGGATTGATGACTTTTATTAGCCAGTCTTACAGGCTTTGTGCAAAGATGCCATGTAAAGATGATTATTTATTTTACATGCATACGGCCATGCCTACCTACCCACAGGTAAATCTCATGAAGTTGATTTCCAAATAAATACAACAGTCCAATCCATTTGTTCTTCTATCAGCTTTATTGGAAACCCTCTCAAAGTTAAATCTAGATAGTGGGATATTTAAAAGCTGAATGCATAATTTGTCAGTGCAAAGGAAATTCAAATGGAATTAATCCATCTCCCCCAGTAATATGAAGTTTCTGCTATATTGGAAATAACTGTGAAATGAATTTATGAATATTCCATACGTTATAGCTTTAATTATTTTTAGTATACAAATGCAAGTGATAAAATCCCAATTATAGGGCAGGGAAACATACTATTAATAAATGGGAAGGCAGATGCTGGTGACTTCATGTTTGGGTAATTTATAATTTCATTGTCCACTTAATTTGGTGAATAGATACAATATTATAGAAACAGAATAGTAGTGAATTCCAAGAATGCAAGAGAATTCTAGAGGTCAATGTGTTTCTAACCAATCAGACCTTCAGTTACATCAGAGGCAGCTCTTGTTTACCAGATTCTCCCTTTGGATTGGTCAAAGGAGACTCTGGCCAAGAAAAGCTTTCCCTAGCAACCAGGGAGATTCAAAGGGACATGGAAGTGAAGGTGGAAATGGAGAATTTGGGCATGTGATTAGAAAGCTCAAGATCTAAACTCTGGGTGTTGTGTGTGTGTGGAACCAATAAAAAACACTAGGCATAAGCTCATGATCATGTAAGAGTTCTTGGGGGGTGGTGGGTGGAAAGAAAACAGTGAGTCAAGGTAAAGGTGGGATTAATGAGGTAAGTACTTTAAGTGTCTCAGTCATAAAGACATAACTATTTATTTCACCTAACATCTGTATGCCCACAACTGTTTGTGCAAATTGTACTAAAATATATAGTTAATTTACAAAAGCTTTTTTTTGGGGGGGGAGAATATGGGGGGGTATATGGATGACTATATATCCTGAAATGGCAGACCTATATAGGCACAGCCTACTTTTACTTTAAACAGTTAGCTCTTTCTTAAAAACTCAAAACAATTTATCCAAGCAGTTTAAGCCCTTCCTGAAAAACACCATATGACTTGAAATTGTATAACTGGAAGCATTTAGCCCAAAACCTGCCTCTCCTTCCAACTTCCCTATTTCTGCTGATGATACCACTATTCTCTCAGTCACTCAGGTTTGGCACGTCAGAGATATCTCTAATTTTCCCCTCTTCCTATCCCCCACATCTATTCAGGTGCCAGGTCCCGTTGATTTTCTCTCAGCAGTATTTCTCAAAGGTAACCTAATTTTTACCCCTAGGAGTGATATCGCCGCCACTTCTAGTGCTAGCCCTCATCATTTTCACCCAGGCTGCTCCTTATGGGTCCTATCTCTCTACCCACTACCATTTATCCTTCACACAGCTACCAAAATAATTTCTCAAATAAAGAAGGCATAAGGTCATAGACTTAGAGCTAAAAGGGACCCAAGGTAATGTATGTAGTACAATCCCTTCATTTTACAGATAAGGAAACTGAGGTCCTGATAGTGAATATGACTTGTTCAAAGTCACACAGGTACTAAGTAGGTAACAGAGTTGGGATTCAAACCTGGGTCTCTTGACTCTGAATCCCTGATTTTTTTTCTCAGTGAATCAGTTTACTTCCTTCAGTGGCTCCCCAGTGAATATAGAATAAGATCTAGGTCCTTAGCCTGACATTTGTGGCTCTCTACAATTTGACTCTAATTTATCTTTATAACCTTATTTTGCAGCATTCACTTTCATGTTCTTTATCTTCTAGCTAAATTAGACCATTAGCTATTCTCTGATCTCATCCTATACTCTCCTGCCTTCATATATTTGTGTAGTTCAACCCCCAAACTTGCAATACACTTCCTCTGCGTCTTTGTCTTTTGAAACCATTCTCTTCCTTCAAGGTGAGGTTCACATGATACTTCCTCTATGAAGTGTCTATGATTCCTACATCCTTGAATTTTCTTAAAGCACTTAGAATTCCTCCTTTGTCCTTATTGATTCTACCTGGTATCACACTTATTTGTATGTATGTATGTATGTATGTATACATACAAATAAGCTTTATATATATGCACATATACACATATATGTCATATCTCCCAAATAATATTATAAGCTCCTTGAGGGCAGGAACTGCCTTCTATTTTCCTTTTTTCATCATAGTATAAGTAGAAGGAAGGGCATGTTGCATCTCCAAGACACTTTATAAAGATCTGTGGTATTGAATTGATGAGTACAGAAAATGGGAGGAGAGGGACCTGAGACTAAAATGTGATAATTATATTTCATAAAAAAAAGATCTTTATGACTAAATGCTATAATAAAATTAAGAGCCTTATAAAAACTTTTACTCACACATTACAGCTTGGTAAATTAGAAATTAATAAAGATATAATCCTTTTGTACCTAGCAATTATATAACAGCTTATTCATCTCATGTAGTTTGGTATAATAAGAACAGGAGGAATAGAGTGGGAATCCAAAGAGTGGTATTTGAGTCTGGGTGCCACTACTATTTGTCGGTGAACAGATTGTTACTGATGTGTGAGTGATCAGTACTCTGTGACCATGAACTAACATTGACATCCATCAATCAATCAATCAATTAATTAAACCCCTCACAGCATAACGGAAACATCAGTGAAGGGCACCTGAGGGCAAGCCTGCAGGTTCCTGTTGCCTAGTGCCTTATGATGTCTACTGGTTTTTGCTAAAACTCTCCCCTAAATAACCAAATATTCTCTCCATTCCAAAGAATGCATTCTCTGTACCCACTCAATGTACACTACAAAGTAACAATCAGTCTCTGTATCTGCCAATTTACTCATACACCAGTGGTCTTTCTCTTCCCTTCCAGTGCTAAATAATCCAGTGGAAAGGTTGGTGCAGTCAGTAATCTCCCAGTGGAGGGAATAGTAAAAGGCACCCTTTCTTCATATTGGAAACAGCAGCACCTGTGCTCAACTCCTGGATTTACAACATCCCAATTTCTCCTCTAGCAAAACAGAGCTGAAGAACCTGCTCTCTTTGAAAATTTTGTCAAATGAAGAAAGCTCCATAGCTTTAGATACCCTTTATCCTTGAGGGGTATCATGACATAATGGAAGACCCCTGGATTTGGAATCAGAAGACCTGGGTTCAAGCCCCAGTTCTATTACTGAATGCCCATGTGACCTTAAGGCAAATCACTTTGAATCCCTAAGTCCTCAGTGATCTCATCTGTAAAACGAGGGGGTTGACCTAGATGGCCTCTAAGATCCCTTTCAGTTCTAACTCTATGATTCCATAACTTATGAAAATGATTACGTTGGGCTAGGTGACTTCAAAGGCTCTTTCCAGGTCCCCATCTATGAACCTGTTGTTGTCTCTCCTTTGTTTTCAAAGAAGATATATGCTCTGTTCCTGGAAAGCCTGGAGTGGCAAGATTAGGTGGAGTAGGTCCAGAGTAGACAAAGGAAACACACATGACACTGCACCACCTCTCAACTATCTCCCTTAAGCTGTTCCGCTAGTTAGAAATTCATTTCAGTTAATTGGGTTCTAGTTTTTAAAATTTCACTACCCTATAGTATCACAAATTTAGAGCTAGAAGGGACATGATAGGCTTTGGGTTCAATCCCCTCATTTTACTGATGAGAAAAAAATTTGGATGACTTGCCCAGCTAGTGTTTGAATCAGATTTTGTACCAAACTCTTCCTGGCTTGCTGCTTCTAATGATGATGTGAGCTCCTCTCTCCTATATATCCTCTTAATGTTATTGTTAAGTTGTGACACCATTTGGGGTTTTCTCGGAAAAAATATTGGAGTGGTTTGCCATTTTCTTCTCCAGGTCATTTTACAGATAAGGAAACTGAGGCAAACCGCATTAAGTGACTTGCCCAGGTTCATCCAGCTAGTAAGTATTGGAGGCTAGATTCAAACTCATGAAGATGAATCTTCCTGACCCAGAGCTCTATCCGCTGCACCATCTAGCTGCCCAATCCTTCTTTTACCATCCTACTAATTTGAATTAACTGGGCTCCTTTTCAATGGCCTTGTGAAGTTTCGATATATTAGTTATTCTCAGTGTAATATATTTAATTCACCAATCAAATGGCCTTTCCTGATCCCTCTTAATGCTTGTGTCTTTCCTCCAATGATTATATCTAATTTAAACAAGTTTATATCTTATTTGTAAATTGTTGTTTGCATATTGTCTCCTCCATTAGATTGTGAACTCCTTGAGAGCAGGGGCTTTTCCCCCTTTCTTTGTAACCCAAGTATTTAGCACAGTGGGAGGCACATAGTAGGTATTTAACAAGTGCTTATTAACTTACTATGTGACCTATTATTAGCCTAAAAGCTGAGATTGTAGGGGAAGCAAATCTGTATGGGTATGTTTTAAAGGATGTGAGCAAGGAAGAAAGAGATAATACATTTAGAAAACAAGGTTAGGAAAGGTACAATGCAGGCACAGAATATGCAGAGGATTGCTTAATTACATTGGATGCCTAAAGTAGGGAGAAGGGAAAGGTTATTATTGAAAGGGAGGCAAGAAGGTATCAAAGACCTTGCCTTGCAAATTTTGTGTTGAGCCCTGGTTGCTACAGCTTCCAGTGTTCTAGTTAAATGTTCTTAATGCTACTTTTGGCATGGTGCTACAGATTGCCAATTCCTGATGTACTGAGTTAAATGTGAATTAGGGATCCTAGTGTTAACAAATAGACTGAATTACACAGAAGTATTTAAATCATCAATATATAGCAAAGCTATTTAACTTGGAGATCAACATCATTGAACTAGATACTCTTCATGCATGAATTTTGTACCTTTGTGATCTGAAAGAGTTGTTGAAGACTACAAAGGCAACAAACTCATACCAGGAATAGCTTTATGCCTTGGGGATGTCTAATCGTTAATGGAAGCCAATTAATTCCAAATCAGAAACATACCTAGTTATACCTGCTCTCTCCGTATACCCATGACTTCTTGTCCTCTACTTTCCTTACTCTCTTCTCTTCCTTTATCCTTCTAATTGTTATAAGAAGTTTCTACTCCTCCATCTTGTCTAGAATCATAGTATAGTTTCCTGTAACCTCTAGTGACTTCTCCCAGCATCACTCCTGCTATATCCCTTCCACATGGTGGCCTGGTTCAGTGCCCTACTTGACATGTCCCCTTATCTATTTCATAGAGTCAGAGCCTTGTCGATGTGAGGTGTTCTGGCAAAAAACAGTGCCCTGAACTTAGAACAGGAAAATTTGCATTAAAATCCAAGCTTTGACACCTGTTGCTGTGTGATCATGGGCAGTCAACTAAACTCACTAGTCTTCAGTTTCCTCACCTCTGAAATGTCTGCCCTGTCTACCTTATGAGTGGACTTGGTACAAAGTAAGGAAACAAATGTGGTTCTGCCCTTAAATATTTCCCTACACTATTCCACCAATTAAAGATTTATCTGAATTAATTGAGTGCTTATTTAAAAATTCCAATACTCCCAAGAGGGATAAACCTATTAGTCATCCATAATTTAGTGTGCATTGTTTTAATAAAATAATTGGGACGACTAACATTTAACAACCTAACTGAGACAGTAGGAATGGGAATTTGTATAGATCTAGTGGGGAGAGGAGAGGAAGGAAAATAGGCTATGTTTTAGAAAACAGGCTGTCAGGAGGGGAGAAGCTGGAGTGGAGTCCTGCAATTAGGGCTTTGGAAGCCAGAGGACTATATGAGGGCACTGGGTCTCAGGTAGAGGGAAAGAGGAAGAACAAAGATACATAAAATGTACTATGAGGATATGAGTGGAAAACTTTGCTCACACACATTTTGCCTTGGGTTTTGGTGGCTACAAGCTCCTGTGTTGTTTCCTAATGTTGGAAGCATTACCATAGTAGTAGAAAGAATTGGAGTCTGAGGCCTGGATTGGCATCCCCAGTGCTTCTATCTGTGGCCTACGGGAAGGTCATTTTAACCTTAAATCTACCACTTTCTCATTGTAAAATAAGAAGAAATTAAATGTTTCCTAAACTCCCATCCAGCTTGAAATCCAATCATCCTCAATAAAGTGATTTAATCTATATAACACCACTCTGCAAAATGTAAAATGCTATGAAATTGTGAAGATTATTTTTTCTAAGGCGATGAATCATTTTCTCTACATTATTTTTGAAAAAAAAAAGAAATTAAGGCCAAAGGAGAATTGCTTTGGCCAGTTCTATAAAGTAAGCCGGGGACAGAGCCAGGACTGCAACTCTCAACTCCATCCATAATTTGGAGATAAACAACAGGGGGATTGGGCCTAATCAGCTAAATCACAGAAATATACCATAGTTCTTAGTTGTGTCCAGTTAGAGAAAGGGATTGAAACTGAAAGTATAATAAATTAGCCCCTGTATTCCATTAGGATATATTAGCATCAGTAATCAGACCTCTAAAAGGGAAGTTTAATGGAAAAATAGAGGTGATTCCCAAGTGTTTTCATTACAGTCCATTTTCCTGTTGAACCTTGTTGCTGTCTCCCTGGAGACTCTCCTTTAGGAGACCAAGTGAAAAATGTGTCTATAAAAGAAATATTGATTAGTTTAACAATCTCATTAAATTTGATTAACCTTTGAAGGAGCATTAGGTATATCTTTAGAATGCATAAGGTAGAATAATACTTTTATGCTCAATGAAGGGCACCTTGTAAATACTTCAGAAATTTAGGAGAACTCTGTAAATTATTAAGGAAAATACTGTACTTTAAAGTTTCGCCATGTGATGTGTGCCTAATCCCCACTGTCTCATGTCTTATCCTTTTCAATTTATCTGACACAATATAGTTTTGACATAGAAAGTTTTGCTTAATGTTCAGAATAAAATTGATAGATTCCATTAGCTTCAAAGGACTGGAGCACAGAATATGAGGATAGATAGAGGTTTTCTGCAAGGAAAGTACCAGAATTTTATTTTATTTTTTTCATAATCTTACCAGGAATTATTTATTCCTTCTCAACTCTGATGATTACCTCAATCTATGAATCCCACTTTTCTTATTCCTAATGTAAAACATTTCAGCAAGTCTATACAAACTCCACAGCCAACTCCCTTTGTTTTTGCTTTTGGCCATTCACATTTTAAGCCTCCATCATCCTTCATCTCCAAATTTCATCAGTTAGCAAGTTTGCTAAGTCTAGATCCATTGGAAGTGAAATGTAGGTAACCTTTGAATCACAGCCTTTGGCTGCCTCATGTATAGTGGAATTAAACATTACCTGATATTTTTTTCCCTCGCTAACTCTGCTGGCACTGGGTCCCCTTTGCTTTCTCTTTTAAGGTTGCCCTGTTGGTGTCATTTTTCTCTGCTCAATCATGTCTGGTCTTGGCTCCTGGCCCTGATTTCCTTCCATGTTATTTTCTTTACTGGCATGATTCCACACTTCTCCTGTTAGTCTCTATAGACAACAAAAAGCTTGAATAGAGTCGACTCTGTCTTTCTATGACTTGTTTTCAGCTTTGTTCCAGCTATTCTTTCTCTCTTTGCAAGGGTACCATGAAAGAGAAGAGGAAAAAGATGTAAATGGTAGAAAAAGAAGAGAAGGAGCAGAAGGAAGGAAGAGGAAAAGAGAAAGAATTTAAAAAGAGGAAAAATGGACAAAAAAGAAAGGTAAACAGAAAGTAGAAGAGGAAAGAAGGAGGAAAGAGGAGGAAGAGGAGGAGGAGGAAAGAGGTGGGAAGGAAAGGAAAAGGGAGAAAGAAGAAAAGAAAGAAGAGTGGAGAAGGAAGATAAGAAGAGAAAAAGACCAATAGGGGAAGAGGAGAAAAGAAGGAGGAAAATGAAGATATAAGACAAGTATGGGGAGGAGGTGAAGGAAAAAAGGAGGAGAAAAAAAAGAAAATGGAGGCAATGCAGTATTCACCTTTTATTTTTCTTGTCAATTCATTCAAAAGCACTAGCCTGCCATTCCCATGCACTCTGCAGATAAAAAACCATAGTGATATAGACCTTAGAGATAAGAGTTTCAGCATAAACAGTAATGGGCATCAGAGGAGAAATGACTAAATTTCCTACTGAATTGGGCACTGTGTTCCTTCTCACTAACGAGGTTAGGTATGTGGGGTACTTAGTGAGTCAGTAAGTGAGGCACTTAGGGAAATGGCTAACTAACTCTCAGTCTAAGATCAGCACTTAGGGAGGTCCATTCACTTTTCAAGTATCAGGGTACCAATCTTTGTCCTTCTTGTCATAATGTAGTAAGCTCTCAACTTACTTCCAGGGCAGACTTAGTCACTGGGGATAATAGAACCCATCAGTAGTTACTGGATTAGTTCAGATTTTATGTTCATAATGCATAATAAGGAAAAGGATAGGATTTCTCTGGATAGCCTGCCCATGGCAAGAATGCTTTTCCATTTGTGAAAAATTCCTTTTCTCCTACATGGGTTCTATGGGCAGATTTAAGATGTGCAGATCCCAATTTAGCAGACTTTATAATGAAAGTAGTAAAGAATCAGAATTTTAATCCCTAATGTCATTGACCTTTTCAAAATTCAGTATTTTCAATGATTACTCATTTTATTTTCTCCCTCCCAAGATGCTAGGGCTGTCGTTGATGGTAGAAAACAACTTCAAGAAGCCAATCTTATTTGATTCAAACCACTTTAGCTGACTAACCATTTATTAAGCACCTACCATATACAAGCAGGTTTCTAAGTGGTGGTGATTCAAAAGCAAAAACACCAAAGCCAAAATTGTGCTCTTCCCACAGGTGATAAACTACTACCAACACATCTAACAATCTACTATATTCAAAATGAAATACAAATGTGAATGTTTCCAATCAGAATGTTGAGATGGCATCCCATGTACAGAAGGGCCCATCAATTAGTAAATAAACACAGCAGTTCATCTCACTTTAGGGAGAAAAGAAAAATATAAATAACCAATTCATGGGGCAGCTAGGTGGCACAGTGGATAAAGTACCAGCCCTGTATTCAGGAGGACCTAAGTTCAAATCCGGCCTCAGACACTTGACACTTACTAGCTGTGTAACCCTGGGCAAGTCACTTAACCCTCATTGCCGCATCTAAAAAAACCAACCAACCAAACAAAAAACACAAAATGGATTTCTGGAAAGTATACAGTAAATTATTGTTTGGGGGGCAGCTAGGTGGCACAGTGGACAAAGCACTGACCTTGGATTCAGGAGGATCTGAGTTCAAATCTGGCCTCACAAACTTGATACTAGCTGTGTGACCCTGGGCAAGTCACTTAACCCTCACTGCACCCCCCCCCAAAAAAAAAACTCCACAAACAAACAAACAAAAAACAATCCAGGCATTTTGAATTATAATGGAAGAAGATATTTGAAAATCATTCAATAGCTATAAAGGAAATTAGATTCACTATTTTCTAGTCACAGAGATAGGGGAAACATCCCTTAAATTGTACATTAAAATATGATAGTGATACATAAATATAAACTGAAAACTTTGAAAGGCTGGTTCTTAGCCACCATGAATTGACAGGTTTGCTATTTGTGACTTGAATGCCTCTTGGGATTTCTTTGAGAGCATTTAAAAGTCCTTTTGGGACTCTTCATCAGCTGTTTTCCAGACAGCAGAGATCTCTATAATATACATTTTCACTTTCTGCATGGCTGAAGGACTTCATGTGCCATATCCAATTTTAAGGTAGTGTGTGAGATTACATCACTAGAATGTAGAAAGCTATAGCCATTCAAACAGAATCATTGCTGTTTAGAGTAATTCTTACTTCTTGCTGTTTGACAGCCATTTGTGACTTGAATTAAGGATGATGCTAAGATCTCTGTTGGGGTTTCCTATAATAACTGATAAAGCAGTAGTTAAAGGTAAGCATATGCACTTGAACCCAAAGGCACAGCTTCTCAGTGCTTTCTCCATTCAAAAGCATTACCTCTTGGAACCAACTGGAGAATCATTGCTATGTAATGTGAAAGTGGGGAGAAAACTTATAGAGTATCTATCTATAGATGAGTATCCCTCATTTCTACAAATGGGGAACCTAAGGTCCCAAGAAGTTCATTCACTTGCCCAAGAGAATATAGCCAGTAACCTTGGTGTTCTGAATTTCCCATGTCAATCTTTATTTTAGGAAATGAAATATTATTCCAATAGAATTTTTTTGGCCCTTGTTATAGCTACATTGTCTTCATTATCAGTGCTGATCTTACATCAGAGAAGACAGCCAGATTGGAGTCAGAGCATTTCCATTGAATTACAGGTCCATTCTAATTTAAGAATGGCTAAAGGCTAATGTGAAATTCTGGTCTTCTGTTTGCAACTTTAATTATCTTCTTTGTATGTTGTATTTCAAAGAGCCCAGAACTATGCCTATGATTTCAAGGATATGAGGAAGGCCTCTCTTTGGTTTCCCCAAATATCTCCTTCACCTGTTGGTCAATGTTTGATATTCCCTCATTGGGGATAATTCTTACTTTCTACAATTAAAGGTAGAGCATAAGCTGGAAATACTGCTTCCAGAAGCCACTTTGGGCCTTGGGTCACACTAATGTATAAAGTACTGATATAATATAATTTCTTAGAAAGTCTGCAGAATGGAGAGAGTGAACTTGATGGGAATGGGGAAGAGGTTCAGTAGAGGAAAGATGGTTTTTTTTTTGGGGGGGTGGTCCAAGGAGGAATCTACCTTTGTCTTGAGAAACATGCTCAGAGGCACTTCTCCTCATTGAAGCTTTGTAAGTAAAGACAAGTTATATAGCAAGAACATTTACTACAGGGCAGATATGGTGTTGAGTATGGCAGACAAGTATTCAAGGAAATGGGATTGTTCTTATTCTCAAAGACCTCCTGTTCTAACTATGGGACAATAGCACATAAAGGAGAGATGGAGGGAAGACCAGGTGCAGAGAGGGCTGGGAAGTGATATGGATGACCACTTGTTCAGAACAGAGGAGAGAAAATTATTCTTTCAGTTATGAGTTGGACTAGAAGGTGTTTGAGGTCCCTTCTAGCTTTGGAATTCTGAGCTTCTGTGAAAATAGACCCTTTTCCCCTAATGGGTTTTTAGCTTATTGAGTTGATGTTTCTCTCCCAGGGAGTTAAGTGAGTCTTGGGGGTACAGCTAAACTGCCATATAAACCCAGAAATAGATAACTGACTGAGATTCATTTTACCACAAAATATTTTGTCTGGGCTATTGCCTTCATTTGATGTTTCCATTCTAAAACAGAGCCTCTACAACTGATGTCAATGATGCTTTTCCTTGCTATCAGAAAGACAGAGTGATGGGAGTTGTTTTGGGTTGCCACTGAAATGCCTCACAATGGGTTTCTCTGGCAGAAGTATGTTTATGGGAGGCCCATATTTTATTCTTTCTTGTGCAGCATGCTGCAAATGGGCTATTGTTCACCAGCTCAGTCAACTGAGCTTTTCCCTCGCTCTTGTTACAGCGTGCCAAATGTGAAGGATAGAAACCTCTTACAGGGAATTGAGCTTCAGCACAGGTCTAGTGAACCTGATTGTCGTGCTTGATTTTTATACTAACAGCTCAATTCCTGTTTTGCAGCCAATCCTTTTTGATTCAAAATCCAAATGTGTTTCATTCCAAGCCCTGCTTGAAGGTTAGAGTTGGGAGTGGGTTTCTTGGTTTCTTTTCTTGTTTTCCCTGTTCTGAGTACCTTTGTAATTGATAGGGAGGAAGTTAAAACCCTCAAGGACTTCAAAAGAGTCTTAGTTGGCAAAATAGGAAGACAGTGAAATGGATGACAGTCAAGAAGACATCAAAAGCTTCAGATATTTCAATTTCTTGCTTAATGTTCATTGCAACCCGAGTTTCACTGTACTGTTCTCCACTTGTGATATTCCAGATAACGTTAGATTGTTCCTCCCCCCACTAACTCCACTTACTTAAGCTTCATAAATTTTCTACAGATCTATATTATTTGAGTATTAAGTATGAATCTCTAAAAGTCTAAGAATCCAAGCATTAGAGAATATTCCCTAACAAGGTATTTTAAACTCCAAAACAACCAAGCTAATTACTATTTTTAACATGTTTCAAAGAAATGGAGAGGTGTTTCTTCTGAAATAGATCAATGCCAGCATTAAGCAATCATTTTGTAACTGAAAAGATTTTGATGTACTGAGCTTTAAGAAGATTTGATGGTAAAACAATCACATGGATCAAAATGTAATTGGGACTGTGCAAAATTTGTAAACATAGTATATGCTATGATTAAAACCAAACATTCAATGTAGGGAAAATACATTTATTAATGAAAATAAAGTCTTGCTTATATTTCCACTGACAAGGATACTCATCTGTTCATTTGAACTAAGACATTCTGTCTTCAATGAAATCACTGATGTCTTTATTGAAACCATGGGTGAATTTTACATTTCAATGGCAATTCATAATTTTCAGAGGGTTTTCACTTTTATTATCTCATTTAAAAAGCAGTGTGGATGATACCTAGAGCAGTCAGTCAACAAATATTTAAGAGCCTAACATGTGCCAGGTACTGTGCTAAGTACTAGGGATAGAAAGAAAGGCAAAAACCAAACCAAATGAAACCAAACTAACAACAATAACAATCACCCAGTCACTTCTCTCTAGGGGCTCACAGTTTAATAGGGGAGACAACATGCAGACAGCTATGTACAGATAAGATATATACAGGATAAACAGTAGATAATCAAAAGGGGGAAGGAACTAGAATTAATAGAGATACAGGGGGTGGGGCAGCTAGGTGGCTCAGTGGATAAAGCACCAGACCTGGATTCAGGAGTACCTGAGTTCAAATCTGACCTCAGACACTTGACACTTGCTGGCTGTGTGACCCTAGGCAAGTCACTTAACCCCCATTGCCCCACAAAAAGAGAGAGAGAGAGAGAGAGAGAGAGAGAGAGAGAGAGAGAGAGAGAGAGAGATCCAGAAGGCTTCTTGTAGAAAGTAGGGCTTTATCTGGTACTTGAAGGAAGTGGGGCAAACAAGGAGATGGCTTTGAGAAAGGAGAGCACTCCAGGCACGGAGGCAGCTCGTGAAAATGCTCAGAGTTGTGACATCTCTCGAGTACCTTATTCAAAGAACAACAAGGAGGCTTATATCACTGAATCATAGGGGAAATGGAGGGCAATAAAGTGTAAGAAGACTGGAAAGGTAGGAGGGGGATGGGTTATGAATTCAAAGATTACATTCATCTTGGAGTAGTGAAACCCTCAGTTCAAGCCTTGCTTCTCATACAGATTAGCTGCATGAATCTTGAGTAAGTCATTTACCTTTTCACTGCCTCAGCTCAGGTTTTTAAGACTTGTAAGCAAGCTGCAGAGAAGATGCCTATCTTCATTGGTAGAGAGAATTTTCTCTTTGGAAATCCCCTGCACTGGTGAATTTAGAGGTTTAGTTCCATTCCCCTTCCTGCCCCCAACACCATCCAACAACATCAACAAAAAACTCACCTCACAAAACAATCATAAAGGGTGGGTGGGGTAGATATGATCATTTCTGCTTTATATATAGCAACAACAGCATTTGTATACTACATAGATATGCATAGCCATACCTGTCTGTCTATAAATGTTTACATATGTGTAGATACATATGCATATACATCTACAGATAGAGATATATATTTATGCATAGATATGCATAGACAGATATAGATATACATATATGTATCTAGATAGATATGTATATCTAGCTATAATCACAGTATACAAATGGTACTATTGTTATATATGAAATGGAGATGATAATACCTAGGCTACCTATCTTTTATGATATATCTGTATATGTGTATATATACACATACCAATGTATATTTTGTTGCTATTAAATTGTTTTTTGTCATGTCTGACTTTTCTTGACCCCATGTGGGATTTTCTTGGTAGAGAACTGGAGTGGTTTGCCATTTCATTCTCCAACTTCATTTACAGATGAGGAAACTAAGGCAAACAGGGTTAAGTGATTTGTCTAGGATCACACAGCAAATAAGTTTCTGAGGCCAGATTTAAACTCAGGAAGATGAATCTTCCTGACTCCAGGCCTGGCACTCTATTGATCATACCACCTAGCTGCTCAACATGTATATATGCACAGTATAGATATTCTGTTATTGCATACCCATATATATATACACACACACACATTCATACATACATATATGTATTCATATATGTATACATATATGTGTGGACATACAACTTTAAAATTATATACTATTTTACAGTATACAAATTGCTTTCCTCACAATTCTGTGAAGTGGGTAATACAGGTACTATTAAACCCTTTACACAGATGAAGCTCAGAGATGATAAGGGACTTGTATATAGTTAAAATAATTAGAAAAATGGTATTGTTGGGACTCATATCCATATTTTCTGATACTCATTCTAGAGCTCTTTCCCCTAGGCTATGCTTTGTTTGTGTCTTTTACCAAGATATGGTGGTTCAAGGTAAGAGCTCAAACTCTCAACCAGTACTCTGGGGATAATGATACCCATGGTCTAAGGACAGTCTGTTACTAGAGTAGCAAATGATTATCCTTCACAACAGAAATATAAATAGCATTTAGATTTTATGAATTTGCTAATTTCTGCATAGGAAGGCAGGGTCTTTACCTCTTTATATTTTATACCCCTTTTAACTTTCTACTTGACTAAGGACTAGCCTCTCTATACAAAGGCAGAAGACTTTTATGGTAAAAGAAAGAGCTTCTGTGTTCTCCAGGTTCCTTGGGCAGTAATTAATATCCTTATTCATTCTGAGACACCAATAACTAGCATTCACAGGATGTTTTCATAAGTCCCAGAAGAGAAGGTTACTGAAGAAAGGTTTCAGTGGAAGCCAAGGCTATATATTGAACTTTTTGGCCCCTCCTCTACTTTCTACCACTTGCCTAGGTGTCTTGTGTTGATAACAAAAGTAAGAACACAGAAGAAGGTTGAGTCAATGCAAATCTTTCTCCAAAAAAATAGAAAGGAAGAAAAAAATATTGAAGGAATTAGAATAGGCAAGGAGTAAACAAAGCTATTACTCTTTGTAGATAATATGATGGTATACTTAGAGAATCTTAGAAAATCAACTAAAAACTACTTAAAACAATGAACAACTATAGCAAAGTTGCATGATATAAAATCAGTGCACATAAATCACCAGTATTTCTATACATGACCAACAAAGCTCAGCTGCAAGAGATAGAAAGAGAAATTCCATTAAAAATAATCATAGACAAAAATAAAATAAAATAACCATAGACAATACAAAATATTTGGGAGTCTACCTGCCAAGACAAACCCAGGGACTCTATGAACAATTTTTTTTTGGTGAGGCAATTGGAGTTAAGTGACTTGCCCAGGGTCACACAGCTAGTAAGTGTTAAGTTTCTGAGTCCAGATTTGAACTCAGGTCCTCTGGACTCCAGGGCTGGTGCTCTATCCACTATACCACCTAGCTGCCCCCTCTATGAACAAAATTACAACACGCTTTTCATACAAATAAAATCAGATCAAAATAATTGGGAAAATATCAATTGCTCATGGATAGGCTGAGCTAATATGATAAAAATGAGAATTCTACCTAAATTAATTTACTTCTTCAGTACCATAACAATCAGATTACCTAAAATTATTTTATAGAGCTAGAAAAAATAATAACAAAAATTCATCTGGAAGAACAAAAGGTCAAGAATATCAAGGGAACTAATGAAAAAATACACAGGAAGATGGGCTAGCTGTACCAAATCTGAAGCTATACATAAAGCAGCAGTCATCAAATCTATTTTGTACTGGCTAAGAAATAGAGTGGTGAATCAATCGAATAGGTTAGGTACAGGAGACAGAGTTGTAAATGACTATAGTAATCTACTGTTTGATAAACCCAAAGACTTCAGCTTCTGGGATAAGAAATTATTATTTGACAAAAACTGTTGGGGAAAACTGGAAGATATAGTATGGCAGAAACTAGGCATAGACCAACATATACTACTGTATACCAAAATAAGGTCAAAATGGGTACATGATTTAGACATAAAGGGTGATACTATAGGCAAATTAGGAGAGGAAGGGATAGTTTACCTCTCAGATTTATGGAGAGGAGAAGAATTTATGACCAAATGAGATAGAGAATATTATGAAATTCAAAATGAATCATTTTGATTACATTAACTTTTTTTGAGGGACAATGAGGGTTAAGTGACTTGCCCAGAATCACACAATGGTTATATTAAATTTAAAATGTTTTTGTGCAAACAGAGGCAATGTAGCCAAAATTAGAAGGGAAGCAGAAAGCTGGGAAACAATTTTTACAGCCAGTGTTTCTGATAAAGGCTTCATTTCCAAAATATATAAGGAACTAAATCAAATTTAAAAGAATGCAAGTCATTCCCCAATTGAGAAATGGTCAACAGATATGAACGGGCAGTTTTCAGATGAAGAAATCAAACTATCTATTGCCATATGAAAAAATGCTCTAAATCACTATTGATTAGAGAAAGCAAATTAAAATATCTTTGAAGTATCACCTCACACCTATCAGATTGGCTAATATGACAAAAAAGGGAAAGGATAAATGTTGGAGAAGTTGTAGGAAAATTGGAACACTAATGTATTGTTGGTGGAGTTGTGAACTGATCCAACAATTGTGGAGAGCAATTTGGAACTATGCTCAAAGGGCTATGGGGCTGTGCACACCCTTTGCTTTGAATAGAATTTATTTTCCAAAATATATGTAAAAGCAAATTTTAACATCAATTTTTAAAAACTTTATGTTCCAACTTCTCTTCCTCCCTCCATTCCCACCCCCCACCCACAAGAACTCAAGCAATTCAAAATAAGTTACACATGAGTAGTCATGGAAAAATTCACATATTAGCTAGTTGTGAGAGAAAACAGTCAAAAAAACCCCCAAAACTTCAGATTAAGGAATTGTCAAAGAGGAAAAGAAAAAAAATTTTAAAGTGTTTCCGTCTGTTTTCAGATACTATCAGTTCTTTCTTTGCAGATGGACTGCAATCTTCATAAGTCCTTTAGGTTTATATTGGATCATTGCCTTGCTGAAAATAACCACATCCTTCCCAGCAGATCATCCCACACTATTGCTGTTATTTTGTATACAGTACATTTCACTCTGCTTCAGTTCATGTAGGTCTTTCCAGGTTTCTCTGATAGTATCCTGATCATCATAACCTGTATATAGTACCTTAAGCTTGACAGAGAGTTTTCTTTATAATAGCCCAGCAAAGTAGGTACTATATGTTTTGCCATTATAATCAATCATCATAACTATTTCCCTCCATCCCATTCTGTTCCCATGACATTTACTCTGTGGAAATTTATTTTGATTTGGGGACCCTACCTTTGGGCTGAGATTAGAAAGCCTTAGGCCCTCAGGGTCTCTTCTGTGTGGGAGGTGCTGGTGTCCCTCCCCCTCTGCTTCAGCTGAGCCAAAAAGCCCCATGGGCTGTACAAGATGCCAGGTCAGACATCTGGGGTAAAAAAGCCCCCAGCTCCCTCTGCCCTGAGCAGAGGTATCTGAGAGATGCTGGGCTCTGGTGTAGCCTGGGCTGAGGGACGTGAGGCTCAAGCTCACCAGCTGCAGCCCTGACTGGCAGATTAGCTTGGTGTGTGGGTGCAAAATGCCCCAAGATTTGAGTGGAGAAAATAAATATATATAGAGACCTGGGGGTTAGACTCAGCGGGTTTTGACAAGGAGACGGGGGACTGAGAAGAGAACTGGAGGCTGGATGACAAGATTAGAGCACAGCAGACTAGAGACAGGGCTACAAGGACACTGGAGAAGGATAAAGGACTAGGAGCAGAGAAAAGAGAGGCCGAAGGGCAGACTGACGGAGCAGACAGGCAGACAGACAGTAGGTTGGTGAGAGAGAAACACAGGGTTTCAGCAGTGGCAGTAAGGAGAGGAAAGTTAGATGCAGGGGGATTTACAAAGTGAGAGTTAGAAAGAAGGGACCTGAGTGGTGAGGGTGGAACGTGACCTCTGGCCAGAGGCAGCTAAGGCCCTTGTATTAAAAAAGTTCGAGGCACAGCAGGTGGGAAAGAGATGCAGTGGAAAGAGACGCACCGCAATGCAGTCAGGTTGTACATTTTATTTCCCTGTATTCTTAATTTTAAATAGTATCTCATAAATAACCTCTGCTTTGATTATTTAGTTAAGAGGCTTCTTAATATTTTGCTTATCAATTTGGGAGTGGAGCAGTGTGGTGGAACTTTATAAACGGCTCACATTAAATTAATAGCAGTCAGATAGCCAGTTAATCAACAGTCCCCAGATTAGTCCTCCAGTCAGATTATCCCCCCAAATTAGGCTAGTCATCAAAAGTATTTTTACAACTCTATCTTCTTTTTACCTATTCCTCCTCAAAAGTTTTATTTCTGACTATCCTCTCCCCCCTCCCTTTTTTCACCCTTCCTTCCTTATCCTACGCCCCTCCTACTTTCCTGCAGGGTTAAATAGATTACTCCTCCCAATTGGGTATGAGTGCTATTCCCTCCATGAGCCCACTCCGATGAGATCAAGGTCTCTGAGCTAATTTTGTGTTCTAAATTTTTCTTCCTCCCTCCCTCCTCAACCCTCTCTATGAGATCAAGCAATTCAATATGTCATACTTGTGCAGTAATGCAGAAGATCTTCATCTTCCTTGAAAATGCTTTGCTTTTTACTGCTCTCTCCTCCAATCTGCCCTTCCCTCCTTTGACCCAGCAATACCATTACTAGTTCAGTATACCAAAGAGATCATAAGAAAGGGAAAAGGGCCCCATGTGTAGAAAAATATTTATTGCAGCTCTCTTTGTGGTGGCAAAGAATTGAAAATTGAGGCAATGCCCATCAACTGGGGAATGGCTGAACAAGTTGTGGCATATGAATGTAATGGAATACTATTGTGCTATAAGAAATAATGAACAGGGAGATTTCAGAAAAACCTGGAAAGACTTAAGTGGACTGATGCTAAGTGAAATAAACAGAACCAGGAGAACATTGTACATAGTAACAGCAACATTGTGTGATGATCAACTGTGATATACTTAGCTCTTCTCAGCAATACTACTATCTAAGAAAATTCTAAAGTTCTCATGATGAAAAATACTCTCCACAGCCAGAAAATGAAACTGGATTTTGAATGCAGATTGAAACATACTGTGCCTACTTTTTTGTTTTTGTTTTTTGAAGTTTTCCCCTTTTGTTCTGATTCTTCTTTCACAGTCCAACTAATGAAAAAATATTGTGATTGTACGTGTATAACCTATATCAAATTGGTTTCTGTCTTAGGAAAAGGAGAGGCAAGGGAGTGAGGGAGAAAAATTTGGAACTCAAAATCTTATAAAACCTAATGTTGAAAACTATCTTTACATATAACTACAAAATAATAAAATGCATTTAAAATGAAAAAATAGAAAGGAGCTCTAACCACCTCATTTATGCATGGTGAGTCCTTACATAGGACCCTGATGGATTAGACACTGGACATTAATTAAATTAATCAACACAAGGTCTGGCTTTTATTTCTATCAACAAGGTTAACCATTTGTTTGTTTGAACTGACAGTCTGCCTTCATTAAAACCACTGGTGTTGGGGCAGCTAGGTGGCACAGTGGACAGAGCATCAGCCCTGGATTCAGGAGGATCTGAGTTCAAATCTAGACTCAGACACTTTACACTTACTAGCTGTGTGACCCTAGGCAATTAACCCCAATTGCCTCACCAAAAAAAAAAACCCCAAAAAGCAACCCAAAAAACCCCATTGGCGTTTATGGACAAATTTTACATTTATAGAATACTTTTCAGTTTTCAGAGGTTTTTGCTTCTATTATTTCATCTAAGAGGCAATGTGGCATAAGATAGAATACAATTATAGGAGTCAAGAAGACCCACATGGATTCAAGACCTACTTCAGACCCTATTGCTGAGTGATCCAGAGCAGGTCACTTACATTTACTTGGTCTCAGATTTCTCATCTGTAAAAGGAGAGATTTGGTTTGATGATCTCTAAGATCCCTGCCAGTTCTAAATCTATGATCCTATGATCTCTTTCTTTATAAAGGACAGTATATAATAAGCATAGCAGTACTTTCACATGTCAAAAGATTGATTTGTGATTTCACCCACCGATGTAGATTGCAACTCCCCTATAGATTAGGAGATGGTCTTTGTGAGTTGCTCTGTTTCATCAACTTTATCACATGGAGCTAACTTTGAGCTTCTGAGCTTGACTAGCTATTCTGGTCCTCAGATGACAGACCCACACAGTCCATGGCTGGCTCCCCTTGAAGTCTTTCCAGTTTGGAAGAAACTACCAGAACTTGTATTTCCCTGGCATCACCTTGAAGAACCCAGGCTCAGCTCCACACCATAGTGAGGCATGGAAGAGGATGTTAGTGGAGAAAGCATGATAGAGATTCAGCATAATGTTCACATTATTTTGGAAATAGCAGAACCCACATAAAAACATGCAACCAAAATCCAATCTATATGAGATCTCTGATTTCCTCTGGCAAGGCAATCTGCATGTTTCCTTGATATGGGGGCCCATAAAATCCGTGCAGCACACGGACAGTCAATGTGAACGGGAACATTGACTGCAGCTGTTATTTTCAAGGCTGATGCTATTTGTGCCTCAGACTCACATACAAGGGTCTTCTTTTTAATGCTTTGGCTCAAAATGGGCAATCTCACCCACTGACTACAGCACAACAGGAAACTCCTCATTTCCCAATGGCCTTTAGCACTGCAATATCATTTGACACAGAGTATTCTAAGGTCCACAGGGCCTTTCTTCTGTCCATCATTATTCTTTCAGTTGCCCTGCTTCAGCTCTGCATAAAGCAGCTGTTTGGCTCCCTAGCTGTCAAGTAGCCTTTGCTTGAATCCAGTTCCATGGAAAGATCTTGTAACAAACACTACTTTGATGTAGCATCAAGGTCCCTCAGGATGGTGAAGCTTTCTTGCCATGTATGTAAGGTAGGGGCTGGTATTTGATACAGATGAACTATGTAAGCAGCTGGGTAAAGTACATGGTGACACATATGTCTTTGAGATTTCCAAAGGATAAATCGGATTTTTTTGGCTTTTGTTGTTTATTTTTTGTCTTGTAAGGGCTAAGCAGATATGTGTATAGCCCAACTGAATGGATTCAATGACAGCTTTGTGAAAAAAAGTATACTGGCTATCTCTGGACTAATGCTATTCACAGTTACTGTCTCAATGCTTTTAATATGCACTATAAGAGTAGAGGTATATAAGGTAGACAACTTAGTACTTGTCCCCAGTAAATGCTAGCTTTAAAAAAATCAACCAGGCCCTAACTGGTGATAATTATTTTGTTTTTATTTTTGTTTTCCAAGGTAGAGGTCTCCTTTTCCAATGTCAGCCATGTCTACATGCCCAGGGCGGACTTGAACATAAAGTTGGTTAACTTTACCATGACCTATCTGATGTGGAAGAGATCCAGAAATATGGGTCCCATTCACAAGGCCATTGTCATTAGTCACAGTGAATCAGATTGTGACCATATATTTTAGTCACATCCAATTTGGCCATGGTGGTGTAGACATGGCATTTGTGTCATCCAAGAACTTGCTGAGTCTAATCCTTTTACTCGGTAAAAGGGACATAAATTCAGTCATTTCCTAGGGTGAAGGTTTCATAAATATTCACACATCATCACTCCGCTCCAAGTTATGACATATTTGTCCTACACAATCTGATATAGCTAACCTTATGTGCCTTTTATACAACATGAGAATTGGCCTCAATAAGCAACTTACCATTCCATCATCTAGATTTAGCACAGACCCTGCAGGATATAGAGTTGTTAACATTTATATAGCACTTGAAGGGTTACAAAGTATTATCCTGGCAACAACCTTAAGAGGGAGGTCATGTAAGTATGATGATGGTGGTGATAATGCTAATAATAATAATAATTACAACCAGCACCACCACCACCACCACCATCACCATCACCATCATCATTATCCTGTTAGAGATTGGGGGTTCCCTTGAAGAACCTTTGGAAGACAACCCAGCCCCCCATTTCAGGGTTGGGTTGTAGAGTGGATAGATTTGACTTGGAGTCAGAAAGACCTGAATTCAATTTCTGTCTCAGACATTTATTAGATATGTGACCCTGGGCAAGTAAAATACCATTTTTCAGTCTCAATTTCCTCTTCTATACATTAAAGAAGGAAGCTGGACTCACTGGTCTCTAAAGAGCCTTCCCACTCTGAATCAAATGATCTAATGACCTACGACAAGACCATTTCTATCTGAACTATTGAATATGATGAATAGAAAGAGACAACATTCAAAACAAGTGTTTATTAAGGATTTCATAGGTGGCTCAGTAGATAGAGTGCCAGAGTCAGGAAGAGTTACCTTCCTGAGTTCAAATCACTTACTGGCTTCAGACACTTACTAGCTCTGTGACCCTGGGCAAGTCACTTAACTCTGTTTGCCTTAATTACCTCATCTCACAAATGAGCTGGAGAATGAAATGGCAATCCACTCCAGGATCTTTGCCAAGAAAACTCCAAATGGCATCATTAAGAGTTAGGCATGACTGAAAACAACTAAACAATAAATATGTCTGGCACTGTTCTAGGCACTGGGGGTAAGGGGGAGAAAAGGAAAAAAAGGAATAAAAAGAAACAAAGAAAAGGGGAAAAATGAAAATAATTGAATGGGGAGACAACATGCAAACCACTATGTACAAACACGATATATAAAGGATAATTTGGAGATAATAACAGAGAGAAGGCACTAGCATTAAGGAAACTGAAAAACAAAATGATGACTACAAGTTATTCATAGAGCACTTCAGGTTTTACAAGCCCTTCCTTTTTCAAACAGCTTCAATTTACCTCACCAGCTTCATTTCTATATACTGTCACCCCTTGCTCCCCCCACCTGGTTCAGTTCAGCTTTAGACAAATCAATTTGCTTCTCATCCCCCACAATGCCTTGGTTAATGTTGCCCCAATATCTTTGTCCATTCTGACCTTCACTGGGAACATTTCCCGAATACACTCCCCTTACCTCTTGAAAAATAACCTCCTCCAGGAAGCCTTTGAGAATCAACTTCACCTGGTTGTTTTGTCCTGTAACTCTGACAGACGTCCTTGCCACGCCACAAACCTTCCCTGCTCATTCAATCCATTCTTGTTTTATTAATTTCTACCTTTTACTCTGTAGAAGTGTTCTTCATCTCTATCATGGTCTTCTGTTCTTTTTGCATTGCTCCACGGCAACAAGTGTAATGTTCTACACACAGTGGGAGCTCAGAAGGGTCTCAATAGCTTGACTGCCCAGAGGAGCATGGGCATTTCTATTCAGGCGAGTGCCTGCATGTTTACTGAAGGAGCTTAATGGACCTGAGAGCCAGCAGGGGGTGGGTTTCTGAGACAGGTGTCTGGGAAAGGAAATGCTTGCAAGTAGAATCAAGCCTCCATATCCTCGAGCTCTTGGAAGGGCTTGAGAGAAGGCACAATGGGAAAATGTCCCATTGCAAATAATTGAAGCAGGTGCCTGTAAAAGCCTTAAGAGTTTAAAATGTTTCTTACTCTCTCCACTCTGCCCTAACTCTTTTCAAATCTACCAAAGGCACTTAACCCCCCCAAGCACTAAGTGCTAGGCTACTTTGATTCTACAAACAGCGGCCACTCTGGAGTATAAGATGATGAAGTATAGGCTGAAATTGTTTTTAAAACCAGGAGTTTGGAAGTGTTATGTGATAGGAATTTGCCTCAAGAAATGGTGAATTTGGTCTGAACTAGCTCCTCTTTCTGCTCATCTTGCTAAATGCAGAATTATAACTAGGAATTCTGATGCCCAGTTCAAATCAAACTGATGTGTATGTTCATGTAAACCCTGGGATACA
This sequence comes from Dromiciops gliroides, assembly GCF_019393635.1. Taxonomy (NCBI): domain Eukaryota; kingdom Metazoa; phylum Chordata; class Mammalia; order Microbiotheria; family Microbiotheriidae; genus Dromiciops; species Dromiciops gliroides. Next base: position 172,737,555 of record NC_057862.1, read on the forward strand.
ATAGCCTTGAGGAGAAAAGCAAGGACCCCACGTAGTATGTGGCGGCAGGAGGAAGGGCAGAGACTCTCAGCTTACTTGCTGGAAGTTGGAGGTATGTCCTCTGTGAAATGTGTGCCACAGGCTCTTCGGGTACCTTGCCCCTAGGCAAGTGTTATGGTACAATGAAAAGGTATGGCCTAACCTCCAGTGAATCTGTCCTTCACTGCTATAGCATGGTCAACCCGTGAGAAGGAGGTGAGGAGATCATAAGAGCAGGGCAGGGCAGTAGCATGGGGGGATGTGGGCCAGAGGAGAGAGATACCACAGTGATAGGAACCTACATCTCATGATCTTATGACCCAGGACCACTCAAACCACCTCCAGTTTTCTCTTTATTTCTTACTTAACATTTATTTCACCTCCAATAACCCTATTTGCTTCTCTGTTGCACACAGCTTCTAGGTGTAATCTACCTTTGGTCAGGTAATCAGCAGTACAGGCCACATCTCTCATCTACTAAGAGGTTTTGCTTTTGAGGTTAATTTGTAGATCCGTTGTTTATAAAGCAGAACAGTTTTCCTCATAGCCATGATATTTTAAAGGTGGGTAGGGTTAGGTTCCCAACCCGACTCACGGAAGCCTATTGAACTCCTATTGTGTCTAGAATATATTTCTATTTCATTGACACCTAAACAACTTTTATAATACTCTGGTTATGGGAATATCTATCCTTATTTCAAACTCAGGACACCAGGCACACATTTCCCTTGCCTTGACAATACTGGTTCTCTAAAAAGCAGCAGAGGAAGGCAAGGAGGTTGGTCATGCTGGGTTACATTGCATGTTACATGCTGGGTAACATTAGCCTGCTATACCTTCATATCTGCATAAAATATGTGAAATTGACAAACTGATTAGCAAACAAGAGGCATATAATGAAGTGCTAAGTGCATGGAATGTACTGTCAGAGGAATAGGAATTTGAAAGAAAGGAAGAATAAGGATTAAGGTGGATTATTTAGGAAAAGCTATGGAAAATTGTTCCTACTCCTTTACCCTTCTTTCACAGAAAGGGGTATTCTCTCCATTAAAAGATAAACTCTTGGAGGCAGTTAGTTGGGCAGTGGATAAAGCACCGCCCTGGATTCAGGAGGACCTGTGTTCAAATCCAGCTCTGACACTTACTAGCTGTGTGACCCTGGGCAAGTCACTTAACCCTCATTGGCCCACATGAATGAATGAATGAATGAATAAAAAATAAAAGATAAACTCTTTTCTTTCTTGTATTTATATCCCCAGTGTTTAGTATGATGCCTAGGTCATAGTAAACTCTTTTTTTTTTTAGCAGTTAACAAAGCTTTATTACTATTTTTTTATGTATAAGGTATTTTATTTTTTCCGTTACATGTAAAGATAGTTCTCAACTTTTGTTTATACAAGCTTTACAATTTCAGATTTTTCTCCCTCCCTCCCCTCCCTCCCCCCTCCCCTAGACAGCAGGTAATCTGATATAGGTTATATCTATATATCTCTATACATATAGATATAGATATAGATATATACACACACATATATATACACATAATAACATTAATCCTATTTCTGCATTAATCCTGTTATAAGAGAAAAAATCAGAGCAGTGATGCAAAACCTCAAAATAGAAATAAAAAAACAACAGCACCCAAAACAAAAGAAATAATATGGTTCAATCAGCATCTATACTCCACAGTTCTTTCTTTCTTTTTTTTTCTTGGATTTGAAGATCCTCTTCTATCATGAGTTCCCTGGAACTCTTCTGTATTATTGCATTGGTGAGAAGAATATAGTCCATCACAGTAGGTCAACACTCAATGTTGATGATACTGTGTACAATGTTCTTCTGGTTCTGCTCATCTCACTCATCATCAGCTCACGTAAGATCCTCCAGGTTTCTATGAACTCTTCCTGCTCATCATTTCTTACAGCACAATAGTATTTCATTGTATTCATATACCACAACTTGTCCAGCCATTCCCCAATTGATGGGCACACCCTCAACTTCCAATTCCTTGTTACCACGTAAAGAGCAGCTATAAATATTTTTGTACATGTGGGTCCCTTTCCCCCTTCCATGATCTCTTTGGGCAAAAGACCTAAAAGTGGAATTGCTGGGTCAAAGGGTATGCACAGCTTTATCGCCCTTTGGGCATAATTCCAAATTGCTCTCCAGAATGGTTGGATCAGCTCACAGCTCCACCAACAATGCATTAGTGTTCCGATTTTCCCACAGCCTCTCCAACATTTATTATCTTCCTTTTTTGTCATTTTAGCCAATTTGATAGGTGTCAGGTGGTACCTCAGAGTTGTTTTAATTTGCATCTCTCTAATCATTAGAGATTTAGAGCATTTTTTCATATGGGAATAGATAGCTTTGGTTTCTTCATCAGAAAAATGCCTGTTCATATCCTTTGACAATTTCTCAATTGGGGAATCATAGTAAACTCTTAAATATTTAATATCCCTCTCCCTCTAACCTCCCCCTCTCCTTCTCCCTCTACCTCCCCCCGCCCCTTCTTCTTCCTCTAGGAGAGAAGGATAACTCATTACCTCCTAAGAGTAGTCCATTTTATGCTTCAACTTTCTCTAATTTCTAGGAGGTCTTTCCTCACACTAAAGCTCAATCTGATGCTCTACAACTTCTACCCCTTTCACCATGGTCATTTTTATTTCTCAGACTACATAGAATATATCTTCCAGATGGCACCTCTTCAAACACTTGGGAGTGGCTATCATGTTGCATGTCTTTCTTTTCCAAGTTAAATACTACTTTTTCCTTTCGTGGACACTAACAGGGTATGATCACCACAAACTGTACCATCCTCATCATCCTTTAGCCTATAATTGTCCTTCCTAAAATGTATTGCTTCCTTCAATCTTTCCTTCCTTTCAATATCCTTACCATCTCAGCCTCCTGACTTTCCATCCTTAAAAATGAACAATAAACCAAAATATTTTGCATATGACTTCCTTTCCTGAAAATAATTTAAGAGATCTTTACTAGAGTTATAGCACTTATGCCTGATGTATCGATATACCTATTACCTTTTTATTCTTAGACTACTACTTCTTTTAAGAAAGGTTGATAGTAACCATCTGATTCTAGCTAGGATCACCACCAGACCATATTCATTCATGATACTTCCTAGGGCTAAGGATGGTAAAAGACAGTTAACTAGTTCCTTGATTATCTAGTTTTTACACAAGAAAACTAATTGTTTACCTAACCTTACTCTAGACACAAGTAAGTATCAATAAAAGATAATGATTGCCTTAGTGACCATTAATAAGTTAAAGTGTATTTGTATTTGCAAATCTCATTTTTTCCACACAGGAGCCAAGTTCAAGTCAACACTTTCCTGGCCTCTGCTTCCTCTCCCCTCACTGATTTTAAACCTTACGCAGTCTGGATTGTGAGCTCATCATTCCATTGAAATGGCTCTCTCTCTCCAAAGTCACTGATAATCTGTTAACTGCCAAGTGTCATAATATTTTCTCAATCCTGATTCTTCTTGATCTCTCTGCAGTCTTTGACATTATTGATCACCCTCTTCTCCTGCATTCTCTCTCCTCTCTAGGTCTTTGTGACATGCCCCACCCCTGGTTCTTCTCCTATGGGTCCTATCAGTCCTTAGTCTCCTTTGCTTGGTTTTTCACTTAGTTCACATCCACCAACCTTGTGTGTCCCCCTTAAACTCTGTCCTCAGCCCTCTCCTCTTCTCCCTCTCTACTATCTCATCAACTTCCTTGGGTTCCATTACCATCTCTAGGCAGATGATTCCTAGATCTACAAAACCAGCTCTAACTTCTCTCTGAGCTGTAAACTCACTTTACCAGTTGCCATTTGGACATCTTGAAATGGATATCCCATTGCTATTTCCAACTCAACATGTACAAAACAGAATTCATTATCTTTTCCCCATAATGCTCCCTGCTTCCCAACTTCCTCACTACTGTTGAGAGTACCACCATTCTCCAGGCCACCCAGGTTCACAAAAATGGTATCATCATCAACTTCTAACTTATACTCACTCCATATATTCAACCCGTTATCAAGTCTTGTTTTTTTATCTATATGTATGTATGTATGTATGTATGTATGTATGTATGTATGTATGTATGTATGAGTGTATCTATGAATATATAGTCATATTTATATATGCATAAATACACATCTACAACTATATGTATACATACATACAATGTATGTATATAATATGTGTATATTGTAAAAAATTAATTATTAATCTAATCTAATCTGGAAAATTTATAATTATGCACTATATGAAAAATTATAATATATGAAAAATGATAAGTTTAGAAAAATTATAATTGGGCCGTAAGTCCCATCTGGGTCGCCATTCAAATGTGGAAATATTTTAGCTAACTAGGGCTAATTTGGGGGCTACTTTCACTGGAGGACTAATTTGGGGACTTTTGACTGACTGGTTATCTGACTGCTATTTATTTAATATAGGCTGTTTATAAAGTTTCACCACACTGCTCCACTCCCAAAATTGATAAGCAAAAGATTAAGAAGCCTCTTAACTAAATAATCATAGCAGAGTTTATTTATGAGATACTATTTAAAATTAAGAATACAGGGAAATAAAATGTACAACCTGACTGCATTGTGGTGTGTCTCTTTCCACTGAGTCTCTTTCCCACCTGCTGTGCCTGGAACTTTTTTTTTATACAATAAGGGCCGCTATGGCCTCTTGCCTTAGGGTATGTTCCACTTTCATTGCTCAGCTACTTTCTTCTAACTTTCCTCTTAATGTTCTGGTCTCCTTCCAGCATCTCTAGTCTCCGTTCCCTCCTTGTAGCCCCTTTCTGTCGGTTTCTCTCCAACCTCTTAACCTTCCGGCCTCTCCCTTGATTCTAGTCCTTAATCTTGTCCTCCGACTTCCCTCCTTTCTTGCTCTTAGCTTTTTCTCCTTCCCCAGTCTCTTAATGCTCCAGCCTTTTTGCTCTCTTAATCTCATCAGCCCCCTCTTAATCTTGTCTGCCGGCCTTGTCAGTCCCCTTTTCTGTCTAACTCCCAGGTCTATATATATTTTCCTTTTCTCCACTCAAATCTCGGGGCTTTTTTTTTTTTTCTCGCCCCCTCAGATCCCAAGCTAACCTGCCAGCCAGGGCTGCAGCTGGGGCTGGGGGGATGCTTGAGCATCAAGTGCCTCAGCACAGGCTATGCCAGAGCCCTGTCTGGACAAGCCCACGATCTCTGGGATAGATCTGCTCAGGTTGGAGGGAGCTGGGGGCTTTTCCCCCCAGCTGTCTGACCTGGAGTCTCATATAGCCCGTGGGGCTTTTTGGCTCAGCTGAAGCAGAGGGGGAGGGGCACCAGCACCTCCCACACAGAAGAGACCCTGAGGGCCCAAGACTTTCTAATCTCAGCCCAAAGGTAGGGTCCCCAAATCAAAATAAATTTCCACAATATATATTATATAATGCATATGTATAAATATAGTTGTGCATCTATCTATATGTATTGCATAATACATATATGCATATACACACACACACATACTTCCTTCTCCCTACTCACATTGCTACCACCCAGGTGCAGTCTCTCATTTCTGTATTATTTCAATAACCTGCTGGCTGGTCTCTCTGCCTCAAGTTCTTCCCCACTACAATCCATCCTTTGCTCACCTATTAAAGTGAATTTCCTAAAGTGCAAATATGACTCAATAAATTCCAGCAGTTTCCTTCCTACCCTTCCAGTCTTCTATTTTATACCCCTCCATGTACTTTATGACCCAGGAACACTGGTCTTCTTGCTGTTCTTTGCACAAAACACTCTCTCTGGACCTTTTCACTGGCTTTCCCCCATGCCTGGAATGCTCTCCCTCCTCACTTCTGCCTACTGGCTTCACTAACTTTTTTCAAGATTCAGATCAAATTCCACTTTTTATAGTAGGCTTTTCCTGATCCTCCTCTATCCTGCCTCCTAGCTACTAAAGCCTTTCTTCTAAGGTTACTCCATGAGAATGTAAGTTCCTTGAGGGCAGGGCCTATGTTTTTTGCTTTACCTGATATCCTCAGAATTTAGCACAGTGCCTAGTACATAATAAGTGCTTAATAAATGCCTATAGACTATTGACTGATTGACTTTGCCTGGAAATAATCTGTGATCACAACAAAAAAATAGAATTTAAATGAGACACTCTCACATTTAACCACAGGGAAACTAAGTGGCACAGCAGATAGAGCACTGATCCTGGAGTTAGGAAGGCCTGAATTCAAATCCAGCCTCAGATATTATTCCTTAGATGTGTGACCTCGGGCAAGTCACTTTACCCCTGTCTGCCTCCATTTCCTTCTCTGTAAAATGGAATAATTACGAGTTGTTGTGAGGATTATAATAAGATAATATTTGTAAAGTGCTTAGCACAGTGCCAGGAACATAGAAGGTGCTTAATAAATGATAGCTATTATTATTATCAGGATTGAAAATAATAGAGCAAATAGCAGATTTTTGAATTAGGTCATGTGTGATTATCCATGTGGGTTGTAAAATAGGAAAAAAAAGAGATTTAGAAATAGAGGCTGCCTGGTTGCTGCTATCATCTTGTAGTCAGAGAAGTAATTTTGTTGCTGGCAGGGAGAAAGGAAAAAATGTATCAATAATTCTCCCTTGTCTTTCTAGTCTTGATACTTGAAGATCCAGTGTGGTGATTTGCATAATCTCTGATTGGCATTATGGGAATAGAAAGAAGCAGAATGCAATTTTCTAAATATTTTGACCAAATGATGGTTTAAATTCATAAAGTAGTAGTTCATTTGGAATCAAAAGAATTAGAAAAAAATATTTCAAAAGGCATACTTTAAATGACTAAAGCCCTTTCTAACTAGCTAGCTGGGTTCAGGTGGCTGAGGGTCTGCACCAACAAAGAGCTAAATACAGCCCTTGTAGTTATAAACTAAAAAAGGTGGAAGAACCTTCCTCTTAGGGGAAAGAAACTGCATCATGAATGAAGACCATCTGGTCACAGGAAGGAGAAATAGGAGCCACCAAAAAAGCAGCAGCATAACTGAAGGGCAAGAGAGAATAATAGCAACTCAGAGGGGAAAAAATATGTTGAATTTGAAGACCAGCATAGGGCAGCAAAGAGCAGACATATCTCAGCATAGATGTCCATCAGAGATGTTTCTCAGAAAGCAGTAGTTCAGCAGACAGTGATACCCACCATGCAGCAGCTAAGAGTAGCACAGTCCTGGGGCGGCTAGGTGGCTCAGTGGATAAAGCACCGGACCTGGACTCGGGAGTACCTGAGTTCAAATCCGGCCTCAGACACTTGACACTTACTAGCTGTGTGACCCTGGGCAAGTCACTTAACCCCCATTGCCCTGCCAAAAAAAAAAAAAAAGAGTAGCACAGTCCCATTATCAGATGACTTTAAAAGCTCTACAGCATCAGAGGCATGAGTTGTCTGGGTTATTCATGTTTCTTGGACACGTGTATTTACATATATGTATCTTCATGTATTTTTCTGACCATAGATATTCTCTACAGTTATGCTCTCTATATGTCTTCCTCCAAATAGGTTACCTGCATGTTCTTCTCTTCCCCACTGGTGGTATGATGACCCCAGAGAGAACATATTCCTATATGTATGATGGATAGAGGGAATTATTTTTATCATTTTGTTTGCTATTATCTTAAATTAAATGTGTTTTACTTAGAAACAATGTGTCTTCTAGTTTGTCTAAGGAAGGAAATACATGAGTGCAGTGAGGATTTTTAAGTGTATGTTGACCCACAAGGTACATTGGACTTGAGTTAGCTTTCTAGGGATCTACATGCGAAGATACCCAAAGCAATTAAATCCAAAGTATAAAATTGCCGCATGATGTTACCAAAATCAATAAGCTATCAAAAATTTCTGAGTGACCTCTTTTGTTTTGAAAATGAAAGTCCATTAAAGCATATAATTTGTAAACTTTTTGATTAGATTATCTATTTCTTGAAAGGCTCTCTCTCTCTCTCTCCATATACACACATATACATGTATATATATATATATATATATATATATATATATGTATGCATGTGTGTATATATTTGAAATATGTATATTATATATATGCATATATAACTACATATGTATGTATGTGTGTACATTTGTATCCCTGGCAACTAGCACTATGCCTGGCATATTGATTGAATTTAATAAATATTTGTTAAGGAGCAGCTAGGTGGCACAGTGGATAAAGAACTGGCCCTGGATTCAGGAGGACCTGAGTTCAAATTCGACCTCAGACACTTGACACTTACTAGATGTGTGACCCTGGGCAGTCATTGCCCCACAAGACAAAAATAAAAACAAAAACAAAAAAACAACTAAAAAACCCAAACCAAATGAACAATAAATATTTGTTGAACAAAATTGAATGAACATTTCTGAGGACAGTGACTTTCAACACTATGTATATAAGACATTCAAACATTAAAGGTCAAAATTCCATTTTAAAAGAACTTTAATGTGATATTATAGCTATAAGGAGAATGGGTCATCAATCTGCCTATGTGACTTGACTGTGGGCCTGGAGAATTTTCCCACCATGTAAAGCCATAGGTCACACCTATTTGATAAAATACCTGGTACTAAAAATGGTGGCTCCACATTTTCTTGTCATCTTCTCAACAACAAAAATTGACAACATGCCTAATCAGATTGATTGTGCAGAAAATGGTCAGTTAAAGGGCCAAAAAAGTCAGCCAATGAGTTGGCCATTTTTCAGTGCAATGCTTTAGATACTGCCATAATAATTCATTAACAATGAAATAGGACCTGGGTTTATTTATAACAGTAACACCAGTCATTTGTATAATAATAGCTTATATGTATATAATAGTTCATAGTTACAAAGCACTTTCTATACATAATTCATATACTTAGAGTTACAAAGGACCTTAGAAGTCATCTCATTAAATCATCTTATTTTATAGATGAGGACACTGAAGCTCAGAAGTCACATAACAGCTAGATGCTATTAATAATAATAATATAGCAATAATAATAACAAACATCTATAGAGCATCTCCTATGTTCCTGGCACAATGCTAAGTGCTTTACAAATATTATCTCATTCGATCCTCACAACAACCCTGGGAGTTAAGTGCTGTTATTATCCCCATTTTAGAGAAGAAGAAACAGGCAAATAGGGATTAAGTACTTGCCTAGGGTCATGATGCCAGACTTGTAGTCAAGAAGACTTGAGTTTGAATTCTGCCTCAGATACTCACTAGCTATATGATTATGTATGAGTTTCTTAAACTGTCTCAGCCTCAATCTTCTCATTTGCAAAATGAAATCTTAATAATATCTACCTTGCAGTGTTACTGTGAGGATTAAAAAGAGATATAAAGCAAAGAAACAAAAGACATATATAAAGTGCTTTGTAAACTTTAAGACATGATATAAACATTAGCTGTTGCTGCTGCTGTTGCTGCTGCTGCTACTACTACTACTACTACTATTACTACTCCAACTTCCATTATTGTTATTGTGGTTATTTTTGTTGTTGACATTCAGTGACTTACCTAAACTTTTACAGATAGTGGGCAACAGAGCTGGTATTCAAACATAGCTTCGCTCCGGCCAAATCCAGCATCTTTTCAATTATATTATATCCATTTGATCCTCACAATAGCCCTGTATGATGGATAGAGTAGGGCAAGTACCACTCTCCTCATTTTATTGATGAGGAAACTGAAGCCTTATGGAGACAATGACTCTAAAGTCACCTAGTTAATAAGTAGAAGAGCTCAATTTCCAAAACAGCCTCTAACCTCAAATCCAGGGCCCTTTCAATTACACTGACTCTTGACAGAGATACTATGGGTCCACCATTCAACAATTACAATAGACATTTATCAAATTACTATGTACTATGATACAGTTCTAGGTTCTGAAGATAGAAAGATACAATAAAACAGTCCCTGTTCTCAAGGGCCTTGCTACCAGTAAAATATTTGATTTATTCCTCACTGTACTTTTCCTAGCCTTTTATAAGGTCATATTGAACCCATTACAAAATCTTAACCATTTTCAAATGGCCTTTATTTGAAAGGCAGCTGACCAGCATTAGGTGGATCCTGTAGCCATGAAAAGGAATGTACAACCTGTATAAAGTTAAATGGTTCATCTGAGTGAACCCCACATTAGCAGCATATGCTAATCCCTTAGTAAGCTGCTCACATTATTAAGGTGGAATACAAAATTGTTTAGAGAAGCTTTGCTTAGTGGACGATGAGCTGGTTCTCTAGTCAGGACGAGCTGATTCTAATATTTTCTCAAATATGCTATGGCTGCTTGATTCTAGACAAGTCAGTTAACTTTTCAGTCACCCCAACAATTCTCCAAGCCTTTAAATTTCAAAGCAAGTGCTGATCTGTATCCTTAGTAGAAGTGGCTTATACAAATAAAAGGACAAATATTATTATCTATCTAATTTATCATCTATCATTTATTATGTATCAGTTTTCTCGTTCTCTTTTATCTTTTCTATTTTCAAGGTCCTGTCTCATTGTGAAAAAAAGTTTTTAGAGAAATTTTTCAATTTTAAGTTTTAGTGCAAAAAGTTCATTTTCCTGAAAACTTTTGAAAAAATTATGATTGATTCATTTCAAGCTACAATAGAAAAATAGACAAAACTTTCTTGGAGATATAGCATGGCACAATGGCATTGTATTGATGGACTTGGAACCAGGAAGGTATAAATTCATTTTGTGCCTTTGACACTTACTAGCAAGTCACCTAAACTCACTGTGCTTCAGTTTCCTCCTCTGTAAAATGGAGTGATAATACCTGTAGAAGCTACCTACCAAGATTTTTTTTTTCCTGAGGCCCAAATAACATGGCATATAAAAGTGCTATATAGGCTGTGCCAAAATTCTTAGTGTGGTTTAAAACTATTCGAGATTAAAACTGTACAAGACTTTTGGGACATCCCATGTATAAATAAAAGTCAGCTGTCAATGTCTTTTCCATTAACAAATTATTTTCTGGTTTATATACAGATCACCCCTGTCCCTTTTTCCTTTCAAATTTCTCTCTCTTAAGCATGAAATGTTTCCAAATCAGATTCTTCCCCCACTTTTACCCTCACCCCTCACATTTTTTGGGAAGAACTAAAGGTCGGTCTGGACCAGCAGAAAGAACACAACACTGATCTATAGGCAGACGATCAGGGTTCAATCTGTGTGTTCCTTTGGGAAAGTCATTTAACAACTCTGGGCCTTGGTTTCCTCATCTGAAAAATGAGGGAGTCAAACTAAATAGTGTCTAAATTCCCTTCCAACAGGAAAAGAAAAATAAAATCTAAATCCTATTTTCTTTCTTTCTTTTTTTTTTTTTTTTGGTTAGGTAATTGGGGTTGTGACTTGCCCAGGGTCACACAGCTAGTAAGTGTTAAGTGTCTGAGGCCGGATTTGAACTCAGGTACTCCTGACTCCAGGGCCGGTGCTCTATCCACTGCACCACCTAGCTGCCCCAATCCTATTTTCTTTAATTCATGATATAAAGGAAACACCGACTCCTAACAGATCCAGAAAAGTAGAAAACAGGAACCTAAAAGATGGAGTAGGAAGAGTCCAGGAGACCAGAGTCAAGTGGATTTGTGAGACAACTATATTACTAACAAGAGACCAAATCCAACAGTACATTTGTGATATTAGCAATATTTTGTTCCATGTGCTCTTTGCTCTACAGTGCCTGGTACAGACCCTGTACATAAGAGCTGCTTTGTAAATGTTTGCCAGTTTGGTAAAAGAAAGTTAATATATCCTTTGACTTTTTTTCACTAATGGGGGAAGAGATGAGCATGGTGTGTACTGGAACCAGCACATACTGGCTCTGAAAAGACTATTGCTAAATTTTCAATATGCACATTTTTTTTTCTGTAGACCTGGTTGTTAAAATTTTCCAACATCCCCTTGATAGAGGACAACCTAGAATGAGAGCATGGTATCATGAAAAGTAATCTGGACTTGGAGTTGGAGGCACTGAGTTTGAATTCTACTTTCCCTATTCAGTGACAGTGTGACCATGTGTAAATCACTCAACCTACTTGAAACTCAGTTTCTTCACATGCAAAATACAATATGTGGCTTAAGAAGCAGCATAGGAAAATGAGCAGAAGACTAGCCTTGGAGTCAGGAAGACCTGAGACATGAAAGTCCTCCCTCTGGTATATGTTGGTTATATGATTTGGGTAGTTAGGGTGACAGAGGGAAAGATGATGAGGGGGAAAAAAGGTGATAAGGAAAGAGCGTTTCAGGCATGGGGAATAGCCAGGGAAAATGCCCAGAATTGGAGACAAAGTATGTTGTACAATGAAGAAGGATAGAGTAATTTCATATAGTAATGAAATCATAGTTCTGGATCCTCTCCCCCACTCTCTCCAATGCTACGTATACAAATAAGCACAAGTAGAAGGTACTTAAATGAATAGAACTGATTCACATATCATAGCTGCTGGATAAATACTTGCTTAATAAAAATGAATGGGTTGTTCTCTAGACTAGGCAGCCTTCACTAAAAGAAACCAAATTAGAGTTTTCTCTGACCAAAGCACATGGTCTACAAAAACAACTCCACATATGCTGATGTAGTTGATCTGAACGAGTAGAACAGAAATCTTGAGTTGCCCCAAATTCAGGGTAGTGAATTATTATTTTCATAACCACAAAAATATATAAGATCCCAAACCACTCCCTGCCCCAGCTGCACTGTGTGAGGTTATAGTTCTAAAGTTCTAGTTTAACCTAAGTGTTAATTATACACATAAAAAAAATATTTTGGAATACACTGAAAGAGACTGTTTTTTTTTTTTCTTGCAAGTCTTGAAAGGAATAAACGGTAAGATTGAGTTACCCAGAATGAGAATCTGATCTTGAGAGTGCAGCTGTTTACAGTCTCATGAGGGGGAGGAAAATCGTATCAGACTTTTACCAGGCTTTGTTTTAAACAGAAAGACAGAACTTCCCACCTCCACCCCACAGCTGTTTTATCCTTTGCTAAAACAGGTTTTCATGGTCTTCAATTGATTAAGGAATTCAGTGGCCCCAGGCAACTCTCTAAGACTATAAATTTCGAATGAATTACTTAGGTGCACCATGGAGAGATAGATGGAAGGAGCTTTCACACTGATACTTTGGTTCATACATGAAAGTACAAGTTCTCTGCCATCATCCCCCCCCCCCAAAAAAAAAGAAGGACCTACTCTTTCAGGGGTATTTTGAGGTACAAAGAAAATTGTGTGTGTATATTACTTTGTAAACCTTAAAGTGATATTAAAGTGTAAGCTAGTATCACTGTTATTTTAACCCCAAATCCTTTAGGGATCTGTTTTTGTTGCATTTCAATTTGGAATAGTGATTCATATTGATGTAGAAATTCATTAAGAAAAAAAATATGAAGCCACATTGGGAAGCCACTAAGATGCAGAAAGAGAAGGAAAGTTGCCTACTTCCTCCTATTTGGCCCATGCTTACCTCTTCCTTTTAATCTACCTGCTTCAGGAAATAGAGGCTCATCCTTCAGGTTAATGCAAAGCACCATCCTAAGTAGGGCCACTTCAATACAACTGCTTCCTGGAAAGCTTTGGGTTTCAAATGGCTTGCTTCCCTGTTAGTCTTCGGGTTGCTTACAAGAACTGAGCAAAGAGTTCAGTTTGACATACCAACAAAGAAAATAATGAAAAACGAGGCCTGGCTGTCAACAAACTTCAAAGAAAGAGTTACCTTGCTATGTCTCAATGTAGGCATATTTTTTTCTTTGAATAAGTGAGAGTTGATTATACATTTACTACATGGCTTATCTAAAACAGGCACTCATTAAAGTCACACTACATGTACATATGAACATTTCCTTCAAGGTACACAGGTCCCTTTTCAAATTTAAAGTATTATTCATTTCAACCAACTTTTTAAAAAGCACACAGTGCCTATTGTTAAAAAAAAATTCAAAACTCAAATTTAAGACCTGGTGCCATTTATCCTTAGGTAAGACTGCAGAAGGGAGGTTTTCTAAGCTTTGAAATGCAAATCTTTGCACTTTGAGTCTATAGTTATTTCCTGAGGGGAAAAAAAAAACACAAAAGTAGCAAAAAAAAAAAAAATCCACAAATAATAACCCCTTTGCTCCACAGGCCCTAACTCCTGATCTATTTCCTTTGAAATGAGAAAGGCATTGGGCAGCAAGGCTCTGACCCCAATGGAGTCAGTTAGAGTCAGTCTGATCCCAGTCTTTCCCTACTGCTCAATTGCCAGCCTGTCTCTTGTAGTCCATCACCCATCTTCCTGCCTCAGTTAACTAAGGAAACCCATAAGTAAGCTGACAAGCTGACAGGAACTAAACCTTATTTCTTGGCCTCCTGTTCCACTTCCCAAGCCAAAGGGAATGGAGCCCACCTTCCAGAGGACCTGCCAGCTGGGAATTGAGCCGCCTCCTCGCCTCTCCTATTTCCCTCGCCAGACGGCTCGTAGACAGACTTGCCAGGCTTCCGGCTCCGCTGGCCAGCTGGGAATGGGAAGGCCTTCCCAGACCCCTGTCTGCTTGCCAGCAGGGCTGCTTTCCTTACTTGATAGTCAGGGCTGAGGAGATTACAAATCCAGGGATACAAGTGATGGCTAATAGAAGTTTAAAGGGAAGGCAAAAAAAAAAAATGCTAGGTTAGAAAAGAGAGAACTATCCCCTCCCAGTAGCTTAGTCATGACCATCCCTTGCTTGTTGATAGTGAGATCCAACTCTTCTTTTCTAGAAGAGACTCCAGGCAGCATTTTCTATAGGCCGGGAAGCTATTTTGCTGCAATACATCCAAAGCTACATCTCATTAGAGTCCTCTTATGGAAAGTTTTCTTTTTTTCAGAGTATTAACCACCATTCACTGACGCAAGGACAATTTCAGTGGGTGTTTTCCAAAGTGCTAGAAATGCCAGTACCAGACACTATCCCATTTATAGTCTGTTTAAGAATTTGGTAGAAAGGGAGCTAGATGGGCTAATCATTCATATTGTTCTTACTTGGGTAGTTTTAAGCCTAGACCATAAATCCAAAGCTATTCCCAGGCTGATGTAAGGTTTATTTGGTTCAGACTCTTACCTCTAAAATAGACCTGTTTTGTAAGTTAGTCTATCTGGAAGAAGTGGTCAGGAGCAGACCATCTGCTGTGAAGATAATTGTACTCCAGTGACAATCTGGTCTTTACAACTGTGATGTCATGAAGGTCATTTTCACAGTGACCCAAATAGAACTGCTTTGCCCAAAGGTCTATTAAACACACACACACACACACACACACACACACACACACACACACACATGCATGTACCCATGCACATACCCTTGCACACACTCACCATGGTTTGAACTAGGAAACTAAAAATCAATCAATAAACATTTAACAACCACCTGCTATGTGCCAGATACCGAGATAGGTGCTGTAGTTACAAAAACAGAAGTGAAACAGGACCTATCCTAATGGAGCTTATATCTTATCAAAGGAAACTATACATCTATTAGCTATAATATTATAGTTCTTGTCATATTGAGGAAAAGAAACTATAGGAAATGTCAGGTATGTTAATTAATCACCAAGTTAATTATTCTAAAGATAAAGGGATGCTATATGAGTCCACATATACTGTAGTGACTGATCTTGCTTTGGAGTTTTGAATTTTAGAGGAGAAGGGAAGAAAAAATCAATAAATATTTGTTGAATTGAACTGAAGTCTACTCCCACAGCTGGACAATAATAGTTCTTGTGTGGTTAGGGACTATCACTGCAGAGATTAAAGTCTATAGCATCTAAGTCACTAATACTCACTGCTAAATCGAAAGCCTGCTAGCAACATCAGGGAAATTCAAACTCAAGCAACAACAAGGGATTCTGGCTGATTGGGCTACAAGCTTCAATGGAACTGCTGAATGAGTTGAAATTTTAAGCTAGCAATGTACCTAAACTTGATTTTGAAAATCAGCTATCAGACAAAAAAAGGATAAATAAGGCAGAAGAACACCATAAATGTCCTTAGAATTTCCTTTCTGTTTTAAATCTTGCTCCTTATTTTATTATGTTTCCTTAGTCTATTGTCATAAAAATATAAATTTTAGTTACTATATAGATTTATTCAATAATATATTCAATAATACATAATACATTCAATAATATAACATGTATGTGCACATATGCACACTATACAAATACCTGTCAACTACATGTATGTATATGTATGAATATTCATTCATACAAGTATATATGAATTAATATCTTAAGCCTAAATGTAAAGTATTAAACTTAATGTAACTTGTCTTTTTGTTATACAACTTATATTACTGTCTAGAAATAACAATCCTCAACAGCAGATGGAGACACCCTAGTGATATATAGTCCTTTGAGAAATTTATCTTGTTAGTCAAAATGTATACAGAGTGATAGTAATTGCTTTGCCAGGTATATTATTCTTGAGACCAATTCACACCCCACTGTTTGAAATCTGCAGCTCCTACAGACGAGTCCAGATTATCAACATCAAGTCTAGGGATTTTGGTCTTAGCTCTTTAAATCAGGTCCAAAATCAGTTCTAACAACCAAGTTGATGCCTATGAATGCCATGATAGCTGCATTTCCTTCAGATTCCTGTCCATAACATGAAGAATAGGAATTAAAGAGTGAGAGGCAGTAACTAAAGGATGAACTGGTGATTCTGGCTGGCCCCAGTGATCCCAAAGCTTTGAGTCCACCATTGTTGCTGTTGTTGTTTTCCATATAAAACCAGGATGTTAAGAAACCAGAGGTTCACCCAACAATGAAGGGTAGACATATATGGAAAGATTGCTTTCTGAGTGACTGGAAGATCTTTTAATGTCTCAGATACAGTTTAGGCCTCCAACAACGTCTTTAAAAGTCTCCTTGAGAGATTGGGGAAGAAACTTAAGGTCAAGCTGATGATGCCAGAACTTAAAGTTCGTTAAAATCTAGTTTAAAATGCCTGTCAAGCCTCTCACTGAAGAACTTGGACATATCAATTACTGCTATTTACAATAGCCAAATGCTGTTGCCATGGGAAAAGTCCAGTGACGGGGATGACTGTCAGGAGTGACATTTTCAAAAATGAAGGACAACATGAGCATCAATATGACAAACATACAGCATATTATGATTTCAATTAAAACCATCAAAAATGCAATGGAAGGTAAGCTGAAATCACCAGAATCAGCAACTGTATTGATTATATTGCCAACAGGGGAGATAGCAACTTCAGGTCCAAGGATTGGCAATGTATGTTACAGGTCAGAGGTGAATTTGTCCCAGAAGTCTCTCAAGTATGAACACAGGGATTTGGGGCCTTGGGACAAACAAGTCATAAAGTGATGGGAATAGGGACTGAACCTGTTATTTCATTGCTTATATCATGTTTCAAATGTATTTTTCTTCACACACATACATGAACAGGTTTTGATTGAAACAAAGTTTTTTTCCTATTTTTAGTTATCAAAATATTCATCTGCCACAACAATAATTTCTTGCTTCCTTTGACAGCCAATATAAATGTTTTCCTTTATATGAAAATACTTCTTTTTGCCTTTTTAACAGCACTAAGCCATTTCATATATAAAGAATCTTAATGATGTAGCAATAATATGCTTTACATTGAAGACTCCTAGGTGTGGGAATCCCCTATATCATTGTAGGATGCTACGTTCTCTGCAACTTTATAGTCATTAATAGTTACTCAGAGCACTGAGATATTGAGTGACTTGCCCAGAATCATACAGTCTATATGTCTCAGGTGCATGACTTGAAACCTGGAAAAATAAGCTCAGACCAGGCTGTGAAGCACTAGAGTCAATCTTGAGCTGCTGGTTTATGGAGTAGGAGAGTAGTACAGTCAGCTCTATACTTAAATAAAATAATATGTGCTGAATAAACTGGAATAGGGAGAGACTTATGGCATGGAGAGTAATTAAGGAGTTATTGCAATAATTTAGGCTAGAGGTGATGAGTGTCTGAACTAAGGTGGTGTCTGTGAGTAGAAAGAAAGGATCAGACGTGCTTACGAGAGGCATTCATGCTGCTAATTGAAGCTCATCTGGGAACAGCAGAATGAACAATGCTTTGAAAGTCTAAAAGGGAAAGTAGCATTAGGAAGGCACTGAGTAGACTAGCCTGCTAGTAGAAAGTCAATTATTAAAAGAACATTATCATTTGACTTCTTAGCCTGTGTATTTCACTGATAATTCTGGAGTGACCTTATTCAGAGTGTGTTTGTATCCTTATTTGGGTAGCCTGACCCATTTCTATGAGTGAAGGAAAGCAGTACTTCTTAACTTGAAGTTCATTCCCTACTAGCCTTCCAGCCACATCTCCTTGTAGTTGGGCATTTTCTTTCTTTTCAAGTGTCCCTTTTAATGATAGTTTTTCCAGCAAAGAGAATTAGTGAACGACAAGTTCAATCATGAACATTAAGCACCACAAAGGCAGCATTATTAAGAACATTTTTCAGCTTTTTTCTCACCCCAAAGGTGAATTAAATAGTCTCCTTCACAAGAGATAAAATTACCCCCGTACTTGCTCCTAACCTCAATAATGAAAAAGAGAAGACATTTAGTCTATTCATTGTAAACAAAGTAATCACATGGCTCACAGAAATTGAAAAGAAAAGAAAACAAAACAAAGCCAACATCCCATCAAGCAACAACCCACCACAACAAATGTGTTCTTCATTTTGTCAGGGGCCCTGAAGAATTCAAAGGTTTTTGGAATAGTTCATTAAGGCCATTGATTTAATCTTAGGAGCCAGAGAAACAAGAAATATGTTGATGGCCATGGAAACTACAGCCTCCATGTGAATCAATGCCTGCTGTGTCTGTAAAAGGAGTTTGTTTTCATTCCACACACCAATAGATTACACACCTGAGAAGTGATAGATGCATAGATGCAGGAGGTAGTCCCCAGATGCACAGTACAGTGGGAAGTATGTTAACTCTCTTGGGCCACAAAGGGAAATCAAATAAAATCAGCACATATTTATTGAGCATCTATCATTTCACTCCATCTATGACAAGGCAGCATGCTAGGTGCAATGCTAGGATATAAAGATGTTAAAAATACTGCCTCAATCCTCAATGATCTCACAGCCTGGCTGGTAAGATAAGATATCACAAATAAAACAAGCAGGGGGTGGGGGTGGGGAAAGGACCTTTCTGTACAAAGAAGGCATTTATAGCAACTCTTTTTGTAGTGGCAAAGAATTGGAAACTGAAAGGATGTTCATCAATTGGGGAATGACTGAATAAGTTGTGGTATATGATTGTAATATGAAGTTACTATGCCGTAAGAAATGATGAGCAGGCTGATTTCAGAAAAATCTGAAAATACTTATATGAACTGATGCAAAGTGAAGCATGCAGAATCAGGAGAACATTGTACACAGTAATAGCAATACTGTACGATGATCAGCTGTGAGTGAGTTAGCTATTCTCAGCAATACAATGATCCAAGATAATTTCAAAGGACTTATATTGAAAAATGTTATCCACCTCCAGAAAAAGAACTGATGGAGTATGAATAAAGATTGAAGTATACTATTTTTTACTTTCTGTGTTTTTAATGGATTTTTTCCCTTTGGGTCTGTCTTTTCTTTCTCAACATGACTAATATGGAAGTATGTTTTGCATCATTGAACATGTATAACCTGTATGTAATTGCTAACTCTCAGGGAAGAGGAAGGTGGAGGAGGGAGAGAGAAAATTTGGAACTCAAAATTGCATTTCTTTTATCTGTTCTCCAGATTACCAATGCTCTACCTCAAATGTGATCAAAACCAAAAACAATTCTAAAACATGGTCTGGTCATATCAGAATAAAGTGAGACTATTACCTTCTTATTCCTCAATGTGATACCTCTCAGAGTAGACTAATATTGCATTAGGTTTCTTACCTGTCATATAACACTGTTGTTTCAGGTTGAACTCCTTGTCTAAAAAAACCTTACAGATTGTTTTTATTTTTCTAGGTGAACTGCTATTTAGCTATGCCTCCTCCATATTCTATCTTTGAATATGATTTTTGAACCCAGGTTCATAGTTTACACTTATTCATATCACATTTTTTCTTTAGATTAAACTCATTGTTATAGTCTGTCTATACCCCTTTGTATCCTGATTTATTTTCCCATTGTGGTGTCTATCCCTTCCAGTTTTGTGTTAAGCAGGCCATATATGAATTAATCAAGGTCAATGATAAAAATATTAAACAGCCCAAAGTCAAGCATAGACCTTTGGGAAACTTGACTGAAGACTAATCTGTAGGCTGGTATCAAATCATTCAGTCTAGTCATTCAACCATCTGCCTATATTAATATCTAATTCACATCTTTCATCTCTTCCAAAAGACTAGAATGAGAGACTCTATGAAATACATTTCAAAATACTTGTTAAATTATGTCTGTGAGATTCCCCTGATCTATCTATTGAAAGCATGTCAACAAGAAAAAAAAATCATTTGTCCTCAAATGTTTTCAATGAAGCTATGCTGGCTCTTTTAACATTACCCTTATAAAAAAAGTTGCCAATACCCTCTCCCCCTTTAAAATATATATTTAGAATTTTGCTAAGGACTGAAGTCAAGCTTAATGTTTGTTTTTTTTTGTGTGTGTGTGTGGGGCAATGGGGGTTAAGTGACTTGCCCAGGGTCACACAGCTAGTAAGTGTCAAGTGTCTGAGGCTGGATTTGAACTCAGGTACTCCTGAATCCAGGGCCGGTGCTTTATCCACTGAGCCACCTAGCCGCCCCAATGGTTTCTTATTTATAGATTGTCGTCTTTCCTTTCCTTTCTTTTTTTTTTTTTTTTGTTAGGGCATTTTTCCAATCTTTTGATATCTCTCTATAGATCATTGAGAGTACTTGTTCAGCATTCATAGCTGGCATTTCTCTCATTAACCTAGGATTTAGTTCATCTGGTTAAAGTTGACTTGAACTCATATAGGACAATACATTGTCCACATATTAACTTGTTACTTGGGTTTCAACTCTGTATTAGCCATTTTTGAACTGTCCTGTCCTATCAAAAGACCATTATCCATAAGAAAGAATGTACATATTGTATGACCTTAGACAAATAGCTTAATTTCTCAGGGACTCATTTTATTCTTAGGACATGGAAATGATATTTCTTATGTCACTTTCAACACTAGATTCTGTGATACTATGTAAACACCATGAAGGTTAAGGTGCTGGACTAGAGCATTTCTAAAGTCTAACTATGGAATTCACCTAAAGTTATGTGAAAATAACAACAAAATATTTAAATTACTAAAATAAATATGTAAATATATTAAATGATAAAATATTTAAATTACTGGGGGCAGCTAGGTGGCACAGTGGATAAAGCATTGGCCCTGGATTCAGGAGGACGGGAGTTCAAATCTGGCCTCAGACACTTGACACTTACTAGCTGTGTGACCCTGGGCAAGTCACTTAACCCTCATTGCCCCTGCCAAAACAAAAAAAAATTTACAAAGCAACAGTAGAAGAGTTATCACAAGACAGTGTGTGAGTTGCTGCCAAATGAATTATAAAGAAAATAATTGCTACAATTATTCTACAATCAATCAATTATCAAATATGTATTAAGAGCTTCCTGGTCTGGTACTGTGCTAAGCTTTGGGGAAACAGACTGCCTTAAGAAACTAACTTTAAAAAGAAAAATAGGGGGCAGCTAGGTGGTGCAGTGGATAAAGTACTGGCCCTGGATTCAGGAGGACCTGACATAAAATCTGGCCTCAGACACTTTACACTTACTAGCTGTGTGACCCTTGGGCAAGTCACTTAACCCTCATTACCTTGCAAAAATAATAAATAAATAAGTAAACAAATAAACAAACAAATGAATAAATGAATGAATAAATATATAGATAAATAGATAAACAAACTAAAAATAGATGAATAGGTGAATAAATAAACAAATGAATAAACAACTAAAACAAACGAACGAACAAATGAATGAATGAATGAATGAATGAATGAATGAATGAATGAATGAATGAATGAAGAATGAATGATTACATATTTCTATTTGACCCAGGCTCAAAGTACAGGGGTACTCACATGCCTAGTCCCATTCTGACAAACTGGTCCTTTTTTTTTTTTTTTTTTACCAGCTTTGTTAATGACCATCAGGCAATCTGATAGCTCTCTTTCCAGGGGACTGCCAAACTTATGATGGATAACCAATTGGCTTAGTCCACTGAAGCTTGGAACTTCTCAAGAGATCTGGTAGCTTAAGGCTCCCCAATAGCAGAGATAATGGGGATGTGCTATCATGCTTACATGCTAATGGAATTCAGAAAAGAGATAACTTCAATGATCTACAGTGATCAGGGAAGATCTTTGGAGATGAAGCCTGAGTGGAGTTTCAAGAATGTAAGTATTTTTTTTCATAAAAGTATTATATTGTTTTCCAGTTACATGTAGAAATAGTTTTCAACATTTGTTTTTTATAAGATTTCTAGTTTCAAATTTTTCTCCCTACTTCCCCTCCCTCTACCCTCCCCAAGACAGCAAGCAATCTGATATAGTTTATATATGTACAATCACATTAAACATATTTCTGCATTAATCATGCTGTGAAAGAAGAAACAGAACAAAAAGGAAAAACCTAAAAAAATAGAAATAGTATGGTTCAATCTGAATCTAGATTCCATAGTTCTAGTTCTTTTTTTTTCTGGATTTGGAGAGCATTTTCCACCATGAGTCCTTTGGAACTATCTTGGACCATTGTATTGCTGAAAAAAGTCAAGTCTATCACAATTGATCAACACACAATGTTGTTGATACCATGTACAATATTCTCCTGGTTTTGCTTATCTCACTCAGCATCAGTTCATGTAAGTCCTTCCACGTTTCTCTGAAATCTGCCTGCTCTTCATTTATTACAGCACAATAGTATTCCATTACATTCATATACCACAACTTGTTCAGCCATTCCCCAGTTGATGGGCATCCCCTCAATTTCCAATTCCTTGACACCACAAAAAGAACAGCTATAAATATTGTTGTACATATGGGTCCTTTTCCCTTTTTTATAACCTCTTTGGGAGAAAGACCTAATAGTTGTATTGCTGGGTCAAAGGGTATGCACAGCTTTATAGTCCTTTGGGCATAGTTCCAAACTGCTCTCCAGAATGGTTGGATCAGTTCATAGCTCCACCAACAATGCATTAGTGTTCCAATTTTCCCACAACTTCTCCAACATTTATTATTTTCCTTTTTTGTCATATTAGCCTATCTGATAAGTGTCAGGTGGTAAATGGGTAAGTATTTGTATAGCCATAAGAATAAATTAACATCTGAGATCCACTACAAATTTATGTTATGAAATCACTACTGGATCCTTATTGTCTCAAGTCAATCTTTTTATATTTCCTTAATTGACTCTCTACATTTCCTGTAGTGATTGTTCCAAACCTTGCCTTCTTGTCTTAGGTTTTCCACTCTACTTCTCTACCCATTCTGCTAAGCAAAGAACCTGTCCTTGTACTTTACTGAGAAAAGCAGGGGCATTCATTGTGAGTTCCCTCTTTTTTACTCTATCTCTCAAAATTGCTCATCATCTCCTCCCATTCCCTCTTCTGTATCCTGGTCTCTGATAAAGAGGCATCCCTTCTCTTCACTGAAGCTAACCTTTCTAGTAAATGTATACCATTGATAAGCAATAGGCAATAAAACTTTACTATGTGCCAGGCACTATGCTAAGGGCTAGGGATACAAGTAAGAAAAGGAAATACAATTCATGCTCTCAGGAAAAGCTGAAAGGGAAGGGTTGGGGGGAAGTGCCAGTTGTATCCACTGAAGGAGCAAGATGTAGCCAAGTAGCTGATAGGAATTAAAGAGTTAGGAATTCCAAGCCCTCTATAAAGAGAGGCTTGGGGAGGAGTCTTTTGCTTTCTCCTCTAATTATAGGAGAGAGGCACTTGAGGGTTCTAAGGAGGTATCGGGTACTAAAACTGGAGCCACTGTTATGATGATGAGATTTCTGGTGATGACCTTCTGCTGGAGGAAGCATGATGTTCTAGGAGTAGAACAATTTCCTCCACTTGATCATCCTCACAATCACCTCCCCCATCTTTTTAATCTTCACTCTCTTCCTACCTGTTGGTTTCTTCCTTGCTGCCTATAAACATGTCCAAGTCTCCTCCATCCTCAAAACAAAACAAACAACAGAAGTCTTATTTAAGCTTACCATTATTTTAAGATATTGTCCTCAATGTCTTTTCCATTTCAGTGTAAAACTGATGGGAAGAGCTTTTTATACTCGTTACCTTTCCCCTTTACTCACTCACTTCTCAACCCCTCGAAATATGTTTTTCAACATTATCATTATTCATTCATCATTTTACAATATTGCTCAACATTATCAACTGGGACTGCCTTCTCTTAAGCTTCCAATGATTTTTTAATTGACAAATATTAGGGACAGCTAGGTGATATATAGTAGCCAGAACACTGGTCCAGGAGTTAGGAAGACCTGTGCTTAAATTTGGACTCAGACACATACTAGTTGTGTGTCCTTGAGCAAATCACTCCATCTACCTCAGTTTCCTCAAGGGTAAAATGGAGATAATAATAGCACTTACCTCCCAGAGTTATTATAAGTATCAAATCAGATGCTTGTAAAGAGCTTAGTACAGTAACTGGCACATAGTAAGCTCTATATAACTATTAACTCATCATGGCTTTTCTCAAGCCTCACACTTCCCAGCCTCTCTGTAGCATTTGAGACTATTGATTAGGCCTTCTTTCTAAATACTCAATACACTCTGAGTTTTCATGACACTGTTCTTTTTTAGATCTCTTATTCAGCTGAAACTTATGATTTTGTATTTTTGCCAGCAAAACCCTAAATGTAGCCATGGAGAGTTGGAAATGACTGAAATAACTGAACAATAAAAATTTTGTATTTACTTATATGTATAAATGTTGTTTCTTCCTAGAATATAAACTCCTTGAAGGCAGAAAGACTATTTCATTTTTATCTTGGTATCTTCAGTGCCTAGCACCATGCCTGGAACATCTATAAATGCTCATTGATTGGCTGATTGAAAAACAAAGTATGCATTGGGGAGCTGTCACAAATACCCATATTTCCTGAGATAAGGACCTTGTGCACTGGCAGCAGCAGATCTAATATCTTGCAAAAACCATGTGCAGCTATTGCCCTTCCTTAGCAGTGAAAAGAAGTCACAGTCAAGAATGTGTTTTAGTATTAGGTCATATAACTGCAAAAGTTTATATTTTTCTTCATTTTATTATAAAGTATGGTGTTTATTTTATACCCTACCCTTCAAATCATGTGTGGGAGACTTATAGGAGGTCACTTTCTATCCTGTAAGATCTGGTCATTTGAAAAAGGTTTCTCAGGCAACAGCGTGAATCAGACTGCCTAACCTGGTTTCATTGATCACGGCCTGCAATGATTTTTCCTCTAGCTGGCTCAAATCTTTACAGTTTATCAGAAATGGCCTTGGAGATGGAAGGAGGAGGAGGAGGAGGTCTTAAGGGGAAAAAGAAGTAATTTCTGATAAGCACTTTTACGTCTTGTCCTTTCTTAGTGAGCTCCTTGGGTATAAAAATTAGATTCTAAGAAATTTCCTTGTTTTCATCATGAAAAAAGTCTTCCTTTCTTTTGGGTATTAGTTGGATGTAGATGAGTAAAGAATACAGTTGTGGGCAGTTCATCAGGAAAATTTAATCCAAGTTAACTCAGAAGAACTTTTAAAAGCCTATGGAGGTAATAAGAAAGATAGCCATTTGATACATGCCCCAATTTGGGGTGTGAGAGCTTAGTGGCATTGAACATTGGAAGTGCCCTCTGCTCCTGTAGTCTTTTCATTTTAAGGACACCCAGGCCCCCTGTATCTGAATTCCTCTTCAGACTACACACCTGAATCTCCTCTGAACTTTCTCTACAATGTCCATCCCCACCACACACTTTTCAGTTTCCTTTTTTTAGAATGTAAACTACTGGGGGGTAGGCACTGTCTTTGTTTTTGATTGTATTATATTCCCAGAGCTTAGCAAATACATTTTTGTTGACTGACAGTTATGAATGGATTCTAGTACATGGATGTTTTGTTTGATTCTAGTATATGTATATATAGGGCAGCTAGGTGGCACAATAGATAGAGCATTGGCCCTGAAGTTGGGAGGACCTGAGTTCAACTCTTACCTCAAACACTTACTAGCTGTGTGACCCTGGGAAAGTCACTTAACCCTAATTGCTTTAAACGTCCAGGGCAATCTCCAGTTGTCCTGATGTATATCTTTTTTTTTTTTAAATAAACAAGCTTTGGCCAATTTATTAAAGAATACTTTTGTACAGTTTACTTTTCACTGGTCTGTTCTGGCATGCTTCTTTTTTTTTTTTTTTTTTTTTTTAGTGAGGCAATTGGGGTTAAGTGACTTGCCCAGGATCACACAGCTAGTAAGTGTCAAGTGTCTGAGGCCGGATTTGAACTCAGGTACTCCTGACTCCAGGGCCGGTGCTCCATCCACTGAGCCACCCAGCTGCCCCTGGCATGCTTCTAATAATATCAGAATCACCTGGATCAATGATAGCCAGTGTACAAACTCTGTAGTACTTCCCACATGCTGTACTCAATTCAATGTTGTTGCCACTGTAGTGATATATGCCAGTTTTGGCCAACATAGCATAATATTCAATCTCTGATTTCCTCAAGGCTGGGCAGTTGTTGGCCAAGATGACCAATTTGGCTTTGCCTTGTCTGATCATTTTCAGGGTCTATTTGTAGCCTAGCATGTGTTTGCTGCTTTTCATCACCAGCTGGAGCCCCGAGTTGATGGACTCCAGCAACTTTTTCTTCTTCTCTGAGGCCACCATCTTCCTGTCTGCAGTGTGAGAGGACCCACAGCCTGGAGCAGAGACCTACTGCCAAGATGCCCGGGAAGCGAGAAAAGTCCGGATGTATATCGTGCCACTGGACCCAGATGGCTCCGGAGGGGAGAGTGAGATTGCTGACATTGCACAGCATTCCCTCATTTAAATTCAATTCAGTGCAAGTCATGACATCAGGGAGATGCCATGTTCCTCTTTGAGAATGAAAGATAAACAACAACAACAGCATGTATGTACTTTGTCCAAGTAGTTGGAGAAAATACTATATATTTATTAAAGCAATCTATATCTGTAAGTATAGACAAATACATACATATGCACACATACAAACACGCAATGCAAGACATTTTCTACCAATGTATCTCTTGTATTGCATAAAGGTAAAATCCTTTTAGATGAATTTTATTGGATATCATATTTATTTCATTATATTATGTAATTCTATTGTTATTAGGCATATTATGTTAGCTTATTTCCTTCCTTCCTTCCTCCCTTTCTTCCTTCCTTCTTTCCTTCCTTCCTCCCTCCCCCCTCACTTCTTTTCCTCCTTCCTTCCTCCCTCCCTCTCTTGCTTCCTTTCCTTCCTTCTTCCCTCTTTCCTTCCATCTTTACTTCCCTCCATCTTTTCCTCCTTCTTTCTTTTCTCTTTCCTTCTTCCCTCCCTTCTCCCTCTTCTCCCTTCCTCCCTCCCTTTTTTTCTTCCACACAAACCACACCTTGGGCAAATTACAAGAACCATGCCTTCTGTTTCAGGCTAGGGGTTACAGGGAGCTCACCCTAGCCCACCATCTGGTAGCTTCCAATTTTAAGTAATTATTCTTGCTAATTAGATACTGCGCTCTATTGTTTCTACACTGTTGAAGGACTACAAATGCTGTCAGTAGCTGCTAAATTTGGTGTCCTGGGGGAAAGCCCCAGTTGCCACTTCCTTGTTATGGCTCTACTCATTCTGCTTTCAGGCTGAGCATGTGTTAAATTTCTGACTTTTTATGCCGACATTTTCTCTCTCAGAAGAGAGAAGAACCAAGGGGAATTGCTACCCTGTACCTAATTATGACCAACCAGGAAGAACACGTTGGTGATGTGAAAGCAATGGGACCTTGGGGAGAAAAAGACAGGGATACTTTAAGTATTTTGTTAGCCAAGAAAGGGACACTACATAGATGGGGAATTTAGACTTCAAAAAACCTAATTTCAATCCTTCAGAGAAAAATTAGATATGATACTCTAAAGCCAATGTTCTTAACTTTGTGTGTGTGTGTGTGTGTGTGTGTGTGTGATGGACCCCTTTGGCTATCTGGTGGGACCCCTTCTCATAACAATGCTTTTAAATGCATAAAACAAAATATACAGGATTCCAAAGGAAATTAATTCTACTGAAACACAGTTATCCAGTAAAAACAAACAAACAAACAAACAAGAGTTAACAGCCCCCTCCTATAGATGCAGGAATATAAAAAGCAGAATTCTGACAATATTGATGTCATCCTAAGGAGGAAGAAAAGGATGAGACATCTAAAAGAATGAGTGTTTCCTGCTTAGTAATTATTTTTGAGCTCAGGTGTTAAGAGAATAATCTCTAAAAAATAATAGTTAATATTTATGTATTGTCCACTTTGTTTCTGTGGCAAAAGATGGAACAGTACGAGAGGGAGAGTACATAACCAAAAAAGATGAGAGTAGAGAAGACCTGAAAAAATAGTGTAATGAAAGCTAAAGCATAGAAAGACATATAAAAATCTTTCAAAATAATGAAAAGGATTTTCTGTTATATTTAGTACAACCTCTCCACCCTCAACAACAACAAGAACAACAACAACAAGCAAAGCCTATTACTTGGGCTTGATGGTGAAATGGTAATAGACAACAGATAAGAGTTACTATCGAGCCTGTTTTGCTCCTGTTTTCTCTATCAAGGTGACCCATCTTCATTTTAGGATGGAGCAGAGGTTCTTAATATGCTGTTTGTGGACCAAAGAAGGTCTAGGGGCCTGTGAGGCCAGAACTATTTTCATAATGATACTAAGATGTTATTTGCCTATTAAAATATTCCTCCCTTTTCCAATCACATATCTGCGTGAGGTTTTCTTCTTATAATTCATCCAAAATAGCGTATCTCAACAAAATGAATGCAGAAGGAGATAGGAGAATCAAGCTGTCTTCTATTAAAGCCAACCACGAAAGAGAATTGCAAAAACATTTGAAACAATACTGCTCTTCTCACAATTGTTATTATTTTTAAAAAAATATACCTGTCATTAAAATCTTATTTATTTTAATAAGCAGTTGGTTTATTATTGTTGTTTAAAAATGAATCACTGTATAAATATTTAAAAAGTATAAGTTTTAATTTCAAATATGGTTAATACTGATTGATATAAACCAAAGCTCTTTGGGGTGCTTGATAATTTTTCAAAGTATAAAGAGGAGAAAGTTTGAAAGGTAGACCAAACATGTGGAGTAGTTCAATGCTTTCTTACCCTCTTCCTCAACTACCTTGGTTTCAATTCCTTCTTAACTATGAGGGCAGGGCTGAATATCACAGCAAATGATATTTTTAGGTTGGAAAGAATTTCTAGATATGATTATAGAGCCATCATCAGTGATCTTATAGGACTTTTGAAGCGTGGGAGAGGTTCCAGAAGACCAAAGATAGGCAATTTTCAAAAAAAGGAAAAAATGGATTCTATAATTTACAGATGAGTAAATATGGTACTGATTCCTGGCAATACACTAGAACTGAATATTAAACATACCAACACTCCAAAAAGGAAAGTATAACTATTAAGAACCAACATTATGCTACTTTTTCACTAAGAACAAGTCATGTGGCATTAACTTGATTTCATTTTAAGTAGTTTTGCCAGACTATTGCTGCTGCTGCTCTTGCTGCTGCTACTACTATTATTGTTGCCGCTGCTGCTATTGCACTACTACTACTACTGCTGCTGCTACTGCTACAGCGATGATGCTACCTATTCAGTTTCTTAATTTTTTTCTTTCTTTCTTTCTTTCTTTCTTTCTTTCTTTCTTTCTTTCTTTCTTTCTTTCTTTCTTTCTTTCTTTCTTTCTTTCTTCCTTTCTTTCCTTCTTTCTTTCCTTCTTTCTTTCTTTCCTTCCTTCTTTCTTTCTTTCTTTCTTTCCTTCCTTCCTTCTTTCTTTCTTTCTTTCTTTCTTTCTTTCTTTCTTTCTTTCTTTCTTTCTTTCTTTCTTTCTTTCTTTCTTTCTTTCTTTCCTTCCTTCCTTCCTTCCTTCCTTCCTTCCTTCCTTCCTTCCTTCCTTCCTTCCTTCCTTCCTTCCTTCCTTCCTTCCTTCCTTCCTTTCTTTGCTTTCTTTCTTTTTGTGGGGAATGGGGGTTAAGTGATTTGCCCAGGGTCACACAGCTAGTAATTGTCAAGTGTCTGAGGCCGGATTTGAATTCAGGTCCTCCTGAATTTAGGGCCAGTGCTTTATCCACTGCACCACCTAGCTGCTCCCATACCTATTTAGTTTCTTAGTCACCATTTATATAGATTTCCAAGATTTTGCAAAATATTTTACAAACATTTTCTCATTTGATCCTCACAATAATCCTGGGAGATAGGTGCTGTTATTATCCTCATTTTACATGTGAGGAAACAGTCAGGAAGGAGAGAAATACACAGAATGGTGCACCTAGGTGTCAGTAAGGGAATAGGTAAAATCTTTCATGGAATCCTTGTGGATATGATGGAAAAATATAGTTAGGAGGTTCAAGGCTATCTATGGAAACAAAATAATATCTATTAATGGATTGACATCAAGCAAAACAAGTGGAAAATTTCTCATCATGTTTCATGAGGTTCAATACAATTTAATAATTTTTTGAAGAAGTGAAGGTTCATCCAGTGTGATAAGTGAGATAGTGTGATAAGTAGCCGCATCAAGACCTTCACAGGTTAGATCTAAAAACCAAAACAAACAAAATAAAATATGGGGATCAATGTAAGAAGACCTAGGTTTAAAAAAAATCAATAGCACCGAATGAAGGGGACCTAAATTAATAAAATTAAGTAGAGAATAGAGAAGACCTAGATTAATAGTCATTGAAGTGAAAAAGTCCTGGGGCTTTAAGTTGACCTTAAACTCAAAATGAACCAAAAAAATAATGTGGTGACTCTGAAAACTAATAAAACATTAAACTATATTGTTAGAAATATAGTATTTGGAATAAAGGTGGGGGTCTTATAGTTCCACTGTACTTTGTACCAAACAGGCCAAGTTGAGAGCATTGTGTTTAGTTCTGGGTACCATATTTAATGAGGGTCAATAGCAAATGCAGAGGATGGCAACCAGCTTTGTGAAGGATCTCAAACCCATAAAAAGAAATGGTCAGCTTGGTGGCACAGTGGATAGAGCACCAGCCCTGGATTGAGGAGAACCTGAGTTCAAATTCGGCCTCTGACCCTTGATGCTTACTAGTTGTGTGACCCTGGGTAAGTCACTTAACCCCAATTGCTTCACACCCCCCCAAAATG
Organism: Dromiciops gliroides; assembly: GCF_019393635.1. Lineage (NCBI taxonomy): Eukaryota > Metazoa > Chordata > Mammalia > Microbiotheria > Microbiotheriidae > Dromiciops > Dromiciops gliroides. The sequence goes on from NC_057862.1 coordinate 172,768,993, forward strand.
GTTTAAGGAACTCATAGGGTGTCTAGAGAAAATTAGATTTTGTGGAGATATGGTAGTTGTGTTCAGAAAATTTAGCAATTAGAGATGAGGAGTGATGAAATGGCATGATGCCTTGTGGAATACTGAATTGAATAATCCCCCTTTCACCTCCCTTTCCCCACCCCTGTGGTATAGAGAGGATTCCTGCATTGAGTGGAAGCCTGGACTTAGAGATCTCTGATGCAACTCTCAACTCTATGGTTATAGAATTTCATCATTGAATTCCAGAAAACACATCTTTTCTTATGACCTCAAGCATGTTCCTAGGTCTCAGTTTTCTTATTTGCAAAATGAGGGGGTTGGACTAGATTATTTTTAAAGTCCCTTTCAGCTCTCATTCTCAGAGTTGAAAACCAGAGTAAATGCTCAGATTCCTGAAATGTTCTTTCAAATATAGCATTGCTTCTTTTCCTGCCATCTTGACTCATGTTTGGGGAGGTTAAGGAAAGAAGTGAATAATCTTTGAGGGTGGTTGTGATAGGAGAGAGGCATGAATCATCAATGACCCCAGTCTATCTAGTTGCATGAGAAGAACATGAGGAAAAAAGGTCTTCATTGAGGTGGCACCAATTATTAAAAGTGTTACTGTGTTCATCACAGCCGCATACATATGGGATAAAAAAAGGGAGAAGGATGAGGGGGAAAAAGAGGAATTATTATCTAAGAAAACTCTCTTTTCCTAGATCTTATCTTTATCTTTTTCTTTTTCCCCCCTTTTTTGGTAAGAGAATTGGGATTAAGTGACTTTCCCAGGGTCACACAGGTAGTAAGTGTCAAGTGTCTGAGGCTGGATTTGAACTCAGATCCTCCTGACTCCAGGGCTGGTGCTCCATCCATTGTGCCACCTAGCTGCCCCCCTAGATCTTATCACAAAGCTGTAGTTGCAAAAAAGAAAGAAAAAAAAGAAAGGATTTGTAATGATTGAAAGTTTTGACTGTTTATTTAACATTTCAATATTTCTCACATGGATATAGCTGATCACAGAAAAATTGCGAGCAATGCTAACCTTGTCTTTGTTATCTTTCTAGTGTGCTGTTACACCCTTCCTTCTTTTGCTCCTTGCCCCCTCTGAACCCTAGATGCTCCTTCCTACCTCCATCCTGAGACATCTTCCTACTAATCCTTAATCCCTACCAAGACACTGGATGACAAAGGTTTAACATAGATCATGCCCCTCCAGGGGCATTTACATCTGAGTTGGAGATGTCCTCAAGACTCAAAGAAATGATGGTGCAGTGGTTGTTTGAAGGATTGGTATTTTGAAGATGGGAGGCGCAGCTGTATAACGTCTAAACACATGAGGCCATTCCTTGGTGTATATATTCTGTGTGTGTGTGTCTCTTGGCCAAATGTGATCCAGAATATGAGGTAATGACCATGCAAATGCTTTTTATAATTCAGAAAGCTGTCATCAAGGGCACAGATGGTAGATGCTAGGAAGCCCAGCAGGTTACTTAGCCCCCTGCCTTCGCTGACTCCTTATACTCCTTACTGCTTTTTCTCTTATTCTTGCTTCTCTGTTTTCCACAGACAAATTCTTGTTTTTCCTCACATCCCATTCTTACCAATTTTACTAAAGACACTGATTGAAAAAAAAAAGAACTTGGTGTGGTGGCACTTCTGTAATTCCTGCTACTGGGGCAGCTGAAGTGGGTGGATTGACTGAGCTTGGGAATTCTGAGCTACAGTAAGCTAAGCTGATCAGGTGTCTTTACTAAGTCTGGTACCAGTATGGTAAACTCCTGAGAACTGAGGGATGCCAGACTGTCTAAGGAGGGGTGGATGAGCCCAAGTGACAAACAATAGGTCCAGAACTCCCACACTGATGAACAGTGGGGTTGGACCAGTGAATGGCTGCTATATTTCCAGCCTTAGTAACTTAGGAAGATCTAGGTGTTTTTCTGTTTGTTTTGCTTTTTGGCTGAGAGAGGAAAGTGGGCCCCTTCTCCCACTGGTATATTCTTCCTAGAATCTCCCTTTTATGAAAGGACCCAGATCAGCCATCCATTATGAAGAATGAATGTACCAGACCAGTAATCTCTTATATCTCTAGAATGTAAGTTTTTGAGGGAAGATTCCATCTTTCTTTTTACTAATATTTATACCCCAACCTCTTAGCACAATGCCTGGCTCATACTAACCATGTCATATAGGCTTGTTGACTGACAGACTAGGAATATCTAAATATAAGGAAATGCTCAGTAACATGAAGAATATAGAGAGGAATAAGATGGGTAGAGACTTGCCAAAAGATTTTCTTAGCTATTACCATTCTCAAACCCTTATCAGAATCATAGTTGTCTGATAATCTCCCAAGAAACCATTCTACAGTCTCATCTATTCATATATTCATCTGGCATATTAGAAATGCTGACAATGGAAAGGAAATCATTCATTTTGTAGTCCCTGATTCCATTCTTTTGTGATCTTTTTGAGGAAGGCCTATTCAGCTCTTCCTACAAAACATTCTGGGCTGTGATAAATCAGGACCCTTTGGAATAGAATCCTCACCTCTGATTATTTGTAAACTTTTTTGCTCACTTAACACAACTGAAAACCTTCAGCTTTGCTCCTGTTTGAAGTTTAAACCTCTCTGAACAAGTAGCCCAATCCATCCCAAGGACAGTGCTCATACAAACAGGACTTTCTCCACCTCTTCTACTACAGTAAGACTGAGGTTTTGTTCATAGGATGAGATTAGCTGAGCCAATAATTATTATTTTTTTTAATCCTGTAAGTCCCTGTTGTCATAACCTCTATAGAGACCATGAGGGGCTCTGAATATCTGATTTATCTTGTTCATATCTACTTTCAAATACATAGAATTGTCACTTGCTTATAAAATGCATTTGTAGAACTGATGACGTTTTCCCAAAGGACGCTGAAGTCATTTTGATTTAAATGAAATTGATTAGATGTGCCCTCTTCATTTGCTTCTGAATGACCTCTTGGATATTTGGAAATACAATTTTCTTCTTCTAATATTTTATCTTCTAGTTGGCAAACATTGACTTTCCCTCATATTCTGAATAATGGTGAAATTGAGAAGACTTTTTTTTTCTTCTTAAAAAGCTTGAACAACATCAAAAACTTTAGAGACCTTACGGATCCTAAAAGTGTCTAATTTTTCTTTAACATTTAAAAGTAAATAATCAAAGTTTTCTTTTTGTGTAGTTATCTCTCCCCTCTAAACCCCCAGGAACTCTGAGCAACAATTGTGATTCAGGCCTAGTACTGTTAAGAAATAGCAGCTTGTAAATGTGAATGCATAAAAAAGACTATTATTTGATTAAAGTGTTAAGGAAGAAAACAAAAACTATCTGGAACACCCAGGCACTGTTGTTATCTTATATCTTTTCTCATAGGCTGAGTTGAGGCTTAAGTACACTGACAATGGCTCAGAATGAAGAGTCCCTGTGATTCATGAGAAATAAAGACAGTTCAAGGGAACAATTAGAGAGAGAAAGAAACTTAGAGAACATCTAAACCAACCCTCTCATTTTATAGATGATGAAGCTGAGACCCAGAGAGAGGAGATTTGTCCAATGTTATGAGATGGCGCCATGATTCACACACAGGACTCATGAAATCTAGTTCACTGCTCTATTTACTATCCTAAGTGTGACTTCAAAATCTTTCAGCAGGTTTGAAATCACAGAGCTTTGAGATGAAGGCATTATTGGGGCTTTAAGGAGGACCCGGCCCTTTACAATTTGGTTATTTTGGCATGTCTATGCCTTACTGTATCAGTATGATTCTATGCAGAGATAAGGTTTTCAGTATAGGTTTTTAGTGTCTTGAGAGCAGGAACTCTTTTTCATTTTTTTTCTTCCTCTTCCTCTCCCTTCTTTGTATCCCTAGAATCTAGAACAGAGCCTTGCACATAGTGGCTAGAAAGGAAGTGTTTGTTGGGTATGATTAAATGTTATTATACATTCATTAAATAAATATTTTCAATATAATAATATATAATGAACACAATTTATATATTATGTATTTATATGACATAATATAGAAATTATCCATAATATATGAATTATATAATATATATATATATATATATATAAAACATATATAAATAACATCTAGCCCAACCATACACTTCCTTAGATTTTGTATATAGCTTTATATATGTGATCAGTCTATATCTATGCATATTTACTATCTACCTATATATTCTATTTATCTATCTATATTATCTATTAATCTATCTATGATTAGTCTTACATCAATAAATTCAATAAGAGAAATAAGATTATAAGGGCGTATTGGGCTCAGATTTCTGCTGACCTTGAATGTTAGCTTAAGGAATATGGATTTTATCCCAGAGATAATGGGAAGTCACTGATGAAATCTGAACAGATCTCTGAAAGGCATTATTGAGGAGATGGAAAGGCTCCTTGTCCAAAAATTCTTGTCCTACTTGAGTCAGGATTATCTTTAATATTTATGGAACTTGGACTCATTCTTTGCTAGCAGGAATAAGGAACCTGTTGAACCCCATTTGTTATGGACATGAGCATTGACATTACTTTGCATGAAGGAAGAATTCTCAGGAAGTACATATCACAAGCT